>NC_134706.1:138220746-138820746 GCF_043290135.1 Rhipicephalus microplus
GATTCTTTTAAAGCGTAAGGCCTGACTGTAAGGGATGCTAGTTTTGCAATGTTTCACGTGGCTACTGTCAAAGTGCAAATACTGTTGCCGGTCTGTAGGCTTCCTGTATAGAGCAGTAGATAGCTTATCATTTACAATTGAAATGCTTACATCAAGAAAACTAAGAGTTGATGTGGAATAGGTATGAGAAAATGATATTGATGGATGGGCATCATTAAAGTCAGATATGAAGGAAAGCAACTCCTGTTCACTATGCGGCCAAATAAGGAAAATGTCATCAATGTAACGTTTATAATAAAAAGGTTTCAGCGCGCGGGTTTGCAAAAATTCACTTTCAAGCTGGCCCATGAATATATTGGCGTAGTTGGGTCCAATACGCGTACCCATTGACGTGCCGCTAACTTGAACATAGTGTTGCCCTTCAAATTGAAAGTTATTTAGCTCTAAAATGAGCCTGAGCAATACTGCTAATGTGTTGCTGTCGATAAATTTACCCGGTGATGCTGCTTCATAGGACCTGGCGACTGCCGCTATTCCGTCTACATGCGGAATGTTGGTGTATAAAGACGCTACGTCTAGCGTGACCAAAAAGGAACCTTGAGGAACAATCAGATCAATTATACCAGAAACAAAGTCGGTAGTGTCCCTTACGTAAGATGGAAGCGATGCTGGGATACTGCTGATCAGAGAATCGACATAGCTGGACAATTTTTCTGTGACAGTACCTATACCTGAAATAATGGGACGGCCGGGGTTGTTTATCTTGTGTATTTTAGGCAAAAGGTAAAAACGACCAGGAACAGGACTTAGGGGAATAAGAGAATGAATCGCATTGTCAGGCATCTTTTTGTTTTCCCGAAGCTCTAGCAAAGTGCTCTGGACAAGAGATTTAAATTGTTCAGTGGGGTCGTGATCCAGACGCTTGTAAAAACTCGTGTCTGCGAGCTGTCTTTGGGCCTCTGCTTCATAATCAGACTGGTTCATTACGACAACAGCCCCACCTTTGTCTGCAGGCTTGATGACGATGTCATTGCGACAGGACAAGGCATTTAATGCTTTCATTTCACTGGTGGTTAGGTTACGGCGAAACGGCGTTTGCTTTCGATACGACTGTAGTACGTCTCGTTGTACAGCTTTGATATACATATCTAAGCATCTGTCTCGTTGTGAGGGAGGTACCCAACGTTTTCCAGAAGGTAATGCGTTGGTGGAACTATTTGTATTTTGCCGGTCATGAAAAAACTCGCGCAAGCGTAAGTTGCGGGCAAAATTATCCAAGTCTTTCAGTAATTGAAATTCACTGTGTCCGCCTGTGGCAGGACAGAAATTAAGACCACGGCACAGAACACTGCGCTCCTCAGCAGTTAGTACAATGTCCGAAATATTTACTATATTGTTCTGCTCCTTGACGATATGTTTGTTAATGGAAGGTGGTTTGTTAATGGAAGGTGGCTTCCCACATGTGTAGGAGTTTGCTGTCTACCACTTCGAGCTGGGCTTCTGGCGGAACCTCCCGCGTCGCCGTTTCTAAATCCCCCTTGAGCGTCGCAGTCCAGCTATCTACCGGGTGTTCAAAATTAAGCTTTATGATTTTTTTAAAATTAGGCGCTCGAAGGCACGTGAGAACCACTTGTGCAAATAAGTTAAGCGGCCAGGGGGACAGAAAGTTAGATGATAATTATCGCTGTCAGCAGCCCAATTAACTAAAATTTAATAATTAACTTTTTACTGGCTGCGGTAAGTTGGCATGTTTATATTGAAAAAATGTAGGCAGTGGTGTTTGTACACAGTTTCAGTTGGAAGATTTTTTCTAGCACGCCTGTGTTCCGAGATATCCGGCTCCAAAGTTTAATTGTCTTTCGCACGATTACGCATGCAAGAGGGTGAGGGTCCGCGCAAAGCTCCTCCCTAAAGTGACGCATCTGTTGCGTGTGGTGTTTAGTGTGTGAAGAGGGTGGAAGCGTAGGCATAGGTGATAGCAATTACCCTTGCCCTCTTCGGCCGGCGAAATCAAAATGTGACAGCGCGGTGCGCCATGAGCCTTACGCATGATCCTGATGAACGCGATAACAGGAGACCATTTTTCGCGACGTTTTTTCGTGACTTTAGATCACACTGAGACATCTTCTTGTGAACGCGTTAGCAGGACCGTCCTGCACTAGGGTGCCTCCGGTTAGAGCACAGCGTCTCTGCATTGAAGGTCTACCAAGGAAATCCACGTGGAGTCCTTTCGAGCTAATATGGCTGCTTCTGGCGTGAGGTATTCTACCAAAGTAAAAGTAGACGTGGTGCTTGCAATGGCTGAAATGAATGGCAACGCTTCGTTAGCAATGGAGCTTTACGCGTCTCGCCACCCACACCGTCCCCTTCCAACAAGGCCCACTTTCACAAACCTGTTTCGACGCTTCTGCACAACAGGCTCTGTCCACCTTCCGAGACGGACCAGGAAGGCAATCGTCGATGAAGACTTTGAAATCGACGTTGTCGCGTGCGTAACCTCGATGCCAGAGCTCAGCATCCGACAGATTGCCGATCAGTGCGGTCGCAGCATCGGAACAGTCACAAATGTTTTAAGAAAGCACAAGTTCCATCCATATCACGTTTACCTTCATCAGGACCTAAATGAGGCGGACTTTGAAAGGCGAGTTGACTTCTGCAATTGGGGCCTCATCAAAACTGATCAAGAAAATGACTTTTTGCACAGAATAATTTGGACTGATGAAGCTCGGTTTTGCCGAAATGGAAGTGTTAATCTTCACAACGCCCATTATTGGGCACAAGAAAACCCACACTGGCTGAGGCAGCACAAGCATCAAGTTCGCTGGAGTGTGAATGTGTGGTGCGGCATACTCGGGGACAGGATCATCGGACCTCACTTTTTTGAGGACAACTTGAACGGAAAGATGTACACAGAAGAAATATTAGGTGTTGTCATTGATGATCTTGTCTGCAGTCTTTCCCTGAATGACCTGCGCCAAGTATGGTTTCAGCACGATGGAGCACCACCACATTTTTCTACCAGGGCGAAGAACTGGTTGGACAGACGTTTTCCACAACAGTGGATTGGGCGCGCAGGAGCGATGTTTTGGCCACCAAGATCACCTGACCTTTCTCCGCTCGACTTTTTCCTTTGGGGCTACGTTAAAGATCGAGTTTACGTAACAGAGCCCAGCGATGTTAATGACATGAAGGACAGGATAACATCTGCCTGTGCGAGTATTCCTGCAGAAGTACTGCGCCGAGTCATCGAGTCGACGCGACAGCGGTTCATGCTTTGCGTTGCTGCCGAAGGCAGGCATTTTGAACACTTTTTGGGGCATTGACGTCTTGAGAGGTGAAGAGTTTCGATGAGATTTGTGCATGACCGAAATATGCTTATGTAGCAGCAGGAAATTTGCGTTAGCAAGGATAAAACTGTTTCAGTTATTATTGGTGGAGTTGTTGCTCTTGTTTCAATAAAAGTTACAGTACTCGGACATCAGCAGTCACGCTATTCGCGTAGCCCAGGCAACGACCACGCATGCTTCTCTAGTGATTATTACGCACGCGCACTGGCATCCAGATTCTCCGCTCGCACCATTATCTCGGCATGGTATCTGCCACTATCGTTAGAGGCTCTGCAGTTGCGTGTTACGACACTGGTTGCAAGCGTTCTTCGATTTTTGATTTCGACGGCCGAAGAGGGCAAGGGTAATTGCTATCACCTATGCCTACGCTTCCACCCTCTTCACACACTAAACACCACACGCAACAGATGCGTCACTTTAGGGAGGAGCTTTGCGCGGACCCTCACCCTCTTGCATGCGTAATCGTGCGAAAGACAATTAAACTTTGGAGCCGGATATCTCGGAACACAGGCGTGCTAGAAAAAATCTTCCAACTGAAACTGTGTACAAACACCACTGCCTACATTTTTTCAATATAAACATGCCAACTTACCGCAGCCAGTAAAAAGTTAATTATTAAATTTTAGTTAATTGGGCTGCTGACAGCGATAATTATCATCTAACTTTCTGTCCCCCTGGCCGCTTAACTTATTTGCACAAGTGGTTCTCACGTGCCTTCGAGCGCCTAATTTTAAAAAAATCATAAAGCTTAATTTTGAACACCCGGTATATCCTCAATAGCCACATTGCCACGATTCTGCTCTTTCCGGACTTTGCGAAACGCGTCCCAATCCACCAGCCGGTGCTTCTTGCCCTTGGTACCTTCCCGATGAACGCGGTGGTGAGGTTCAGCGTCGACCTGGATCTCGATCACTGAGTGATCGCTACCCAGGTCCTCCTGTGTATTGTGCCATCGCGCGCTAGCAACGTTCTTGGTAAATGTGAGGTCGGGTGAGGTGTCTGCACATACGCTGTTACCCCTGCGCGTAGGCGCGGAAGGGTCTGTGATGAGCTCGAGGCCCTCATTCTGCGCATCGTCCCAAAGGCGCTTACCTTTTGGCGTTTCGTAGCCGTACCCCCACGCCGCGTGGGGCGCGTTGAAGTCGCCCGCGATGAGCAAGGGCCCGTCGGCAGCTGCCTCGCGCGCCTCTCGCAGTAACGTGCTAAAGCGGTGTCTGGCTTTGGGTCTGCTATACACGTTCAGCACAAACAGGCTGGGGCCGCGCCCTTTCGTCGGAATGAGCTCTATGAATACATGCGGTATGCTAACGTTCATAAGTTCACGTTGCGCCACGGTGAGGTTGCGTCGCACTAGCGTTGCAGCGGCCGGTGGGGCTCCCGCAGTCACAGCTTCGTCTATAGATTTGTACCCCGCCAGCTTGACCGGGTCATTGGTTTTCTGCAATAGTATTACGTCCGGTCGTTGCCGGCTACGTAAGAATTGTTGGAGAAGCGCCCGTTTCCTCCTGTACCTCCTGCAGTTCCACTGCCAGATAGTGAACGTGTTTTGTGTGTTATGCTGTTGTGGGCGTTGTGTTTGTGTGGTTTCGTGTCGAGCCATGGTGACTGTACGTGTTATGGTTTGCCGTCCGGCTGATCCTGCGCCTCTTCGTCGGGTAACGGCCTAAAGTACGGTTTCCCAGTCGTTCGTACTGGGCGACCCACTGCGGCCGGAAGTCGCATTTCGATATTGTCTATGCGCGTTTGCAGCGTCGCGACCATTTTTGTGAGCTGAGATATTGCAATGCTCAACTGTTCGGTTTGTGCGGTTTGCTGAGCGATTGCGTTGTTAAGTTGCGCGGTTTGCTGCGCGTGTTGGGTCATCATCGCGTCTACCTTGTCGTCGAGTCTATCGACTCGTTCGCGGAGTTTCTCCTCGCGTTTCTGCGATTTGGCGTCGAATTGTTCCGGGTCAAGTGCCTTACGTTTGGTGGGTGCGGGGTGCGCGTCTTGAGCCTCCATGACTTCCTCCACTCTCTCGGCCGTACTAGCAGCCGCGTCGGCTGCGACGGGTTTAATTGGAGGAGGAGGAGGAAAGGGAACTGTCGGGGCCTCCCCCTTCAACGTGGCAATTTCGTTTCTTAATCTTGCATTTTCCTGCTTTAGTTCTTGGATTAATGATTCGAATGAATCCAATCGTTTCTGCACTAGACTTTCTGGGTCGCTGTTGCGTTTGTAAGCAGAGCTGCCGCGTCTGTCTACATCTGGGTTTCTATCAATGGCAGTCTCGGTTCGCGTTAGCCGTGCGCTGGGCGCGCGTCCGGAGGCGACGTCCACCCACCTCAATTTATGGGGGTCAACCTCTCCTCCGCCTTTGGCTGCCGCTGTGTGGTTGGCTGGGGCCATCGACGTGCTGCGAGGCTTCGCTGAACGGGGTCGGGAGACGCTGCGCGAGCGGGCTCGAGAACGAGTACGGGAGCGAGTGCGGCTCCGCGCGCGGGTCTCCCTCGAGGCCGATCGACTGTTGCCGCGACGTCGTCTCGGTGCGTGGCGTCGTCCGTAGCCCTCCTCCCCGTCGTTGACGGTGCTGCTACTGCTGTAAGCGGCCTCAGCCTCCTCGCGCATTCTGCGTTCCCACTGTCGGCGCTTGACTAGGTAGGGTGTCTTGTACTTGGCTTTGCACTTGCGGTCTCCGGTGAGGTGACTCTTTCCGCACAGTTGGCACACCGGCTCGCACCGATGATCGTCGGGCGGGTTACCGCATCCGCACCCACGGCACTTCTTGTCCTTCGGGTTGGGGCACACGTCGGCCCTGTGTCCCAGACGACCACACTCGTAGCACATATCGATATGTTTCTTCTAAAGAGTGCACCTTATCACCGTCCCGCCGTAGTTCACGTAACGAGGCACGTAGTAGCCGTCGAAAAGGATTATCACGTTGGTCGTGTTTCCCATGCGCTTGGCATGCAGGACGTTCGGGTTGCGGTGGTTAACCAGACTTCTCACGACGTCCGCCGGCTTTTCGTCTAGCGATATGCCCCTGATGAGGCCTTTGGACGTGTTCTCCGGAGCCGCTCTGTAGGCACTCGCTTCGAACTCACGGTCGCCAATTCGCAGCTTGCAAATGCCTCCATATTGTCTAGCGCGATCTTCTGACGGCGTGCTTACCACAATAACGTTTTGTCGCTCATTGAAACAGACGCTGTCCTCCTCGGCTACCTCACGCCCCAGCCCTGCAGCGTTGCGTATGCAGCAGTGGACGCGGTCCTTCTGGTAGTGGGATACGTTGAAGCCATCCCGGGGTCGCACGATGATCTTGTAGTCATCCGTTGGCAGGTTGGGCATTCGGCTCGTCATGGTGATCTTCCGCACGTACTGCGTCGCTTTCTGAATAAACGCCGCCTTCTCGGTAGACGCTGGCGTTGCTTGCTTAAAGAGAGGGTTCAACTTTGAACGAAGACAAGGAAGCGATCAATAGAAATAAAATTTTAGGTGTAATATTAAAAAAAACAACAGACCAGTGTGGAGTCGCAGAAAAAAAAAACGAGTTTTAAGTGTATGTTAGTCGAAATCAAAAAGAAATAAACTTTAATGAATAATGTTGCGAGAAGGAGAATAAACACTTGTTCTTAAATATAACAGAATAGATTCCAAAACGAGACGATGTGCTAGGGGGTGACAGAAATTGGTGGGCAGATGAGATGAAGACGTTTGTGTGCATAACGGGTGCCGCAGCAAGCAAGAACCTCCTTGTTAGACGGAATATGAAAGAGCCCTTTTGCCTCTTGGGGGTGCCGTCATTGGGATGATGACGATGATCATAAATTGAAAAGACCTTCACTTTATACTTTAGGTGATTTCACATATAAATATTTATAAAAATTTTAGGAGAAAGAGAGAATGTAATATTTCTATAGTGTTCATATAATCAAAATATCTTTCTTGTCTCTTGCTTCAGCTCAAATCTGCAGAGGCGGAACTTCACAATTCAGGTGACGTAACTAGATTATAGAACGTACCAAAGGTAAGACGTCGTATGCAGAGCACTGTAAGGCACGCAAATGATTACACACATTACTGGGTCAAGGTTCACGAGTTCATAATGCGTCATTCCACTATTGCGTGTCCAGTATAGTAACACCATTTTCTACATAAATAAACGTCTCAGAAGGGCTCTACCTTTATCTCTTCATTTCTTTTAATTTGAATATTCACGCAGAAGACAGAAACTTTACCAATTGATCTGGTAGCGCCTCTTTTGAATGTTTGGTACCTTTTTTTTTGTATGAGCTTTCAGATAAAAGGTCCATTTATTTATTTCCGTCTATTTATTTGATCCGTCTATTTATTTCCCGTCTATTTATTTTCCGTCTATTTATTTGATGTTCAGCGCAAGAAAATGGGTGAATGATATTCTAGAGGTGCTGCGTTAGACTGCCTCGAGCGTGCAGCAGAGGCGAACGAGCGCATGAAGACACGTCGCACGTGGGACATGAGCGCCATCTGGCAGTTTCATTGGAAAACAAAGCGCATGGCACTGAGAAGGGTGTGCGCGCCCGTCTAAGTCGTGATAAGGTGTAGAACACAAGGCGATGGGTAGGTGCCACCACCGTCTCGTCTTAGCAAAGTATTGGAAACGCTCGCCTTTTCGTGCAAGCGTTGCATGGTCAGTGTAGCGTGATAAGCGCTACGGTCCTTAAAGTTACTTATATATGCCTTTTCTAGTAAACGACGCACATGCAGAATATAAACGTGTTGTTATAGCGCTCCAGACATGCGCAATAGTTCCTTTTTATATGAGAATTGCACAAGTATGAACGCTAAACCTTGAGCAACATTGGTGGGCGCTGCGGATGGGGTGGGTCGCTTGAAGTACCTGAGGCCGAATTCATAAAGGTTTCTTTTGGTTACGCAATTTCTTAGCCAAGAATTCTCTTGTCTGGAGGGAATGGTGTAGCCCGGGTACAGATTTAACTTATTAGGCACTTAAGAGGGCGAGGAGGACACACGATAGCCGATGAAATGGCAAGAGAAGAAATAAGTGAGTGCCAAGAACATCAAGGTAGCACGCGAAGCGTCTAGCATCGAGAGTATACGATGATAGCCAATGATTTGCTGCATCTAAGTTTCAGTTCCGCGAGCATCTGTTACACAGCTTACGGGATGCCGCGTACATTGTAATAGACGTTTTGGTGTGCTGTGCAAAGCCAAGCACTCACCTTTCATCAACAGCTGTAGCCAAAAAAGAAATTGCTCGATGGCCTTAAGCCATCGAGCAATCCATGCACTATCTCGCCAAGTACAAGTAAACAACACTCCAGGTGCACCACATCAATGAAACCACGCATAAATCGATGCATGCAATGTTTGAAAATGTGCCTAAAATGTCTTCTCCAGTTTAACGGGACCAGTCACCTTACATTCGAATATAGCTGCACTGCAACTCAACTAATCCGGTGTAATCGAGCACGGTATATGGTGGTGAACGTAAGGATGTTTTGTGCCTAGACGTAAAAGGTTGCCTTTTTACACTATTCTTATTACAAGGCACAGGAGCAACTTTTGTGCCTGCGGACGAACTGTGCAGAAATAGAGAACAGCAGTAATTACACGAAATTTTGAGCGGAATTTCGCTGGTTTCCTGCACCGCAGCATTTTTATAAAGCCGGAATGCGAGAACGTGCATACGCTTACGCTTAGTTATGTGTCTACTTAAAACGAGGGAGACTCGTCGGGAGGTGTTTCAGTGCTAATTCTCTTCACTAAACACGGTGCAAATATATCGTCCAGCGTTGTTTGAGTGAGCGAACAAAGCATGGGACGTGTATACGAGTCTCGAAGTCGAGAGTCGTTATCACACGTGCAAAAAGGACAAAAAAAAAGAGACAGAGAGACTCTCGTTTCGTCTTCACGAAAGCTTGAAATCGATAGATAATAAAGAGAATTTTCTGGCCCAGTAGACGTCAGAGAAAGTTTCCCCGAAGCAGCGTCGGATGCTTGGAGAGTATAAAAAAAGTGGAGTACGCGTTTTATGGGAGCGACAACCACACTGAAAGCGAGATGAAGTGTGACTGTCTTTACATGTGAGAATCAATGCTAATTTGAGAGTTGTGAGTTAATGAGCCAAATTTTTCTTAAATGACTATAATGGAAACAAACTGAGTATTCATCTTGTGAAAGTGACACTAGTGACAGTGAACTCATAATAGTTGATTAGAATTGTCACAGGCTGCTATACATTTTGATTTTTAATTTATATTTGGCAAATCATGGGAAGGTAGCGTATGTTAGAGCCTGCTATCCCAACATCATTATGATGATGTTTGGTGCTTTGTGGCTCAAGGGCAATTTGATGACTAAAGAGTGCTGGTTCTTGGGGCAAGAGATGTGAACAATGATTTTGATTAGCGGCTGTATAAGGGCGTTAAAATTCCTTGCCCTGAGGGGGGTAAAAACATAGAAGTAATAAAATCATGAGGATTCCGTGAAATGTGTGTGGTAATAATGAATGACAAAAGTTTGTGATAATAAAAACGATGCTGGGCGTGTATGGAGTTAGCACAAGTGTCTCATTAGTTCACACCCTTGCATCCAAGGGCCTTGAGGCAAGTGCTTTTCAATGTAGCCACCGCAGCGGAGACCTCTCGGAAAAGGTCGGGCTACGGAATGCCCGGGTATATAATATGAAAAGTGTGAGCCTCTCTTAAAAAAGCTAACAATAATTTATAGGTAAAACGTGGTTCCCTACCGACGAACATTGCAGGGTGTAGGGGTATCTGCTGTCGGCAGGGTAAGAGAAATTGTTGTCTGCTTAGCGTGTCGAATTCTTTGCACTGTATTAAAATGTGGAAAACGGTGAGTCCTTCTCCACATCTTTAACACAATGGTGGATCACCCCCAAATAAAAGAAATGAATGTGTTGTGTGCGTATGGCCTGTTCTTAACCTTGTAAGGATTATTTCTGTGTGGCGTGATTTTGATACTGGCGGCCAATGACCAAGTTGCGGCTTGATGACATGCACTTCATTCCCTGTGTGTGTGTCCCATGCGCTCTGCCAATAACCCCTGAGCTTTCGCTTTAGAATAGCTTTCATGTCGAGTGCAGAAATCGGTATCGAAGTGTTGATCGCGGTTTTGGTGGCGGATCCAGCTAGCTGGTCCACCAGAACATTGCTTGTGTTTCGCGGTGTCCTGCCACCCAGCAGCTTGCTGCTTGGATGAGTAGACTGTGAATAAAAGTAAATAAAGCGAGACAAGAACAGGCTTTTTGTGCTTTTAAGGTGTTTTCAGAGCTTTTACTACGCTTGGGGAATATGTATATATTAGTGCTTTCTGTAGTTTTATTTCTTTAATGTGTTTAACACCCGCATGTATCGCATAAGCTTCGCCAGTAAAAATTCTTGTATCATAGCGCAGAACACCGGCCTCCGAAAAGGATGGACCGACTGCTGCGTACGAGACAGAAGTGTTAGACATGGAAGCATTCGTAAAGAACTCAGGACATGTGTATTTATGTTGTGGTTCAAGAAAGTATGTTTGGTTGTGTGGAATTGGTGCATGCTTCGTAACCTCAAAGAAAGACACGTCACAATCTATCGCCAGCCACTGCCACGGTGGTAGGACTACTGCGGGAGCCATCAAACGGTGTTCGAGTGGCACTCCGGTTTCCTTCGCTAAGCCCCTCACACGGAGTGAGTAGGGCTGTCTCATAGAGGGCCGTTTTTCAAACACATGAAGGCTTGACATTTCAATAATTGTGGAATGTGGTGGGTGATCCTTGTCTGTGTTTACATTAAAATAATATTTAAAAGACATGTAACATCTTTGTAGGTGGAGCGACCATTCGTTCGACTCCACGTACAGGTGCTCCACGGGACTAGTGCGAAAAGCACCCGTAGAGAAGCGGATGCCTAGACGATGAGCAGGGTCAAGCATTTTAAGGACAGTAGGTGTCGCAGGCTGATATACTATTGCCCCATAGTCTGGGCGGGTACGTATGAGGCTTTTATACAAATTCATTAGGCACTTCTTGTCACTTCCTCATGTAGTACGTGACAACACATTTAGGACATTTCTGGCTTTTATGCACTTGTTTTTAAATACTTGATGTGTAATATGAAGCTTAGCTTAGTGTCCAACATTAAACTTAAGAATTTATGTTCATTATTAACAGCAAGACGCTGCCCATGCAGTTGAATATCAAATTCGGAATAAAGGCCTCTCTTCCTGGAAAACAAGACACACGTGCTTTTCTGTGCATTCAACCGGAAACCGTTTCCTTCTGCCCAATTGGATACTTCGTTCAAAAGCACCCGTAGAGAGGCGGATGTCCAAATGGTTCACGGGGTCCAGCATCTCTAAAGCACTTTGAGTCGCAGACTGATAAACAATGGACCCCATAATCTAAGCGGGTGCGAATGAGGCTTCTATACAGATTCATGAGACATTGCCTGTCACTACCCCACGTAGTACGTGACAACACTTTTAAAACATTCATGGCTTTTAAACATGTTGTTTTTAAATACTTGATGTGTGGTACAAAGGTCAACTAGTTGTCCAGCATTAGGCTTAAGAATTTATGTTCAGTATTAACAGGAAGTCGTCGCCCATGCAGTTGAATATCAGGTTCGGAATGAAGGCCTCTCTTCCTGGAAAACAAGTCACACGAGCTTTTCTGTGCATTCAGCTGGAACCCGTTTTCTTCTGACCAATTGGAGACATTGTTCAAACCAAGCTGAACCTGCCGCTCACACATGGCCAGATTACAAGACTTAAAACCGAACTGGACGTCATCGACATATGTGGAGTAAAATATATTTTGAGAGATAGACAAGCACAAAAAATTCATTTTGAAAGTAAAAAGTGTGCAACTAAGTACATCACCTTGCGGCACGCCTGTTTCTTCGACGAATGTTTGGGAAAGAATGCTGTCTAATCGAACTCGGAATGTCCGATTTGACAAGTAACTTTCGATTATGTTAAACATTCTTCCGCGCAAGCCAAGGTGGAACAGGTCTTTTAATATTCCAAAGGGCCATGTTGTATCGTAAGCCTTTTCGATATCGAGGAACACACAGAGAAAATATTGTTTATGGACGGCGTCTCTGATCTGCGCCTCGATACGGACAAGGTGGTCTGTGCTGGATCTACTCTCTCGAAACCCAAACTGAAATGGGTCGAGTAAATTGTTTGTTTCCAAGAAATGTACAAGTCGGTAGTTTATCATTTTTTCGAAGACTTTGCACAAGCAGCTTGTAAGTGCAATAGGCCTATAGCTTGAAGCTGAAGAAGGGTCCTTGCCCTTTTTCAAAATGGGAATGATAATAGCCTCTTTTTAGGAAGTAGAGATAGTGCCAGAAAACCAGATAGCATTGTACAAAGTAAGGTTTTTGTGTTTCGATTGATAGGTTTCTTAACATTTCATATACCACACGGTCAGATCTTAGGCCAGAAGAACTGCAGGAGTTTAGAGATGTTTGGAGCTCAGCTAAACTGGAAGCTTGGTTATGTACCTCGTATCTAGTGCATTTGTGTTCCAGTTTCTTCTCTTCTATTCTTGTTCTGTATTTTTGGAAAGTGTCAGTATAGTGTGACGAGCTGGACACCCGTTTGAAGTGTGCACCGAGGAAGTTCGCCTGATATTTCAAGTTATCACCCTGTGTGCTTACGAGTGGAAGTGTGTGTACTTGTTTTCCTGCTACCCTACCAACCATGTTCCAGACTTTATCCTCCTGTGTGTATGAATTTATCCTTGACAACAACTTCTGCCAGCTTTCTCTTCTAGCCTGCCAACGCGTTCTCCTGCCTTGAGACTTTATTTTCTTGAAGGTGTCAAGATATTTGGCTGTCGGTGGGTTCCAAAGCAACCTCCATGCTCTGTTTTGCTGCTTGCGCGCGTTTCGGCATTTAGAGTTCAACCATGGCACACGCCGTTTTCCAGGGTGTCCATTTGTTTGTGGGATGCATTTTGTTGCAGCATCAATCGAAAACGCTGTCAATCGAAACGAAATCAGCAACATCAATCGAAACGAAAACAGCAACATCAATGCTCAAAGTACATATGTCACTCTAACCTAGAAGAGCGATGGTATAAAACTTCCCAGTCAGCTCTGTTTATGAGCCATTTGGAAACACTTGGCGGACACTCAGTTGCTGTGGTTGTGCTCAAAACTACGGAAAAGTGGTCACTTCCGCACGGATTACTAATGACTTTCCAGTGGAGTAGAGGCATAAGAGATGGAGATACTATGCTTACGTCTATGGAGGAGTATGTATTATTGGCGAGATTGTAGTAGGTTGGTTCTTTTCATTTTAGGAAACACGCGCTCGACAATAGAAGAAACTGTTCAATAAGTCGACCTCGCGCGTTACAGCGAGAGTCACCCCATCGCCTGCTATGCACATTAAAATCTCCTAGAAGAACTTAAGTCTCCAGAAGTTCATGAATGAAAGAGTGTAAATGACGTTTTTGCAGCTGATAGCTAACAGGAATGTAAATAGTGCAGATTGTGATCAGTTTAACAGAAATTGCCGGTCGAACAGCCACTGCCTCAAGGGATGTTTGGAGTTGTGTGTGCATGCAATCCCTTGATTCACTTTAATGGCAACACCTCCGGATGATGTCAAGGCCTCATCACGGTCCTTTCAGAAAATAACGTATTTACGAAGAAAGTTGGTGTGTTTTGAATTAAGGTGTGTTTCTTGTACCACAGCACTTTTGGTGAGTGTTCGTGTAAAAGTTCTTGGATGTCGTCAAGGTTTCTGAGAAGGCCCCTGACGTTCCATTTTATAATTTGAGTGTTCATGGTGAATCTAAAAGAGTGCTGTGTGTATAAAAAGCGAGCAGCTGTTTAGACAGGGAGTTTGAGTTCACGTAACAAGGCCGTCACCAGGCCCTGTTATCTGCTTTTTTGTTTTCTTGGCGCACTCCAAGGAGCCGCGCCGTTCTTTCGGCACCAAGGGTACCGACGTATCCATTGCCTCCTCGGAGGCACTGGATGCCCGCACGTGCGAGCTGTCAGTTCGAATTTCGGGCCTCGCCTGGTGAGGTGAGGCCTTGAGACCTGAGGACTCGGGGGTTTCCGGTCTCTGCTCGGGAGTAGGCGGTGTAGTCTGGACGACATCCGCCTTGGCGGCAGGTGCCACAACCGCCGGCTCGGTATGCGCGGGCAGAAGGAGTGGCGAGGGCTGGTGCGGCGGTGCCTCCTGACGCGCCGCGTCAGCATATGTAGGTTCATAGAATGGCGAGACTCTTCGCCATGCTTCCTTATATGTAGTGTTCTCCTTCAGCTTCAACGTAATTATCTCTTTTTCTTTCTTCTAGTATGCACAGGAGCGTGAATATGCGGCATGGTTTCCTTCACAGTGTACACAGTGTGGCGGTTGTTGCAGTTCTCAGACACATAGCCTAGGACTGCACATTTTGCACAAGTCTGGTGAGCACGACAGCTTTTAGAGCCATGGCCATACCTTTTGCGTTGGAAACAACGACGAGGGTTTGGTATGTAAGGTCTGAGAGAGGTCTTCGTGCACCCTGTTTGAATACTTTCTGGAAGATTAGTGGAAGCGAACGTGAGTAATAGGTGTTTTGTTGGTGTTACCTTGTTGTCTCTTCTGATGATGATCCTTTGTACATTGGTCAAATTCTGACTTTTCCACCCCTCCAGAAGTTCCTCTTCAGTCAGTCCAAGCAAATCAGCATCAGATACCACTCCATGGGTTGTGTTCATTGACCTGTGTGGTGTTACAGTGATTAGAGTGTCACCAAAAGTTGAAAGATTTTGTAGCTTCTCAAACTGTTATTTTTCTCGAAATTCGAGGAGGAGGTCTCCGCTGGCCATTTTGGTAACTTTGTACCCGGCCCTAAGAGTTTCTGTAAGACACTTATCTACTAAAAAGGGGGATACAGTTCTTGTTTGCTTGCCACTTTTCTCACTATGTACGACGTGAAAGTGGAGGAAGTTTTCTTTTGAACGGTTGAAAAAACACAAATCTTCGGTTAAAGAACACCACCTTTCCACTCGTCCGGTGCGCTTCAACCACTTCTGTGCCCTGTCAAACCTTTTGATCGAATCGGAATCGATCTCTATGGCTCTCTACCGACAACATCAGATGAGAATCGGTAGATCATAGTCGCTGTGGACCATTTAACACGTTACGCTGAGACTGCCGCCCTTCCAAGTGCCACTGCGCGGGACGTAGCGTCCTTCGTCCTCCATCGCTTCATACTACGACATCCATTTTGCCATCTGCGATCAACTTCTCCATCAACGCAACTACTCTCCTGATGGCCGCCGGTGGCTACTGGTCCTTCCACGCACTTTACTATCGCAGGTATGCGCCTCTCTTCACGACGATCCACAATGTGGCCATGCCGGGGTGTTCAAATCATATGAACGCCTTCGCCATCGCTATTACTCGCGCGGCATGTACAATTTTGTACGCAAATTTGTGCAGTGCTGTCCTGACTGCCAGCGACGCAAATCAACACCACTACGTGCGACTGGCGAATTGTAGCCACTTCCGTGCAGTGGCAAGCCATTTGCACGCGTAAGCGTTGACCTCTAGGACCCCCTTCCATTGACACCAGATGGCAATCGGTGCATTATAGTGGCGGTCGACCATCTAACACGCTACGCCGAAACAGCCGCTTTACCGAGCGCTACCGCTCAGGATGTCGCCTCTTTCATTTTACGTCAATTTATCCTTCGACATGGCGCACCGCGAGGGCTCCTTAGTGACAGAGGCCGCGATTTCTTCTCCGAGGTCGTCGAAGCTCTGCTTTCGGAATGTCACGTCATTCATCGGAAAACGACAGCATACCACCCGCAGGCTAATGGGCTAACGGAACGGTTTAACCACACGCTTGGTGATATGCTCTCAATGTACGTGGCATCTAATCAGAGCAACTGGGACCGTGTTCTCCCATACGTCACATTCGCATACAATACTGCAATACAAACAACCACAGGATTTTCACCTTTCTTTCTTCTTTATGAAGGTGACCCTTCCCATACAATTGATACTCTACTTCCCTACCGTCCTGATGCTTCCGAATGTCCACCTATCTCCTATGCTGCTCGACAAGCCGAAGAGTGCCGCCAGTATGCCCGTGCGTTCACCTCGGACGAGCAGCAACGCCAGAAAGAAAACCGTTGCACCTCTCTTCCGGATCCCAGCTATGTCCCAGCGTCTCTTGTGTGGCTTACCATCCTATACCAAACTCCGTGACTCTCATCAAAATTTGTCCCCCGGTACGAGGGGCCTTACACCGTTTTAGAGAAAACCTCTCCGGTTAATTATCTAATTGAGCCAGTTTCCCGATCGGATGACATGCGCCGGCATGCACGTGACATTGTCCATGTTTGCCGCCTAAAACCGTGTCATGATCTTCTCCCAGAAATTTCTTGTCACGTCATTCACGGTCGCCAGGATGGTTGGTTGGTTGGTTCGTTCCTCAACACCTTGGCGCAACCCACCTAGGAAGTCTGATACGAACAAAGGTTCGATTCCTGCTCACGGCTGGTTATTTTTTTATCCACTTTTCTTTCCTCTCATTTATATTCCATTGGTTCTTATAACTTCTCCTGTACATTACTTGGCTATACTGTCTGTTAGATCTCATTATATTGTGTTAAAACACGGCAAAACGAGCCCTTAGGTATACACTTCTTTCCCTTATTTCATTAAACGAGGGTCACGTACTGGCAGACTTGGTGTCATTAGTTTGTATACGAGGGACTATTAATCAGCTGCCCGCTCATAATAAGTTCACGTGCTACGTGACGCCGAACATGCGCACAAAAGAGTGTTTTCACACTCCTCGCTTGGCTTATAGATGGCGCTGACTGTCACTCCTACTTCTAAATTCACATATAAACTCAAAAATGTGGATGGAGGGAAGGCCGCTGTGGTAGCTCAGTGGTTAGAGCATCGAACGCGTTATTCGAAGGTAGTAGGTTCGATTTCTGCTCACGGCTGGTTATTTTTTCATCCACTTTTCTTTCTTCCTATTTACATTCCATTGGTTGTCATAACTTCCCCTGTACATTACTTGGCATTACTGTCTGTTAGATCTCATATATATATATATATATATATATATATATATATATATATATATATATATATATATATATATATATATATATATATATATATATATATATATATGTTCATTATTAGCACAGAAAATGAAGGCCACAGTTTGTTTTCAATTGCGTGCTAAAATCTCCGCACGTTACGTAAGAAATAAGTGCTCTTTCGCGTCATTTGCTCAATAAAGTGTGACTTGGTATGCGTCTATGGCACCCACAAATGACAACCTACGTCAATGTTAGGGATTACAAGCTACGTTTGACCCAGCAACCAACGCATTCAAAATTTAGGCACGGTGTTTAGTGCACAATTCTTAAGGTGATACCTGCATTTATGTTGGCGCGTTTTCTCGTTTGCCAAGCAGGTTTCATAAACTTGTATTTACTTATGCATGGAAGATCATTTGGTGTCCCTCTAATGCATTTGGTAACACCAACTTTATGGAGTAATCATTCTCTAACTCGATAAAACTTTCATAATGCCTTTCTTAAGGTGAAGAATTGGAGGAATGAAAGTGAATGGCCTGACCATTCCCGGAGTGGGAATGGGCTAAGTTTCTAGATTCCGAGGAACTGAAAAGGATGGAATCGCGGTGAGCTCTAATTCGACGGAATGGAATCGGAATAGAATGAAGGCGTCCATTTCGCAACACTAATTTTAAAACATTGCCTTTCATCGTTATTCAGGGCACAAGTTGATCTACTGCGTGTGCGAGGAATCAAAGTGATTGAATTTCTATAGAACACTATACTACGCAGGTGTGTAATGACTAGTTAGTAGCCTGTGCCTGCGACAGGAAAGCAAACTGAATGATTCAGTTTGTGATGGTACAAAGACACCAATGATTTAATGTAACCATGACATTTTTCCCGTAGGGTCTGCAAAATGTGGTCTCTCGTTTTATTGCTCAGCAATTAGTAGGGTATCACTGGAGCCATCAGCCAGACCTCCAATAGGCCGAAAGGGTTTTCAATTCTCGTATTAACTGAGTATAGGCGCACAGGATCCATTTCTACTTTGTCGGCGAACACCTTAATGGGCCCCTCACCAAGTTTGAGCATTTGGAGCAGGCAAGAGAAATACATTGACTGGGCGCTCATGATGTCATCTCCCAAGATTTCTAACAATAGCCTCCCTGGAATCAGGGGAAATGCCAGACTGAACGCCACTTGCCCTTAATCTAACAGGCCCCAATATGGTCGTGGTGACGTGCAACAAGAAATAGTTCGGCACGCGCTAAAGTATATAGTACATGACACAGCCAGAATTATTAAAAGAAACACGTGTAGTTTTTGCAATCTGTTGCTTGAATTAAAATCTGAAGGTTGATAAAAGTTTTAAACATAAACAGAATTGGTTAGCATTAATTTACTTCAAGCTGAGCTAAATTTAAGTCTATGCTGCCTCCATTTCACTTGCGTTGCTGTCCTCGCATCGTCCCGGTGTTTTGGTGCATCATCCCTTGGAGCAGTTTCAAAGGTGTGACGCTGAAACTTCCCTAGAGCCGTGACTCATGCCAGCTTCTCCAAACATGACTGCATAGAGGCATCCAACCCACAGAAGCAGGCAGTAATATAGAGAGAACGCCGAAACGACAAAACACCGCTTGCGTGCACGGCCTGGCTTGAGCATGTCATGCAAAAGTAACCTTGCGTGCACTTTAGGTGTTGATGCGTCTACGTCGTGTGATGTAACGGATCCGAGTTGCTCCAATGATGAAGGGAGCAAGTGAGGAATTTAGCTTGCGAGGTCTACACGCAGACAGTGGCAAACGTTTCAAGATGCCGTCGTCGCATCATGCTTTTGAGGCTCGTAATAAACCAATTTAAAAATTCTTGTGATGCAAGGCTTTCCACTCGGCATGCAACAACTTCCGGTGTCTAACTATTCCATGCTCGCAGGTTCAGCTGCTGCCCACGGCAAGTTATCTTTTCATCTACTTTCTTTTCTTCACATTTACTTTACAATTACTTCTGATGATATGTCCTATACTTTCCTTGGCATAATTCTCTGAACATTCTCATTATTATTGTTTCTAACAAAAAAACCGAGCCTTGAACTTTATCCTCGTTTCCTAAAATTTCTGATGTGACTTGATGAAGCGCCCTTTAAGTACATTACAAATAAACCAGGAAACATGTGGACGTGTGTGTGTATGCGTGCATGCGTTTCTTTTCTTGACCTACACCCAAGTTTCCACTGCTGACACTCCGCGGTCCGCGGTTTCGCGTTCGTTCTCCATCATCCTGTGGCTTCGCAGAAGCACCTCCCTACGCATGCGAGCAGACGCCGGTGAGATGCTGAGAAGACGACGTGACGAGGATAAATACATGTACTGAGGCTAATCGGCTTTCGTATTGGCTAAAGGGCTTTGAAGCCTTGGCAGTGCTGAAAGAACTTCGGAGATGGAGTACAGGTCGCACCCGACAGAGTTCTGAAAGCTCCATTTTGCCCGGCAACTAGAATACCATTCTTCTACTTGACACTAATGCAAAAGTTGGGAATAGTTAATGTTCATATCATCAATTTTATCAGCCTGACTACGCCCTCTGCAGGGCAAAAGCCCCTCCCATGATCCGCCAAACAACCCGGTCCTGTGCTTTCCGTTGCCATGTTATACCCTCTAACTCTTTAATTTCATCGGCCCACCTAACTATCGTCTTACCCTCGTGCGTTTGCCTTTTCCGGTAACCCAGTTTGTTACCATTAATGACCAGCGGCTGTCCTGCCTGCGCGCTACGTGCCCAGCCCCTGTCCATTTCTTCTTTTTGATTTCAGCTACGATATCCTTAACTCCGGTTTGTTCCCTAACCCACTCTACTCTCTTCTCGTCTCTTAAGGTTACGCTTATAAACTTCCTTTCAATCACTCGCTGTGTCATCCTCAATTTAAGCTGAACCACCAATTGTTGAAATAGGCATGTGTAGGCACTTCTGAAAAATACGGCACAACCCTCGACAATTGACATTTATAGGCACTATAAAAACACTATTCAAGCCCTTTTCAAACGCTAATTCATGCTCATATATCAAAGTGGCACGATAAAAAGGCAAGGAAGAAAATAGAAAATAGGCATTGTCGACAATCCGGTCTCACCACTTCCCGCAATGAACATTCATCGTGCGTATTAATCAAGCCCAAGCTTTGCAATACTTCAAATTTTAACAAGTATTTAGCATTCCTGGAAACCCCATAAATGGGAGGCATGTAGAAAGGCCAGTACAAAATAAGTTCTTTACAATTATCAAGGTGCATCTTCGTGGCCATCAATATACGGTCAGTTTACTTACTCGCTTGCTCTTCTGCTTTTGAATCGTATCCACTACGGCAGACTGGCAATTAAACCAGAGATTTATATCAGAGGAAATGTTTTAAGTTCGATGTAAAAAATGAATTAATCGATCATGTAAGGTATATCTAAAAATTGCGGAATGGTTACATTATGCACGAATAAAGCAACAATAGAACTATATAATGGCATACAACCAATTTATGAGAAGTGCAAAGTACTACATTTTGATTGGGAATAACTGAACAACCAATTCTTCTTCAGTCTCAGAGAAATTCAGAGACAGCAGTGCAGACATTCTTGTTGCTGTAAGCTGTGGCCGACAGAAGCAACCCCAAAGGGAAACGATGTTATCAGAATTACGAGTAATTTTAAATACCTCAACAAAACTTCGAAATCTTTTTTCCCGCAGATAGTAAAACAACAGCCTGTAAAAAGTGATCGATGTTTTCAGGCACTTCGTATAAAAAAGAATCATGGCGCAGGAGGCACCTGACCCGACATGTATGAATATTTGTGAAAAGAAGGAATTCGGCACCAAAATTTTCTGAAAGACCCTTCTAATTTGTGAGTGGGGCACCATTTAATATCCCCATCAAAAGAACGATTACATAAACTTGCATAAATCTCGTGCCTTATTTGAACGCGACAACGTTCAAGACCATGTTTGAACGATATGCCATAGTCAGCATCATTGGTTGTGACCATGAATTGCAATATATAAGAATAAGAACGCAATATCTCAGCTCACAAAAGAGGCAAAGCAACCAGTACGAGATGATCAAAAGTGAAATATAAAGTGACTACCAAGCTTGTAGTTACTATATAAAATAGTTGATTAATGTTTGTGAGAAAGAGTGCTTGCTTTTCAGCTGCTTTTTTTACTTTCAACTCAAGTATCATGTCTTTTTATTGTTATGTACCATAACTTTTCTATGCATTCTAAGATAACCAGTCGATTATTTTTCCTTTTATTGTGCATAAATGCATACAGCTACTGAAACATAATTCAATTTATGCACTTTACAGCTTTTCATAGAGATTTCTGCAGATGTCAATTAACCCAACATTTATTTCCTCGAGGTTAAAAAGTCACAGAAATTTCAACATTAGTCAAATTTTAATGAACGCGCTTTAATTAAAACAGTGTAAGATTTGGAAAAATTAGATGTATGAATTATGAAAATGTCCCTTCTAGTCACTGAGAAAACGATACCTCAAAAGGACCAAAAATAAATGGGACGTGTAGGCCTGCCCGGTGCCCTTTAAAGCAGTAAAATTGTTCAGTGGGGCAATAAACGAAAGTACGTGGTTCCACTCGTTCAGGGTAATGTGAATAAAAGAAATCGTGAAAGAATCTGATAGGTGATAAAGCAATGTGTATTTTCAGGGATGGTACTGTCTATCTCGTACATAGTGTACTGGGGGCTCATTATCCCAAAAGTGATCACCAGCTGTGCAAATTGTTGGTTAGCCCTGAAAAAGGCTGTTTGGTGGCACGAGATGCATTTGAGGAGATGACAGAAGAGTAGTTCCAGCAGGTCTTAGTCTGTCCAAACGAAGAAAGCAAAGCTTGTGCACGATGCTTGACACTACCAAAAGATGCCATCAGGCCAGTGGGTCTTCAACAGATAGGGAACTGCTGTGCACGTTGAAACTCTTGACAAGAGCAGCTTCCGAGCATTGGCTAGTTGCGAGTTCATTGGGAACTCGTGGTGACATTTCCACCATGATGATTCATTCGAGCCACGGCACAGGATGGAGATATCGACCATCCGCCTTGCCATTGCGGTTTTGAGAGGATGGCGACGGCCCAGGAGGGCCTCCTACGGGATGTCACGCCACGTGGCACGGGCCCTGCCAGATAGAAAAAATTCGAATATTAGTTACCTTTTGTCTTTCAAATTTCATTATTTACTGCATAGTGTGAGTTAGTTCTATTTGATTTATTTATGGTTTGTTCAATTCCGCTTACTTCTATTTCAATATATGCATTTATGGCTTGTTAATTTGAGTTTACTCGCCTTTAGTTTTATGCGTTTGTTGTTTTTCCCATAGAACAGAAGAGTTTAGCGTCATTGTTACCTGTTACAAGTTATACAGGTGAACGTCTTGGAGAAAAGACATTACGTGTGCACCCACTTTTCCTGCTCTAGTATTTTCTTTCTTGGTATTTATCGTAACACTGCTCCAAAGGCAGCTCTTTTTCTTTTTTCATTTGCACATTTTGAAGGCACCTAGTCATTCACACTGGCAACATTGCAATAGTTGTCACTCCCTGTACATAACTTTTGCACTCTGACACATATTTATATTCTGTCACTAGGTTTTGTAGATCACCACACTCATAGTGAAGCGTTGCCGCATCGTGCTCACATTGTGATATTTTTAATGATAATAGTCTTTCTTGTGGACCTTCAACGCAAATATTTCGTTCTGTCTGTCAGTATGTACATTTGTCTGTTTGACCACCCTTAACGGTACCCTAAACGGCAGTAAAGTGACCAAATAATACTCCAAACAGCAGACCCCATCCGCAGCAACCACCAATATTGTTCAAAGTTCAGCGTTCATACTTGTTCAATTGTCAAATAAAAAGCAATTATTGCACATAACTGAGCCACCATAACAACATATCAATAGTTTGTTTGTGCAGGTTTTACTAGAAAAGGCATATATAAGTAATCTTAAGGATCGTAGCCTTTATCACGCTACGCTGGCCATGTAACGCTTGCACGAAACGGCAAGTGTCTCCAACGCTTTGCTAAGACGACATGGTGGTGCCACCTACCCGTCGCCTTGTGTTCTACACCTGATCACATCAGAGATGGGCGCGCACGGCGCGTGCCCCGTTTCCCAAGATAACTGCCAGATAGAGTTCATGTCTCACGTGTGACGTGACTTGATGCGCTCGTTCGCTTCCGCTGCTCACTCGAAGCACTCTAACGCAGCGCATCTAAACTAGCACTCACTGATTTTCTTGCGCAGAACATCAAATAAATGTTTTGTTCACTCTCTCCAGACGCAAGACTACCATATTTCGACGATGTTTGCAGTGTAACATGCAGACATGGGGCCAATTTCTTCATTTTGGCACAGTGAAGCTAACGTGGTACGACAACACTGTGGTCTTTGTCCAAAGCAGCAAACTAGTCATTATTCAATTTCAATTGCTTCATAAATGAAAATGAACATCATCGCTGCCGAAATAAGGTTCAAGTGTGAATTGTTCTGGGTGTGAGATTGGAGAGCCAATTGCTCACGTGGCATATAGTTCCTGTTTTAAAACACCGGGAGAGTGCATTTTCGATATTATGGTTCATGCGTTCTTCAGTATTACAGAACAATTGCAGTCAAGAAAGGAATGCTTCTAGTCATTAATTATTATCTCTTAAAAAGCATTCGTCAAGCGTGTCAAACTCCTACTTTCTTGCAAGGTCATGTGAATTGAGCTGCAAGCTTTATGTGCCATTGTAAAACGTATTATGTACTGTTGACGTTGCAATCATAGCATATGCTTTGCTACGTGTAGCGAGGTTCATGGTTTGTGACAGACTTACCATCGCGTGTGACAAAATTGAATTTTGAAGGAAAGCGTGAATCTAAGGCCACATTCTCTTTGTCAGATAAAATAGGCAGCGTCTGCTGTGCTGCGCCGCACAGCAGCTAGCCACATACAGAAGTTGCTCCTGCGTCGCACGGAAGTGACGTCACTTTAAAAATGATTACCTGAAAAGATTTAAATGTGTAAATTATTAATGTGTAACACGTGAAACCTACAAAAATGTTACTAAGCAGATGTTTGATTAGTTCATTAGCCTATATTGGTAAATAAACACATATTACAGGCATTTTACATACAGCGGGCGCCAGGGGCACTGCGGCTGCGAAAGGTAAAGAGTGTGAGATGGCAGCTGCCTGCGAACCTGCGATGTGTGTTGGTGGTGACTACCTTATTAAAAACTTCAGCAACATCGTCGCCTTGGCCTAGGCTGCCCCCAAGGAGGACCGGAGACCTTGTGTCGTCACTGCTTCATGGGATCGCATGATGCCCAGTGTAACCTGGAGGTTGGCGCTAGCGCTGCCGTGCACCGCGCTGTAGCGCAATGCCATAAAGTTTCTCAGTAAAAAGTGCGGAATATTGTTGAACGTACTGCATTCTCTAGATTGCAAAGCCAAGCGTGGTGTTGTCAAAGGTGAAAGTGCCTTTGCTGCAAAGTTTTGCTTGTCGCGAAGGGCAAGGTTGACGATGAAATAAATGCCTTTCCACAGTTTACGTGTGACTGACCGGACGCGCCTGCATGAAACTGCAGTGCGTCTGCAAAGTGTTCTTACGATGGATGGACATCAGTTTATTGCAGCGTTCTTACGAAGCCTGTGATCTCCGAAGGCAAAAGCTATTGCATTGCCAGCCGTTTTGTTAAGTGCGAAAACGTGCGGCCGTTTTCGTCCGTTGCTACGTCAATCCTCCCGTGTTTTCACAAGCAGTGCGTGTTGTTCTGCAAGGCAGACAAGCTGTTTTGTAGTTAGATGGGCTAACGCCGTCGGCACTTTCCCTTGGGCATAGTTTATCAAGGGCTCATCGCCTAGAGCATTGCGGCAGCATGTTTTTTTTTCATTTTTCATTTTATTGAAGCTGTTATGATTACATTTCGTGAAATGCACAACATTGATTAGACCCATAGCCATAGGCTAGTAGGGGATCTAACGGGAGAAATTGTACAAGCAGAATACAATTTGTATTAAAAAATCAGAACATCAAAAAACTTAGATTTTTCAAGGAAACGAACAAAAATACAAGGATATATCATTGGGATTTAGGGTGACGCAAATGCTTGAGAGAACGTTCACAAATGTATATAGAACACATTGTTGCATTTTGCTCATAAATAATCAAAGGAACATGTACAGACAAAAAAACGAACTATGTTTAATGTTTAGTACATGGTCAATACTATTGTTTTACATGTTGCAAATATTTTTTGAGTGTGCTCGAGAAAGAACTAGAATCTTCAATCTGAGGTGGTATGATACTCCTCACCTTAGCTACTACGAACTGTAGTAAGCGTTAACCATGCACGTTTTTAGTAGGTGGAAGAATAAAATTCCGCAACGTCATGCATCTAGTCACGCGGGACGAGGAAGGAAAGATATATACATCGAAACGTACACTGTGTGCAATAACATTACTGATGATGACTGCGGTTTTATGCTGCCGTAACTAATCAAAAGGTCGAATATCCAACTTGTAAAACAAAGACGCAAATGGTTCATTATATGCCGCATTATCTATTATTTTAAGCCCGCGCTTTTGTAATATGCGGATAGGATGAAAGTAAGTTTTAAAGGTCCATCCCCATGAGTATGAGCAGTATGATAGATGACTATGAACAAACGAAAAATAATGAGAATATTTCTGCTAAAATAATTTCTCGCGGCCAGTAGCATACTGCAGCCAGATGCTAGCTTGCTACAAAGAGAATTAATTTGTTTTTTCTAGTGTAATTGGCCGTCAACAACTACACCAAGATATTGAAATTCTTTTACATGCTCAAGTTGGCATTTGTTCCTTGTAAGTCAAAATGTCTCATAGTTTACATTTCGGTAACGGAAGTGAAAAATGGTGTATTTGGTTTTATTTGCATTGAGTGTTAATGTGTTCACTGTAAACCACTTACAATTATTTTCTAGTTCTTCACCAGCTCTACATTCTAGATCGGCTATGTTATCGCTGGTAAATATTAAAGTTGTCTACTCTGCGTACATTAGCAACTCGACCGATTTGAGTATGCATGGCAAATGATTTACGTATAGTGAGAATAACAGTGGCCCCAGGACAGACCCCTGAGGTACGTCTGTCCTTATGTTTAATAATGATGACGTAAGATCTTGCATATTGACAATTTGATGACGTCAATCATTGTAGTTAGAAAAGAGGCTAAATACTTTGCCGCGGAATCCATAGTGTTTTACTTTCATAAGCAGAGTATTATGGTCGACGGTATCGAATGCCTTTTTATAAATCAATGAATACAACTGCCACAAGAAGGTTGTTGTACAGTGCTGTGTTAATCTTCCGTGATAACGATAACACAGCTGTTAATGTGAAATGGTGTGATCTAAATCCATTCTGCTCCGGGCAAAAAGGATTATATTTTTCTAAGAATAGGCGCATTCGTTTTCCAAGAATCTATTCGAATATATTGTTTATAATGCTTAGCAAAGATATGGGCTTGAAGGATCAGAACGATTGCCCTCTTTACATACCGGCACAACTTTGGCGTTTTTTAAACAGGATGTGTACTTTGACGTACGCAAGCAATGGGTAATTACGGGACATGAGATGGAACTCAAAATATCAATGTTACCTTTCACGAAGCGAGCAGCAATACCATCTATTCCACTGGATTTGTTAGTGCTTATATTGTCAACAGTGTCACGAATTTCATCCTCACTGTTGTAGTGAAGAGGAAACGTGTTATATAGGGAGGTTGAAAAACATTTCATTTCTTTACGAGAGAATTGCGCGGCTCAATTTGAGCCGATTTCAGTAAAAAATAAACTAAATTTGTTAAGTATACGCGCACCAACTACATCAGGTGATGCACGCTGTGTTGGCTATTTACCAACAATTACTTGTGTGTGCCTTCTCTAGTATAAAGGCGCACATACACAACATCGACGTGTTGTTATGGTGCCACAGATATGCACAATCATTGCTTTTTTAATTGACAATCGCACAAGTATGAACGCTGAAGCTTGAGCAATATTGGTGGGTGCTGCGGATGGGGTAGGCCGTTTGATGCCATTAGAGGTATCGTTAAAGGCAGAGAAACAGACAAATGTACAGACAGGTGAACAGACAGACCAAATTTGTTTTCATCGAAAGTCCCAAGAAAGATTACCGTCTTTAAAATAATCAAAGCATATTTACGGAGTAAACGATGATAAGTGGGGCGAAGCGTCCATCAGCATGTTCTTGCTTCCATCCGTCCGCGTGACCATCCGTGCGTCCATCCATGCGTCTGTCCGTCTGTTCATGCGTCCATGCGTCAATCAAACCGTTGCAGAATAACACGCACGGCTTGTGACAGCACGGGAGGCATTACGTAGCAACGGACGAGAATGGCTGCACGTGTTCGCACTTAACGAAACGGCTGGCAATGCAGTAGCTTTGGCCTTCGGAGATCACAGACTTTGTAAGAACGCTACAATAAACTTATTTCCATCCATCGTAAGAACACTTTGCAGACGCACTGAAGTTTCATGCATGCGCGTCCGGTCAGTCACACGTAAACTGTGCGAAGGCATTTTTTTCATCGTCAATCTTGCCCTTCGCGACAAGCAAAACTTTGCAGCAAAGACACTTTCACCTTTGACAACACCACGCTTGGCATTGTAATCTAGAGAATGCAGTACGTCCAACAATAGTCCGCACTTTATACTGAGAAACTCTATGGCATTGCACTGCAGCTTCATCTGAGAGACTCAGATGAAGCTGCAGCGCGGTGCATGGCCGCGCTAGCGCCAACCTCTAGGTTACACTGGGCATCATGCGATCCCATGAAGCAGTGACGACACAAGGTCTCCGGTCCTCCTTGGGGGCAGCCTAGGCCAAGGCGACGATGTTGCTGAAGTTTTTAATAAGGTAGTCACCACCAACACACATCGCAGGTTCGCAGGCAGCTGCCATCTCACACTCTTTACCTTTCGCAGCCGCAGTGCCCCTGGCGCCCGCTGTATGTAAAATGCCTGTAATATGTGTTTATTTACCAATATAGGCTAATGAACTAATCAAACATCTGCTTAGTAACATTTTTGTAGGTTTCACGTGTTACACATTAATAATTTACACATTTAAATCTTTTCAGGTAATCATTTTTAAAGTGACGTCACTTCCGTGCGACGCAGGAGCAACTTCTGTATGTGGCTAGCTGCTGTGCGGCGCAGCACAGCAGACGCTGCCTATTTTATCTGACAAAGAGAATGTGGCCTTAGATTCACGCTTTCCTTCAAAATTCAATTTTGTCACACGCGATGGTAAGTCTGTCACAAACCATGAACCTCGCTACACGTAGCAAAGCATATGCTATGATTGCAACGTCAACAGTACATAATACGTTTTACAATGGCACATAAAGCTTGCAGCTCAATTCACATGACCTTGCAAGAAAGTAGGAGTTTGACACGCTTGACCAATGCTTTCTAAGAGATAATAATTAATGACTAGAAGCAATCATTTCTTGACTGCAATTGTTCTGTAATACTGAAGAACGCATGAACCTTAATATCGAAAATGCACTCTCCCGGTGTCCCCGCAGGGGCGCCTGCGCAAGTAGGCGTTTGGTGTGTAGCGACACCACGGACCCGAGCTAACGGGGGGGTTTCGGCTCCGTCCCATGCCTAGCGGTGCGTGGCTGAGCCGTGTCCGGAGAAAAGGGGATCCTGGGGGTTGAGCCGACGCTGGGTGATTGGACCTTTAAGGCCCCCCGGCAGAGGCAACACACCCCTTTGGCCCCAGCTTCACGTAGACGGCACCTCTGGGCTGACCCACACGGGGAAAATCAGCAGTCGCCTTTTCCTGTCTCTCTCTCCCCCACACCTTCGTCTTTTCTACTCTTTAAATCTATCCTATCTTCTAATTTCTTCTGTTACTTCCCCATTTTCATGGGCGGCTTGGGTTAACTTTGTGCAACTAGCCAACCTTGGCCTACGCGCATTAGGTTAACGTAGCGGTGTACGGCTGGCGTCTGCATGTTTCGCGTTTCATGAACCTTGTAGCGTCCCCTTGTTGGGCTCCGTGGTGGGTGGACGCCATCGTTACTGAATTACATTCCTCTATCATGCAGAGAAGCTTTCCACTCCTCAATGATCGTGCCGCTTCAAAGTGCGTACGCACCGAAGAATTTTCCTTTTTTAGCCGACCCAAAGAAGTATTCCCTTGTTATCATGTTGTACACAGTGAGAAGCCCAACAAAACAGCCAGAACAGTGTCCCCGTTCATAGTATCGCGGTCCCTGACAGCCACATTAGGTGATGGCTACAAAGTTACAAAAATGGCTAGTGGCGACCTTCTTTTAGAACTCCGTCACAAAACACAATTTGACAAGCTAAAGAACCTTGCAACATTCGGCGACTTTGCCATCAGCGTAACGCCTCATCGATCCATGAACTCTGCACGTGGAGTTGTTTCTGACACAGACCTCCTTGACCTGATGGAGGTTGAACTCCTCGAGGCCTAGAAAGAACAGAATGTGACCAATGTGATGTGAATCGTCATTCGAAGGAACAATCAGGAAACCCCCACGAAACACTTAGTACTGACCTTTGCCACCAGTGAACTACCACAAACAATAGAAACTGGCTATACAAAGACACCGATCAGACCCTACATACCAAATCCCCGCCGATGTTACCTGTGTCAAAGGTTCGGCCATGGCTCTCAGAGCTGTTGTGGTCGACCTGCTTGTGCCGAATGCGGTGCCCAAGGCCATATCTCTGACAAATGTAATAAAACCCTACATTGTGTTAACTGTGACGGAGACCACGCGTCACATTCACGTGCTTGTCCACAGCGGAAAAAAAAGACATTATTACACTGAAAATTCGCGAAAATATCTCGTTCAAGGAAGCACGCCGAAGGTGTTCGGCTTTTCACGGCACAACTTACGCTGATGCGGCGCGTCAGGGTGCAGCGTCGCATCACCCTCCGCCACTACCTAGGCCCATGCAAAGTGAGCCATCGGGTGTGGTGGCCGCCCCCATGGTGGAAGCAGCCAAGCCTGCTCCACCTACCAAGCCAGAGACCCAGGCGACTCCAGGGTCGTCGGGTCGACCGACCACGTCTCACCAGGCGAGGTCGCAAATACGCAACAGAAGCTCGCATACGCCGGCGTCCAGTGCTTTAGGTGAGGCAATGGACACAAACACGGTACCTCAGGTGCCGGAAATACGGCGTGGCTCCCTAGAACGCGCTAATAGAACCAAGAAACCAAAAACAGGGCCCGACGACGGCCCTGCTACTTAAGAGGCAACGTCCCACTTGAATAGCCACTTCATTTCGGTACACACAGCACCACTTTTCATCAAATATGGAAACACAGATTGGACAATGGAACGTCGGAGGCCTTCTCACAAACTTGTTCGAGGTATAGCGCATCCAGGACGGGACAGAGAAGAAAACACAGAACACATACACGGCGCTAACTTTCAACAATGCGGTTTATTCCGAGAAACAGCAATACTTATACCCAAACATCACGCGCCACAACCACATGCTAGAACCAGAAAACTGATCTACTGCAACTCATGCGACATTCAAATAATGCAATTCTTTCAATGATAATGATATCGATGGCTTGCTTATACACGCGTCCCCAAACTTAGCAATGAATTTTGCTTCTATGATGAGCCTCGTCATTTGGTTAGTGCTTCTTCCGATTATGCTGGTGCAAATAATGAGGGGTTGGCAACCGCATTCTTAGCAGTGAATTGCAAAAAAACCCTCAGGCTGTGCCTTGGCCACGTTGTTCTTGGGTTCATTCAGCCTATCATTGATGCATCTACCAGTATGGCTAATATAGCATACATCACACGTTAATGGGATCCGGTAGATGACTCCTGTGATGCACGTGACAAACCTAATACGGTGGTTCTTTTCGCACAGACCTTTCTCGGGGCGCTCCGGTTTCGTCTTTCGGCAAAGACTGTTTAGCTTGATAGGTGCCGAGAAAACGACTCGCAGGTTGCAATGTTCTGCTAATTTTTTCAGGTTATCTGAAACACCATGAATATATGGGATTACAGCTAATCCTTTCCTTGCAGGCGTAGCACACGTTTCTGCGGCTCTGTCGGAGCGTATTTGCCTCAGAAGGCTTTCCGCGACAGATGCCAGGACGTGTTGTGTGTACCCCGAGTCAGCTAAACGTTTTGTTTGCTCTCTCATGCCTAAAGGCAAACAATGCTGGCAGAACTTCTTCAAGGTATTAGTAAGGCACATCTTAACAATCCCTCGCTTGACGAGCTTAGAGTGCGCCGAGTTATATGGCAGTATAGGTTTGTTAACACGAGGGTGATAATACCAGCATGTCTGATCATTAAAAACAAATAGGACATCTAAAAACCGAATCACATTGTCACATGGCATTTCGAAGGACACTTCAAGGGGTTCAAGGCTCCTTTGAACAGCTACTTATACGCTGGAACACACTTCCTCAAACTGTTCGGTTGAGCTGTCAACAAATAAAATAAAATCGTGTACAAAACGAAAAAATTTTAGAACATTTGACCCTTGTAGTACATCGTTGAGGTCTCTGTCTAACTTAGCTAAGTACAAATTCGGAGCGAGACAGAAACCAATACACACACCATTATTCTGAAGACATGCTGATCCTTTCCAAGTAATGAAAGTAGACGACAGGTAAAAACTAAGAAGCTCATTGAAGCTCACTGCTGAAACACCTAGTTCATTCTGAAATTTGACAGTTCCAAATTCTTCAATGGATTCGTGAATGCACGTCTATACTTGGGAGTGGGGCAGTGAATAATAAAGGTCCTTTATATCTGCCGAGAAAGCTTGCATTCCTTTCTCAGCATGCTGACAAACAAATTCTAATATCTGTTCAGAATTTACAACAAGAAATGGGTCGTTGATGGGAATAATGTTAAGCTTATCCATTAAAAACGATGCGATGCACTTTTGCCAAGTACCCCTTTCTGATATGATTACCCTTAACGGGACGTCAACTTTATGTGTCTTCGCGCTAAAAAATACGTCGAGGCTAAGCTTCTTTGTCTTTTCAACGCTTTTTGCAAGCCTGGTAAAGGTGACGTCCCGTTAAGGGTTATCATATCAGAAAGGGGTACTTGGCAAAAGTGCATGGCATCGTTTTTAATGGATAAGCTTAACATTCTTCCCATCAACGACCCTTTTCTTGTTGTAAATTCTGAACAGATATTAGAATTTGTTGGTCAGCATGCTGAGAAAGGAATGCAAGCTTTCTCGGCAAATATAAAGGACCTTTATTATTCACTGCCCCACTCCCAAGTAATGACGTGCATTCACGAATCCATTGAAGAATTTGGAACTGTCTAATTTCAGAATGAACTAGGTGTTTCAGTCGCGAGCTTCATTGAGCTTCTTAGTTTTACCTGTCGTCTACTTTCATTACTTGGAAAGGATCAGCATGTCTTCAGAATAATGGTGTGTGTATTGTTTTCTGTTTCGCTCCGGTTTTAAGCAATTTGTACTTAGCTAAGTTAGACAGAGACCTCAACGATGTACTACAAGGGCCAAATGTTCTAAATTTTTTTCGTTTTGTAGACGATTTTGTTTTATTTGTTGTCAGCTCAACCGAACAGTTTGAGGAAGTGTGTTCCAGCATTCAAGTCGCTGTTCAAAGGAGCCTTGAACCCCTTGAAGTGTCCTTTGAAATGCCATGTGACAATGTGATTCGGTTTTTAGATGTCCTATTTGTTTTTAATGATGATCAGACATGCTGGTATTATCACCCTCATGCTAAGAAACCTATACTGCCATATAACTCGGCGCACTCCAAGCTCGTCAAACGAGGGATTGTTAAGATGTGCCTTACTAACACCTTGAAGAAGTCCTGCCAGCATTGTTTGCCTTTAGACATGAGAGAGCAAACAAAACGTTTAGCTGACTCTGGGTACCACAACACATCCTGGCATCTGTCGCGGAAAGCCTTCTGAGGCAAATACGCTTCGATGGAGCCGCGGAAAAGCGTGCTACGCCTGCAAGGAAAGGAAATCCCATATATTCATGGTGCTTCACATAACCTGAAAAAATTAGCAGAACATTGCAACCTGCGAGTCGTTTTCTCAGCACCTATCAAGCTAAACAGTCTTTGCCGAAAGACGAAAGCGGAGCGCCCCGATAAAGGTCTGTGCGAAAAGAACCACCGTATTAGGTTTGTCGCGTGCATCACAGGAGTCATCTACCGGATCCCATTAACGTGTGATGTATGCTATATTAGCCATACTGGTAGATGCATCAATGATAGGCTGAATGAACCCAAGAACAACGTGGCCAAGGCACAGCCTGAGGGTTTTCTTGCAATTCACTGCAAAGAATTCGGTTGCCAACCCCTCTTTACTCGCACCAGCATAATCGCAAGAAGCACTAACGAAATGACGAGGCTCATCATAGAAGCAAAATTCATTGCTAAGTTTGGGGACGCGTGTATAAGCAAGCCATCGATATCATTATCATTGAAAAAATTGCATTATTTGAATGTCGCATGAGCTGCAGTAGATCAGTTTTCTGGTTCTAGCACGTGGTTGTGGCGTGCCATGTTTGGGTATAAGTATTGCTGTTTCTCGAATTAAACCACATTGTTGAAAGTTAGCGCCGTGTATGTGTTCTGTGTTCTCTGCTCTGTCCCGTCCTGGATGCGCTATACCTCGAACAACATGAATAACCAACAAGCCCGCCGTGTAACCTTCCTCACAAACCTCGACGATGTCCAAGAACTTCTACACATTCACTCACCAAAAGTGCTGTGTGTACAGGAAACACACTTAAAATCTAAGCACACCAACTTTCTACGCAGTTACATTATTTTCCGAAAGTACCGTGATGATGCCATGGCATCATCTGGAGGTGTAGCTGTTATAGTTAAGCAAGCTTTAGCATAAAAACACTTGAAACTCCAAACGTCTCTTGAGGCAGTGGCTGTTCGAGTGGTGCTTCTAAGCAAACTCGTCACCATTTGCTCTATATACATACCTCCACATTTTCAACTACGCAAACATGAATTCTAGTCCTTGATAGATGACTTTCCCGAACCCTATCTTGTTCTAGAGGACTTTAATGCACATAACTGGCTATGATGCGACTCTCGTTGTGACGCCCGAGGTCAATTGATTGAACAGTTTCTTTTATCTTCAAGGGCGTGTCTCCTGAATCGAAAAGAACCAACCTATCATAACCTCGCTAACAATACCTATTCCTCAATAGACCTAGGCATAGTATCGCCATTGCTTGTGCCTCTACTTCACTGGAAAGTCATCACTAATCCCCACGGAAGTGACCATTTTCCCGTAGTTTTGAGCACACCTACATAAACTGAATGCCCGCCCCAGGTTCGAAAATGGCTATTAAGCAAAGCCAACTGGGAACAGTTCTATAACATCACTCATTTAAACTGGCGCGACATAGGCACTTTAAGCATTGATGCGGCTGTCGACTACTTTACAGCGTCTCTGATTGCTGTAGCAACAAAAAGCGTACCACAAACGAATGGACACCATGGAAAACGACATGTGCCATGGTGGAACTCAGAGTGCCAAAATGCATGCAGGCAGCAAAACAAAGCATGGAGAGTGCTTCGGAACCCACGGACAGCCGGAAATCTTGCCACTTTTAAAAAAATGAAGTATCAGGCCAGGAGAACGCGTCAGCAGGCCAGAAGAGAAAGCTGGCAAAAGTTTGTATCGGGGATTAATTCATATACCAAAGAGGCTAATGTCTGGAACATGGTTGGTAGAGTAGCAGGTAGACAAGTGCATTCACTCCCACTCGTAAACACACAGGGTGACTGCCTGGAACATCAGGCGAACTGCCTTGGTGCACACTTCGAGCAGGTCTCTAGCTCCTCACATTATACTGAAGCTTTTCAAAGATATAAAGCAAAAATCGAAAAGCAGAAACTCGAATAGAAGTGTACAAAATACGAGGCATACAACCAACCTTTAAACTTAGCTGAGCTACAAACATCATTAGACTCCTGCAGTAATTATGCCCCAGGCCACGACCATGTCATGTATGAAATGTTGAAAAACCTGCCGCTTGAAACGCGAAAAACTTTACTCTCCCTATACAATGCTATGTGGCTTTCTGGCACCATACCTACTTTCTGGAAAGAAGCCATTGTTATCCCTATTTTGAAACAGGGCAAGGACCCTTCCTCAGTTTCAAGTTATACGCCAATCGCACTAACCAGCTGCCTTTGTAAACTTTTGGAAAAAATGATAAACCACCGACATATATATTTCCTTGAAACACAAAATCTGCTTAACCAATACAAATGTGGGTTTCGAGAGGGTAGATCCACCACAGACCATCTTGTGCGTATCGAGGCACAGATCCGAAGACGCTTTCGTCCACAAACAATACTTTCTTTTAGTGTTTCTCGATATCGAGAAGGCTTACGACACAACATGGCGTTTTGGGATATTAAGAGACGTGTCTCACCTGGGTGTGCGCAGTAGAATGCTTTCCATAATCGAGAGTTACTTGTCCAATCGGACATTCCGTGTGCGTGTGGGAAGTGTTGTCTCCCAAACATTTGTTCAAGAAACGGGAGTACCGCAAGGCGGTGTACTTAGTTGTACACTTTTTATCATCAAAATGAATTCCTTGCACCTGTCTATCTCTCGAAATATGTTCTATTGTACATATGTCGATGACGTCCAGCTTGGCTTGAAGTCATGCAACCTGGCAATGTGTGAACGGCAGGTTCAGCTAGCTTTGAACAAGGCCTCTACATGGGCAGAAGAAAATGGATTCCGACTGAACTCATGAAAAAGCACATGTGTCTTGTTCTCCCGAAAGAGAGGTATGCACTCCGAACGTGACATTCAAATGAATGGTCAATGTCTGTCTGTTAATGCTGAGCATACATTCTTAGGCCTAATTTTGCACCACAAGCTGACCTTCATACCGCAAATTAAGTATCTAAAAACAAAATGTATATAAGACGTGACAGTTCTGAAATTGTTGTCACGTACTACGTGGGGTAGCGACAGGCAATGTCTCATGAATTCGTATAGGAGCCTCATTCGCACACGCTTAGATTATGGGGCCGTTGTTTATCAGCCTGCGACTCAAAGTGCTTTGAAGGTGCTGGATCTCGTGCACCATTTGGGCATCCACCTTTCTACGGGTGCTTTTCGCACCAGTCCTGTAGAAAGGCTTTACGTTGAGTCAAATGAATGGTCGCTTCATCTACAAATAACTTACATGTCCTTTGTATATTTTCTTAAGGTGAAAGCAGACAAGAAGCACCCCTCCTACTCCACAAGTAATCATTTGTCGAGCTCTATTCTGTTTCAAAATAGGCCTTCGATCAGGCAGCCCTATTAGTTCGCCTGAAGGGCGTAGCTGAGGAAACTGGAGTGTCACTTGAACAAAGTTTAATGGCTCCTGCAGTATACCCGCGCCCGTGGCAGTGGCAGATTATAGACTGCGATGTGTCTTTCCTAGAAGTTACAAAACATGCACCTATTGCCCATATCCGAAACTACTTCCTGGAACTTCAACACAAATACACACGTCCTGATTTCTTTACAGATGCCTCCAAGTCTAACTGCTCTGTGTCGTACGCTGATGTCGGCCCATCCTTTTCGGATGCTGGCCCTCTACATCCATGCACAACTATCTTCAAAGCGGAAGCTTACGCGATACTTGTGGCACCTAAACACATAAGCAATCACAAATACAAAAAGCAGTAATTTATACGGACTCCCTCAGTGTGGTTACGGCTCTGCAAAATCTTAAAAAACAAAAAAACCCTGTCCTCATCTCACTTTACTCTATTTTGTGCACACTCTACACACTCAAACCACATGTTGTGGTGTGCTGGGTGCCAGGGCACCGTGAGATCCAAAACAACATGATGGCGGATCAGCTTGCTGCATCCGTCCACGAGATCAGTTCCACTACACCCATATCGATCCCGCCCCTTGATCTTAAGCCGTCTCTCAAACGAAAGCTCAGGGACTACTGGCAGAGCAAGTGGGATAGACCCACACAAAACAAGCTACACGTTATCAAGCCACAAATTGGCCATTGGCCACCAGTATCAAAATCACGTCTAACAGAAGTAACAATAACAAGGCTCAGGATAGGGTACACATACACGACACACACATATCTTTTGTCCTGTGGCGATCCGCCGTTGTGTGACAGATGTGGTGAAGATTCAACGGTCCTACACATGTTAATCCAGTGCAAAGAGTTAGAAGCTAAGAAGACAACATTTTCAATTACACCACCTCAACATATACCTTTACACCCTGCAATGTTCGTCGGTAGGGAACCGCTTTTAGTCACAAATCATTGCTAGCGTTTTCAAAAGAAATTCATAGTTTTCATATCACATACCCGGGCATCCCGTAGCACGACCTCTGCAGAAAGGTTTTTGCTGCGGTGGCTATACAAGAAAGCACTTGCCTCACAGCTCTTGGACACAAGGGCGCTGATGAGGAACTTGTGCTAGTGCCAAATATTTTTACACGTTTCTATTATCAAAACCTTTGTCACCCTTTTTACTATCCATATCACGTCACTGTCATGTTTTTAATGCCTATGCTTTTACCCATATTATCGCGAGGAATATTATGGCCCCTATACAGCCACGCAACATGTCATTGTCTACATCTCTATACTCATTGAAATGGCGCTCTTTGGCCGTCCATTGGCCCTTGCGCCATAAAGCGCCACACAGCATCATCAACTCTCCCGGTGTAGCAAAACGGGAACTATATGCCACGTGAGCAATGGGCTCTCCAATCTCATAGCACCCAGAACAAATCACACTTGAACCTTATTTCGGCAGTGATGACGTTCATTTCCATTTATGAAGCAATGGAAACTGAATAATGACTAGTTTGCCGCTTTGGATAAAGGTCACAATGTTGTCGTAGCAAGTTAGCTTCACTGTGCCAAAATGAAGAAATTGGCTCTATATCTGCTTGTTACACTGCAAATGTCGTCGAAATATGATAGTCTTGCGTCTAGAGAGAGTGAACAAAACGTTTATTTGATGTTCTGCGCAAGAAAATCAGTGAGTGGTATCCTGGAGGCGCTGCGTTAGAGTGCTTCGAGTGTGCAGCGGAGGCAAACGAGCGCATCAAGTCACGTCAGACGTGAGACATGAGTTCTATCTGGCAGTTATCTTGGGAAACGGGGCACACGCCGTGCGCGCCCGTCTCTGATGTGATAAGGTGTAGAATACAAGGCGGCGGGTAGGTGGCACCACCATGTCGTCTTAGCAAAGCGGTGGAGACACTTGCCGTTTCGTGCAAGCGTTACATGGCCAGCGTAGCGTTTTAAAGGCTACCATCCTTAAAATTACTTATGTGTGCCTTTTCTAGTAAAAACTGCACAAACATACTATTGATATGTTGTTATGGTGGCTCAGATATGTGCAATAATTGCTTTTCATTTGACAATTGCACAAGTAGAAATGCTGAACTTTGAGCAATATTGGTGGTTGCTGCGGATGGGGTCTGCTGTTTGGAGTATTGTTTGGTCCCTTTAGTGCCGTTTAGGGTACCGTTAAGGGTGGTCAAACAGACAAATGTACATACTGACAGACAGACAAAAATATTCGCGTCGAAGGTCCACAAGAAAGACTATTGTCATTAAAAATATCACAATATGAGCACTATGCAGCAACGCTTCACTATGAGTGCGGTGAGCTACAAAACTTAGTGACAGAATATAAATATGTGTCAGAGTGCAAAAGTCATGTACAGAGTGTGACAACTACTGTAATGTTGCAAGTGTGAATCACTAGGTGCCTTCAAAGTGTGCAAATGAAAAAAGAAAAAGAGCTGCCTTCGGAGCAGTGTTTCGATAAATAGAAAGAAAAAAAATAGTAGAGAAGGAAAAGTGGGTGCACACGTAATGTCTTTCCTCCAAAATGTTCACCTGTATTACTTGTAACAGGTAACAATGAAGCTAAACTCTTATGCTCTAGTGAAGAAACAACAAACACATAAAACTAAAGGTGAGTAAACTCAAATTAACAAACAATAAATGCATAAAATGAAACAGAAGTAAACGAAATTGAGTGAGTGAGTAAAAACATTATTGAACATATCCGGCGTCATTGAGCGGGGTGGGGATACAAGCACCCCGGCCTAGGTGACTGCCTCGAGTCCTTGGACCCGGGCGGCATCCTGGGCTTGCCGGGCGGCCCACGGTTGATCGGCAAGGTCGTGGCTGAGCAGAGCCGCCTCCCATCGCGCCTCGCGGTTCGAGGCTGCCATGTCTACCGGGTTCGTAGGGGACTGCTGCGCGTTACCGGTACACTTCCACAGCATGTGCTGCAGCGTCGCTCTGGCTCCGCACGCCTTACACGCGTTGGACGTATAAATGCCTGGATAGCAGAGGCGAAGAATCACCGGATTCGGGTACGTGTGTGTCTGTAGTTGTCTCCAGGCAACATGCTGTTTCTTGTTTAGTTTGGCGTGGGGTGGTGGATATTTGCATCTGTTCAGTCTGTAGTGTTGCGTGATGTCTATGAAAGTGGTCATGCGATCCCCCAACGTCCTTTCCCGCATCGCTGTCGAAGTGTGCGAGACATCGGGACTGTCGGCAGGCGTCGCAGCTCGGCGTGTAAGTCCTCGAGCGGCGGCGTGGGCAGTTGTGTTGCCCGCAAGCGGAGGGTCCGTGTGGGCGGGGGTCCATACGAGGAAACTGTCGTTTTTGCGGCAGATGTTGCGTTCGTGAGTTTGGAGAATGCGGGCCGCTTCGCGGGAGATCCGGCCGCTGGCTTAGTTTCGTATCACCGGCTGCGAGTCGCCTATTATCACCTCGGCGTACTTGGTGGCTATCGCGAGGGCTATGGCAGCTTCTTCGGCCGCCTCCGTCTCTTCCGTGCCTATCGTCACACTCGTGACGCAAGTTCCTACATGATCCGTGATCGCGACCGCGAAGCCACGGTGGCAGTCGTAACGGGCCGCGTCCACGTAAACTGTGTCTTTGCTATTGCCGAATTTCTTTTCAAGGTCTTGGGCGCGCCTGTTGCGCCGACCGATGTGATGTGTCGGGTGCATGTTCTTAGGCAACGGCAGAACGACGATGCGCTCGCGAATACGTCTGGGTATCCCGACCTTTTCGCCGCGCTGCGTATGGTAGTTGATACCCAGTGTCTCATGGATGTGTCGACCAGTTCTGGTCTTCGCCAGACGTTCGTACTGGGCGATGTTTGTGCTTCGATTATCTCATCTAGAGTATTGTGCAACCCCAGCTCGAGAAATATTTCCGTGCTGGTACTTGCCGGTAATCCGACTGCGCGTTCGTACGCCTTGCGGATGAGACAATCTAGTTTGGTGCGTTCAGTCGCCTGCCACTTGAGGTAGGAGGTGACGTACGTTATATGGTTCATAACGAAAGCATGTACCAGGCGAATGGTATTGCTTTCCTTCATTCCGCTATGCCGATTTGTTATTTTTTTCAGCAACCGGATTGTATCATTGACCGCGCCCTCTAGTCTGCGAACGGTTTCGCCGTTGTGGCCGTTGGCGGACAGGCGCAAGGCAAGTACCCTAATAGTGTTAACTTGTGGGATGACAGCGCCGTCTGATGTGCGTACATGATGCGTGATGTGCGTACAAACGAAATTGAACAAACCATAAATAAATCAAATAGAACTAGCTCACACTATGGAGTTAAATAATGAAATTTGAAACACAAAAGGTAACTACTAATCGAATTTTCTCTATCTGGCAGGGCCCGTGCCACGTGGCGTGATATCCCGTAGGAGGCCCTCCTGGGCCGTAGCCGTCCTCTCAAAACCGCAATGGCAAGGCGGATGGTCGATATCTCCATCCTGGGCCGTGGCTGGAATGAATAATCATGATGGAAATGTCACCACGAGTTCCCGATGAACTCGCAACTAGCCAATGCTCGGAAGCTGCTGTTGTAAAGAGTTTCAACGTGCACAACAGTTCCCTATCTGTTGAAGACCCACTGGCCTGATGGCATTCTTTGGTAGTGTCAGGCATCGTGCACAAGCTTTGCTTTCTTCGTTTGGACAGACTAAGACCTGCTGTAACTACTCTTCCGTCATCTCCTCAAATGCATCTCGTGCCACCAAACAGCCTTTTTCAGGGCTAACCAGTCTTTTGCACAGCTGGTGGTCACTATTGAGATAACGAGCCTCCAGTACACTTTGTACGAGATAGACAGTACCATCCCCGAAAATACACATTGCTTTATCACCTATCAGATTCTTTCACGATTCCTTTATTCCCATTACCCTGAACGAGTGGAACCACATACCCTCGTTTATTGCCCAACTGAACAACTTTACTGCTTTAAAGGGCACCGGGCAGGCCCTACACGTCCCATCTATTTTTGGTCCTTTTGAGGTATCGTTTTCTCAGTGACTAGAAAGGACATTCTCATAATTCATACATAATTTTTTTCCAAATCTTACACTGTTTTATTTAAAGCGCGTTCATTAAAATTTGACTACTATTGAAATTTCTGTGAATTTTTAACCTCAAGGAAATAAATGTTGGGTTAATTCACATCTGTAGAAATTTCTACAAAAAGCTTTAAATTGTATAAATTCAATTATGTTTCAGTAGCTGTATGAATTTATGCAGAATATAAGGAAATATAATCGACTGGTAATCTCAGAATGCATAGAAAAGTAATGATACATAATAATGAAAGGCGTGATAATTTAGTTTAAAGTAAAAAAAAGCAGCGGAAAAGCAAGCACTCCTTCTCACAAACACCAATAAACTATTTTATATAGTAGCTACAAGCATAGTAATCACTTTGAAAGTAAATATTTTACTTTGGATTATGTCGTACTGCTTGCCTTGCTTCTTTTGTGAGCTGAGATCTCTCGTTCTTATTCTTATATATTGTGATTCATGGTCACAACCAATGATGCTGACTATGGCATATCGTTAAAACATGGTCTTGAAGGTTGTCGCGTTCAAATAAGGCACGAGAATAATGCAAGTTTATGTATTCGTTCTTTTTCTGGGGATATTAATTGGTGCCCCACTCACAAATTGGAAGGGTCTTTCGGAAACTTTGGGTGCCGAATTCCTTCTTTTCACAAATATTCATACAGGTCTGGTCAGGTGCCTCCTCCGCCATGATTTTTTATTTCATACGAAGTGCCTGAAAACATCGATCACTTTTAACATGCTGTTGTTTTATTATTTGCGGAAAAAAGATTTCGAAGTTTTGTTGAGGTATTTAAAGTTACCCGTAATTTTGATAACATCGTTTCCCTTTGGGGTTGCTCCTCTGGGCCACAGCCCACAGCAACAAGATTGTCTGCACTGCTGTCTCGATTGATTGATTTGTGGGGTTTAACGTCCTAAAACCACGATATGATTATGAGAGACGCCGTAGTGGAGGGCTCCGGAAATTTTGACCACCTGGGGTTCTTTAACGTGCACCCAAATCTGAGCACACGGGCCTACAACATTCACGCCCCTATCGGAAATGCAGCCGCCGCAGCCGGGATTCGAACCCGCGCCCTGCGGGTCAACACCCGAGTACATTATCGACTAGACCACTGCGGCGGGGCGCACTGCTGTCTCTGAATATCTCTGAGACTGAAGAAGAATTAGTTGTTAAGTTATTCCCAATCAAAATGTAGTACTTTGGACTTCTCATAAATTGATTGTATGCCATATTATACTTCTAGTCTTACTTTATTCGTGCGTAAAGTAACCATTCTGCAATTTTTAGATATACCTTACTTGATCGCTTAATTCAATTTTTACATCAGACTTAGAAACATTTCCTCATATATAAATTACTGGTTTAATATCCAGTCCACCGTAGTGGATACGATGCAGAAGCAGAAGAACAAGCGAGTAAGTAAACTGACCGTACATTTATGTCCACGAAGATGCGCCTTGATAAGTGTAAAGAACTTATTTTGTACTGGCCTTTCTACATGCCTCCCATTCATGTAGTTTCCAGGAATGCAAATTACTCGTTGAAATTGCAAAGCTTGGGCTCGATTAGTACGCACGATTAAGGTTTATTGCGGTAAGTGGTGAGACCGAGTTGTCGACAATGCCTATTTTCTATTTTCTTTCTTGCCTTCCTATCGTGCCACTTTGATATATGAGCATGAATTAGCGTTTGAAAAGGGCCTGCGTAGTGTTTTTTTATAGTGCCTGTAAGTGTCAAGTGTCGAGGTTTGTGCCGTATTTTTTACAAGTGCCTATAGAAGCCTATTTCAACAATTGGTTGTTAAGCTTGAATTGAGGATGACGCAGCGAGTGATTGAAAAGAAAATATTAGGCGTAACCTTAAGAGACGAGAAGAGAGTAGAGGGGGTTAGGGAACAAACCGGAGTTAAGGTGATCGTAGTTGAAATTACAAAGAAGAAATGGACAGGGGCTGGGCACGTAGCGCGCAGGCAGGATAGCCGCTGGTCATTAAGGGTAACTGACTGGGTTCCCAGAGAAGGCAAACGCACGAGGGTAAGACGAAAATTAGGTGGGCTGATGAAATTAAAGATTTATAGGGTATAACATGGCAACGGAAAGCACCGGACCGGGTTGTTTGGCGGATCATGGGAGGGGCTTTGCCCTGCAGAGGGTGTAGTCAGGCTGATAAAATTGATGATATGAACATTAACTATTCCCAACTTTTGCATTAGTGTCAAGTAGAAGAATGGTATTCTAGTTGCCGGGCAAAATGGAGGTTTCAGAACTCTGTGGGGTGCGACCTGTACTCCATCTCCGAAGTTTTTTCAGCACTGCCAAGGCTTCAAAGCCCTTTAGCCAATACGAATGCCGATTAGCCTCAGCACATGTATTTATCCTCGTCACGTCGTCTTCTCAGCATCTCACCGGCCTCTGCTCGCATGCGTAGGGAGGTGCTTTTGCGAAGCCACAGGATGATGGAGAACGAACGCGAAACCGCGGAGTGTCAGCAGTGGAAACTTGGGTGTAGGTCAAGAAAAGAAACGCATGCACGCATACACACACACGTCCACATGTTTCCTGGTTTATTTGTAATGTACTTAAAGGGCGCTTCATCAAGTCACATCAGAAATTTTAGGAAACGAGGATAAAGTTCAAGGCTCGGTTTTTTTGTTAGAAACAATAATAATGAGAATGTTCAGAGAATTATGCCAAGGAAAGTATAGGACATATCATCAGAAGTAATTGTAAAGTAAATGTGAAGAAAGAAAAGTAGATGAAAAGATAACTTGCCGGGGGCAGCAGCCGAACCTGCGACTTTGGAATAGTTAGACACCGGAAGTTGTTGCATGCCGAGTGGAAAGCTTTGCACCACAGGACTTTTTAAATTGGTTTATTACGAGCCTCGAAAGCATGATGCGACGACGGCAGCTTGAAACGTTTGCCACTGTCCGCGTGTAGACCTCGCAAGCTAAATTCCTCACTTGCTCCCTTCATCATTGGAGCAACTCGGAGCCGTTACATCACACGACGTAGACGCATCACCACCTAAAGTGCACGCAAGGTTACTTTTGCATGACATGCTCAAGCCAGGCCGTGCACGCAAGCGGTGTTTTGTCGTTTCGGCGTTCTTTCTATATTACTGCCTGCTTCTGTGGGTTGGATGCCTCTATGCAGGCATGTTTGGAGAAGCTGGCATGAGTCACGGCTCTAGGGCAGTTTCAGCGTCACACCTTTGAAACTGCTCCAAGGGATGATGCACCAAAACACCGGGACGATGCGAGAACAGCAACGCAAGTGAAATGGAGGCAGCATAGACTTAAATTTAGCTCGGCATGAAGTAAATAAATAACGCTCACCAACTCTGTACTTTTAACACTTCTATCAACCTTCAAACTTTAATTGAAGCAACATATTGCGAAATTTATGTTTCTCTGGATAATTCTTGCTGTGGCATGTACTATATACTTTAGCGCACGCCGAACTATTTGTTGTTGTACGCCACCTCGACTATGTTGGAGCCTGTTATATTGAGGGCAAGCGGCGTTCAGTCTGGCATTTCACCTCATTCTGGGGAGGGTATCTTTGCAAATCTTGGCAGATGAGGTCGTGAGCGCCCAGTGAATGCATTTCTCACCTTCTCCAAATGCTCAAACTTGGTGAGGGGCCCATTAAGGTGTTCGCAGACAGAGTAGAAATGAACCCTGGGCGCTTATACCCAGTTAATACGAGGATTAAAAACCCTTTCCGCCTATTGGAGGTCTGGCTGATTTCTCCAGTGATACGCTACTAATTGCTGAAAATTGAAACGAGAGACCACATTTTGCAAACCCTACGGGAAAATTGGCATGGTTAAGCTAAATCATTGGTGTCTTTCTTCCATCACAAACTAAATCATTTAGTTTTGCTTTCCTGTCGCAGACACAGGCTACGAACTAGTCATTACACACCTGCGTAATATTGTGTTCTATAGAAATTCAATCGCTTTTGATTCCTCGCACACGCAGTAGATCAACTTGTGCCCTGAATAACGATGAAAGGAAATGTTGGTAGAATTAGTGTTGCGAAATGAGCGCCTTCATTCCATTCCAATTCCATTCCGGGGAATTAGAACTCACCGCAATTCTATCCTTTTCAGTTACTCGGAATTTAGAATTAGCCCATTCCCACTCCGGGAATAGTCGCGCCATTCACTTTCATTCCTCCAATTCTTCACCTTAGGAAATGCATCTTGATAGTTTTATCAAGTTATATTATGAATACCCCATAAAGTTGGTGTTACCAGATGCATTAAAGGGACACCAAATGATCTTTCGTGCATAAGTAAATTACAAGTTTATGCAACCCTTACTGCCACGCGACGCTTGGCAAACAAGAAAACGCGCCAAAATAAACGCGGGTGCCGCCTCGAGAATCCCGCAGTAAATCCATCGTGAACTTTCTTACAGCACAACACCAGAAAAAATACAGGACAGGGAAGGAGTAGAACAGAAAGAAAAGACGGCGCCTTCCCTGTCCTGTATTTTTTCTGGTGTTGCGCTGTAAGAAAGTTCACGATGGATCCTAACCAACTGGCCCGACTTACCGTCTTCCCGCAGTAAACACCGTGCCGTCCTAAATTTTGAAGGCGTTGACTGCTGGGTCAAACGTAGCTTGTAATCCTTAAAATTGACGTACTTTGTCATTTGTGGGTGGCATAGACGCATACGAAGTCACACTTCATCGAGCCAATGATGCCAGAGAGAGCAGTAAATCTTTTTTTTTTTCGCGACCAGGCGCGCGTTCTCTAGCTTCGCCCAAAGAATACTCAAAAATACATTTCGAAATTTCTTACGTAACGTGCGGAGATTTTAGCACGAAATTGAAAACAAACTGCGGCCTTCATTTTCTCCGGTAATAATGAACTTATGGCAGTCCCACTTATGGCATCAGAGTTCTCGCAGTGCAATTTATCAATCTTTCTCAAGTAACTGCTTCTTATTATTGATCAATAACAGCTGCAAAAGTGCGCAAAGCAAATTAGCAAGGTCCAGGGTTAGTAGCTCGGTGACTCGTGTACTTTCAGGAAAAGGCACCATGTGTCTACAGGGGGTGGGGGGCCTTCTTTCAAAAGGTTGGACGGAGGTATGCGGTGAGATGGCACGCAGACTGCACATGAAAGCTTGCACTGAACACAAGCATCGCGCCAGCGTCAGCACGCATCCCAACACAGAGAAGCGCTGTTTAGAACATGCGTCAGTGAAGCCGATGGCAACGAAAGCAAAAAAAAAAACAACAAAGAAGTGAAGGGTGGCTGGGGAGCCGCCGAGGAGAAAAAGTTGCTGCATATCTAAGAAGCGAGTGCTAATGATGGAGCGAAGCTCCATTGACGAAATGATAAATGACGTAACAATATTTAGCTTTAAACCACATGCGCGCTATGTACACTATTGTCCTCTATGAAAGGGAACACACGAACGCGTGGCCTGTGCTTAGCGGTGGCTGCCTACAGCACCATCAACCGACAAGTGAAGGAAGCACGTTCGCTTTTGGCGTCATATATGGCCAAGCAAGATAATGAGTCATGGTCGGTAGACAAGCGCTGCTAGATTACGTGCGCTCATCGCTCACTGCGCGAGCAATATCGGGCGAATACCACAGCCTGCACCGTGGTCGCTTACAAGGTTTGATATGTTGGCAGTGGACTACGCACTGCATGCCTGAGCAGAGAAGGAGTGCAATCTAGCAGCGCTTGTCTGCCGGCCATAACTCGTTATTATTATTATTATTATTTTGGCAACAGATGACGCTGAAAGCGAACGTGTTTCCTTTTGCTGTCGGCTGATGGTGCTGTAGGCAGCCGCCGCATAGAGTTACTGTATATGCTACCTTTAGGTAGATTTACTGTATATGCTACCTTTTAAAGGTAGCATATACAGCAACTCTACCGCTGCAGAGCGCAGGCCACAAGTACGCGTTCGCGTGTTCCCTGTCATAAAGGACGACAGTGTACACTCTGTAGACGGTATTGCGTTCAAACGTGGCTCACCTGCGCTTCGACGAGGGACGATGGCGAGCCTCGGCTACAAAGGTCGATTATTGTGAGGGCCTAAGAAGCTTCCGTCCTAAATATTGCAAGGCGTAATGGGCGTATCCCGCCACCGTAGTTCATTCAGCATGACAGATACCAATTGCTTGAAGTCACGGTCACACGAAGAATAGAGGCAAGCTTCGGAGCGACACGGTTTGTATTCATTTATTTATTTATTTGCAGTACTGCTAGTCTCACGTTGACCATAGCAGGTGGGCGTATCGTTACACAAACACAAGTTTCATTACAAAGGGCATAAACAAATACAGCACTTTTTCTTTGTGAATATACCATAAACAAACGTAATAAACCTAAATACTGTGAAACTGAAATCTAGCGCACTTTTGTACGAATAAAATATGCTACAGAATTCTGCAACAACGTGAAATATGCGACTAAAACACTAAAAAAACACCGACTAAAATAAGTAAGAATTAGGTTTGGGTCAGAAAAGTAGAAGTTGAACGAACATCAGTACAAAGTTGCTTCAGATAATGTAAATCAAAAAGCGTTATTAGTCAAAGACTAATTTTTAATTGATTATAACTTCTTCTAAAAACTTGGCAAAATTCATGGTGATAAGGTGTCAGTTATGGATGAATCCGGCGCTATTCCACTCTTGAAGAACCCGAGAAAAAGATAGCAAAAGAACTCCTTCAGTTCGTATGAGTGATTGTGGCGGGCAATGCGCGACTTATGAAGGGTAATGTATTTTGAAGCATCTGTATAGTTTTAAGTGTTCTTGTATTATCTGGTGAAGTAATTTCAGACGAGCAACTTCTGCTCGAATAGTTAAGGTTGAAATCCCCGACTGTGTTAGTAGAAAAGTAGGCGAATCACTCCTCCGGTATTTCTTATGAGTAGATCTAATTTTGTTTTTCTGAATGCCTTCCAATTTACATGTATGAGTTTCAGTGTGCGGAAACTATACGACGTTAGTACAGAATTGTAGCAGGCTTGTTGCTTATCAATGCAGCATGCTTGTAATGAGCTAAGCCATTTGAAAATACCCATGTATTGTTAAATTACAGGCTCTGACGTAGTAATGTCAGAAGTTCGAACAGAAGTGTCAGAACAGCGCGTTCACAAAAACGTGGTGTATTTCCAAAAAAAAAATAAAGGTGTAATCCATCCCACTCGATTCCCCTAAGCATTAACCCCATCCCATTCTTATTTCATTCCGGGGTCGCGACAAAGTGGAATGATTCCGTAATCATTCCAATTCATGATTGTCAACTCCGCAACACTGATTAAAATGACACGAATTTGTGTACGTTCGCTCTTAATCTCCCTTTAAGATCGGAAGTTGAACGCTACACGACGCATAGAGCAATACCAATAAGTATCTCTACTGCAACTATGTTTTGACGTGCTAAAGTGGCTTATAAATCAGTTTGTCCTCGCGCATGCCCACACAAAACCAATGTTAAAGACCTTACGCATGCCACTATATATCTGACATAACCTCCTAATACCAGCGTTCCGGGCTACACAAGGCACGCCTGGACCATCGCCGCAACTCACAAGTATTCGCTTCCACACTGTAAGGGTACGGCCTGGGTTCACTTATATCCTGAAATTGTGACACAAGAGCCAAACACTCATGGCACAACATGACACAGCATGGGCAAAGAACTTTCTCTGAGGAGGCCGGGAAGTTCTGCTCGGCGCTGAGGTCGCGGAGTGAAGTAGGTCCACTTGGCACAACGTTAAGATCTTGCACGGCGCCCTATAGGACACTCGCCCTCGCCTCTCATACCATCAGCTGGGTGACCTACTAGAAGAGGTAGGGTGACACTAGCCATTCTCTCTTGGACGTGAAGCATAACCCTATTCCAAATGTCGGTGTTGCGTATTGCGAAGTTTTCGGTCGTGGATTCGCCCACTTTGTCCGAGGCATCGGTGGAGAGACGCGCAACCACTTCGTAACATACCAGAGCAAACTGGTCAACAAGTGAGGTCACCGTGGGAGGCAGCGCCGGCGGCGGTAAAGGCAGCGTTTGCGTTTCTCTGTCGCACGCGGCCACTTTCATTCGATTGGCCGTGGTTGCCTTTGAGCGTACGCGTGACGCATCCCACTTTCTCGCCGAGGAGTTCGTCACCGAGCTTTCTTTTTTCGGATATGGTGAGCCGAGAACTTCGAGCAAGACGTTCTCACTAGCGGAGACAAAAACTTCCCTCAGCTCTGCCGCTGTCACTCTCGTTTCTATTTTTGATGCATCCCACTGGAACCTCCGGGAAATATTTTGAGGAGGCAATATGCGATATACGGAACAAGTGTCTGCGCAACCCCATCCTTCCTGAACCGAAGTTTCGCACGTGTGGTGGCGCACTAGTTTTCTTCTTTCGGCGGCTGGCAGGTGACGAGTCGTCACGGTTTGTTCGACGCACTGCAGGCGACGACGTGTGACTTCGCAACTGCATCTGCTGCGAGGAACGTTGTCAGGGGTGTCGATACACTCAATATGTCGGCGACGTTGATCCTCAGCGCCCCATAAGCCTCTGAAAAATCTAGATGGAATTGCAGTCGTTTTACGGCTTCGCGGAACATAGCGCGTCTGACTGGCTGCTTTATTGTCCTTGTTGAGACAAATGCTTTTCGCTGATCTCCTGCAGCCAGTGTTTTCTGTCGGGTGTCGTCCGCCTAAGGCCGAACACTGCTCACGGTGCTGCACTTGTGCCGAAGCACAGCTATACAGCGGGCAGCAGTTCTCTGTGCATGTTGTGTCCACCGCGATAAGCTTTGGAGAGGGAATGGACCACTTACGTCTTGCGTCGCCGCCAAATGCGTCGGGGACGGGGATTTCCCAAGTTGCTTTCGCCGCGTCGTGCTGGAGCGCAACATCTTGAACAGCGGAAGATTTCGGGTTTGGGAACTCAGAATTGACAGGACCGCTGCGCAGCACTTGTAGGGACTGGAATCTGGGGAGCTGGGTCTTGTACACTAGCGTGTCGCTACATTTGCCGGCGGGCTGATCCACAGCCGTGAAACGCGACCGGCACTGCTGGCCGATCAAGTAGGGCACATAGTCATGAGCGTTGCACAAGCCCGAGATTTTGATGATGGGCGCGCTGCCTCCGGAGTCTGTCACCTCGGTTTCGTAGACTTCGATGCGAACCGAGTACTCGTCGGTGAAGCTGCCGTAGTCCTCCTCAGGGTCAGGTGTGCTGCGGCTGCCCATGGCTCCACGGTCAGAACCTGCGGAGGCCAGGCTCAGCAGCAATCACGAACCCAGAACTGCGGTCTTCTTTTTTTACTACTGGCTCGCGTTCAGCCGGGGAACAAGCGTGCTCACAGAGAAAGGCGGAACGAGGATAAAAAGAACAGCTGCATTAAATTTGAATGTTTCATCAACTGAAGAAAATTTATTGTCTTTATGGAATGAATTAACCCTCCAACGAGTTAGTTGGGAGCATTCCATCGGGGTTTAAGTTTCACTTTGATATTGAAGTCATGTAGAGGAAAAAAAAAACAAACTTGTGAGCCATGCTTTTAGGCCATCATCATCATCACTTGGCTGATCCCCCGTGGGGGCATTATGAGCATCATTGAGCCTCACTTATTTTTGTGGAGTACATGAGCCAACCGCGAGCGCTATCTCATTTCCTTTAATAGGTAGTTCACCTTGCTCAAAAATACTTTAGGTGCAGTTTTGCATATCCTTCGATTAGATATACATCTGCAAAGTATACTATCATTTAGGGCTTTGTCTCTTGGCCCCAGTGTTGGGAGGATCGCTGATGCATTGCAGGAGTTCGTCAAAGATTAAGAAAAATGTAGGCGTTGAAACGAATATTTGATCTTATTTTTTACTTTTCCTAATTTCTTTCTTTCTAATTCGAATTCTCGGCTTCATTGCTTTTATTCCAGTACATTATGTTACTACCTTAACAATTTATTGTTTTATCTTTCTTTTAAAAATAAACCAATCTAATCGTTTTCTTAAATAAACCAATTTTTAAAATTATCTGGCTTTTGGCTAATCACCCAGCGTGGGTGCGTGCCACAGAATCAAGGACCTAGTCTACTCTACTCTACTTGAGCCTCGCCTTCAAGAATTGAACGCGAAAATCGGGCCTCTTTCGAATCGTTTTCTCATTCGCTAGGCCAGCTTCGCGTCTCGTTTGTCACCTTAGTCATGGTGCAAGAAAATTAACGCCTGTGTACGTAGCACCGGCCGTTTTAAACTACCTTGGACTGCTTAATGGCATGCTTTGTCACAAACAACAGAAACACGAAGTAAAGGAACACACAATGACAAGCACAAGCGTTTTCGGCCAAAGCATGTCATTAAGCAAGTACCAACTAGGCCAACAATCAGTATTGTTACAATCTTGGACTGCCTATACGGGAATTTGGTTGGTTGGTTCCTCAGCATCCTGGCGCCACCCACTCTTGCGGATAGGCTATGCATCGAACAGTTCCGTACTTAATAAACAAATTCTCTCCTTAAGGAAAAAGACCGAAAACGAATTATTACGAGTAATAACTTAAACATCAAAGGAAAAACCTTTAAGCAATGGCATAAAACACACACGCAAAGAAAAGTTCCGCTGGAAAGTATCCACTTCGCCATAAATCTTCGTTCTTGTGATCCGGCGAAGTACCCGTTACGCTTCCGGTATAGCATGCTCATCTGCACAATCAGTTCATCCTATTGCTTATGCTGCTGATTAAGTATGCCGGAGTGCTGCGTAACGCGTGAACCACCACCCACTCATGATGGATTCACGTGTTTTCCAGACTGGTGTTATTATGTGCTTCTACGACGCAATATTAACGCGGTAGCGTTAGAATACTTGTCCAGTATATGCGAACAAGAACTGGCGACACTAAGACACGTAGTGAGATGTGACAGTGCAGCGATACCGGGCGGCGGTTCGTGCGACGGTGCCAACGGTGATGTGTGCGGCAGTGCTGGGGAATCTCGTGGCGGAGTAACTGGTGCCGACGACATCACCACCCGCCAAGAACTGCCAGCGCAGATGGAGTGGTGGGTCCGCTTGGTGGACTGTAATTCTATGCATTGTGTGATCCAGCAGCTCGAGGGGCCCTGGCCAGGCAGAGGAGAACGGGAACTTGTGACCCGCAAGCGTGGGAACCCAAGTATCCTCTGTCGTGTCAGGTTCAACCCTCGAGTTCTTGGCCCGGTCTTTCTAGGACTGCATAGAATAGAACATTAGTAGGGTAGACCGCACCCTACGAGGCCAGCACATACCCCACGCAGAATCCTGTCAATAGTCTTTTCTCTCTCAGAATATTTATTGCGCAAAAAAAGAAAAGAAAACGAAACAGACTAAGGCAACTTCGCCCTATAGTTGTGCGAAGGCTGAACAACAGAACTGGGCGGCCTGAATTGTTTGAATTGATTTTTTCATCATTGATCTTCTTACAATATTCTCTGTTTCTTTATGTGTTGTCGCCACTGTTTCTTTCTTTCCTTCCCCATTTATTTCTTTCTCTTCCTCTCTCGTTCTTTGTTTTTCTGTAATTTTCTTCCCGTTATTTTTTGTGCCTGTTCATTTCTATTTAATTTCATCTCTGCATATTCTTATGTCCATCTATATTTTTTTCTTTTACATTTCCTTTATTTCACTATGCTTCCCTCTTCCTTTTGCTCGTTCTCAAGATAAAAAAGAAGACGGAGAGGCCCCATGCTGGCCGAGTTAACTGATTCCATGATGATCATGGTTTTTTAGATGGCCCATAGAGTTTCTCAGAAATATGGTTTCATTTTTTTTACTGCGTAGTAGGGCTTCCCTAGTTTTGTGATGCATACACGACCAAGTTTTTTTAGTTCTTTTTTTACAGGATGGCGTTGAAGAGTTCGTTTTACAGAAATACCAGCAATGGTTGTGAGCTAAAAATTATCGTATTGCCCCTGATTGGCAAATGAAGTAAATAATACAAATTACCAGGAACGAATGAGGATCGAAACCAGGCAGTTTGCATCGCAAGCAGTTGTTCTACCACACAGCCATGCACCTGCTTAAAATTAAAATGAAAGTGATTTATCATGTTAGGAAATCCAGGGAAAATAACTTTCATGCTTTACAAATACAAGGGTCCCAAAAACAGGGTTCATAATAAAACGTGTAATACCGCAGTAATATTTTGTGGCACTAGAGTAAATTTCCATCAGGCATTAGAACACGCCATTATCACAACTTCGTGATTTAAATCGCCGATTACAAAAGGCGCACACGTTACTGCGTGTATTCCCTTAAAACCACACATTTCAATTTCAATTTCAATTCAGTTTATTCCGACATCACAGGAGACATTACAAAAGTCACAACAGTGATGCTGTGACTTTGGGTGCGTCACACATTGGGTGCGTAGCTACTTCGAAAACATTTCTCGCGCATAAGTGCTCGTGGTTTAAGGTATTACACAGAATGAAGCCAAGCGCGAAAGCCTCACTAATACAGGACACTTTCAACTTTATTTGTTACTTTGTAGATCCACAATTTGTAGCGTTCGAGTAACATGATACAATAAATAGTATGTACTAACTGGCTGAAGTACGAGCACGAGCAGGACATCACTATCATGTTCAACTCTTAATGGCGGAGCTTAAGGATCCCCCAATTTCAGTGTTGAGAGAGAGAGAGAGATAAGCTAGTTATGTTCGAGACTTGTCCGTTGGCGTTGTTGTGCGCCGTAGCCGCCACCGATGATGACGATGATGATGAAGAAGAACAAACGCGTTCGCGACCACACATTTTCTTTTTGCCATCACGGCACAGCACATGCAAGGTACCCGCGATACACTATAAGAATTTCGATGATGATGATGAATATGATGATCACGGACAACGACTGGCTTGTGCAGTAGATGACGTCTCGATGTGCTCTGCGATACATTTCGTATGACAGGAAACAAAAACGCACCACCAGGGGAACGTACACAGACCCCGACTTTGCCAACTTCAGGCTAGGTATACGATACAACAAAGTAGTAATAGTGAAGGCAAAACCAAATTCACGATTCGACGCAACATACCAGTTTTGATCAATAAACATTGCGTATAACTGTAAACCGCATGGCACTTATTCACTACATGCATGAGTGGTCAATGTCAAGGGTGATTCATGGTAACACCAAACGATCCCACCGATACTCATCATCACTCACTTCGTCGATATTTTTTAGTTCACCTGACAAAGAACAATTTCCTAAAAAAACTTCACTATTGGAAATTCTACTGGCGGCGTCAGCGTCCTTGCTTCTAAGTGAAAAATCGGCGTTGTCTGTAAGCGGAAATTTCAGATATATTAAAAAAGAATGTTCAATTAGCGTGGGTATAGATAGAAACCACCGCTTCTCCGTGGCAAGGTATACCTTGGTGCCACACGAGCACTTGGAACTGCCTTAAAAAAGTGCTTTAAGCATGTGGTGTTGGAGAAGTCTTCGCAACACATATATTATTTCATGGCAGAATCACTACAGGTGTCAAAACGTGTGTATTGCACAACGAGTGGGTGGTTCAGAGTAAAGTTCAGAGCATCCCGTTCATTAAAAATTGTGAAAGTGCGCGCGGCACCTCAGCAACAATTATATCATCCTTCGGCAATATTCAAAAAATAATAATTATGACACAGCGGCCAATGGGCAACAGTACTTGCAGTAGATATTCCAGGATATACTTTCAAACGGTCAACGTGCGCGTCATGATAAGCGTCCCATTTTTTTTCGCTATGGTTGAAGGCGATGCGCATGAGAGCAGATTCTATTTTTCAAGACGAAGCCAGAACACCGTCAGTGTTTTTATAGGACGTTCTTTGCTCTTCATGACATTCGTATAACTTTTTTACATCAGTTTCAAGCAGTCACTTTGTCGTAGAACAGATGCTTGCCTTCCAGACCGCATGAATTCGAGTCCCACTTGAAGTGTATCATTATTTATTTGCATCAATCTAGAATTTTCTCTCACGGACAACGCCGGTTTAGCGCTCGCATTAAACGATGCAGGTACCGACACCGACCGGAATTTTAGTGAAACGGGCTTTTGAACGCTAACGCTTCAATAATATTATGTTTTCTACTCTTTCTTGCAGCTTCTTGGAGAACTGTGAGCACTGTGGGACAGCCAATAGGAAGGGGGGAAATACGTCAGCCTGCATTTACTCATGCCACATCCTCTGCTCTGCGCTAAGGTTGACATTTGTGCACCCGCCAAGAATGTGCTTGTTTTGAGTTCGCTATTAAGGTTTTAGTTACGCCACCAGCACAATATATGATCACGGAGGCTGTGACAAATGAGGTGAGGTGCACGAAGCTGCAAGAAAATGGAAGAACACGTCAGGTGCTTTAAGTTTTGGAACGGTGGCCGAGAGGATCGGTGCACAGCCTTAGGATAAAAAGAATGTGAATATCGCCTTGGAGTCATCTTGGGCGAATACACAAGAAACACACATACACACACAGAGAAACAACATCAATTGAAAGAGCAAGTGTAAAAGGATCGCCGCCCACAAATGTCCGTCGGCCTTAGCCGGCTTGCCTGAGAAGTTGTAACTGGCTCGGGATGTTTCAGCTAAGCAGTGCGGTCTCTCACTGCTGTGCATACAAATATTTGGTGTTTGGCCCCTTCACGAGGTTGGAACAAGCCCAGATAATGTATTTGAGGTCCGCCCGCTGATGACAGAGTTTACGTTTGTCTTAGTACAGCTCTGGACAGCAATGGCTGAAATCTATTGGGTTAGGGAAGGTGCTCGTTTGTGATAGGTGCCTTGCTATCGCCGGCTGTTTTAGATGCGAAGCAGTTCTTTGACTAGCCTGTGTAACGCTATACTGCGCATGCCCGCGTCTCGCGCCTTGTGCCACGTGCCTGCGTCTCGTGCGGGCCCACGAAGACACCCGCAAAACTGTCGCTCTCCTCCCCCTCTCTTGCCTCGCAAGGCCAACGTAGCCAGCGTCTGCTAGTAAAAAAAATTGCCCGCAGCTTCCCTCGGGGGAACACTGAGGAGGATGCGGAGCATATAAAAGGCGTATTTGTTTTACAGCGAAAGCTGTTATAAGATCACAACTCGGGTCACGAGCAGTAGTCCACCGCCGCAGGTGTCCGTATAGCCACATCGCGCGATATTAAAAAAAAATAGCACCGATGACGTGGGGCTCGAACCCGGTTGCCAGCCCAGTATTCTAGCAATGAGTTAAACCGATGCTTCTAACTTGTTGTCAAACTTTCCTTAGGCAGACTCGATGTCGGGAAAGCAATCGCGTTAATACGACTTGTAAAACGATTTAAAACAGCGAAAGAACAACCAGTCGTCGCACAATGCGAATAGCGTAACGTGTGAGCCGTCCAATGCTCCAGCCCATTACAAAAACTTGTTCTTGTTCCCCTATTAATGATGATGATGATGAGCCTTCAGCATTGCTGGCACTCGCCCACAAAGGGGAAGCGGCCAAGAACCTGGCGGCAGGATCATGAAGTGAGTTAGTAATGAGTCAGACATTCAGGTAGTCTCGTAGCCGGAAATAATATTAACAATAGACTAACAGGGTAATCTTTTTGTTGCCATTATGTACGCACACACGGCAGAGTAAACCTCCCTGTGGCTATAACCTAATGTAATCCCTCCGAAGAATAAAAGTACTTCAACGTTTATTTTTAAACCTAGCTTCTCAATTGGTTCGACCAGGTAACTTTTCCTTTGATAAGAATATCGTTGAGAGAATAAAAAGAAACAATCTATTGATTCTGATTCCTTGCAAAAAACTGTGGCTCATACCCACTTCAGTCATAATTCCTCATCGTCGTCAGCCACTGCACGGAAAATGGGCAGAAAGTTCCTCGCAATAATTTAGCGGATAGCACGCTTCTCAGAAGAATGACGAAAAATAGAAAAGTGAATGCTGGCCTAGTACCCTAACATTTTTATTGTTTATTCCGTAGTCGGCATCAATCAAGTGTGCTTGCAGCAGTTATCCAGTCAGTGTTTTGAAAAGGCTCTCAAAGGCCGCTCCTCTAGCTTTCGCTGTGACTGTGCTGCGCCTTCCGCGCACGCCTAGCGTTTTTCACCTAATCAGCGCCCGCGTCAACGCGTCGCCGCCAGTGCAAGCGTTATCACCCGCTGCTTCGCATCTACGCATAATTCCTTTTAATGGGAGATGGTCCAAGTTTTATTTATAGAGGAATGTGATGAAGGGTTATGCTGCCTCCCTAATCAGTAGTGTAGGGCGATTTTGTTGTATACGTGACCAGGCGCTCTCTCTCCACACGCGAACTTCACGCCATTCCTGAACTTGCTCGACTCAATAACTCTCGAGTGCGGTTTGGGTGCCCGGGAGGAAAGAGTGAGTGGGCGTCCATAGGACATAAACGTCGCCCTCTCCGTGAAAGTGGTTGTTTTTACCTCCTTCGAGACCCTACCATTAGCAATGTTATGAATTGTGGTTTTAGAGTCGCTGATGATAACGGTGGCTGTTGTGGATGGTAGCAACAATTCTATGGCCGCTTCCTCGGCGATTTCAGACTTTCCTGATTTAATGGCACTGCTGGAAAGCAGATAGTCAGCTCCATTCAAAGCAACAAGAACTATGTGGTGACCGTCTCAATACTGCGCTGCATCCACATAGACCACATCCACATCGTTTTGGAACCTATTGTGTCGTGCTTACCCCCTTACATTGCTTCGTTTCCGGTGACATTGGGGTGCACGTTTCTAGGCAATTGCGGCGTTGTTATGCGCTCACTGGGTTCACTGCTCGCTGGGTTGTGATGCGCTCGCTGGGTGCTGGGTTAACAGCAGTTCACTGTTGTTAACAATCTTGCGTCCCATTTTTCTTCTGTTAGTTCGGGCGTACCGCAAGGCAGCGTCCTTGGGCCCTTACTATTTTTAATCTACATTAATGACTTACCCTCCAAGATTACTTCTTGCATGCGTCTATTTGCCGATGATTGTATATTATACCGTTCTGTAAACTCCAGTAATGACCACTTAACCATTCAAGCAGATCTCAACCATATTTGTAACTGGTGCGACAAGTGGCTTATGAAACTGAAATTAACAAAATGCGAGGTAATGTCTTTCACCCGTAAACACGCAAACTCTGAATTCTCTTATTACTTGAACAATACCATGCTTTCCCACACTTCTTCCTACAAATACCTAGGTGTTCTTCTCAAAAAGAATCTTTCATGGGCCTTACATATCGAGTCTACCTGTGCCAAAGCATCACGTTCACTGGGCTGCCTACGCCGCAACTTGAGAAATTCCCCTACTAAAATTCGAAAACTAGCCTTTCTTACCTTTATTCTGCCAATATTAGAATTCGCCTCAGCAATTTGGTCTCCTCATCAAAACTACTTGATTATTATGGTAGAAAGGATTCAAAATAGATGTGCCCGCTTCATATCACGAAACTACGACATCACGGCAAACATAACGCAAATAAATCAGACCTTCAGCTGCCGTCATTGGATAGCCGTCGCAATATTGCTCTTCTCTGTCTGTTCCAGAAATATATTACCTCTAATAAACGAACGCGGCTTCAACTTGAAACACCTCACTCTTTTTCACGCAGATTGCATAATCAGTTCAGCTTCATGCGCATATACGCGTCAACTAATGCATTCAATTCATCACCACTGCCTCGGGCCGTTCGTCTTTGGATTGACCTCCCTGATTGCATAGCCTCCATATCTAATCCCGATACATTTCGCCGTCAGCTACTCACTCTGTTCACCATGTGACTCTGTTTTTGTATTCGGAGTGCATTGCGTAATGGTGATTTATATTCCCCTTGTCTTTTATTTTAGAATGTATCCCTCTGTCGCCATGTTCATATCAACAAGTGCTGTATTCCCTCAAATTTACCTCGCCCTGTATAGCCTAAAGTGTGATTTCATTTATACATATATATATATAGTTTTTCGTTGTTTTTGCACTGATCCTGCCTGTAAACGGTTCGTTACCTGTCTGTACCATTCCGATTCCTCCCCCCCCCCCTTACCCAATGCTCTGTTCTGGGGCCTGTAAGGTTTTTTTTTGAATAAAGAATAAAGAAATACTTCAACACCAACACGGACATGCTCACTCCGGCTAAATATGAAGGACAAATAAATCCAGCTTTAGATAGCGATATAAACGAAGCTGAAGTTAGAGTAGTCCTCAACCAGATTAAAATCACTGCAGCAGCGGGGAAAACAGAATAACAAACAAAATGCTCCGAAATTTAGATGACCACTCGATCAGCCAGATCACTAAACTATTCAACACTTACTGGGCTGATGGAAAAGTTCCACCTAGCTGGAAACATGCTACCGTCATTTTTATTCCGAAACCAGGCAAGAAGTTGGAACTAGGAAACCTTCGACCGATTTCTCTCACCTCCTGCTTATGCAAGGTCATGGAGAATATCATATTAATCCGACTGAACAACTACATCGAAAAAGAGCATCTGCTACCTTTCACCCTAATCGGCTTCAGAGAGTGTCTATCAACACGAGATATTATGCTTCAACTGCAACAAGACATCCTTGACTCAGGCCCAGTACGAGCCACTCGGACCATACTGGGCCAGGACGTCAATAAGGCTTTTGACAATGTCGCGCATCAGGCCTTCTTAAATGGCTTATCCCAGTTGAACGTAGGTGAAAGAACGTTTGCCTACATTTCCGACTTTCTCAGAAAAAGAATGGCCACCATCCAACTGGGTGAAGTGTGTGGTCAAAAGTTTACGCTAGGCACAAGAGGAACCCCGCAAGGTGCCGTCCTCTCACCCCTACTCTTCAATATCACCATGATGAACTTACCACAACAGCTAAACAGGATACCACACATGAAACACGCCATATACGCGGACGATGTTACAGTCTGGACGAACAGTGGCTCGGACGGTGCGATAAAAGACGCGTTACAGGAGGCAGCCAACGTTGTGCAAGAGTATGTTAGACACAACGGGTTAACATGCTGCCCCTCAAAATCCGAACTCTTAATCATTAGAAGTCAAGCCAAAAAGACGCCAGGCATGGACGCCCAACAACAAGCACCGATAAAAATTATGTTGGAAAGTGGCCCGGTTCCTCTGGTTCTGACCATTAGAGTGCTAGGTATGCTCATTCAATATAACACGCAAAATACCATGGCCCTCACAAAACTGCAGAACACCGCCAAACAAATTTGTGGACTGCTCAGGAGAGTGGCCAACAGACATAGAGGCATGAAGGAGATGGACATGTGTAGGCTCATTCAGGCTTTCCTAATCATCCGCATAGTCTACTCTTTCCCCTATTATCATCTCAGGAAATCAGACAAAGATAAAATTGAAGCTATAATTCAACAGGCGTATAAATGGGCCCTAGGTTTGCCTGTTTATACCAGCACCGAAAAGCTCCTCCAACTTGGAATGCATAACACCCTAGAGGAGCTGATCGAAGCACACAAAACAGCACACATAACTAAGCTTTCAGACACGATGATGGGACTACATGTCCTGCATAAACTGAAAATTCAGCCCATACATACCACGGGAGATAGAGCACCACTACCTCCCTCAATCAGACATTACCTACAGATCAAACCAATACCCAAAACACCCTGGGAGGCAGACACGACGCTAGGAGAAAAGCCATAGCAGGTAGGCTAAATGAAAAGCACAAGCAAGACCAAACCGCGGTCTTCGTCGATGCCGCCAACCAGGAACACAACACATAAACCCTGAGTGCCGTGGACGGAGAACTTAAAATCGTAAATGTGGCTTCCACTAGAGCTGCATCGATCAAAAATGCCGAAGAAATGGCCATAGCGCTGGCCATTATGCATCCAACTACCCACACTGTTCTTAGCGACTCTAAGAGCGCTATTCTCAGCTTTGTAAGGGGAAGTGTGGGACTAAATACAGCAAGGTCCTGAAAAACTTTAATTACAATGATAGAATCAAAATCAATGTGGTCTGGGTCCCCGCTCACTCGGGAAACCCTGTTAACGAGGAAGCGCATAAAGTGGCCCGAGGGTTAGCAAACCGGGTCGCGCTTTCATTGGAACCGGGCTCCCCGATAGGAGAGGCAGAGACCTCCTATAACGAACTTACAAATATGTATGAAGATGACAGGAGATTATATCCCATACCGCACAGCAACCTCACGAGAACGCAGGCTCTCGTGAGGTTGCTGTGCGCTATGGAATATAATCCCCCACCGAATTCAAACGAACAGGCTAACCACTCCTCACCGCTTAGCGATATTCACAGGGGGAAAGGTTGACTCAACATGCAAAAATTGCGACGAAAATGTCATAGCAAACCAAAATCACATCCTCTGGGAATGCGAGGGCCTTCCCCCACCCAGAGCGCTTCTGCCAGTTCCCTCCGAAACGACATGGGAGACCTTAATACGGTCCCCCGACGAAAAACTGCAGAAAGCAGTCATTGCATGGGCACAAGAGGTCACCGCAGACAAGCGGCCACCTCGAAACCCATGAAATCTCTTTTAATAAAGTTGTTTCATAATCATCATTCTAGCCCCTAGTCACATGGCTCTAGCTCTACCAGCGCTACGCGTGTTTCACATTCAAAGTGGTGTGGCCCAACTTGAGTTAGACTCAGTTGATTGATATGTGGGGTATAACGTCCCAAATCCACCATATAATTATGAGAGACGCCGTAGTGGAGGGCTCCGGAAATTTCGACCACCTGGGGTTCTTTAGCGTAAGTTAGACTAAGTTACTCGTAACGTTCGTAATGATGGGTTTGACCCACGGTGCCACGTAAGGCTCAGTTTTTTGGCCTAACAAACATGTGAAGGTTCACGCTTGCCGCTTACTTTGGAAAGAAGCTCACTTTCTGTTGACTCGTGCGCAGTTATGAAGGTAGCAGCTGCAGTTTACGTAGATGCATACCCGTGTTTCTATTTTTCTGCTAATTTTCTGGTCTTATATTACGCAGAGCTAGGATATTCAGCTCTTAGTATATTCCGCCATTTCACTGAAAAATTATAATTATTGCTGTTTTGAAACTGACAATTTTGAAAGCCGTGATTGTGCAGTGCCACCACGCTACTGAGCATAGCGGCGAAGCCAGCTTATGGTGCCTTATGTGTAAAAGGATAGATGTGTTTCTACACGTTTTAGGCTGAAAAAACGCTGCATGGATGTTAATGCCGGATGTTTGATACATTGTTAGGACGTTCTGTTTTGAGACGAAATGCGCTAAAACATGTAATTTACACATTGTGGTATAAATTTACTTGGAAACTTCTTAATAAAAATCATGTTAGCATTCAAACATTGGTTTCACAGCACAACTTACACATGACATTATGATAACCTTCCACAGGATTCCAAATAAAACAAACAATAATGTATTGTCACAAATAGCACAGAAGGGTACCTTTGTCAATTTTGAATACAAAACAATATTAAACAGTAAAATTGAAAAGTAAAATTATACGTTATATATAAAAGCGTAGCGGGTGATGACACCGGTGATCGCGGTAATTTTATTTGTGTGCGCATACCAATTCGTATGCCGAGGCGCACGGCGCAGACGCGGCCAACAGGCCTCACGTTATCTCCGGAGGGCCACGAAAGATACGGAGCCACGGCCCTTTTAGTTGTCGCTTTCGAAGCCTGTTTTTCTTGGAAAATAAACTTGTCTTGTCCTAAACTTCAAGGAGTGTAGGTGCCTTCTTTTCGCGCCTCCGTGGGGCGAGTACGCTACAAAGGGGTGACCCGGACGTTTGGAAAAACAGCAGCCATGTCAGACAAGGAAAGATCTTTAAGCTCATCCACAACCAACGCCTCAGAGTTAAAGCCCAGGGGAAATCGGCAGTCGCCTTTTCCTATCTCCCTCTCCCCACGCCTTCGTCTTTTCTCCTCTTTAAATCTATCCTGTCTTCTACTCTTTTCCATTTACTTCCAAACTTCCTGGCGGCTAGGGTTAACCCTGTGCAAATAGCCTACCTTGGTCTAGGCGCATTGGGTTATAGTTGCATTGTACGGCTGGCGTCTGCAGGTTTTAGCATCCACAAACTTGTAGCGTCCCCTCGTTGGGATCCGTGGTGGGTGGCCGCCAACGCTTCTGAAAAAAATTAAACTGGCATGCATAGAGCATTTCCCTTATTAAGGTATCGTACCGCCTTAAAGCATGTACGCACCGAAGACTTAGGCTTTTTCAACCGATCAAGTGAAAACTCCCCCCATTTTAATGTTATACATAGTGAGATAAGCAGCAAGCAAGCCAGAACTGTATCCCCATTTGTAGTAGCCAGATGTCTCACAGAAACTCTTGGAGCCGGGTACAAAGTTACCAAAATGGCCAGCGGAGACCTCCTCCTTGAAATTCGAGAAAAAGAACAGTTTGAAAAGCTACAGAATCTATCAACTTTTGGTGACACTCCCATCACTGTAACGCCGCACAGATCGATGAACACAACCCGTGGAGTGGTATCTGATGCTGATTTGCTCGGCTTGACTGAAGAGGAACTTCTGGAGTGGTGGAAGAGTCAGAATGTGACCAATGTACAAAGGATTACCATTAGAAGAGACAACAAGGTAACACCAACGAAACACCTGATACTCACGTTCGCTTCCAGTAATCTGCCAGAAAGTATTCAAACAGGGTACACATAGACGTCGATCAGACCATACATACCTAACCCGCGTCGTTGTTTTAAATGCCAGAAGTATGGCCACGGCTCACAAAGCTGTCGTGGTCACCAAACTTGTGCACAATGTGGAGTGTCAGGCCACAATTCTGACAATTGCGAAGAACCATCACACTGTGTGAACTGTGGCGGAAATCATGCCGCGTACTCACGTTCATGTTCTTTCTGGAAAAATAAAAAGAAATCATCACTTTAAAGATAAAAGAAAACATTACATTTAAAGAAGCAAGAAAAAGAGTCTCGCCATTTTATGGCCCCACATATGCTGATGCGGCGCGCCAGGGGGCAGTGTCGCACCAGCCCTCGCCACTCCTTCGGCCTGCGCAGAGCGAGCCATTGGCTGTGGCGCCTGCCCCCAAGGAGGGAGTAGTTGAGTCTACTCCACCTACTATTGAACAGAGACTAGAGACTCCAGGGTCCTCGGGTCTCAAGGCCTCACCTCGCCAGGTGAGGCGCAAGCTTCGAAAAACCAGCTCGCTAGAGCGGGCATCCAGTACCTCCGAGGAGGCAATGGATACGGCGGCACCCCTGGTGCCAAAAGAACGGCTCAGCTTTCTGGAACGCGCCAAGAGAACTAAAAAGCTCATAACAGGGCCTGACAATGGCCCTGGTACTTGAGCTCAACCTTTCAGCCTAAACAAGTCACTCCCTTAACGTACACACAGCACTACTTTACTTCCAATATGGGCACACAAATTATACATTGGAACGTCAGAGGACTGCTTAAGAACCTCAACGACTTGGGGTGAGTATTATACAAATACTCACCCCAAGTGCTGTGTGTACAGGAAACACACCTAAAATCCTCCAATAGAAATTTTTTATGTGCTTACGTCATATACCGAAAGGACCGAGATGATGCTGTGGCGTCATCCGGTGGCGTAGCCATTATTATTAACCAAGGAGTAGCGTGTACCCATTTACCACTCCAGACATCTCTTGAGGCGGTGGCTGTTCGAGCGGTACTTTTAAACAAACTCGTCTCCATCTGCTCTTTGTATGTACCTCCCCACCACCGTCTTGAAAGACGTGAATTTCAGTCTTTAATAGACGAACTGCCAGAACCTTATTTGCTTCTTGGGGACTTAAATGCACATAGTGGACTGTGGGGCGATTCTCGCTGTGATGCACGAGGTAGTCTCATTGAACAATTTCTCTTCTCTTCCGGTGCCTGTTTGTTGAATAGGAAAGAGCCAACATACTATAACGTTGCCAACAAAACTTACTCGTCTATAGACCTCAGCATCGTCTCAGTCGTATAGACTCAAATGGAAAATCATAAATTATCTATATGGTAGTGACCATTTTCCTGTAGTGTTGAGTTCACAAACAACATATGAAGGTCCTCTACATGTTCCCAAATGGCTGATAAACAAAGCAGACTGGGAACAGTTCCATAACACTACATGTTTGAGTTGGACAGACATATGTAGGTTAAACATAAATGAAGCTGTGCAGTATTTCACAGCTTTTCTAACTGACGCAGCAGCCAAGTGCATACCGCAAACATCTGGAATGCCCGGAAAACGACACGTTCCATGGTGGAACACAGAGTGTCGTAATGCGCGAAAGGAACAGAACAGGGCATGGAGGTTGCTGCGGAACTCGCCGACAGCGGGAAACTTTGAGAGCTTTAAGAAAATAAAATCTCGAGGCAGGAGAACGCGTCGGCAGGCCAGAAGAGAAAGTTGGCACAGGTTTTTATCGGGAATAAATTCGTATACACAAGAGGCCAAAGTCTCGAACATAGTTCGTAGGGTAGCAGGAAGAAAAGTACACTCACTCCCACTCGTAAACACTCAGGGTGATACCTTGGAAGATCAGGCAAACTTCCTCGGTGCACACTTTGAACGGGTATCCAGCTCGTCCCACTATACTGACACTTTCCAAAAATACAGAACAAGAATAGAAAAGCAGAAACTCGAACACAAATCCACCAGATATGAGGCATATAACCAAGCTTTCAGTCTAGCTGAGCTCCGAACATCTCTAAACTCCTGCAGTACTTCTGCCCCAGGTTCTGACCGTGTGATGTATGAAATGTTAAAAAACCTACCAAACGAAACCCGAAGAACCTTACTTTGTTTGTACAATGCTATTTGGTCTTCTGGCACTATTCCTACCTCCTGGAAAGAGGCTATTGTTATTTCCATTTTGAAAGAGGGTAAGGACCCTTCTTTACCTTCGAGTTATAGGCCTATAGCACTTACAAGCTGCTTGTGCAAAGTCTTCGAAAAAATGATAAACCACCGACATTTATATTTCCTTGAAACACAAAATCTGCTTGACCAATACAAATGTGGGTTTCGAGAGGGTAGATCCACCACAGACCATCTTGTGCGTATCGACGCACAGATCCCAGACGCTTTCGTCCACAAACAATACTTTATTTTAGTGTTTCTTGATATCGAGAAGGCTTACGACACAACATGTCGTTTTGGGATATTAAGAGACTTGTCTCACCTGGGTGTGCGCAGTAGAATGCTTTCCATATTCGAGAGTTACTTGTCCAATCGGACTTTCCGTGTGCGTGTGGGAAGTGTTGTCTCCCAAACATTTGTTCAAGAAACGGGAGTACCGCAAGGCGGTGTACTTAGTTGTACACTTTTTATTATCAAAATGAATTCCTTGCACTTGTTCATCCCCCGCAATATGTGCTATTATACATGTGTCGACGACGTTCAGCTTGGCTTGAAGTCATGCAACCTGGCAATGTGTGAACGGCCGGTTCAGCTAGCTTTGAACAAGGCCTCTACATGGGCAGAAGAAAATGGATTCCGACTGAACTCATGAAAAAGCACATGTGTCTTGTTCTCCCGAAAGAGAGGTATGCACTCCGAACGTGACATTCAAATGAATGGTCAATGTCTGTCTGTTAATGCTGAGCATACATTCTTAGGCCTAATTTTGCACCACAAGCTGACCTTCATACCGCAAATTAAGTATCTAAAAACAAAATGTATATAAGACGTGACAGTTCTGAAAGTGTTGTCATGTACTACGTGGGGTAGCGACAGGCCATGTCTCATGAATTCGTATAGGAGCCTTATTCGCACCCGCTTAGATTATGGGGCCATTGTTTATCAGTCTGCGACTTAAAGTGCTTTGAAGATGCTGGATCCCGTGCACCATTCGGGCATCCGCCTTTCTACGGGTGCTTTTCGCACCAGCCCCGTAGAAAGCCTTTACGTTGAGTCAAATGAGTGGTCGCTTCATCTGCAAAGAACCTACATGTCCTTTGTATATTTCCTTAAGGTGAAAGCAGACAAGAGGCACCCCTCATACTCTTCTATTAATGACTTGTCGAGCTCCATTCTTTTTCAAAACAGGCCTTCAATGAGGCAGCCCTTCTCAGTTCGCCTGAAGGGTCTAGCTGAGGACACTGGAGTGTCACTCGAACACAGTCTAATGGCTCCTGTAGCATACCCGCCACCGTGGCAGTGGCAGACTATAGATTGCGATGTGTCTTTCCTAGAAGTTACTAAACATGCGCCTATTGCCCATATTCGAACATACTTCTTGGAACTTCAACACAAATACACACGTCCTGAGTTTTTTACAGATGCCTCTAAGTCTAACTCCTCTGTGTCGTACGCTGCTGTTGGCCCTTCCTTATCGGATGCTGGCCCTCTACATCCAGGCACAAGTATCTTCACAGCGGAAGCTTACGCAATACTTGTGGCAGCTAAACACATCAAACAATCACAAATACAAAAAGCAGTAATTTATACAGACTCCCCCAGTGTTGTAACGGCTCTGCACAGTCTTAAAAAACAAAAAAACCCTGTCCTCATTTCACTTTACTCCATTTTATGCACACTCTACACACTCAACCGACATGTTGTTGTGTGCTCGGTGCCAGGGCACCGTGAGATTCAAGGCAACATGATGGCGGATCAGCTTGCCGCATCCGACCACGAAAGCACTGCCATTACACCTTCGTCAATCCCGGCCCTTGATCTTAAGCCGTCTCTCAAACGAAAACTCAGGGACTGCTGGCAGAGCAAGTGGGATACACACACACAAAACACACTACAAGTTATCAAGCCCCACCTTGGCCATTGGCCGCCAGTATCAAAATCACGTCACACAGAGGTGACATTAACGAGGCTCAGGATAGGACACACATACATGACACACTCATATATTTTCTCCGGTGGCGATCCACCATTGTGTGACAGATGTGGTGAAGCACTAACAGTTCTTCACATTTTAATTCAGTGCAAACAATTGGACACTCTAAGAAAACAACACTTTCCTTCACCCTACCGACAACATATACCTTTACACCCTGCAATGTTCGTCGGTAGGGAACCGCTTTTTAGTCACAAATCATTGTTAGCGTTTTTAAAAGAAATTCATAGCTTTCATGTCATATACCCGGGCATACCGTAGCACGACCTCTCCAGAAAGGTTTTCGCTGCGGTAGCTGCCCAATAAAGCACTTGCCTCACGGCCCTTGGACGCAAGGGTATGAACGAGTGAGGCACTTGTGCTAATGCCATACATGTCCGCCATCGTTTTTGTTATCATTAACTTTTGCCATCTATTCGTACCACACACACCTTTCACGGCATGGTCATGATTTTATTATTGTATGTTTTTACCCGCTTTACTGCGAGGAATTTTATGGCCCTTATACAGCCGCTAATCACAATCATTGTCCACATTTCTGTCTCATGAACTGGCGCTCTTTGGCCATCAAATGGCCCTTGCGCCAAAAAAAAAAACACCATATATCTTCAACCTCGCCCTGTCCAACAAACACCGGCCTGCACAGCATCGTTCGCCGTCCCGTGCTTGAAGCCCGCAGCACCGCGGACACTCAAGCGAGGCAGAGCAGAACATCTGCTGCTACCACCGTCGTTTTAGAGAGCAAGCCACTCGCTGCACCCATCCATGCTCGTGGACGGGAAACACACCGGCCAGTCGCTATCGGCGAAAAGCGACACGGGCCATCGTTCAAGCCGCCTCTTCTTCGTTGTCAACCGCATCACCGGCACACACCTCCTTGTCGATACCGGAGCGGAGCTATTTATCCTACCAGCAGCAGCTCAACATCGCCGGGGCGGCAAGTCTATTTCGAGCCTATTTGCAGTCAATAATACTGCTATTGCATGATATGGAGTCCAGTCATTGACGATAGACATCGGACTCATGCGTACATATCGATGGCTCTTCGTTGTGGCTAACGTCAGAATCGCCATCCTGGGAGCGGACTTTCTGAGCAACTTCAATCTTGACGTCAGCGTTCGCGATCGTCGTCTAAAGGATAACGTCACTTCGCTCGCTGTTATCGGACTGAAGTCTGACCTGTCTTCATGTGGCATTTGCACTTTCAACCCAGAGTCAAACTTTCAAAAGATTCTGGCTGAATTCCCTGAAATCACCAGACCTTGGAACACCGAACTGCCAATCAAACACAAGGTGACGCATCACATTGTCACCACTGGACCGCCCGTCAGCGCTAGACCTTGAAGACTCGCTGGACAAAGACACGAAGTCGCCCGCCGTGAGTTCGCCCACATGCTCCAACTCGGCATTATTCGACCTTCTTCCTGCAACTGGTCTTCCGCGCTGAACATGATGCCAAAACAAGCGTCTTGTGACTGGTGGCCTTGTGGTGATTATCGGGCACTCAATGCTGTGACAACGGCAGACCAATATCCTCTCCCCCACTTCCATGATTTCAGCGCTCGCCTCGCGGGAACGACCATCTTCACTAAGCTGGATCTGATGGCCGCTTATCACCAGATTCCACTAGAACCAAGCGTCATCCCAAAGACGGCCTTGACAACGCCTTTCGGCCTCTTTGAATTTGTTCGTATGCCGTACGGACTGAAGAACACGGCACAAACTTTCCAGCGTTTTATGAATGAGGTCACTCGCGGACTGCTCTTTGTTTTCGTCTACTTAGACGACATTTTGGTCGCCAGCAAAACAGCGGACGAGCATGAAAATCGCCTGCGCCTCCTCTTCAAGCGTCTTGACGAGCACGGTCTGGTTCTGAAGTCCCAAAAGTGTATCTTTGGTGTTGAAGCACTAGATTTTCTAGGTCATCAAATCAGCCGCAAGGCATCTTGCCGCTAAATCACGGGTACAAGCAGTCAGGGAATTCCCCACGCCTGCCTCCCTACCTCTTTCCGCAAGTTGCGCGAGTTTCTCGGGCTAATCAATTTCCATAGGCACTTCATCACAACCTGTGCACACATTCTACAGCCTCTAACTGACTTGCTGCGCCGGGACGGCAAGAAAACGCCCGAGTTTCACTGGTCAGCGGAGCACGAAAAATACTTCCAGGACGCGAAAACTCAGCTTGCCTCCGCAACACTTCTAGTGCACCCGCTTTCCGACGCGCCAACGCGGCTCATGGTTGACGCTTCAACGACGGCAGTGGGAGCAGTGTTGCAACAATACGACGACAAGGACTGTAAACCGATAGGTTTCTTTTCTAAACGTCTGAAACAGGTGGAAGTGCGCTACAACACCTTTGGAAGAGAGATGCTGGCCATTTATTCCTCCGTAACGCATTTCCGTTTCTTCCTAGAAGGCCGCATTTTCCACATTTTAACGAACCACAATCCGCTGACGTATGCGTTCAAGAAGAACAGTTCCTCTTATTCGGAAAGAGAACTGCGCCAACTTTCTTTCATTTCTGAATTTTTCTTGGACATCCACCACAAAGCGGGGAGCAAAAACCAAGCAGCCGACGCACTCTCCCGTATTGACACCGTTTCAGTGTCCGTCGACATTGAGACATTAGCCGCCGCCCAGCGGGAAGACGCAGAGCTAACCGAGATGAGGCAGAATCCACTGTCACTGGTGCTCGGAGAGATCCCGCTATCATACACAACGACTATGGTCACATGCGACACTTCGCAGAAATCTCCAAGACCCTTCGTCTCCTTCCAGTTTCGGCGTGCAGTGTTTGACAGCCTTCACGACCTCAGCCACTCAGGAATCCGCGCGACGCAGAGGCTCGTCAGTGACCGCTTTGTGTGGCCCGGAATCAACGCCGACGTTCGACGCTGGGCGAAGACTTGCCGAACATGTCATGCAGTCAAGGTGACTCGTCACACGCGCACAGCACTCCAAGCGTTTCGGCCACCAGAGTGTCGTTTCGACCACGTGCACTTGGACCTGGTGGGACCTCTTCCTCCTTCCCAGGGTTACAGATACTTGCTCACTTGTGTCAACCGATACTCACGGTGTCTCGAGGCGATGCCGATTCTGGACGTCGCAGCCGGGACCGTCGCACAGGCGTTTGTGGCCACATGGGTTTCATGCTATGGCTGCCCACGGCGCATAACGACCGATCGTGGACGACAATTCCAGAGCAACCTATTCCCTGCGCTGGCAAGGCTTCTGGGAACACGGCTCTAGTGCACCATGGCTTACCATCCAGCGAGCAATGGAATGGTGGAGTGGCTGCACTGTCAACTGAAGGCATCTTTAACGGCCAAATTGGATAGAGAGCACTGGGTGGAGAAGCTCCCTCTCGTTCTTCTGGGCCTGCGTACGGTAATAAAAGAAGACCTCGGATTCTGTGCAGCAGAAATGCTGTATGGCTCTACGATCCGACTACCTTGAGAATTCTTCGGTGAGAAACCAAGCGCTACACCGACGCCTTCAGAACATATGGAAAGGCTGCATTCCTGGTTGGAGCACCTGCAACCCAGCGTGCCACGCGTCAGCCGCAACCAAAGAGTGTTTTCTTTCCCAGACATGAATGAGGCAACCCATGTGTTCGTGCGACGTGACACAGTGAAAGCGCCATTGACTCCGGCGAACGACGGGCCCTTCCGTGTGCTTTCGCGGTCGCATAAATCTGTGACCATTCGTGTTCGCGACAGAGAGGACCTCGTTTCTCTCGATCGCGTGAAACCGGCTCACCTCATGGACAAACTCGCACATTTGCTTGTTTTTTTTCCAGGCTCCGTGGTCATGGGGGGGGGGGGGACACCTTGTAGCGGGCGGTGTCGCCGGGGATCGCGATAATTTTATTTGTGTGCGCATACCAATTCGTATGCCGAGGCGCATGGCGCAGACGCGGCCAACAGGCCTCACGTTATCTCCGGAGGGCCACGAAAGATACGGAGCCACGCCCCTTTTAGTTGTCGCTTTCGAAGCCTGTTTTTCTTGTAAAATAAACTAGTCTTGTCCCAAACTTCAACGAGTGTGGGTGCCTTCTTTTCGCACCTCCGTGGGGCGAGTACGCTACAAAAGTGCAATAGCAATGCTTAAAACAATATGCCTAAACAGAATAACAAAACAGACAGTGGGCTTGTTGGTCATGATTTTGAAGTAATCTGCAGAAAGAAAAATAAGGAATGGAAAACAAAGAAGCACACGACACTGCCCGAATGTGTTTTTTTGCTTTCAGTCTAACATGTTGTGCTCCACAAATCATTAGAAACTGAAAAAACACCAAATCTCATATTATGGATGTTCTGAAATTCTAGTTTTCACTGAATGCATGTTGTAGCATAAAAGTTAGGTTATCGCAATATTGTATGAATGAAACTTATAAAAAAAACGGAAAGCAAGCACATTGAAATTGATGATAGTGAAATATAGGTCATCCTTTTTGTAAAGTTAGTTGAACTTCAGATGCACCCACATGCATCACTGAGCATACAGTCTATGTAAAACCCATAAATTTTGACTAGGAAGATGACTGAAGATCTTCAATGAGCGTCTCAAATGACAGCGTATATTAAATTTTATAGTAGTAGTTCAAAGCCTTAAAGAAGAGTAGATTTTGGAGACCTTTTTTGATTCTTTTTTCCTCTTTATTTTTCTGCATTTCTTCTACCTTCTTTTTATAAGCCTCTAATTCATTCTTTCTTAGTATCACTCTTTCTACCTTTCTCTTTGTTCTCTTTATTTTTTCTTTTTGTCTTGCTCTGCTTTCTCTTTCTGGGGCTAATTTTTATCTCTTTCTCTCCGTGTGTATCTTTTAATTTCTTTATTTCCTTTATTTCTCTGTTTTGCTCTTTCTTTACATCGCTTCTATATAGTTCTCTTTCTTCGGACCTTTTTTGCTTTTTTTATTGTTAATGAGCTCATTTTTGTTTAATGCAAGCACGTGCTGTACTAGGTTCCTGCAATTGCCCACTTTCTCTGATGCATACTCACAAAACATATTTTGTTTGCATTGGACAGATTATCAATGGTTTAAACAGTTTCCTTGTTTACATATTCAAAATGCACCCAGATATATACACCATAATTCACGAACAATGCCAAAACACAGCATTAGGCTAAATGATGGAGAACACTCTGTGGAAGTTGGAAACAAGTTCATAGGAGTACTTGGAGCAAAGTTCATGCGTACAGAAAGTACATCACACAGACGACACGAGGCACTTGCTACTCAAGAGATTAAGCACAGTGCTTGGATCGCTGAACATTCAGGAGAACACTCAGCAGCTTATCATGCAGATTACAAGGCACATTCATGATGCGGAAAAAGGAATTGATAAACTGAAGGCCACAGGGGTGGCACTCAGGGATACACCATGTAGTACAAGCCACTAGACTGATTAGCAGGGCATTAGCTTGCAGTTAGGTTTCCTCTCATGTCCCCTCATTTTCTTCCTGGAGAGAAAGGAAACATTGACACGAGTCCAATCAAGAACGTTTCATTGTCACCAACTCCATCCTGAGAATATAATGACATACCTCTTTTAGGTGCGAAACTCCTTAGAACCTAGCCTTGACTTCCGTTATGGCCACAGAAAAGAACCGTTACTATAGTAGAACATTAGAGACAGAAGTTTTGCAACAGAGTAATATAAATAATAATTGTGGCAAAATATAAAACACCAACAAGCACAAACCAGCATGTCCACCAATTTCATTTTTTCAAATTTCCTGACTTTTGTAGGTTTTTCAGGATGATTCTACGCAGACTTTGTAAGCACACCAAAAAAACCTTCAAAGAGAAAAAAAAAATTGAGCACTTGCGTAAACTGCAGACCATACGGCTTTATCATGTCTTCTTGGCTGATTGACTGAAAACATTTACAATAAATACAACATTAAAATACAATAAATGTGCGTCTACAAACAGAAAAGCTGGCTTATTTGCACCAGCAGTTGTTTTAATGTTTCAAAGATCCAGTCTGTTGCTGCAGCATTAGAGACCATTGAGCATAGCGTCTTTCATCAGTTCTAGTTCTTGTGATTCAAGCTCTCTCACAAGAGCACAGTTCTCTCCCTTCTGTCAATATCTGATAAGCTACATCGTTCATTCTTTTTCTTCTGCAAGGCTTATTTCTATTTAGTATTGACACATCAAACAATGTCAACCTCCTTGTTTAACACCATTATCTGCAACAACACCTCCTGCGGACATGGCTGCGTCCACTAATTTTTGTGCTACAGCTGACTCTCCTTTATGTTGCTCACGAAGCGTTTCTCGGGCCACTCCATGGAAGAATTTTCATATGAAAGGAAATGTGCCATCTTCACAAACAGCATTAGTTCTTTGTGAGAGCTTTACCGATACAAAAAATAACATTAGAATACATCCCGTTGAAACCATGAAAAAAAAAAGATTTAAAGATATATAGTACACTGAACATATGAAAGCAATAAGCAGCCTACAACAAAACAATTGCAAGACAAACATGAAAAAAAGCAATGCAGTTTGGTTACAGATATCCTGTCAAAGCCTTTTCAAAACTTTGTAAATTGCAAAAATCGACTATCTATTGAGGTAATTGATTCCAGTCATCGATACTCCGAACCAAATAAAATGCTTGAATAAATATGTTCTGTGGCTAAGTGTTGTATGTGCCTCGAGTGTTTCGTTCTGGATATGATAAATAAGATGTGCTCCCTTAGGTAAACCCTGTACTCTTCATACAGTATGTCAAAAAAGAATATAACTCGATTAAAAAAAACCCTGACACCAAATATGAAAACTAAAGATACTTGTGTTAGTGATAGTCCAGCATGCAGGGCCACTTCTAAGTTCTGACCAATCATTAGTGACGAGCGTTGCCTATAAGATATTTAATTCGGTTTTACAGTAAGGGTGTGTGTTCATCCGAGTATTCAGGTTTGATCGACATTTTCTGTGGTCTCACGAAGGCAGAGGCTGCGTCGTGACGTTTCAGAGTATAGTCGTCATCAGAGAACATTTGTGGGGTGCGCACAATAATACAACCGGCTTTTGGCAGAGACTATTGTTCGTCACCTTTCTTGCTCTGTTGTTAGCTGCTTTCAAGGTGGTTTTAGCTGCTTGCACCAGGCATGCCTTTCTTTCTTCTGAGAGGGACACGTTCAAATCACCCACTTAGTTTCATTCTTCACCGCCCGTGGGTCCCTCTATTTGAAAACAGCACATTCAGCATCACTGAAGCTTGAGTGCATGTGGTCTCAAGTACTACTTGGCTACGGGGTGCTAGTTTCCCATGGTATTTGGGTGCGCCTTTCGAACCAACGTAAAATCGTTCTCAATTAAAAATGCTAGCACTAACTATACAATGCAATACATTATTTACGATTTCACTTTGGCATTACCAGATGCAGTGCGACAAATTATTGCAAAAAAGTCGTAAACAAAACTTCTGCTGCTAGGGGTCTTTAAAGTTGCATTTTGCGTTTTACCGTCATCAGAATGGCTTTATCACTAAGCTCACCAATAGACTGAGTTTTGGGATAGGCGTTAAAAATGAACCATAAGGTTTTATTTTGTATACATTGATATTTTAGTGAATTTCTTTCCGTATATGGTTTCCATAGATGACAAGCGTAGGTCAGTACTGGCAAAATAGTAATTTGTATACCATCGGTTCAGCCTCTAGGGTGATGTCGTGTAGTTTCTTTTGTAAAAACCAAAGTTTACACATGGCTTAATTTCAAACATTGTCAACATGCAATGACCAGTTGAAGTTTTAATAATAATAATGTTTGTTTCTGATCAATACGTCTGATGAAGGACAGCTGGAGGCAAAAGTTGCAACTTGACGAGAGCCTACAGCCACCCTTTTAACATGGCAGCAGTGGCAAACAGTCAGCAGCACAAAGTCAAACAACAAAACAAACAAAGCCAAAATTCCAAAAAAAGAAAAATAACAACACTAATATAGCAACTGCAGAGATAAATTAAAACTGCACATGTGTAATTCGTGCAATTGGGCTTTTGCGCACTACAAGAAATCTATGCCAGCTTTGCGGAAGTTGAGTGCAGATGAATACTGAGGTACTTAACATCCTTCACTTCAGCTAGCACTGCACCTTTATTGCTGTAAGAAAAAGACAATGGGTCTTTCTTATGTGTCATATGCATAAAAAGAGTTTTCGATGCATTCTGTTTCATTTGCCATTCATCGCACCAATAACTATTTTTGTAAATGACTTTTAAGTTCCAGCTGATTGCTAGTGCTGCTTATTTTCACATACACAGGGATGTACTCTCTGTAATGTTTTATAGCTATTTGCCTATTAGCTGAGAAAAACCAGCACCCACATCACAGATGTATTTTGAAAAAAAAGTAAAGTGCCTACAGTTTACCTTTGAAGCATGCTTGATTGAAACGATTTATTGGTATTACAAACATTGTTTAATTAGGAAGTTGTCGTCTATTTTAAAATATGCCCCATTACATTTTAATAGCTGACTATTACCAAGAAACAAGACAACTCTCTAAGCAAGATTCTGCGAAATACTTTAGCGAATGGTTTTTGGAAATCGATCAATATGGCGTCTATATGAGAGCTTTTTTATCGAATAGACGTAATCCTAAACTGAAAGTAGCCCGAATAAGGCTCTATTAGCATATAGACACTCTAAATCTCTCAAAAATAGTTTATGAATATTAATTAGTCCTACATGTGCGAGATCACACAGTCGAATTCATTGAAAAAGATTAGAATGGTTTGTATCTGGGATAGTTAGGAATTTTGCTGGTTCAGTGTTTGCACAAAGCACTATATGCACAGAAATAAACGAACAATCTCAAGACTGGTCTATTGGTGAAGTGTCTCTTAATAAGAAGATGCCCAAAGATGCAGATTTCATTCTGACACATCCGGTATCCTTTTTGCCAATTGTATGTACTTTCTTAGCAATTGTGAATTAACTGAAAAACTTATAGGCTAGACCCTTTGATGCTTCAATGATCGTCTTAAGCCACACGAGAACAATATTCGCCAGAAGCAGAGGAGTAATACGGATCTCCATTATAGAGACTGTGCTTGCTTGGCAGGCTTCCAGGCATGCAGGATTGTGGGCTGACACCATTCAGTTAATGTGGTTCATAGTGCAAGCACATGCGATGCCTATGTCAGTATGATTGCAATGCTTGTAGGCAAAAAGAAAATTTTGTTTTTGTCTGGTCCTTCGTCAGCCTGCATGGAGATAACAATAGTTTTTATCATAAGTAAAAAAAAAAAGATGCCACTGCAATCTTAAGTTGGTTATAATTTGACTGCGTGATCTCGCACATATGGGACAGTACGCTGTTTTTGTTTCTCAACATCATGGTGAAATGATTACGGAAATAAAAAAAGCTTTAGTGAGCGCACATAGTGTCTTTTGAATTTGTTTCGTACGCCCTCGCAGTTACTTTATTGCGGCAGGAATAGCGACACGATTGAAGGTGAACTTCCTATGCGAGAGGTACCAGGTGTGGTTGCTATTGTCGACCGGGCAACCAACTGTTTATTCCAGTGGGTACAAGTGAGCTTCGAGATGGTGCTATGGCAGTGTGAAGCCGACATAAATTGGAGGGTTGCCATATAAAAATTAAATTGCTTGTATGTCACTAACAAGCACTTACTTCAAACTTCTGAATGCATTGCAAGACCAATTTGCTTCACCTTGGCGCTGTTTTGTTATGCGGCGCAGCTGAACCCCAAAGCGATAGGCATATAGTTCATTACAAAACAAGCGCAATTATCTCCATCCAGTCACAGAATGAGCACCAAGGAGCCTAATGGGCAGCCCTTCAGATTGAATTATTTCTGACATTGCTCCACTTAATCTACTTACATGAAGTAACAGAGTTCGTAAACACGCTAACAACTTTGCACCATTCAATTGCCGATGTCGCTTTCTTTCGGCGATCTACCACGCAAATGCTAGCCAAAGCGTGCTTGATTTGAAAACTGGGACGGCGACTTTTTGGTATAATAAATACAACTTAAACAGAGCACTGAACTTAGTTGTCTAAAGGTTGAACGCACAGGGAACGTGCTACACGACTACGATCGAGTTGCTCATGAAATCTGCCTTGAATTCCAGAGCTAGTTGATACGCAAATAGACTACCAGCCAATCGCGTACGACAGTCAAGGAATGGGAAACACATTAGGGCTCACAGTCACAATACGGTATTTTAACAGTGGTGTAGAAGTGGCCGCATAAGTTCGAGCTGCTGATTTATCAAAACTCGCCAGGTGACACCGTACACACACAAAATAATCTCAACGGCCTCTTGCTTGCTTGTTCCTTGATTTGTGGCCCCTACGGGGAAGCGGGCGTCGAGTGTTCTGTAGACAAAACCGCCTTCCTCGCATCCTCACATAACTCGCAGACACGGAGGTAGGAAAAACTCACAGCACTCGAATCGACCAACATCGCTAACAACAACCACCTCGTAGCACTCGAAGTAGGAAACTTCTGGGTACCCCAAGGCGTTAGTTTTGCTTGGTAGCGCAGGGTAGCCATCACGAATCGTTCTCGTACTGCTAATATTGGGTAATGTTTTGGTGACTCTCGTGCGTCAAAGCACAAGTGGCTGGTAACCTTGGTCTAGTGAATAATTTAATGCTTCGGGTACATTTAATTCGATTGATCAAAGCTATGGACAAGCCAACCACGTCGAAATTTCACTCTTCGCAATCGAATGTGCCCCGTGCAGTGGCGTTTTCACGTGCAAGTTTGTAAACGCTGTTGAGCCCACAGCTTCAACAAGATTCGTAAAACATCGCAGTAGTATCAAAGTAGTGGGTAAACTCGACTTCAGCGCTTAAAGGTGGAATATCTAACTTCAGATTATCTTACTTTGCGCCCACATCGACACAGTCACCGTGACTTTTCAGCAAAGGTTCGTGGACAAACCCAGTAGCCGGAGTATCCAATGATTTCTTGGCTTTGAGGCGTTCGTGCGTCACAAAATTTGTCGTATATGTGCACCAAGCAGTCCTTTATGTCTCAGAGTTCAACCTTCGAAACAAGTCTGGTGTCAAATGTGGCCTCCTCACACGTCAAATTTAGTGGGTCAACGCACACCACAGACAGCCACTTTGCCCGTGCATCGCTGTTTAGCATCAGCGTCGAATTTCTCTGCGTACATGCTCAAGCGAGCCGAGCACTTATCGCCCATGACTGCAGCAGCTTCACAAATGGTATATCTCGTACCTTCTAAATCCAAATAAAATAAAACAAGAGCCACGTGCCCGCAGTAACTTGAGTGCAACTGTTGGAACCGCCGGACGCAACTGTTGGTATGCCACCGGTATGGTGGCCTTCAAAACGGTGGCCACGTGGTTGCCAGCATAGCCGGCGCACTTTTCGCTGCTGCGCCCGCCAAGCTGACGTCAAGTGAATACAACCTACATGACTACTCGGAAAGTTGCTTATCCTGTCGTGCCTGTAAATTCGGCTCCCATCGAAACGCGCACCGCCATGATCACTTCAGACGGACATCCTCAAATCGCTGCTCCGCATGCGTTGTGGTTATGCTCGTGCCGTAAACACATCGCACGACTTAGTCATCGCAAAAGCCTACATCTTACCAGGAACCTTGCAGACTGACGTCGTCATGAACGTTTTGCTGCAAAACTTCCGTGCCATGTGCCTACAGGATGTACCCTAAGAGCCACTGGAGACTTCAACGTTAATCTACTTCGACGTGAAAAACATTGGCTTCTCGCGTTTCTCGATGCCGAAGTTGGCACTTCGCACCCTGTCGGACGTTCACAACAACACGTGTTGAAATATTGTGGTTACTTCATTTCTGTCAATTCAAGCACATTCGACCCTGTTCACTACATTTTGCTGGGTTCCTAAATCTCCTAGCCCTACTTCGTATAACAGCCGGATGTGTTGCTATCGCATTTATTACTTCGGCCTTGTGCCGAAACTGCAAATTTTTGTCCCTCCAGAACACCTCTGATTTTAGAGAGACAATCCACTCACTTTAAACTTGTACCTATACACCTGGATAACGAGCAGTGTGCCATTGCTTGATCATATTATTTGTGTTTTCAAGCAATAGTAGTAAAATTATCAGTATGAGAAATGCTGTTATTACCAATATACTTCATAACAAGGCCACTATAACTCTTTCGTTTGTTGGTTGAAATTTATTGTTTTGGTGTTCATGCAGTGAGAGGTCTTAATGTTTGCTCAATAATAATGATTCATCTGCATACAGTAGTCATGTCTGCTAGACTTGCATGGATCAGTTTATTCGCTTCTTAGCGAGTCATCGTATTTATTGTCCCGCTACCGCTCTTTTGTGCATGTGTGACGAGTTACACTTTCGCAAGAGTATTACAGTGCGCACCATGCTTCAATGATTAGCTTTGCCACACCAAGCCTGCCTTCTTTGTTAGAGCTCTCTAATTCAGAGCACACAAAGTACTAGCAATAAGGAAACGAAGTGCTTAGTTTGTCCTACACCGCATGCATCTTTCATCTCAAAGAAGCAGACAAGGTGTATACAGCCATCGTGGAAGAAGTGGCCGGACGGTACGAAAAGACGTACTCGTGGGAGCTGAAGAAGGGAGTGATGGGAATGCCGTATGCCGAAGCAGCCCGCATCGTCATTGACACACTGGGGCTGCCGATAAGCCATGACTACTACCTGTACGAGCTCGACCGCTTGTACAAATTTAACCTCCCAGCTCGAAGGTTATGCCCGGTAAGTTCTCTCTCAGAAGTAGTAACCGAATTGCTTCAATAGATACTATGAAAAAACATTCATCCTAAATATATGTCTTCCATTGGCCTCAGCACTCGATTTCTATCTTACTGATGGCTGTGTTATCCTGTCACCACCCCCTTGTGTGAAGAAATTGCGTAGAGAAATACACAGATTGAATTCAAGCGTATCATACTGCAGCCAGACTCGTAAAAATAAAGCAAGCAGTAGTGGCTTTAAAGCAGTTCCAGTAATAGAAAAACATGATCTCCTGGTCATGTGCATGACGACGAGGAGCTATGCCCCTACGTATATGAGAAATATAGTAAACTAAGGATAGAAAAATCTGCGAAATGACTCACTACGAACTTGATCGGGCTGGCGTATATGTACGCAAGCTTGCACGTTCCGAAGGTGTGGCTTTTATAGGGTCGGCGCAATGAAAGACATCTTATCGGTGGTTCGTTCAAGCCATGCACCGACCACGTGAAGCCGCGCCATGAGGAGCGTGAAAAACCGAAGCGGCAGAATGCTCTGTCACTCAGTCATAGACGAATTCGTACACTGAATATAACCTTAATTCGCACTTTGGCCTTTTTGCAGAAGGCCACAGAGATAGAAGAGTAATGATTGTTATTTTTTCACGAGCAAAACGTTCATACTGAGATGTCAGCTGGTTCTGGGACAGCATCTCCGCAATGCGTTTCCCATGGGTCTCTTTTGCGCATGTCTAGTCATGCCTGGCAATCACAGGCAGCACGCGCTAACACATGCTGTACGCCGACGGCTATGAGGACCCAACATTGTCACTCTACAACAGCCGAAATTAATCTTCAAAGAAGATGAAAAAAAAAGTCAGGGCTGTGCGGAAGGCGCAGCACAGTCACAGCGAATGCTAGAAGAGCGGCCTTTCAGAGCTTTTTCTGAACACTCATTGGGTAACTGCGGCAACTACACTTGCTTGATGCGCACTATGGCAGTAATAATACAAAAAGTTAGGGTAGTAGGCAAGCATTCGCTATGCTACCCTTCGTCATTTTTCTGAGGAGCACGGTATCCGCTATACTATTGGGAGGAATTTCGCGCCGATTATTCATGCAGTGGCTGACGACGATGAGGAATTATGCCTCAAGTGTGTGTGCGCCACAGTTAATAGCTGAATAAAAACAAGCTTTTGTAACGGGTTGAAGCATTGCACGACCCACTCGTTACACTATTCGCATTGTGTGACGCCTGGTTGTTCGTTTGCTGTTATAAAACGCTTCGTTACTCATAATAACGCGATTCCTTTCCCGAGCAAGTTTGCTAACAAGCCCCTAGGCACCGGCGTGGCTCAGTAGTAGAATACTGGGCTGGCACCCAGCGGACCCGGGTTCGAGCCTCATTGTCTCATTGGTACTAAGTTTTTTTTCTAATTTCGCGCGATGTGGTTACGGACACCGGTGACGGCCAACTACGGCGCTGCGCGAGACCCGAGTTGTGATCTCATAACAGCTTTCGCTGTAAAAAGACCAAGGCCCTCACGTTGGCACATTGGAAAGAAAGGTAGTGCAGCTGCTATGATGCACCATTATATGCGCTGCACGCCGGCGTCGGTAGCCGCGAAAGACTTATGCACCTTACTTGACTAAAATGTTGAGAGTTTGCGCGAGTGGTATACTCGACTCTTTGCGATGCAAATGTTACTTCCGTAGATTTTGAAGCTGAGAAGTTCAGTGATAATACGATGGAGCATGCGCAGGACATCGCCAGTCTCATATCTTCGTAATTTGTTCAGATTCGCGCTGATGTCCGTGCGTGAATAGTTGCAAGCCTTAGTTGCTTCATGAAGCACGAAAATTTACCGTAGGCGGCCTCAACAAGAGCGATTAAAAATCATGTTGACTGAAATACATCACCGTATGGCGTCATTAAGACACCGAATATCACCAAAATCTATGACGTCATCATGATACCGCGTAGCTTGGCGTCCCGTGACGAAGTCAGAACATTCGCTGTTTTGTACTGCCTTTGTTATCGGTGCCTGATCGCGGAGACCGTGAGAAACGAGGTGAGGTGCAGAATCAAAGACTTGAACACGTATCTAGTCCCGGAGGGAGTGCATACAAGCGCATTTCATGCAAAAAGGTGTCAATCACGGAACGAAAAGATGAATACGGTGACAGAGGAAAATAAGATGTGTTTCACCTTCCGGTTCCCTGAGGCAGACGCATAAGGTACACATTTTATTGTGCTTCAGTATAGACCATTTCATTAGGATGTCATACCGCTGCCCTTAATGTGAATGCGGTGAATACGGGAGCTTCACGCACCACACGCCAATGTCAGTCACCTGTCCACGCGAGTGCGACACGTTGCGGCTTCAGCAGAGCCCCGTAGCTAAGACCCGGTTTTCGCGCAGTTGTGCAGCTGTGCTATAACTGGGTCTTAGCTGAGGTGCGCTGCTGCGGAGGCTGCACGTTCGCTAAAAAACAGGCACATTGCACTTCATAAGGGCGGGCATGGAATGATAACCATGCAAGTGAGCTACGCTTGTTAACGCAAAATATATTGATAAAACAAAACATATGCCATTCCTTCATCATAAAATTCCGCATAACGCAACAAACGTGTCTTCACAGAGGTAGTTTAGCGTTTATTGTTCACGTGGCCACTTATTCGCAACTCCAAGTGAACACTCGCTACTTAGCGGCCACGCCTTGAAATAGCGCTAACAGTGTCAACGAAAGAGACATGTTACCCCGTTGCGCGCGCTGAGAAGCGGCCACACAGTTCCTTTCTTTTCGCCGTGATGCACGCGCGAGCCAGAAAAAGACTAAAGCGATGCCCAAAGAACCTTACAGTGTGACTAAATGCACGTATTGTGATGGAAAGATGGCAACGTATTGTTTTGGTGTCTGTGGCGCATGAAAAACATGCGCGAGAGGGGAATCAAGGGCATCGCTGGTTTGAACCGCCTGACTTGTCATCGCAGTTGTCATCTTTCTGAGTGTCTAAGCCAGGGGACCAAATTTAGGGGGTAACCCATGCACGCTGCGGTGGCTTCTTGCTCCAAGGTGCTAGCTGTGTCCAAGGTGCTAGGAGTGATGGCTGACACTGCCAAAGTACACGTACCAGCGTCTCCATCAGAAATGTCACGAGCAAAACAAGACCGACAACCAGAAGTTGACCAGAAGCGGAGCAAAAAGACCGTTCTCTTCTTCACACCCAAAACAGCGGCTTGTTCTTCAATGGTGGCATGCGTCAGTATAAAGTGCAAACTGATAAGATACCCCAGTGCATCACACGTCTTACTCACGAGTGATGGACGTGGCTTACGAAGAGATTAAACGACCTGGCGAATCACCGTCACTTGGACGGCGCATGCACTTAGCCCCCTCCTCACCCCTCGCCTAGTTAGAGCGACCTTCGAATGCTCGAGTAGAGTGAAAACCACACACCGTTTGTGACATGCACGAAAAGACGTGATGGGGCGGGGGGGGGGCGGTTGCTTGAGCAGCAATGGTGAACTTTTCAATCTACGTGCGTGATCGTCAGCGGTAGTGCGCGCGCTATCTCGGCAGCCGTGAGCAGGCGGCTCATACGTTCTTATGTGTGCTGCACTCTCAACGCAGAGAGACTGTGCGAAAAGTGTCCGTGGAGCAGCCGTGTTCTCTTTCTCCAGTTACTGCGTGGTATCATTACAATTTGTTGCTATCGCATTCATCGCTTGAACCTTGCTGTAAGACTGTATTTTTTTGTAATTTTCGGGGAGTCTAAAATAAGCCAGGATTAAAATTAAACAGGGTAGTTACCGTAGCATAACTGAAATTTGCCGATGCTTCTGAACAAGCGTTAGAACAATGCTATTGAATACTTTTTGCTGGATTTACCATTTTTAAGGCAATTAAATACTTGTTCATTACTCAACTGGGCAGACTGCCAGTTATTTCAGCATAGCTAAAACTGTCTGACACTTCGAAACATGTGATATATATTTTGTATTGAAGCTTTAGGGGTGAAGCTCCTTAAGCCATGGGTTTGTCCTTTTTAGCTCGTCGTGGTTCGTGACCGCCTAGTTCGATGACTCACTCAGCCGGTGCGGACGGGTGGACAGATAGACAGATTAACATACAGACAGACGATGGATAGACGGACGGACGGACGAATGGACGTATGTTTTGCTCCACTCATCATCATTTACTCCTTGGATATGCTGTGATTTTTTTCAAAAGTTAATAATTCGATAGTTACTGAGCAATACTTGCTTATTACCCGACTTGGTCTAATAACAAAATATTCTTACGTGGTGCATATGACTTGGAATTCACGGCGACAATTAGTCTCACGTCGCGCGCATATTTGCTTATTTCACAAATGCTCGGCGCAACTTAGCTGAAGAGTCCTGCATAGGGCTGCATTACCAAACGTACGATTAATTTTGCCACCAGGTGCCGAGCAGCTGATACGCCACTTCCACGCCTACGGTGTTCCCATCGTGGTCACCACGAGCTCCATGCCACTCTTTTTCGGGACAAAGATCACGCTTCGCAGAGATCTCTTGTCGCTCTTCCACCATGCGACCATCTTGGGTAGGGATCCTGAGGTGAAACACGGCAAACCGAATCCAGACATTTTTTTCGTCACTGCGTCCAAGTTTGAAGACCATCCAGCACCGGAAAAGGTATCGTGTTCTAACAGCCACTTACTTGAAGCTATTAGCTAATCTTACGGGGCTTGAGAACACAGCTTTATAATGTATTCTGTTTACATCAATTTTAGTACACACACTGTACACATCACATAGTTATCAGTCTAACGTTTTGCTTTGTCTACTCCTAATTTAATTAAGTCGTCTTGATGTCTCATGTGCCTAATCAAACGTGAGACCTGACCTACAGCATCGGCACTTCACGTCGGCAAAAATGCAACATATCACGCGATCGCGGTTCCTCGTGATATTACCACTTGGCAAAATTTGTCATCTTTAGGTTGTAAGACGTCACCTAACGTGCCGTCACAAGATGTCGTGATTACGTAGCATCGTCACCTAATCAAAGGTGGGCAGATCAGGAAGGCTGTGGAAAACCAGGTGATTTGCATAAATCTTGCAATTACTCCGATTTCAGAGGGCGTGCTTATACCACGTAAGGAACAGAAAGCTTTCGGTGGAATGGATGATGAATATATCAACTACAAAAAGGACGATGGCTTTGACCTTCGAGCTCTCATAATCAGAATAAGAAAGGTTATTTTCCAACAAAATTATCGTGGGTCCGTCAGGCGAAAAGCTGCATCATACAACTTGAATGTGCCTGAAGGCCCTCACATGGCAGCAGTAAAATCAAAATTAGCATTCATAGATGTTTTCAGTATATATACAGGAAGAGAAAATCCACAGTTTTAATGGACTAGAAAAAAAGAACATATTGAATAACACTTACAAACATGACATTTATAAAAATACAAATCTAATGCACTTAACATAGGAAATGTCTTATTGCAGTGCTATACACAAAAACGGTGAAAGTTATAATATAAATAGGATGACTTGTATAAACATGGCTGTGATGCATAATGATATAATACAATGTTTATCGAAACAGTGACGGAGAAAGACATTAAAAAGAAGAAACATTAAAAAGTGTAAAAATTGTTTTCTTGCTTGTTTTATTAATTCTTGCAAAAGTGTTCTTGAATTTGTTGGCGCGTCAGAATATTTGAAATATAAATTCTTCCCTTTCCAACTTTATTTATCATCAAAGGTAGGCTATGCCTCAGAGATTGCATAAGGTAATTTGCGCGCCGGTATGGTGTGGACCACATGTCGTGGCTACGAGTGCGCGAGTCAGTACTTTTTATTCAAGCCGTGATGTAGATTTTAATAAGGATTTGTTATTGTCGGAACTGAAACTAAATTAATATACAAGTCGGTATTCATACAGACTTTTCACACGTAATATCTTGTGTTTTTGAAGAAGTGGTGCAGTGGAATAACAATTTAGGTATATTCGCTATTTGTCGAATCGCCCGTTTTTGAGGTTGAAGAAGTGCGCGAATTTCACCTTTTGTGGTGGTGGCCCACACAAGCGCACAATATATAACATGCCATTCCAACAGGGCGTAATATATTTGCAATTTTACCCTATCCGAAAGAAAAAAAAATGGCTACAGCTAGACAGCACACCAGCGGCAGATGACAGCGATTTTGCAAGTAGTTCCACGTGATGGGTCCAATTCATATCTTCTAAAAACGTAAAGTCTAATACTTTGTATTTCATCAGAATTTTAGTTGCCTTAGGTGAAGCCATGGAGTGATCTAGCGAGTTCTTTAAACGGCCGATAGCTGCGTGGGTCTCTTTTATTTATATATAATTGACCCTTTCTTGTGTGCTCTGAACAAGGTTCTGGTGTTTGAGGACTCTCCCGCTGGTGTGACGGCGGCCCAGGGTGCTTGAATGCAAGTTGTGATGGTTCCCGATCCTCGAATGAATCAAGCCAACCGGAGCCGGGCCACCCTCTGCATTGATTCGCTCGTGGACTTCAAACCAGATCTGTTTGTGCTGCCACATTTTCCGGAAGCTACTAAGAGAAGTGAGAATGAACCTGCCTTCCAGTTTTTGCAACTTAGACAAACAAGAAATAAGGCACACTGTGGAATGAAGGAGTTGTAAAACTACGCAGAAAATTAAGCATCTATCTCGCCTATGAAAGTGTTTGAATTTTCACGCCTACTTACGTTAAGAAAGGAAATGTGTTCTTAAATTAAAGTATGATACGTACTGCTCAAGTATCATTAGACCTATTAAAGGGCACTATAAAAAAACTAAAAAAAACAGTCTGTTAAGAAGTAAGCACTGCATCTGCATTTCAAAATGTTCAAAGATGACACGCTATAAATCTTTTACCTACTCGTCTCTTATAATTTGCCGCAACCACGAACAAGTGAACGTAGTATTTATTTTATTATTGACCATGATTTGTAAGTAGCAAATACTGTGTGATACGCACGCAGCTGCAGCCCCACTTGTTTGTATTGACATAAATTAAGCCCAACAATCTGCGAAAATTAGTTCCTGGCACACTTGAGCACTTTAACGTAGCCTTCTCATCATGCGCACTTTGCGAAGCTTATGGTCTATGCACACATATTCGTGACATCTTTCGCAGTGAAGTGCGTGATGTCTGTGGCTATGTAAGCGGTAGGGTATGCAAATACCAACGCAGTACTTCAGCTTGCGAATCAACCTTTATCATATGTGTTCTAAGCTGTGGTGGTGACGGAAAACATTTATGCCGCTATCCACTCAGAGGGCTGTGGAGGGAGCTTGTGAAAAGGAACCACCCCTCACAAACGCTAAAAGAGATAGTTGGTCTCAACCCTACGCGTATCGCTAACGGGAGTCCGGGATTTTCGGAGCCACCGCGGGAAAATGTACGTAACGCGTTACAAGTAAGCAATTGCTTAAATTGAATATATTTTCTCTTCATCTTGTGATTCAATTATCCGGAACATTAGAGTTTTCGAAAACAATTGGTTATATTACATTTGCTTGTAATTGATAACAATTAATCAATTATTTTTTGCACATTGAAGTTGTAACCAGTCTTGTATGGCATGTTCTCTTCCTAAAAAAGATGCACTCGCCATTATAAACATTTCTCCTAGAATTTTATAAAAATGCAAGGAGTTACACACTTAAGAAGAAGCATTTTTGGTCAACGTATACTGAGAGCAAATACCACATCAACCATCATTATTCATCGGAAGGAATCCGCTTTCACGTGATCTGTCTTGACAACCTGCAGGTCGGCCTCTGAAGAGAGGTCGCTGCTGCAGAATATACACTACACAGCAGCTGTCTCGCGGGCCTTGCAAACAAGAGCGTTGTAGAGACATTCGTGCTCTATATTATTGTGACGATGGAACGCGTTTATTTACGGAATTGAATGATTATGATAGGTACAGCTCAGAGCCAGAAACAGGAGACCAAGCTGCTCGTGAGCCAGATCCACTTCGACTTTGTCCTCTTCACGCGCCAACCTAAGGGTGTCATTTCCTCGTTCGCCGACGATGCCCACTGGGCGAGTCAGTAGGAAGGTTGACAGTGATACGGCTTGGGGTGCGTGACGTGTGTCAGCTGTGTCTTGCTAGAGTGCCGACGATTGCTTGTGACGCCGGAGATTACGTATGTAACGTCACTGACACGGTCAAGAACTACAAATGCTTTGCAGTAGCGGGCCTAGAACTTTTGGCACAAAGCACGTTTGCGGACAGGTGTCCACAGCCTCACCAGGTCACCTTTCTTGTGTACGAAACGGAGTGATGGTGGGCGTTGCACCGGGTCTTGGAGCGCTGTTTAGATGCAAGGATTCGGGGGCGTGTGATGCGATGGGCTTCTTCAGCACGGCATAGTGACTCGGCAACCGATGTTTACACATCTAACGTAAAAGGCAGAATGGTGCCGAGACAACTGCGAGGGGAGTGGGCGTATAGCAGAAAAAAGGGCGAGTACCCTATCGTCACGTGCTTCGTGGTGTTCTATGCGTATGTGATATAGGGCAGTGCTTCCTCCCAGTTCTCGTGCTTGACATGAACATAAATTGACGACATGTTTGTTAGCGTGTTATTGGTCCACTCTACGAGGTTATTAGTCTGTGGGTGATACGGGGTCACGAGGCGGAACTGGCTGGCAGACATTGATATCTTGCGTTTAACGTCCCAAAACCACCATATGATTATTAGAGACGCCGTAGTGGAGGGCTGCGGAAATTTTGACCACCTGGGGTTCTTTACCGTGCGCCCAAATAAGAGCACACGGGCCTACAACATTTCCGCCTCCATCGGAAGTGCAGCCGCCGCAGCCGGGATTTGATCCCGCGACCTGCGGGTCAGCAGCCGAGTACCTTAGCCGCTAGACCACCGCGGCGGGGCTGGCTGGCAGACAGGCACAGGATCTCTTCAACGACATCAGCGACGAACTGAAGTTCCCGGTCGCTAATGACGACTCGTGGCCATGGGGTAGAATTATAAGCTGAAGCGTAAACTGCGACACGTCAAAGGCTGTTGCAGCAGGCATTGCCGCAGTTTCTGCGTGGCGCGTCAGATGGTCGACGCACACGATGACTCATCGATTGGCACTGGCTGAACGTGGAAACAGACCTAGAAGGTCAACACAACAATCTCAAAGAGAGAGCGAGCACGTAGTATGGTATGGAGACGCTCTCCCTCACCAGAGGAGGATTGGCCACCCTGGTGCAGTATCCGGCCACTACCTTCCACATGCATACGTCGATTAACTCACGGTCCTCAGTCCCCGGCAGCTTCCAAGCAACTGACAATGGTGGTGGTCAGATCTGCAACGCAGCAGAGGGTGCTAAGATTCTCTGGATCTGGACAGGCTGCCATGGGAACCTGAACTTGGCAACGTTTAACGCTAGAACCTTATCTAGTGAGGGAAGTCTAGCTGTACTATTTGAAGAGCTAGGGGGTGTTAAATGGGATATAATAGGGCGCAGTGAGGTTGGGAGGACAGATGAGGCCTATACGGTGCTACAGAATGGGCACGTTCTTTGCTATCGGGGCTTGGCTGACAGAAGAGAACTGGGAGTGGGGTTCCTGATTCACAGACACATAGTTGGCAATACAGAGGAATACTATAGCAATAATGAAAGGGGGGTAGGTATCGTTATTAAACTGAATAAGAGATACAAGATGAACGTGGTACAGGCTTACGCGCCTACATACAGCAATGATGACGCTTCAGTTGAAAGCTTCTATGAAGACGTGGAATTGGCAATGAGTAAGGTAAAAACGCAGTATACTATACTGATCGGAGACTTTAATGCAAAGGTAGGGAAGAAGCAGACTGGAAACCAGGCAGTAGGAGATTATGGTATCGGTACTAAAAACACCAGAGGAGAGCTGCTAGTAGAATTCGCAGAACGCAATAATTTACGGATTTTGAATACCTTCTACCGAAAACGAGGAAACCGCAAGTGGACTTGGAGGAGCCCTAATGGCGAAAATAAGAACGAAATAGACTTTATGATGAGTGCACACCCAGGCATCGTGCAGGATTTGGAAGTGGTTGGCAAGGTACGTTGCAGTGACCATAGGATGGTACCATCTCGTATTCGCCTAGACATGAAGAAGGAACGACAGAACCTGATACGCAAGAAGCCCATATATGAGCTAGCACTGAGAGAGAAAGTACAGGAATTCAGAGCCTCGCTTCGGAACAGGTAATCGGCTCTTAGTGAGGAAACAAGCCTTAGCGTTGACGCAATAAATAATAATCTGACGAGTATCATTACGGAGTGTGCAGTGGAAGTTGGAGGCACGGTAGTTAGACAGGATATTGGCAAGCTTTCCCAGGAAACAAAGAATCTCATTAGGAAGTGTCAAATCATGAAAGTCTCATGTACAACAGACAAATTTGAACTGGCAGAGCTTTCGAAGTTGATTAATAGGCGTAAGTTATGCGATGTAAGATGGTATAACATGGAGAGAATGGAACATGCTCTGAAAAGTGGAGGAAGCGTCAAAGCAGTGAAAAGGAACCTTTGGATAGGCAAAAATTGGATGCATGCACTAAGGAATAAAGAAGGCAAAATAACTACCAATATGAATAGGATAGTCAAAATAGCGGAGGAGTATTACAGAGATCTGTACAGTAGCTGGGACAACCACGACCTTAATACTATAAAAACTAGTAGTAACCCAGATGACACCCCACCAGTAATGATAGAAGAAGTCAGAAGAGCTTTGGAGAGCAAGCAAAGAGGCAACGCTGCTGCTGATGATCAGGTAACTTCAGATCTGCTGAAAGATGGAGGACAGATTGAGTTATAAGAACTAGCGACCATGTTTACGAGGTGTCTCCTGACGGGAAGAGTGCCAGAGTCTTGCAAAAATGCTAACATCATCTTAATACATAGGAGATGACAAGAACTTGAAGAATTACAGGCCGATCAGCTTGCTCTCTGTAGTATACATGCTTTACAAAGGTAATTGCTAACAGAGGAAAGAAAACATTAGAATTTAATCAACCAAACGAACAAGCAGGATTTCGAACAGGCTACTCAACAGTCGACCATATTCATACTATCAATCAGGTAATAGAGAAATGCTCAGAATATAACCAACCACTATACATAACCTTCATAGATTACGAGAAGGCGTTTGATTCAGTAGAATTATCAGCCGTCATGTAGACACTGCGGAATCAGGGCGTCGACTTAATATATGTAAACATCCTGGAAGAAATACACAGGATCAACTGCTACCATAGCGCTTCATGAAGAAAGCAACAGAATACCAATCAAGAAGGGTGTAAGGCAGGGGGACACAATCTCCCCAATAGTATTTACCGCGTGCTTACAGGAGGTTTTCAGAAGCCTAGATTGGGAACAGTTAGGGATAAGAGTTAATGGAGAGTACCTTTGTAACCTGCGCTTCGCCGATGACATTGCATTGCCGAGTAACTCAGGGGACGAATTGCAACTCATGATTATGGAGTTAGACAAGGAGAGCTGAAAGGTGGGTCCTAAATTAATCTGCAGAAAACGAAAGTAATGTACAACAACCTAGGAAGGGGGCAGCGCTTCGAGACAGGCAACAGTGCACTTCAAGTTGTAAAAGACTATGTCTACTTAGGGCAGATAATAACCGCGGGGCCGAACCACGAGATTGAAGTAACTAAAAGAATAAGAATGCGGTAGAGCACATTTGGCAAGCACTCTCAAATTATGACGGGTAGATTGCCACTATCCCTCAAGAGGAAGGTATATAACAGCTGTATCTTGCTGGTACTTAACTACGGAGCGAAAACCTGGAGACTTAAAAAGAGGGTTCTGCTTAAATTGAGGACGACGCAGCGAGCAATGGAGAGAAAAATGGTAGGTGTAACCTTAAGAGACACGAAGAAAGCAGAGTGGATTAGGGAACAAACGGGGGTTAAGGATATCATAGTTGAAATCAAGAAGACAAAATGGACAGGGGCCGGTCATGTAGCGTGTAGACAGGATAACCGCTGGTCAGTAAGGGTAACTAACTGAATTCCCAGAGAAGGCAAGCGAGTTAGGTGGAGTCAGAAGGCTAGGTGGGCAGATGAGGTTAAGAAGTTTGCGGGTATAAATTGGCAGCAGCAAGCACAGGACCAGGTTAACTGGCGGAAAATGGGAGAGGCCTTTGTCCTGCAGTGGACATAGTCAAGCTGATGATGACGATGGTATGGAGAAGCCCAGGTGACGTAGTCGTGTTACACTTGCGACATTGACATTGTTCGCCACCGGCTACGTTTTTTGCCGTGTCGCGTCGCATCTCGAGCCAGTAAAACCTCGGCTGGTTGCGATGAAACGTTCTGACGAAGCCCATGTGTCCACTGGTTGCGTCGTCATGACCGAATCGAAAAATTTGGGACAGAGAGTGCGTGAAACTACCAGAAGCAGACGGGCGAATTGGTCGGAATAATTTTTTTTGTAAAGAACGGCGTCATGAACTAAAAAAGAGCTTGAATTGGTGGGGTAATTAGCGGAGGCAAACAGGTAATCAGCAACGATCCTCGTGGTGTGCTGCCTGGAAAGCCGTGATGTCAGGGAAGTGAGAGTCAATTGTGGTGAGAAAATGGTCAAAGTTGTCAGCTTGACAGTCGGTCGTTAATAGAGAAAGCTGTGAAAGGCAGTCAGCGTCTGCGTGGCGGTTACCGCTCATGTAGCAGACGATGAAATCAAATTATTGTAATCGTATGGCCTATCGTGCAAGTCGACCAGATTGGTTGTGTAGGCCTATCAACCAGCAAGTGGAGTGATGATCGACGGTGACTGAGAAGCGACGACCGTAGATGTAGGGGCGAAACTCGTGTACGGTGAAAACGAAGGCAAGGCGCCCCAGTTCGGTAACTATATAATTACGCTGCGCCTTGCTCAGGGACAGGATCGCATAGGCGACGGCATGTTCAGAATTGTTCTGGCGTTAAATTAGAATTGCGCCGAGACTAACTTCACTGGCAGCGGTGTGGATTTCCGCGGGATCAGAGGGATGGAAGTTGCGTAGTACTGGCCCGGAAGAGAGAACGAACTGTAGTTGCTTAAGCGCTGACTCATAATTTGGTGTCCTGTGGAAAGGGATGTCCTTGTGCAGCAAGTCTTTCAGTGGCTGGGCCTTTTCAGCGAAATTAGGCACAAAGCGGCGAAAATAAGAGCAGAGGCCAGAAAACTTCGCAGCTCCCGAAGAGACTGTGCCTGCTTGAACTTGCTAACGGCGTTAAATTTTTGCGGATCCAGCCTAACGCCAGCTTTGTCGACAAGTTGTCCTAAAACCAGTGTTTGACGTTCACTGAAACGACATTTTTTTTTTGAGTTAAGTGTCAAGGCAGGTTTATTCAAACATGTTAGAACAACGTCGAGGCGATGATTATGTTCCTCAAAAGTTCGTCCAAAAAACAACCACCTCATCCAGGTAACAGAAACAAATTTCCGATTTAAGGCCTCTCAAGACGGTATACAGATAGCGTTCAAAGTTGCCGGAGCATTACACAAGCTGAACGGCATAACATTAAATTCAAAGAGACCATCTGGCGTAAGAAAAGCCGTCTTTTTTTATCAGTTGAATCCACGGGAATTTGCCAATACTCGGATCGCAAGTCCACAGAAGAAAAATAGGAAGCTGAATGCAGGCTGTCAATGACGTCATCGATGCGATGGAGGGGATACAGGTCCTTCTTGGTTATAGAGTTGAGACGCCGATAATCAAGATGAAACCTCCAGGACCCGTCTTTCTTCTTTACCAAGATAACAGGCGCAGCCCAAAAACTAGACGATTCTTGAATTACACCAGTGGCTGGCAACTTGCCTAGTTGTTCAGCAATAACTTTGTGCTCGGACGAGGAAGCGCGATAAAGATTCTATCGGAGAGGATGAGCAGAGCCAGTATCTATCCAGTGACGAGCGCGCGTGGTCAGTATCTCAGCCTTATGTACCTTCTGTGCAAAAATTAAATGCTTTAGCATGTCTCGCCAGTAGTGCAACCAGGACTCTGCTCTTCTGCGAAAAAATGAAGTTGATGAACTTGCTAACCATTTTTGATTGATGATTGATTCGATTTGATATATGAGGTTTAACGTCCCAAAACCACCATATGGTTATGAGAGACGCCATGGTGGAGGGCTCCGGAAATTTTGACCGCCTGGGGTTCTTTAACGTGCACCCAAATCTGCGCACACGGGCCTACAACATTTCCGCCTCCATCGGAAATGCAGCCGCCGCAGCCGGGATTCGATCCCGCTACCTGCGGGTCAGCAACCGAGTACCTTAGCCACTAGACCACCACAGTGGGGCTTGCTAACCATTTTTGAGAATTTAGCTTCCATACCAGAAGTTTCATCGGATCCACCTTCGCATAATCCTTAAAGGCTCCAATGCAGGTACTGCTCTGCTTTTCATGCAGGACAAGGCGCATACCAGCCTGTAGTACAACCGACTCGGGTGAGCTGTTTATCTCCCATCATTGAGCCTTCTCGTCTGCGAGAGGTACTACGCAGAGTGGTACAAAGATGTTTTTCTTGACACAAGCTACTGGTGACGGCTCAATCACATTGTCACGTGAAGTCAAACTCGAGTTGGTTTCCGACGTGGTAACTTGTTTGCTGGCCGTAGACCACGACGCAGGCACAAGGGCATCTTTAGCTACAATGAGATCATTTTCTCACACTCAGGCTGCTGGGCGAGAGTAGACAACAGAACCTCCCTTGCTCCACAATCCACGGTCGCGCGACACTCTCGCAAAAAATCTATGCCAAGTATATATAACGTCAGGCCTTCAGTGAGCCAGTACTGTGAATTCCGCCTTGAGCGTTTTACCGGCTACACTAAAAGACACAGTGCAGACACCAACTTGACGCAAGAATGCGCCACTCACTGCCCAAAAAGTGGAAGGTTTGTCCCAATGAATCATAACCTTGCGGCCAAGTCGTTGCTTAAAAACTAAACTCATCACTGAAACACTCGCGCCAGTGTCTATCAATGTCACAATGGGAACGTCGTCAAAAAGTACATGAACCTTATTCTGAAGCATAGAAAACTGGTGGAGGCATACTTCGATTAAAATCTGTACGTCCAGCTACCTCACCTCCGTTGTCCGCGCTGGCTAGCTTCCCGGTGGTGGAGACGAAATCCGGGACCGGCACCGTGGAGATGGTGACCGAGGTGGACGCGTGGTGGGCGGCGTTAAGCAGCGCACGAACCCGGGCGAATCATTCCGGTTGATCGGCTGTATAGGCGTGCCGCGCATCAGTTGAGTTGGTGGGCAAGTAGGTGTAGTCAGGCCGTTGGCTTCGACGTGCAATCGTCGTGGGTAGCTGCGAGAATGCCGAATGTTAATTACTTTGCATTGGCATGATAGGGTGATATGTCCAAGAACATCGCACAGGTAGCAGACGGGACGTTCACGAAGCAAAGAGAACGTCGCTGGATGTTGAGGGTACGTGGCTCTCTGTTCCCACTGAGACACAAAAGGAGGTGGATGGCTGTTGTAGCTGTTACGACTGCGGGAAGCATAAGGCGGCTCTACATAAGAAGACGTTGGAGGTGGAGCCCTTAGTTGAAGGCAGCGGTTGGGATAGCAGCGCTCGTCAAAACTAGCAGCATTAATGCTTGTGGACGGTGTATCGCACGGTGGTTCTCGGGCGTTCACGGGTACATAACCGTGACGACGAAGTTCTTCGCGTACAATAAGGCGAATAGTTGAAGAATGGTCGCCAGGCAAGGAGTCTTGGCACACATCGGCAGTGGCGACGGTCGTGACATTGGCGTTTGAAATTCGAAGTGATGCGGTGAATCTTTGGGGCCTCGAACGTTCGCTAGTGCCTGATAACATCTGCCACAGAATCAAGACCTTCCTTGTGGGTAAGAAAGTGGTGGACGTCTTCCGCAATTCCTTTGAAAATGTGGCCCTCCTTGTCTTCTTCCGTCACGTTGGAATCCACACACTTGTACAGTCTTAGTACCTCTTCAATGTACGTTGTGCAAGTTTCACCACAAGTTTGAGCTCTCTGCGACAACATTTGCTCTGCGAGTTTCTTTTTCGTCACAGGTTCGCCAAAGCACTATTTGATCACCTCCGTGAGTTGAAACCATGTTTTCAAGGTGTGTTGTGATTCTCGAACCATACCAAATCACTGAATTCGAGAAATAGACCCACGTGGAACGACTGGCTGGCAGCATTCCAGCCATTGGCTCGGCTCGCCCATTGATAGTGGCTGAGCTATTCCTCAACATCATCGCCAGGTTTCCCTGTGAATGTGTGTGGCTCTCGGTAGTGGAAAGGCGGCGCTCTCGTGATTGAATGTTGGATGTCGCCGTTCAAGTTCGTCTCTTGAGGTAATGGTGGCAAGCCCGCCAGTCGACGGCTGCGGCGAAGCTCGCGCTCTTGTGGTTCCGTTGTTGGTAGACGGCTGCCCTCCGGTCTCGCTCTACAGTAGCTGGCTTACCCAGCACCTTCCACCACAACTGTGACGATGGAATACATTTATTTACACAATGAAACGGTTGCGAGAGGCACAGCTTAGATGATGATGATGTGTTTGGGATGATGATGCTCCTAGGATCATTGGCACCTACCCACTCAGGGGAACGGCCATGAGTCGGGCGCATCATACATACTGAATTTATGATTAATATTTAATAAGATCTAAAATAGTTTTGAGATGATTTTGTATGTAATGGTAAATATTGTCACGACGCAGACACAGCAGGAGTTCGATATAGAAGAGCTCACTTTAATTAAAAATGAAAGGCGCTCGTAAAGAGGACCGGGCAAGAGCTTCGTCTTCTTCTCTGGCTGTGCGAGCTCTCCTCTGCAGGTTGAATGCGGCATTTGCCTCCCTCCAGGAAGAGCGTCGACCCGATGCTCGGCTACAGAATACGCGGTGTATGTAGTTGACGTATTACGCAACTGGCTCACTGTAATATGGCTTCATCCGCACAACGTGTACGATTTCAGACTTTTGAGCTCGCGAGGAACTGTCAGGGATGACCTCATAATTCACGTCACTTAGGTGCCGTATAACATTGTAGGGACCAAAGTACTTCTTCAATAACTTTTCACAAAGGCCGCGTCGGCGAATAGGGCTCCAGACCCACACTTTCTCGCCTGGGTGATAAGTGACGTATCGGTGTCGCAGGTTATAACGTTGTGCGTCATAACTCTGCTGTCGGGCGATTCGCACGCGTGCTAGCTGCCGTGCCTCTTCAGCTCGTTGGGTAAAGGCTTGAACATCCGTGTCTGTATCCTCGCAGTCGTGCAGCAGCATGGCATCAAGCATTGTCGTCACTTTACGGCCATAAAGAAGACTAAATGGCGTGCTCCGCGTAGTTTCCTGCTGCGCCGTATTATAAGCAAACGTCACGTATGGTAGAACGTCATCCCAATTTTTATGATCCACGTCGATGTACATACTAAGCATATCAGCAATTGTCTTGTTGAGGCGTTCTGTTAACCCGTTGGTTTGTGGGTGGTAGGAGGTAGTTTTTCGATGCGCTGTTCCACTCAACTCAAGCACTGACTTGAGGAGCATGGCCGTGAAAGCGGTACCTCTGTCTGTTATTATAATTCTAGGAGCACCATGCCTCAGAACGATATTTTCAATGAAAAATCGTGCCGCTTCTACTGCGGTTCCACTTGATAAAGCCTTTGTTTCTGCGTAACGAGTAAGATAGTCCGTAGCGACAATTACCCACTTATTTCCAGTATGCGAAGTCGGAAATGGTCCAAGGAGATCCATTCCGATTTGTGCAAAAGGCATGGTGGGCACTTGAACTGGTTGCAACAATCCGGCTGGTTTTAAAGGTGGCGACTTTCGTCGTTGACAATCGAGACACGTGCGGACGTAATGATTTACAGTGCCTGGAAGCTTCGGCCAGTAGTACTTTTGTTGGATTCTGGCCAATGTGCGCGTGTATCCGAGGTGGCCGGAAGTTGGCTCATCGTGGCAAGCGCTCAGGATCTCATCGCGAATGGATGTCGGGACGACAAGTAAGTGGGCATTTCCGCTGGGGGCAAAGTTCTTCTTGTATAGGACACCACTGCGCAAGCAGAATGATGGCAGGCTCCTTGCAAATATCTTGGGAACGCTTGTAGACTGGCCGTTAAGAAAATTAATAAGAGGGAGCAACTCACTGTCTTCTTTCTGCTTAGACGAAATGGTGACCGTCTCGACCACTCCTAAAAATGCCATGTCATCATCTTCTGAGACATCATCTTGCTTTATAGGCGACCTGGATAAGCAATCAGCATCAGAGTGCTGTCGTCCCGACTTATAGACGACCGTCATATCGAATTCTTGTAGGCGCAAGCTCCAGCGTGCTAGCCGACCGGATGGGTCCTTCAAGTTGGTCAGCCAGCAAAGTGAGTGGTGGTCGCTGACTACGTGGAAGGGACGGCCGTAGAGGTATGGGCGAAACTTCAGAACTGCCCATACTACAGCAAGACATTCCTTTTCCGTTGTGGAATAATGGGACTCGGCACGGGAAAGCGTCCTACTTGCATATGCAATCACTCTCTCGGCTGAGTCTTGCCACTGGACGAGTACAGCGCCTAAACCTACGTTGCTGGCATCAGTGTGGATCATGGTTGGAGCGTCCTCGTCAAAGTGAGCAAGCACAGGGGGTGTCTGCAGGCGCTGTCGTAGACCGTCAAATGCTGCTTGTTCCTCTTCGCCCCATAAAAATGGAACATCGTCTCTCGTTATGCGTGTTAAGGGCGACGCTATGTGCGAGAAATTGGCGATAAATCTGCGGTAGTAGGCGCAAAGGCCAAGAAAACGTCTTACGGCCTTCTTTTCTGTTGGCACCGGAAATTTTCGGACGGCGTCGATCTTGTCGGGGTCCGGACGAACACCTTCATGGCTCACCACATGTCCTAAGAATCGGAGTTCCTTGAAACCGAAATGACATTTCTCAGGTTTCAGCGATAAGCCAGCGGACCGTATTGCTCGAAATACTAATAGCAGCCGTCTTAGATGTTCCTCGAATGTTGGTGAGAAAACAATGACGTCGTCGAGGTATACCAGACACGTCTGCCACTTAAGGCCTGATAGGACGGTATCCATCAGTCTCTGAAATGTTGCTGGGGCTGAGCACAATCCGAAGGGCAAGACTTTAAACTCGTAAAGCCCGTCAGGCGTAACAAAAGCAGTCTTTTCTCTGTCCCGCTCATCGACCTCGATTTGCCAATAACCGCTTTTCAGGTCCATCGACGAGAAGAAGCGTGCATGCCTCAGCCTGTCAAGTGAATCGTCAATACGCGGTAGTGGATATACGTCTTTCTTTGTCACGCGGTTCAGCTTGCGGTAGTCCACACAGAAGCGTAAGCTGCCGTCTTTCTTCTTAACTAGCACTACCGGTGATGCCCAAGGGCTTTTTGACGGCTGAATGATGTCATCATTGAGCATTTTCTGGACTTGTTCTTGGATTGCTTCGCGTTCTTTCGGTGCCACGCGGTATGGGTTTTGTCGAATTGGTCTTGCCGTCTCTTCCGTTATAATTCGGTGCTTTGTCAGTGGCGTTTGATTTACTCTCGAGGTTGACGAAAAACAATCTTCAAACTGGCCGAGAATATCTAGAAGACTCTGCCTCTGCGCTGGCGATAAATCTGTGCTCACGTCGACAGGCAGTGGTGTTGAAGCGGCCAGCGTCTCTGCCTGTTGTACTGCGAAGCACTCGCGGAATTCTACAATTTCTTCGAAGTATGCAACTGTGGTACCCTCTGCAATGTGTCGACGCTCGTTGCTGAAGTTTGTCAACAGGACCTCTGCTTGCCCAGACACTACACTGACGAGACTTCTGGCAATAGCGATTCCTCGAGAGAGTAAAAGCGTCGATATTTGTTCCGCGACACCTTCTCCACTATGCTGCGTGTTACACGTGACAGAGACGAGGCGGCATGACAACGGTGGCATGGTCACGTCGTCAATCACGCGCATGGGCTTGCGCTGCAGCGCTGCGCAATGGTCCGCTGAGAAGGTCAGTACACCGTCCGGTATATTTATAATGGCACCGTACTCTCGCAGGAAATCCATACCCAAGATGACCTGTTTACAACACTCAGAAAGAATAATGAAGGTTGCCACGAATGATGAATCCCCGATCTTGATTCGTGCGGTGCACTTTCCGGTAGGTGTCAGCAGCTGGCCTCCGGCTCCTCGAATTCGCGGCCCCGTCCATTCCATTTTTACCTTCTTGAGGTGGTCGGCCAGATTCGCACTCATTATTGAAAAGTCCGCACCAGTGTCGACCAGTGCGGTCACGTCGTGACCGTCAATTGAAAGTGTAATGTCGGCGGTGACAATCTCGTCTTTCGTCGGTTCATTCGAAATGTGTGGCACTTCATGCGGCGGCAATGGGGGATTTTCAAATCTTCGGCAATTCGCAACCTTCCCCCCTAAGGTCGCTGCTTTAGTTTCCCCGGCGTGGACTGGGAGACCTTCCTCTCGCCATGTCCGTGGTGCTACTTCTATTAGATCGGGGAAAATGACCTGGGGAGGGCGAGCGTGACCGGAACCCAGGAGAAACGTCTCGCGGGATCGTCGCGCTCGTTTCAACGTTGCGTCTTCCGTCGAAATAGCGCCGAGGGGTAGTGGACGGAAATCCTTGATACCCGGCAACGCGATGAGGACAATACCGCACGATGTGGCCTGCTTCCCCACAATGGAAGCACAGGGGCCTGTAGTCAGGGGTACGCCATATGTCGGTTTTGCGGAGTGGAGGTCGCATCGGCGTCGACATTTCCCTGTAGTACCAAGGCACTGTCGGCGGCTGTTGCTGGTGGTACTGTTGAGGTGGCGGCACGTTAGATCTAGGCTGTCGACGGAGAATATCTGCATATGTTGGCCTAACTATTTCAGTGTTCGGCTCGGGAAGTGAAAGCGCTTGCCTTATTTCTTGGCGAACAACTTCTGTGACCGACGCAATCGCGCAGTCATTCGGTGTGGCGGCGAGCTTCTTCACCTCTTCTTGCACAATTTCGCGTATCAGGTCACGCAATGAACGCTCGTCAGGAGTAACCATGGTCACGGCGGTTGCGCTGATTTGTCCGCTGTTGTTTGGACGGTCGTACTGGCGGTACCGTAGCTGTAGTGCGCGTTCTATGGCGGTCGCCTCCTTCGAAAATTCGTCGACGTTTGAAGGTGGGTTCCGTACGAGACCAGCAAACAGCTGCTCTTTAACACCACGCATGAGGTGGCTGATCTTTCTGTTCTCGGACATGTCGGGATCGGCTCGATGAAAGAGACGAGCCATGTCCTCAACAAACATAGCAACAGACTCGTTGGGCTTTTGAATCCGTGATTCAAGGAGTCGTTGTGCATGCTCCCGCCTTTCGGTGTTTGCGAAGGTGTCCAGGAACTTCCGCCGGAACTCGTCCCACGTTGACCACACGCGATTCGTGAACCACGTGCGAGCCCCGTCTTGAAGAGGGAAATACACGTACCCCAACTTCTGTGCGGCGTTCCACCCGTTAACGTTGGCTGTGTGCTCGAACTCCTCAAGCCAGTCATCTGCGTCCTCATATGAGTTGCCATGGAAGTCCACAGGAGTTTTAGGGGTGAAAACAGTCACCTGTGTCGTGCTTGGGCTCGTCATGGTGGGGCAACTGCTTCCCGGCGCGGTCATGTTTTCCGTCCAAGGACCGAACTCTGGGCTCAGGCCTAACAGGCGGCGGCTGGCGCGGTGAACGGGTGTTTCGACGAGCGGAAGTCTTTGTGGACTAGATCCCGGGCTGTTGGAAGGTGTCCTGGACATGTACCCAGCGCCTCCACCAGTGTCACGACGCAGACACAGCAGGAGTTCGATATAGAAGAGCTCACTTTAATTAAAAATGAAAGGCGCTCGTAAAGAGGACCGGGCAAGAGCTTCGTCTTCTTCTCTGGCTGTGCGAGCTCTCCTCTGCAGGTTGAATGCGGCAATATAAACAATTGTAATTTTAAGTCGAACTATTGTGTGCAATCTTCCAAATACTGAACATCTTTTGACTAGGAATGCTGAATAAAGAATTTTTAGTGGTTGATACACCTACCAAATCTATTCGAGTCACATATAAACTTTTCGACAGCTTTGAAAATATTCCTGTCCGAGTGCCTCACCGCCAAGGCTCCAAATGATAGCAGAACGGCCGACGTAACCAATAGACCACTATGCCGCAATGTAATTTCGATACGTTTTCTGTGTAACGAAAATCGTCGGCAGCTCAACAAGAAGTATTCGATAGTTTCTAATTCGTTGAAATATTAGCAATAAAGGAAGACCACCAAACCCGCTCTGTGCATGTAAAAGTTTAGATTTAAAATTCTACAACGCACTCTGGTTATTGAAACTTCAGCTTGTCTTGTTGCCCACCATTTCCTACTCCAAGGAAAGTGTAGGTGCAGAAAGTCTGGTGATGAATAGAGACTTTGAGTAAACACAGATAATGCACTCTTTCTGAACCTTGCCGCAGCAACAAACGCCATAACAGGGAGGAGAGTGATAACTGAACCTGTCAGAGAAGCTTTCGCCAGAGAGTCCGTAACTTTATTGAGTAGAATTCCTTTGTGTCCCAGCACCCAAATTAATCGCAGGCTTCGCAAATGATAAGGAACAACTAATCGCAATAATCTTAGAATAACCAAATCTGTTGCACAGCTTAGAGACAGAAAAAAGAGAGGGAGATGCTCGTGAGCCAGACCCGCTTCGACCTTATCCTCTTCATGCGCCCATCGAGGTGTGCCAATATCTCTATTGATTCATCATTCCAACCGTTTGCCGCTCACTTTCACTGTGCACATTTCTTGCCAGTTCTATAGTTTTAACAACTCTATGTATTTGAGCAGCCTTAAGAACTAGAAAGTTTAGGTCCCTTTACAGTCATCATACCGATTGCTCCCATTTTTTGTCCCATGTACTGGCGCCCTTTGGCCACCACCTGGTATTCGCGCCAATAAACACTATAAAAAAATGACACCGCTCTGTAGCCTCACTGTAGCGAACCTACTCCTGCCAGAAAGGGAGGGAGGGTCTCTCCAGAGCCTCCTGTTTCGCCTTTTCTTTGGCGTTAGCTGCAACGCTTTACCTGAGTGCCAGCAACGTCGAAGCGCGACGATCCATAGACAGCATAAGAACTGGCATGGTAGCACTGCTCAACGAGTAGCATGCGAGGTGTTTCCACGTTACAACAGCATCTTTCACTACAGGGCGCATGTACTTTCTTAGAGAGTGCTCAGTGTAGCCCCGCCGCGGTGGTCTGGTGGCTAAGGTACTCGGCTGCTGACCTGCAGGTCACGGGTTCGTATCCCGGCTGTGGCGGCTGCATTTCCGATGGAGGCGGAGATGTTGTAGGCCCGTGTGCTCAGATTTGGGTGCACGTTAAAGAACCCCAGGTGGTCGAAATTTCCGGAGCCCTCCACTACGGCGTCTCTCATAATGATACGAAGGTTTTAGGACGCTAAACCCCACATATCAATCAAATCATTCATCAGTGTTCAGTGTAGCCACTTACGTTGTAACAAGGAAGCATGGAGGAGTCCTCGATAGCAACCCATTTGAAAGTTAAAAACGTGTAACCCTATATATCATAAGCCACAGTAAGCCTGCCAACCTTTTCGCAAGCCTCCAGCTTACTCTGTATCATGGAAGGCACATGCAGGCTGTTGTAGTTTGAGCGAACTTGTGTTAATGTGCTACAACGTTAAAATGTTCAAGGAAAGTGACTCAAAATTGACTGATTACAATTAATCGATGGCAATTTCAGCTGCTTCGTTTTCTTAAAGACTCACATGAGTCGGAGCCTACACGGTGGTAAGATGGGCCAATGATAATAACCCATGCCTCTGGATCTGCTGCGGTCAGTGCAGCGGTGATCTCCGCTCATGTTATGTCAGGGGCACGGATAATAAGACCCTTAACTTTAGTAGTTCAGTGAATGGCGGCCGCCGTGTACCAACTTTCTCCATTGGGCAACCTGCATCCACGTAGAAGTCGCCTCGTTTATGACCATGTTGTTGACACATAGCCTCAGCTCACAAAAGACAGCGACCATCAAAGGTGTATCCGGTCGTATTTGGACGGCAGAGTCGCACCTAGTTTATGAGGGAATACGTGCTTGAGGACTTTATAGCACTAATGATTTTTAGCAATATTGCTTCATATTATATACACAGATAACACACTTGTCGGACCTATAGGCAAAGGTGAGTGGTAGGTTCGGTGTCAAAGAATGTCCAGAGAAAATTAGCACAGCAGCGAATAGAAAAGAAAGGAGCAGCGGTTCTAGCATTTGAAAAAAACAACACTGTGAATTTTGATTTCTCAGATATACAGAAAGCAATTCATTTAACAAAGACCTAACATACATTGGAGAACCGAAGAACAATGTATGGGCAACATACAGATATATGCTAAAAATACACATAAATGTTCAAGAAATTGTGCTGTATGAATATCTATCCAACTTTGAAGAGCAGACTGGATATTTATTTTAAACAGAAAAATAGAATGCAGAGGCACGCATCCCCGTAATGTAAATGATAGTTGAAGAGCAAACGTGCGCTGAGACGCACATTAGCTCCATATTTCATTCGAATTGTAGGTATCTGTAACTTCGGAAGAATAACCTTATAATTCAACAGCCCGAGCACCGCGGAAAGTACGAATGTGTAGAAGCGTGTTAGTAATGTTTAAATACCCAAAGAAAAATGGCCCTAGATGGAAAGTTTAAATAACCTAATGTCTTGACTTCTTTTCTCAAAGAGCACATCTGGTACAGCCTGTTGTCCCTCTGTTAGACCTTTCTTCCCCCTTTTCTTCTGTTTGCCCGCTGAAATAGACTTGCAAATATGGTGCTGCGTTTTTTTTTTGTCCTGAAGCCTTATATATGAACTGCAAACGTGCCTCCAATACTTTTGTAAAACATCACTAATGTAGGACGTATCTGCGTGTTTTAAATTCTACATGCCATGGGATTGCAATTATCTTGCATAAGCTATTACCAATAACTTCGTTAGTGCTGAATTTTTCTCTCCCACAACGTTCGTCTTGTTATTGCAAATTTTTGCTGCAGATAATACATGCAGAGTAATCCTATTTGTGTGTTTTTAATTGATTTATGGCGCAGGTCCCAGCCTTTCGGAGAACACTGGCGGCATGGAAGCAACAGCAACAGCGTGTGCATTCAACCAGTGTCTCATGTCATTTTCGACTTAGACGGCCTTCTTTTAGGTGAGACAGGAGCACACCTATGACGTAAACTTCAATACAACTAGGAATGTTCCTAACAAAGTTTATACCGCGCGGTGTCATGTCAAGATGACGTCACCAACGGTTACCCGAGTAAGGCGATTTGTCAGAAGAGGTCAGATTTGGTAACTAGTCATGTATGTGCGTGCGCGTGAGTGTTCCTGTGTGCGTCGCTGTTTTCGTAGGCAACGTATTTCAAATATACAGCATCGAATGAGACCGCATCCGTCAGCTGAAGCTGCGGAGGACGTCACCTAGAAGAGTACGCGTACTTTGCGACATGATACATGTACCAGCTTCGTGCCCTTATCGATACCTTATTTTCTTGGTAATTAAGCACTTGCGGCTATAGACATTTTCACAGACAGCCACCGCAGCCCTTTCTGGGCTGCGTTAACTAGGAGTGACCCCAATAAGGGCACTGCCGAGGCTGTAACAGTACTTGTACTCCCACGTGCAATCCAGCGTACAAGTGTTCTTTTTTTCCTCCTGTGAAAAAGGTATATACAGTGCCACAGTGGCAAGCGTTGCCAACAATCACCGCGCTGTCGTTTGTTGCCATACATTCACGCACCCTTTTCGGCACCACCGGAAGACTCGGAGAAGCTGTACAGTGCTGCTGCGGAGGCAGTGGTGTCGCGCTATTCCAAAGAGTTCACCTGGGACCTCAAGAAGCGGCTGCTAGGAAGCACTGCGGCCGACGCGGCACGCGTGGTAGTCGAGGCCCTCGCTCTGCCCCTGACGCCGGACGAGTACATGGCAGCGGTGGATCGTATATTCAAGAAGGCGGTCCCCGACGCACAGCTGATGCCCGGTAAGCACGGATGGGCCATGTTGTGGCACGACAATTGACACGCAGCATATACTCTTGCGAATAGAGAGTAAACATAAGATGCAATGGACGTTGCATAAGAGATGCCCGGACATGGGCACCCCTCTTTCTTTTTATCACAACACTTACTAGGATGCTCTATGGTGCCTCACATTTTAGAATAACGGAGAGCTGAGCTAGTTGGTACGTATTCAGTTATAGTTTGCGGTTAACGTGATAGCGGTGGTTAAGGGAATGGCGTTACGGTGCAGCAAACGTTTAATGGGGACAGCATCTTATAGTTTAGCGGGATAGCGTTTACGTGGTTTATGAACCCCAGCTGGGACGACGGCGCCACCTATTGGATTGTTAATGAGTTAGACAGTGAAAAGAAAAAGAAAACGATAATGATTGCCTATGCCACCTTGAGAAGTACTGTTGTAAGTTTATTTTACTAAAATAAAAGCAAATAAATATGAACTGCGCACCTAACGCAAAAGAAATTGTGTTGGTGATCAGTTGACATCGATATTGTAGTTAGGCCTAGACACGTTCGAAATGGGAAGCTATCTAAAAAATTACGCCAACATATCCGTAATACTCAGCCGTTGAAGCTAACCGAAGGCAAGCGAAGCCACTTTAAACAGTCGTTTGCTGCGAACAAGGTGAATCTTTCAACATCTACGACAAAATCACTTCGAAGTGGGCGTCCGAGAGTGCCGCCACGTTTACGTACATTACTTACACCTATGCTACCACGGTAACGGTAAATCCGAAAAATAGCGCGCGTAGGGTAAGTGGTACGGGTAACGTACGTATCTGCGCATGCGCTCTTCGATTCCGGTATCACTGTACGCCCGGTATCCTGGTAAGTCTGGTATACTATAACTGTCTATTCTAAAAGAAAAAGGGCGTGCAAAGAAGGACTCAAGAAGGCCAACACACCACCAACGCCTCAAATTTTAGATCGCTAGCCTGTGAGATGTTTACGTTATCCTCACACGAGTCATAACTTGGAGAACGAATGTTGTGTGGAGAATGGCAATTATATAGCACTTTATACGTGGTTTGTAGGTGCCGAAAGGCTGGTGCGCAACTTACACACGCATGCTGTGCCCATGGCCATCGCGACCAGCTCTAAGCCGGATACCTTCAACATGAAGATGACGCACCACAGCGAGCTGCTGCCTTTCATCACGTGGTCTGCGGGGGTGGAAACCCGGAAGTTAAGCACAGAAAACCACACCCAGATATCTTCATCGTCGCTGTGTCTAAGTTCGACGAGAAACCACCATCGCAGAAGGTAACAGAACCACAAACGTTTGGCAGATACATATCCTGCGAAAAGTGTATCATTTTAATAAATAGACTCCCCGTGGCGTGCACCTTAGCGAGCTGCCTTGCGGCTCTCAGTTTCTCACGTCGTCGCTGCGAGAAACTATTTCACCTTCTCAGTCCTTGTTACTGCAAGAAACTAGGTCCTGCAGCACGCGCAGTAACTGCAGAACTAGACGCTAAGGGGGAAGGTATCCTAGATTCCCACATAGGGGGGGGGGAGGGAAGAAAATTTCACAGAGAATGAATACTAGACTTCCCACCTATAAATAAAACTCCGTTGTAGGATGCCTGCAATTCAAAATAGAAGTTTTACGTCTTGTGTTATTTTTCAACAATCTGGTAACATTATTATATGGCCTTCCTGTTGGCTGGTTCAGATTTTTTAACACTATGTTGTTTTATGCTTGGATCTACCACGGCTCCATTGACGTATTTCCGTCCCGAACATGACGCTGTAAAATGCATTCGAACCAATTGCAAAGGAAAAAAAAACAAATGGTGTTGAAGCAGTGACCTTTCACTCCTCAGCGCGCGACACAAGGACTAGAACGCAACCTACAAGAACATAACGCGCACGTTGCTTGGCTGTTAACGGCCTCCTATTTATATACTTCATATACTGTTAGTGGTCCTTAGAGCTCAGTCACCTCAGCGCGCTTTTGTGATCAGTAGCGAGATGGCGCAAGGGTCGTGCGTTGGGCGTGCACTCTGTAAAGGCTTCGGGCCACCTCAGGTGTTGCGATGCGAGCGCACCTCCACGTGGTGAAGTTCGTATAAATATTCTCAGGCGTGGTAGCTCACTCGCGCGTGCGCCTATCTCAGGACTCGGGTGCTTCATACCTCTTTTGCTTCCACCGCAAGCTTGCTTTGAAGCTACGGTGGTGAAAGAGAGCACGAAAGTCGCTTCACTCGCTGCCGCAGCCGCGTAAGACAAAGGAGCGCGCTGCGCATACACAAAGTAAGAATTGACATTTCGTGCTTGTACAGGTGTTTACTTGCGTGTTATTTCCGTGTGTCTTTCTGTGTGAGGAGCGTGCTTCAAGTATCGAGCTGGGACAGTTGTGTGTCCGCGCTCGCCCTGTGTGTGATCATTTCGTGTGTGCTTTCTGCTTGAGGTGCGCCCAGCAGGTTTCGTGCTGCTTGGTGACATTGCTTCGCATGACATTGCAACCTGCTGTTGTGGCATCCATTCCTTCGCCCTTGTTGCGAAACAACGCACAATAATCGCTTTGGGAAGATGCGTTTCACTTTCATGTTATATCGATCCCCAAAGAGAAAGCGCAGATACGTTTTCAACAGATTTGAAAAACACTAAACGTGCAATATGGCGGTACACACCATGTTCATGCAGGTACTCGTGTTTGAAGACGCGGTGAAGGGTGTCACCGCAGCCCTTGCTGCCGGTATGCAGGTCGTCATGGTTCCTAATCCTCGCATCGATAAAGAACACTGGCGTCAGGCCACTACCTGCATCTCTTCGCTTCTTGATTTCAAGCCAGAGCTCTTTGGTCTTCCACCTTTCGACACTCCTGCGCAGGACCCGAAAGATCTTGAGCCAACGTCTAGCCGACCCTCCTCGGTGCATCGCTCCTCGTCCGGCGTGAGCCTTCCAACAAAAGTGTGAATAAAGCTCATAACCGTTCGATGGAGCCGATAATTGTCATCAGCTAGTCATATAGATTTCGGATCGCTCAGTGTATTGGAACCAATAGTGCGCAAATAGCCTCTATATACCACATAGCGAGAGTAATTTTAAGCAAGAAAACGTTTAATTTCTATGGTCGTCCACCTGCTGAGGATGCCCTCCCGCAAGCGATCTACTACATATAGGATCTACTACTTTTGTTCTTCTCTAAACAAAGGTACCTGAACATGGGAACGAGGTGCACATTTTTGGGGCGAAAATCCTTACCACGTGGGCTTCTCCGCCTCTGTCTGTCGTAGGCACCGCTATGGTGATGACGCTGTGGCACTCGCACCACTAGTAGTCGGCTCGCTCACTAGATGGGATGGTGATGGTGATGACGCTAGGGCGTTTGCACCACCAGTACTCAGCTTGCTCACTAGATGGCGCTGTGGCGCACACTCCACTTCAATGCGTTCTCTAGTGTGGTAGGAGCCTGTCAGAGGCGCCGCTACAAAATGCGTTCGCACTTGGCGCACTTCCTCTTTCGCCGGCAGTCTGTGTAGGGACCATAGTTTGTGTGATTCTAGTATGAGTGACGTAGACGGCAGTGCAGAGGCTTGGAAAGCGGCTGCAGCACGCGCGGCAGTAACAGCGCGCGAAGCCGAAGTTGCATGGAAGCGCCGGCAAGAGGATCCTCAGCTGAGAGCCGACGAAGCGGCAGTGAAAGGCGCACAAAGCGTTTGTAACGTCTGTACACGACGATCGACTAGGCAAGATTTATGGAGGCTTCACGTTTCACCGATGTACTTCCGAAGATTCTCCCACTCATCATCATTGCCTCCATGGATATGCGCCATCCCGGCTGCGGCGGCTGCATTTCCGATGCAGGCGGAAATGTTGTAGGCCTGTGTGCTCAGATTTCGGTGCACGTTAAAGAACCCCAGGTGGTCGAAATTCCCGGAGCCCTTCACTACGGTGTCTCTCATAATCATATGGTGGTTTTGGGACGTTAAACCCTACATATCACTCCATGAATATGCTGTTATTTTTAGTCCATGCGCCATTCTGTGCTTGTAGGGCACGATGATCCATTTTTCACCTTGAATTTTTACACTTTTCCTCCTTTTTTGATCTGACGCACTAGACCATCGCAGAATGAAGTTACTACAGGAATAAAGAAACCGGCTGTACGAAGGCTACTAGCCTGCACAAAAAAGCTTTTTTCCGTCTGGTGCCTACATGACTTCCTAATCGCGGCCCCAAGGCTCTGCATAGCGATGCCCTTGTTCACGATTTTTGAGTTTTCTGACTTGTAAACAAAAAAGTGTTGTTACAAATATGGGGCTATGCGCCCAACAAGGGTGGTTGTTAGCAAAGGTTATCTTTATGTTTAGGAACTGTAATGCGTGTCGTGAAGATGTTTCACTGCTGAAAGTAAGCCCCATTCTATTGTTTAGAAAGACATTCAGAATCTTTTCAACATTCAGAGACCCTTCATATTTGGATATTAAAATCAAGTAATAATGCATGTACTGGGCAACACGAACAGCTTTTCTCTCGAGTTTTCCTGCTAGGGTTCTGTAAAGCTTGTCTAGAAAAATGTAGCTAAGTAGTGGTCTCATCCTGGACCTCGATGAACACCCGGCTTTTTAAACCTTGTTGTTCCTTCGCGCTCAATGAAGGCGACATTTTGTAGAGTAGAACATCGACAATTTTCTAGAAAGTGCTGCTATTGTAAGAGGTAACAAGCCACTATGTGTCGAACTAAAGGCATCGAATGGGCTTTAGTGCGTGCTTGGGGCAAAGAAACATAATTTTGCTGCAGGAAAGGCATGCAACCGTGCAACTTTATTCATTTAAGGTGGCCTTCTCCTAACGGCCTGAGGTTGACACGACAAACATATGCAAATTTAGAATCCTGTTCAGCCGACAAAACCCTATAAAACACGACGAAAGAGATTCTTCGCATTGTCGTAAGCAACCCATCATGCTTAGAGCGACATGTAGACATTAACTTTTTGATATATAATAAGAGGCCAGTGCAAGGGAGACACACACACGTGCGTGCCCCATTCATACTTGCATAGCTAAATAGCATTTTACACGAGTGGGACCTTTATGCGACGTGATACTAATACCTTCGTGTTACTCCTAATATCTCAAGTTTTCTGCGGCTCTCGTACACTGCACTTTCGAATGGCGTCGAGTCTCGTTGGCATAGAATTTTTCGATGATTGACTCAGTTCTGCATGTTCACAAAGATGTCAATAAGGATCGTTAAATACGGTCCAGATGGGGCTATATGGTGATCGAAAGTACTGCACGTGACACCCGGCTCTATTTCACAGCTCACTTGAATTAGCATGTTGAAAGGTGTGGCTTTCTGGATAACCCCAATGCCACACCACGTTCTGGATGACCAGCTGAGCTGTACACGACCCAGAATGTTGGATGGGCTGCGCAGCTGTCGTACGTATGTAAACGTTGGAAGTGCTATACGGTAAGCGTATTGAGTTTGCGGAACATTTCACCACTGAGCACACACTCGGCAGCGCCAGTATCAACGAGCGCTTGCGCAGATACTCCATCAATATGCGTGCATGGCTATTTAATTAGCGGGAAAAAATCGTGGCCTTGAAGTTTTCGATATATGCGCAGCTCTTCCCTCGCGATCTGCGATGGTAAGTTTGTCGCTTGGTTAGTCAGCGGTCAAGAAATCTTCAGAAAGATTCAAAGTTGTCGCGGTGAGAGCCACCGACTGCTGTCGCAGCCGCGGCGACCTGGTGACGGCTGTTCTGATGTGGCGTGGGAAGAAGTAGAGTGGCTCAGGGCAATAGTAGTGGTAACACACCTCACCAGCACACGGATGGTAATAACGATGACAGTAACGCACGTCACGACCCATACGTACCGAATGTCAAGTCTTCACTTCATATGTTATTCCTGGTGGTGACTTCGTAAGTCTGTTATACCCTGAACACTATATCGCTGCAATGCGATAGTGTTTTCCGTCACTGAATCAGTGACCGAAAAAAGCTAATATTTCTGAATTATATCCCTGTATCACCCCATCAAACAATATTATCGGAATATAAGCGTTCCGAAACCAGGATTTAATTGTGAGGCACGCCGGTGTGCCGCAAAAAAAAATCTCCACAAGTTTTCACCATCCGGTGTTGCAAAACTAAAAGGCCAGCTGGTTGGTACTGGTTCATGCTTAGAATAAGAGCGCTTACAGGACAATGACAAGAAAGGGCGACAAGAAACGACCTGAGATTTTCAGCAGTCGTGTTGCGCCCGGTCTCATCAGTCGTGTAATTGCATGCGGTATTTCTTAGCGTGCAGTAACATCGCACAGTATACTCGGGCCCCTACCATTTCTCGTTCACCGAAACACGACCGCCACGGCCGGTACGAACCCGTCACTTCTGGCACAGCACTCGAGCCTCTGAGCGACTGTAATACCATTCCGGCTGCAAAAATAGTGTAAATCTATAGAATATATAAATCTATAGGTCTTTTGATAGACACGTATTCATGATTTTTGTGATGAAATATAAGAAGTTCAAGAAAAGAATGCTAGCGTAATGAGAGCGTTGCGAGGAATAAAGCTTTCATCACGCTTCGTAAAACAGGATGCATTGGTATCACACTTTCCTTGCGGATCGGAAGGCAGAGCGCTAAGCTTCATCCTCTTATTTCAGGGCGTTCACGGGCTCGCTATTTTACCCAGAGACATCGCCAATGATATACAAACTGGCAAGAGAAGTGCTCGCCATTCAGTAAATCACTGCAGCGGCCCAGCTGTATCTGAATGGCAATTGAAACTGCGCTATAAGGACCCACATGTCCCCTCACCTAGCAGCATCCCATCGAGGACAAACAGCTTGTGCGACACGAACTTGACGAAAGACATCGTGCACTTGCCAGTCGCAGCAGGACATGACTTGCCTTTTCGCGTCGTCATCTGATTACTACGGCACGTGCTGAGTAGAGGCAATGAATAGAAGTAGCAAGTTAGTAAGACGATTGCAATGCTAAAGAAAAATTCATGTATACAGGCGTGCTTCTTACAAAAATGCACGAGTGCTGGGTGCGCGACTCTCACTGATGCTCTATGTAACCCACATGGTTACTTTTTTGTATGTGACATTCAAATGTATGCTTCGTATATTAGGATATATGCTTCATTCCAGTTTGAGTGCACCGCGGATTTCCTCTGTTATTCAAGAGCTTCACCAGTAGGATGTGCTCTCTATGTTTACAACAGAAACCTACTTGAGTACAAACCACGCGTCCCGAACAGCTAAACTCGAGCTTCAAGTTGAACCTGGATACCGTTTCATTTCACCCCCACCCCCTCCTCTCCAAAAAAAAAAAACTACTTGTTGTAGCAACAAACTGCACAAATAACTCCAAGCTACATGTACACTGCCGCAAACGAGATCACTGCTCAGCGCCCTAGTCCAATAAAAAAAATAAGAAGGATCTTTCTTTTCAGTGACTCCACCGCCCTTATTTTGTTACTGTTACTGAGAATACCCTTTTTAATGCTGAGAATGCCCCAAGGTAAGCAATATTTATATTCCGCCATGATACATGCCAGTAACACTAAAAATGAACCTGATTTAATAAATTTAATTAAGGTCTTATCAACTTGAGTTGCTTCTGTATTCCTTCGGTTGAAGCGCTAGAAGCTGGGTTTGGACGCCCAAAAGCATGTTTGGGCTGGTGGTTGCCGGATACCATTTTTTGTTTCGAAGGATAGAGTCGGTAACCACGGCAACTTTCATGCCTGTAGCAGACGCAGTCGTAGCGTCTCCGAAAGAGTCCCCGATTACCAGGACCTGCGTGCAAGCGGAATGTCACGAGCAGAATATTTGTAGTGTAAATTTGGTCACTCGCTTCGATGCGCACCCGACCAGTCTGGCTGTATGCGTATACATTTGTCTCGTTGAAATCATCCTCTCGAAACGCGTTTACTTGGTTCTTCCATAGCACATGCTGTAGCTCGGGAGCGCACTGCCTTACTAACCACAGGGTGCGCGACCAATATCTGACAGAGTCAGACCATACGTACACGAATTTAAAGGTGTTAAACATACAGAGTAACAAAAATAGCAACAAGGCAGTTATATACGTGTTAGGAGCTTAAAAGATAAACAAGAAAGCCTTTTTGTCACCGGCAGGCCGTCGGCTGACCTCACGGACATGGATATTAGTTATCTTCGGAAGACTCGTAATTTTGTCCATTATTTATTTGGTGTCTCTCACAGACGGAAGTGCAACAATATAGGTCTGCAAAACACGCATTCCTTTTTTTGCCTTTCTATTTCTTGGTTATCGACAAGTTTATGTGCGAAACTACAATAACCCTTCGCTCGATATTTAGCGATACTCCATGTGTTAGTTCTTGTCTAATTTCAGAGCAGTCTAAATATGAGGAATTCGTATATGACTATCTCGCTCAGAAAATATATATCCCCATTGGCAACGGCTACAGGGTTATTGGTACAGCTGGTTTACATCAGAAAACGATAGAGATAGAGACACGTGACCCATAACCTCACGTGGAAGATGAATATATATATATATATATATATATATATATATATATATATATATATATATATATATATATATATATATATATATATATATATATATATATATTTATATATATATATATATATATATATATATATATATATATATATATAAGGGAAAGAAGTGTATACCTAAGGGCTCGTTTTTCCGTGTTTTAACACAATATTAATGAGATCTAACAGACAGTAATGCCGAGGAGTGTACAGGGGAAGTTATTAGAACCAATGGAAATATAAATAAGAAGAAAGAAGAAAGAAAAGTGGATGAAAAATTACCAGCTGTGAGCAGGAATCGAACCTACGACCTTCGAATAACGCGTTCGATGCCTTTGAAGGGAAACGGACGAAGATTAAAGGTAAAAAGAGCTGACCGACCCATCAACGGGAGAACCTTCCTTTACGCACGCCGCATGCCGACCGACCCATTACGAGGAAACCCCTTCTTTACGCACGCCGTCACAGACCCTCCCGGCACCGCGGCGACAATCTTGGGTGGCCCGACACACGTCGAGAACTGAACAGCACGTGATAGAGACGTACACTGACAGTTGGTTTCGTTCTCAGTGTTGACAGTGGTTCTTCCTCTTTTTTACTTTCTTTTCTTTTTTTTTCTTTTTTTTCTCTCCCCCCTTTTTTTTCAGTTCCCTCTCACTCTCGCAAACATGTTTCAAGGCGAGAAGGACGCGGCAGCAACGAAGTTTGGAAATTCATGTCAGTATAACTCATCCCCTGATGAAGGGAGGACCCCTCCCGAAACTGTTGGGAAATAAATATATTTATATTTATCCTTGTTGACAACGCTCCCGTTGTGCCAAATCCCATACTATATATATATATATATATATATATATATATATATATATATATATATATATATATATATATATGACGCTATGATGAATGAGAGACGTGGCCCGGCTCATACTCTATGTTTATTCTATTCTCACTTCTTCTTCATCTGCTTCTACCAAGCGTCCCTGCCTTCTTACGTCACAGGATTCCCCCTCCCTTCAAAAGATGGCACCGGTTACAAACTACAACAAATTGAAAAAGAGAATAAACAAAACAATGGCCAAGTTCACAGTTTCACATCTCGACGGAGTTTCACAATCTCACTGACTCTTCAAGCCCGACGGAGCAGTCCGGTGAACTCTATAACAACTCTGGTGGGCGAGGTTGACTGTTGCGTTCCGGACAGAGCGGGATACACGTGGATACTGACAGTACTGCTAGAACTCTTGTTCGGGCTGACCAAGGTTGGAACGCTTTGTTGCATCGGCAGCTCAGATGTCGTCGGGGTTGTATTTTTCGCCGTGAATGGTGCAATCCTGATGCTTCTTGCTTGCGTGCTTCTCGACAGACCGTGATGGAGTTCCTGAGTGCTTGCGGTTTGCAAGCAGTGCTTCCGCGTCTTTCTCGGCGCTTTCTGTGGTGTTGCAGTCGGCGGAATAGCAGGCGCTGGGAGCGTTTCTGGTGACTTTTCTTTGTGCGAAATTGCCTGACATCTTGAATCGGTCTTTGGTTTAGAGATCTTATTTTCCCATGTTCTTTTATTGGTGAGTGCGCTTCCGTTGAATTTCGCGTTCGTCGATGCCCTCGTTGCAGTTTCTCTCGTTGTAGCATGGGTTTATGAACTTGGCTTTGCTTGCTTTGCTGAGGCTGCTCAAGAGATGGCTGTAGTGGCGCCCCTTTCGGAATGGGGCATTCATTTCCTTCGGTGTTTGACGTGTCCTGTCGACAGCTGATGCTTGGTGAATTGGTGTCTTGCTTGTCGGGCATAGTCGGTAATGCATCATCATTGCTAGCAGGCTCTTCAGAGGCTTCGGTGACGTGGTTCATTACGCACGCTTGCGAAATACAACTGTGTACGAGGTTTGATGTATCACGTACTTCTGAATTTGTTCGATTCATGAATTGGTGAGCTCTGCATGTGGGTACCACAGGTGACATGGCATTACTAGGTTTGAACTGCAAATTTCGGCAATTCTGCGGTGCCGTAGAAATGACAGGGAGCTCTTCAGGGGCTTCTTTTTCGCTGTTCACTGCGAGTGGTCCTTGCGCCTGGTAGCGTGCGACGTTCGATGCATCTGAGCGTTCTGTTTTGTTTGGACTGTCGAGGGTGTGTGCACCGGACGGTGATGCATGAGCCCGTGCGAAAGGAGCATGGCTCGACTGGGTATTTTCTCAGTGTATGAACTCGTCTATCGTGAACATGGTTTCCGTGTGAGGCAAACGGTGAGCGTCAGGAGCGCTTGAAAAGCCGCGTGATGGAAAACCGCGTGATGGACCGCGTATGCGAAACGAAGAATTAAGAGCATCAGGTCGGTGGGCAACATCTCGCGTCATAGGCTGGAGTGAGGACTTTCGAAATGCCGGCTTTCGTGCAGAAGGGAGGCGCGCTCGATGGCTGTGTTTTTCCCAAAATACGCGTTGTCGTCTGCCACTGAACTCGTGTGCCACTTCGTCTTTTGTCAGAGGTCGAATGTTGTTGTGCGTTCGAATGGTTGAAGACTGCATGTAAAATTGATGACTGAGTGCAGTTGTCTGTGAATGGTGGGTTACAAGCAAGTCTTCGTCGTATCCGTCATCGTATTTTTTAAACCAAACGATCATTTCTTGTTTTATCTTTTGCCAAGACTCATCGTTGTCGAATATGTGGGTGAGGTAAAATTTAAATGCCTCACCTGAGATGTAGTCGGTGAAGTTGATGATCATCTCCCGTTCCGACCAGGATGCAGCGGTGGCGTGGACCTCGAATAGGTTGAACCAGTCCTGTACGGGTCCGTCGTCCGCTGATCCGGTGTACTTGGGGATGTCGAGGTCAGCCGATGGTTCTGTCATGGTGCTGGTCGTTGTCCTTCTAGGCGATGATTCGGTAGTCAAAGTACGGTCAGGGCGTCTTCTGGGGAACTGCGTCGATGATGAGTGACTGATGAAGGGGAGGCAGGTCTCCATCCTGTCGACTCGTGTGACGCTATGATAAATGAGAGACGTGGCCCGGCTCATACGCCATCTTTTCTCTACTCTGACTTCTTCCTTCTCTACCTCTACTAACCATCATTTGATACGTCACACACACACACACACACACACACACACACACACACACACACACACACACACACACACACACACACACACACACACACACACACACACATATATATATATATATATATATATATATATATATATATATATATATATATATATATATATATATATATATATATATATTGCCGCATGGTTTCGCATGGTCTCCTGTGGAAAAAGACGAAGTTCGGACTGAGCAACTTCTCGGACTATAGTGCAACAACCAGTTTATTGCAAAGTTATCTTAAGCGTGACAAAATTGATTCAGCAGCTGGGTAGGACTTCTCACGACTCACTCCATGCACAAGAACCTGCCAGTAGCCGGAACACAAGCCTTGTGCACGTGAACACTCCTGTTCATAGAGCAATCCGCCACGGACGAGGGTCAGCTGTCACCATAGTCACCCGAAGAGCTCACCGATAGACTGATTGTGACTTCACCTCAAGCTGCCATGGAAACTGCTACGTCTACGCCAATGTACTGCACCGTCCAAAACCCGCTGGGGCCTAGCCTAGTTTCTTTGACGAAGAGCTGTTCGAGGATGTGGACGATTGGCTAAGTGAGTATGAACATATGGGAGCAATCATCTACTGGGACGACGCCGCGAAATTCCACAACGGGCACGCACACAAACGCGGCTCCTGAATAGAGATGATATCATGACAACCTGGCACGAATTACAGCATCACCTCTTGGCGACCAAGCCCCGATCGCCACGAACGTGCTGAGCGTGCACGACACTCAAGCACTGAGATGCCAAATGAGACTGTCACCATGTACATGGAAGACGTGACGCGGCTTTTCAGGAGAGTGGATCCCAGAATGCCAGATGAAAATAAAACGAGCCGATCCCACGTACAGCGCGAAGCGATGATATGCGAAGCATGAAGGAGAATTGTTCATATGTCACTTTAAAATCAGCACAGCGTTACGAGGTGGAGGTAAATCATGCCATATTACATGACTTCCGTGTCACGTTTATCATGTTTGTATGTGTCAATTACCTTTGCCATCTATTCACGTCACGTGGTACTAAATTTAGTATATGTGGAGCTAGCGAAATGGCCGTGAGCATACTATGAGCACGGTATGTTGTCATGTTCTTACATGACACGCGTGTCAGGAAGATCATGTTTGCAGCAATAATATACTTTCGTCATCCATTGACTTCACGTAACAAAAAGGTGTATATATGAAGCTAGCAAAACGGCCGCGAGTGCATGACGAAGGGTCTAATATACTACATCGTTGCATTGACGCGTGCAAATGCTGGGCCCAGCGACGCTGTGTTAGGAAAACGCCAGCAATCTATAGTCTGACGCCAGGCGCGACCCGCATGACCAGCGTCCGTCAGCGCGGCCCGACGGCAACCGGCGCGTGATGTGACATGCCGCATTTCGCGCCGATGCTTTACCCAGACAACACTGCGTCTCCCTCTTTTCGTGACGGAGGGACGCTGGATGCGCTAAAGCGTACATGCGTCAAAGCAACGCAGCGCGACGCACGCCTTCGAGTATTTGGCAGGACGGGCGCCTGGCGTGGCAGCGCCGGTGTAACTCGACGGAATTAACGCCGGAGAGCACGCGCACCGTGTCACGTCGAAATGTATTGGCGCCTTGACTTTGGCATGTAGTCATGTTCTCACATGACACGCATCTTATGATTATCATGTTTGCACCAGTCCCATACTTTTGTTATTCATTAACGTCACGTAATAAAAAATTTTGCATATGTGAAGCTAGCGAAACGGCCGCGAGCGCATTATGAGTGTGGCATGTAGTCATGTTGTTACATGACACGCATGTCGTCATTATCGTGTTTGGATGTGTAATTTACCTATGTCGTCTGTTCGCGTAGCGTAATACTGAGTTTGGTACATGTGAAGCTAGCGAAATGGCCGCAAGCGCATCATGAGCATAGCTAAAGTCTTGTTACATGACACGCATCTCATGTTTATCATGTTTGCACCAGTATCACACCTTCGACGTCCATTCACGTCCCGTAATACCAAATTTGGTATAGGTGAAGCTAGCGAAACTACCGCCAGCGCACCATAAGCTGGTATGTAGTCATGTTGTAACTTGACACGCATCTCATGATTATCTAGTTTGCACCAGCCACATACTTTCTTCATCCATTCACGTAACGTAAAAGGAAATTTGGTATATATGACGCTTGCAAAACGACCGCGACAACATCATGAGCGTGGCTTGTAGTCATGTTGTTACATGACACGCATGTCATGAGTTTAATGTTAGGGTCTGTCGCTTGTGTTCGCCATGCAATCATGTCTTACCATACCAGTTTTGCAACATGTCATGTGAACGAAACTACCGCAAGAGCTGCAGGACGATGAAATGTAATACATTACATTCATGACATAGATGTCATTATTTTCTTGGTATGACTAGCCAAATGTGTTCTTCATACAGTAATGTTATGCCATACAAAGTTTGGTATCGATACCTTTATCGGAACAGCCAGGAGAGCTAAAATTCCTAGGCGGCCAGACAGACAGACAGACAGACAGACAGACAGACAGACAGACAGACAGACAGACAGACAGACAGAGAGATAGATAGATAGATAGATAGATAGATGAAAGTCGCCAAATTTCGCTAAGAAATGCTTCACATTAAAAGAGCTGCGCTATCTGATGCGAAGCGTGAAGGAGCAGCTTCTTGTTGGTCCAGTGCGGAGTCTACCGAAGAGTTTGGCGGAGTTTCTGGCTGAAGCGACTACGATGGAGAAGGTACTTCATCAACGGATTGTCAGTTAAACCGGCAAGTGAACGCGGCAAGTGAATCTCCTTAGTTTTCCGCCACCAGGGGAGCAACAGCAATAAATGGATTCGAGAAATCGTTCACTCCATCGTCCGCGAGGAAATGGCGAAACTACATTAAGCGAGACAGCTGGAAGTAAGCAGCATCACCTGTATTATCCGGGACGAGGTCCAGCAGGTGGTTCACAGCCGTAACTCTCAACCGATGGCTACCAGTCTCAGTGGACGCAGGGGGCAGGTGCACTGATTTTGGGAACCACACATATGCCGAAGCTTTGCGCACTTCCATGCCAGCCTCAAGCCCTGCCGTATCGATCAAGACGATGTCGCCTGTTGCAATTCAATCAGCGCAGGCTGGCTTGAATATCGACGGCCACCGTGCTCCTACGTGGAAGCCCGATATCTGCTGTACGTCAGATAGAAGACCCCTCTTTTTCCATTGTGGTGAAGCCGGTCACATCTACCGGGAATGCCCTTACCGACAACTTGGACTGCGTGGTTACTCTATTGATACGCCTCGTCCTCTAGTTAATCAGAGGCCAAGAGAAATTGAGGACTACTTCGCGCAGCAACGTCTACCTTTCTCACGGCGTCAATCTCGGTCACCATCTCCATGGTGACCTGCAGTCGCTGGACCACGTTTCAGTACGGTGGCACGGGGATGCTCCCCAAGCTTTCGTCGGGAAAACTGAAGGCATCGACCTTCGGGGGCGAGGCTGCTGGTACTCAATGTGTGGAAGACCTCCTACCGACGCTTGCACAAAATGCTGCAAACGTTGAATGGAAATCTGAGTGCAGTGCGAGAGAAACTCCGGAATGTGAGTCTGAACCTAGTTACTGAGTCTCGGTCGACATTCCTTGCTGATAGACGGTCTCCAGGTCAGCGGATCGGTGGACACAGGTGCAGATTATTCTATTATGAGCGAAAAATTGGCAACCGGCCTTAAGAAAGTGACGACACCTTGGCATAGGACGCGTATTCGCACAGCTGGAGGCCCCATCATTACTCCATTGGGTTGCTGTACCGCAAAAGTGGAAATATGCGAGTAAACTTTTGTGGTCACCTGTCTCGTACTACGTGACTATTCTCGTCAGCTGATCCTTGGTATGGACTTCCTTCGAGAAAATGGCGGGATCACAAGTCTCCGCGAGCGAATGCTGACTATCTCGACGCAATGTGCAAGTGATCGAGGCGCCGATAGCCATCGTAGATCTGCGCTGCGTGTTGCCGACGAAAGCATGACGCTGCCTCCCCGAGCGACTGCTATTGTAGAAGACATTTGTGAAAATCTTTAGGACAATGACGAGGTCACTGAGAGCAACGTATCCTTTTGCTGTTTTTGCTGCTTCAAGGTGTGTCTGCAGTGCGAAGCATTGTGCATGAGCGCGATAGACGGTCGCCGATACTCGCCACAAATTTCAACTTCAAGCACCGACATATTTTCCGTGGCACCACCCTAGCCTTTGAAGACCGTGTAGCGGATGTCACCGAGTGCTTCGCATCCGAGAATATGATTGATGGAGACAAGTTTCTGGACCACATCGACGTCCTTTCGAAGCTTTCGAACGAGAATGCCACACTTCATACCCTGCCAAAGGAATTTCGATCTTGCTTCGCCTTTTTATCTAGAGTCGGTCAAACACCCCTCATGAAGCACCGAATTATTACCGACGATGATCATCGCCCGATCCGTCAGCAACCTTACCGTGTTTCGGCTAAAGAACGCGAGGCTATACAGACGCAGGTAAAAGAGATGCTTGACGACGGTGCGATGCAAACGTCGAGCAGCCCGTGGTTCTCGCCAGTCGTTATAGCAAAGAAGAAAGACGGAACGCTGCAATTTCGTATTGACTTCAGGAAGCCGAATAACACTACTAAGAAGGACGTTTACCCGCTTCCATGGGTTTATGGTTCTCTCGACGGGCTGCGCACGTTAAGTATTTTTCATCGATCGGTTTGAAGAGCGGTTATTGGCAGATAGAGGTCGGTAAGCGAGGCCGAGAGAAGGCAGCCTTTGTAACTCCCGGTGGGCTTCGTGAATTCCGAGTTTTTTCTTTCGGCCTCTGTTCGGCTCCAGCAACAGTCCAGCGAATGATGAATACCGTTCTCGCTGGCTTGAAGTGGCAAAGCTGCCTTGTATATTTTGACGTTGTGGTCATCTTCGCTGAGTGTTTCGAAGAAAATCTGAACCGTCTAAGAATGATTCTGAAAGCTATTCGTTCGGCCGCACTCACGCTAAAACCCCAGAAGTGCCATTTCGTTCACGATGAGCTGATATTTCTGGGACATGTCCTGAGTGCAGATCGAGTTCCGCCTGACCCAGACGAAACTACAGCAGTCGCCACCTTCCCTGTTTCGTCAGACAAAAAAGCAGTGAGGCGTTTCTTCAGCTTGTGTGCTTATTATCGCTGGTTCATTACCAACTTGTCGACGACAGCCGAACCACTCAAGCGACTCACCCAAGATAATGTACCGTTAGCCTGCACTACAGAGCAAGAAGCAGATTTCGCAGAGTTACGGCAGTGAATGCAAGCAGCCCCTGTTCTTGCGCATTCTGATGAAGGCTCTGATACCGAAGTTCACACAAATACCAGCAACGTTGGACTTGGCGCTGTCCTTGTACAGAGGCACAGCCGCGTTGAACATGTCATAGCTTACGCCGGTCGTACTCTCTCTCGAGTCTAGGTCAACTACTCTACTGCAAAGAAGGATTGCCTCGCAGTCGTGTGGGCAACGGCAAAGCTTCGACCTTACCTCTACGGCCGTCTTTTCAAGGTAGTGACCGATCACCATTCACTGTGTTGGCTGGCCAAAATACGCGATTCGTCTGGTCGTCTCAATAGGCGCAGTTAGCGCTTGCAAGAGTTTGACATCACGATTGTGTATAGGTCTGGGCCCAAGCACAAAAACGCCGACGCCTTTTCTCGAGCACCTGTAGGACATCCTGATATAGACTCGAAGTATGCTGATGGCTTTCTCGGAGCTCTCAGTGATTCTGACTATGTCTAGACAGCGAGAACATCAGTCATTGCACCCTCTCATCGATTCGTTAAAAGGGCGATATTTTCATGCTCCTCGGCGCATTGCTCACGAACTGTCATTCTTTTACCTAAGGAGGGGCATCCTTTGCAAGAAAAATGCTCGCGGTAGCAACAAAGCCTTCCTCCTCATTGCACCACCCGACATGCGGGATGACATCCTCCTCGGGTGCCACGACGATCCCACGTCAGGTCAATTGGGCTACTCGCGGACTCTCGCCAGAGTGCGCCAGCAGTACTATTGGCCACGACTTTCGACCAGTGTACACCGCTTCGTGCAAAGCTGCCGCGAGTGCCAGCGTCGCAAGAAGCCACCTGTGAAACTTGCGGGCCTTCACCATATTGAACCACCACGGACACTTTTCGACCTCGTGGGAACGAAACTTCTAGGACGCTTCTCTTTGTCGGCCACTGGAAACAAATGGATTATAGGGGCAACCAATTACTTGACCTGGTATGCCGAGACAAATGCGTCACCCCACGGTAAGGCGTCTGAAGTCGCGAAGTTCTTCGTGCACCACATCGTCCTACGGCCCGGCGTGCTGTCATGTGTGATTAAGGATACAGGAACATCAATTACGGCACAAATGCTGGAGGAAATTCGCAGACTGGGCTGCACAAGCCACCAAAAAACAATGGCTTACTACGCCGAACTAATGAACTGATGGAGAGGCTAAAGAAGACCATAGCAGACATGCTGTCAATGTACGTGGACGTGCAGCACAATACCTAGAACGATGTTCTGCCATACGTCACGTTCGCCTAATATACGGCAATGCAGGAACCAACCCGATTTTCCTCTTTCCACCTTGTTTATGGACACAACGTACAAACCATGCTTGACGCTATGCTGCCGTACGATAATAGCAATGCGCTCGCTCCAGAACCCGAGAATTACAAGAGGATCATCAACTGGCTCGCCTGAACATCGGTCACCGACGAGATGCAGATGCGCGATGTTACAACCTTCGCCGTCGAAACGTTGCCCACCACCATGGCGAACGACTGTGGGTGTGGACTCCTATCTGATGACCAGGCTTGTCTGAACAGCTTCTGAGCCGTTATTTTGGACCATACAAGGTTATACGATGTGTGAGTGACCTTACGAAGTACTTCCGGACGGTAAAGTGTTTTCACGTCATCAACTTCGACTTATACTCTGCATGTCGTACGACATCGGCCGTACTAAACACAGTATTGTCTGTGCTTGCGAGTTACTTTGTTAACGCGTGACAGTGATCTCATGTGATGTTTCGACTTGTCCAGGAGTGTTTTCGTGGTTGCGCATGGTGCAGGTGTGTCCTCTTTGTTTTCCCTGGTACTTACTCTGATTCTCTGTGTCATCGCGTGTTTTAAATATTGTTTTTAAAGACGATAGTCTTTCTTGGGGACCTTCGACAAAAAATTTTGATGTGCCTGTCTGTCTGTCTGTCTGTCTGTCTGTATATTTGACTGTTTGTCCGACCTTAACGATACCACAAATGGCACCAAATGGCCGACCCCATTCGCAGCGCCCACCAATATTGCTCAAGATGCAGCGTGAATTCATAGTTGTGCAGTTGTCAATTAAAATGGCCCTGTATTTGCATGTTCACGTGCACATGTCGCCGAAAGACGATAGTCTTGCGTGTGGAGAGAGTGAAAAAAATTGTTTGATTTTCTGCGCAAGAAAATTGGTGAATATTATTTTGGAGGCACTGCGTTACAGTGCCTCGAGCGCGCAACGGAGACGAACGAACGCATCAAGCCATGTCACACGTGAGACATGAGCGCCATCTGGCAGTTTTCTTGGAAAACGAAACGCTTGGTTCTGAGACGGGTGTGCACGCCCGTCTCAGAGGTGATAAGATGTAGAACGCAAAGCGACAGGTAGGTGCCACCACCAGCTCGTCTTAGCAAAGCGTTGGAAACACTCGCCTTTTTGTGGAAGCGTGGCATAGTTAGTGCAGCGTGATAAGCGCTACGGTCGTTAAACTTACTTTTCTATACTTTTTCTAGTAAAAGAGCACATGCAAAGTATGTGCGTGTTGTTATGGTGCCCCAAACATGTGCAATATTTGCTTTTTAGTTGACAATGGCACAAGTATGAACGCTGAAGCTTGAGCAACAATGGTGGGCACTGCAGATGGGATCGGCCAATTCAAGTACCTGGTGCCGTTAGGAGTTCACAGACAAGTGTACAGACGGACAGACGGACGGACGGACGGACGGACGGACGGACAGACAGACACACAGACAGACAGACAGACAGGCAGACACGCAGGCAGGCAGGCAGGCAGGCAGGCGGATGGATCAAACTTTTTGCGTCGAAGGTCCCCAAGAAAAACTATCGTCTTTAAAAGAAATTATTGCGCATATCTGAGGCGCCATAACAACACGTCGATGTTTTGTATGTGTGCCTTTATACTAGAAGAGGCAAACACAAGTAACTCAAAGGACTTTAGCGTTTATCCCACCGTGCTGACAGTGCAACACGATGCTCTAAAAGGTACGTGTCTTCAACGCTTTGCTAACACGACATGGTGGTGGCATCTGCCCGTCGCTTTGCGTTCTACACCTTCTGCCCTCCGAGACATGCGCGCATCTTTCTCCGCAAGCGCGCACGGCTTTGTTTTATAAACTGCCAGGTTGCGCTCGATTCTAACATGCCTCGTTGCGCTCGTTCGCCTCCGCTACACGCTCGAGGCACTCTGACGCAGCGCCTCCGAATTACCATTCATCCATTTTCTTGTGCAGAACATCAAATAAACGTTTTGTTCACTCTCTCTAAACAAAGGACTATCGTTTTTCGACGACATTTGCAGTATATTATGGAGATTCGGGGCCAATTTTTTTCTGTTGTTTACAAGCATCGAGTCAATGCTTTTCCTGTAGGTTTCATCATTAAGTAAATGGTCTGTGTCAGTAAGATGGACGACACGTTGTGCCCAACAAATAGCTTCGGAAGCAGAGGAAAGAAAGTCCCAGCCTAAAATGAGTTCATGGGAGCAGGGGGATAGCACAGCGAATTCGGTATGATGAAGAATTTCGGCGATTAGCACACGGGCAGTAGAGAAAGTAGAAGGGCGAATCATTGTTCCCTGGGCTGTAACCAGTGTTGGTCCATTATGAGGCGTCGTGACTTTTCGAAGGCGAGCACACAAATAAGCACGAATAACCGAAAATGCAGCCACAGTGTTCATCGAAGCATCAACGTCCACTTTCTCTACTGTCACTGAAATAATATTGTATGGGCACGCTAAAGAAATTGTAGTTCTGTGTTGGAATGCAGTTTGTCCTCCAAAAACGGCATCGGTTAGTTTTCTGGACGCCAATCAGAAGCGAGGGAAGCAGGCTGAAGAGGAGAAGAGGAGTGATGGTTGGTGTGCCAACAGCCGGTGTGCCAAAGACATGGCGAAGCTGATCTTTGAAGGCGGACCAGTCAGGGAAGTCGATGAAGTGGTTGAGAAACCACGTCTTCATGACACCCGTGAGGTAGAATGAGACGTGAGCGAGTTTGCAGGTGTTATCCCACCGCTTAGCAGTACCGACACGTTCGAAATTGTCCAGCCGTTCCTCCACATCTTCCCCGCGCATACCAGCCATGGGACGGGGCTCACGCTGGAGGCTGTTAATGACATGAGAAGGCGCGGCACGTGGTGGCGGAGTGGAAACGGCAGCAGCACCAACCTCATCTTGGTGCGACATATTTCGGGACACCTGGCCCAAGCGGTGACCTGAACGTAGCTCCAGGGGGCAGAGTGGTCGAGAGAACGACGGGGAATCTGACAGCACGCTCCACACCGTATGAAGTCTTGGTTTGGAAGACCTTTATTAGGCCCGAGGAACCAACAGCCGACAGCTACGATGGACGAACCAAGATGATGATGCTACGCGACAACGATGAGAATGCATGAGCAACACATGATAATGATGACAATATACAGGTGGAGAGGATGGGTATAATAAATGCCCACAATATATATATTTATTTATTTGTTCGAAGGTCGCAGGTTCGGTTCTGTCCAGGGCAAGTTATTTTTTCACCCACTTTTCTTTTTTTACATTCACTTTACGATTCAGTCTAATAACCTCCCCTATATTTTTCTTGGCTTGGTTGTTTGTATAATTTCATTACTATTGTGTCAAAAAACAAAAAAAACGAGCCCTTAAGTATGGACTTCTTTCCCTTATTCATTAGCGAAGGTCTCGTGCAGGCAGACTTGGCACCATAGGTTGTATACGAGGGACAATTAGTAAGCTACCAGCTCGTAGTAAATTCATGTGCTACGTGACGCCACACAGGCAAAGAGTGTGCCACAGTCGCCGCCAGGGCCGCAGATGGCGCTGACTGACACTCTCACCTTTAAATTCACATATATATCCAATGAAGTGGCGGGGAGGGTAGCCGCCATGGTAGCTCAGTGGTAGAGCATCGAACGCGTTATTCGAAGGTCACCGGTTCGGTTCCTGCCCACGGCAAGTTATCTTGTCACCCACCTTTCTTTCTTCAGATTTGCCTTACAATTCGGTCAAATAACATCCTCTATACATTGCTTGGCATTATTGTTTGTTAGATTTCTTTAAAATTGTGTTAAAGCACGGAAAAGCGAGCACTTAAGTATACACTTCTTTCCTATATATATATTAAAATAGAGGTGTTGTACGTCGAGAAAGGTTCAGACGCAGCTAGGCAAAATGTGCTTTATCAGACAGGTCTGGCTAATGGCGAGCGGCGTGCGCGAGCTACTACTAGAGCCACCGATCATCATCGTCTTCTTCATTACCAGCACAACGTCCGTTATTCAGATTCATTACAATTACTCCCCGCGAAATAAGGAGCCATCCTGGTGACCAATGGACAAGTAAACACGGGAGGGTCGTAGAAGGGCTTAAGTATCGAGACGTGGACAATTTCCTGGCCTCGACGACGTTGGTCAGAAGATGGTTCCAGTGGCTCAATGAGGTAATTCACTGGTGACGTTTTTTGTAGCACATGATATGGGCCGTGATACTCGGGGACCAACTTGGTAGAAAGGCCAGGTGTAGCAGAAGGGACATGCAGCCAGACGAGCGAACCTGGATCGTAGAAAGTAGTGTTATTTGATGCGTCATGGTGGTGCTTTTGGCGTCCTTGGTCTTGGGTTATGAATGATCTGGCCAGTTGGCGGCATTCTTCAGCGTATGTAGCGGCTTGAGACAAAGTAGTGGACTCTGAGGAGTCAGGTTTGTACGAAAGAATGGTGTCCATAGTGCAAGAAGGTTCGCGTCCGTAAAAAGGAAAAAAGGAGAGAACCCAGTAGTGCTTTGAATGGCGGTATTATAGGCGAACGTGATAAACGGGAGCACTCGGTCCCAATTGGAGTGGTCTGACGAGATATAAATAGACGGCATGTCACCAAGGGTGCGGTTGAAGTGCTCTGTCATCCCATTGGTCTGGGGATGATAGGTGCTTGTAGTGTGGTGAATGACGTGGCACTCCCGCAGCAATGCTTTGATGACGGCTGACAAGAATACGTGAACACGATCACTCAGTAACTCCCGAGGTGCTTCATGACGTAACACGATGCTGTGAAGAACGAAAGTCGCAACGTCGTTTGCTGTAGACGAGGGAAGAGATGAAGTTTCGGCATACCACGTGAGATGGTCGACGAAAACTATGATCCAGCGGTTACCATCAGCAGTGTTGGGTCTAATGGTCGACGAGTCTAATGGTCGGGATGAGTATGGTAAGGGTAACAAGGTACCGCTGGCGTGATAAGGGGGCGTTTTTCGTCTCTGGCACGTCGAGCAGGCCCGAACGTATTGTGGTATAAAACGGTACATGCCACGCCAGTAATATCGGAGACGTATGCGAGGACAAGTTTTCAGGAAACCCCCGTGGCCACATTGGGGGTCGTTATGAAACGTGGAACAAATTTCGGATCGCAGATGACGTGGAATCACGAGTAGCCACTGCCATCCACCGGGTGCGTAGTTGCGTCGGTACAGCACGTCGTCGCGAGTGGCGAAGTGCTCGACTTGCCGACGCAACGTTCGAGAAGGGGGGGAAGCCGTTTGCCCAGCCAGGATGTCTAGAATCGAAGCAACCTGAGGGTCCTTGCGTTGCTCAGATGGCATGTCGGCGATAGTGACGGCAGTGGCATCACAGGTTAGACTTTCGCAGCAGTCCGGGCCAGGGTGTAGGAGCGAACGGGATAGGGCGTCTGCATCCGAATGTTTCCGGCCGGAGCGATAGACCACGCGAATATTATATTCTTGGAGGCGTAATGCCCATCGAGCGAGGTGACCGCTTAGATCCTTCTGTGACGACAACCAGCAGAGGGCGTGGTGGTGGTCAGTCACGATGAGAAATTTTGGAACCATCTAAACTCCCTAAGAGATGAGACGAGCCTAGAGCAGAACTTTATAACTACAGCCCAAGGTGCTAGGCTAGAAGGGGACGAAGCTATTGAATATATAAGAACAAGGGTGACAGAAAAATTTCAACAAAGAAGTACTTTATGCACCACAATAGACAAAGACGAATCAAGTGGTGCAATGGCTCCATTTTCACAACAAGAGTGGGAAAGGGCTGAGAAAAGGGTTCCTAGTAATACATCAACAGGCCCAGATGGCATTCCAATTAGGCTGATAAAAACATTAGGTCCGAAGTCTAAGCAGGCTTTGAGAGAGGCAGTGAGTACAATAATAATCGATGGTGAAGTTCTCGATGGATGGAGACTTAGCAGGGTGAGCATGATCTATAAAGGAAAGGGGGACAAAGCTGACATAAACAACTACCGTCCTATAACAGTGACATCAGTGGTCTACAGGCTGGCGATGCAGATTATAAAGGAAAGACTGCAGGCGTGGATAGAGGATGAGGGGGTGCTGGGGGAACTGCAGAATGGGTTTCGGAAACACAGGAGGTTGGAAGACAATCTGTTCTCACTGACGCAGTGCATCGAAATAGCAGAAAAAGAACACATGCCCCTGTGGCTAGCATTTTTGGATATCAAGGGAGCGTACGATAGCGTGGTTCAAGAGGAATTGTGGGGAATACTGGACACACTAGGCGTGGAACATGTAGTCACTAATCTTTTAAAGGGTGTCTATAAAGGTAACAAGGTAGTTATAAAGTGGGAAAAACAGGTATCCAAGCCTGCAGAGGTAAAACGGGGACTTAGGCAGGGGTGCCCCCTGTCACCCTTATTATTCATGATGTACCTACAAGGATTAGAGGCAAAATTAGAGGGAAGTGGACTGGGCTTCAACCTCTCTTTAGTCAAACAAGGAAAACTTATTGATCAGGCACTACCGGCATTAATATACGCAGATGATATAGTGCTAATGGCCAACAACAAGGAAGATTTGCAGAGATTGATGGACATCTGCGGTAATGAGGGAGATAGGTTAGATTTTAGATTCAGTAGGGAAAAATCAGCAGTCATGATTTTCAATGACAACGAAGGTAGTGAGCTTAGAATACAGGAGGTCACGCTAGAGATGACAGATAAATACAAATATCTGGGCGTATGGATAAGCAATGGGACCGAGTATCTGAGGGAACACGAAATATACGTGACGACTAAAGGTAACAGGAATGCAGCAGTCATGAAAAATAGGGCAGTGTTGAATTACAATAGGTATGATGTTGTGAGAGGAATATGGAAAGGGGTCATGGTTCCTGGGCTGACGTTCAGCAATGCGGTCTTGTGCATGAGATCAGAAGTTCAAGCAAGATTAGAAATTAAGCAACGTGGAATAGGTAGGCTTGCTTTAGGAGCTCACGGGAATACACCAAATCAGGGAGTACAAGGTGATATGGGATGGACATCATTTGAGGGCAGGGAAGCTAGCAGCAAGATAAAATTTGAGAAGCGATTGAGAGAAATGGGGGAAGAGCGTTGGGCTAGGAAGGTTTTCAGCTACTTGTACATGAAGAATGTCGATACAAAATGGAGGAAGCGAACCAGGAAGTTGACTGGTAAATACTTAGAAAACAGCAGGTGGCCAAACCAAAAAGAACTATCGGTTAAGAAAAAAGTGAAGGAAACGGAGACTGACATGTGGAGAATGGGCATGATTAAGAAGCCCGCACTAGAGATCTATCGAACTTTTAAGCAGGAAATTGCCAAGGAAAGGATCTATGATAATACTCGGGGTAGTTCTCTACTGTTTGAGGCCAGGACGGGAGTACTGCGAACCAAGACATATCGGGCCAAATACGAAGGGGTCGACACAGTATGCAGTGCGTGTGGAGAGGAAGAAGAAACTGCCGAACACTTGATAATGTTCTGTAAAGGGCTTCACCCTATAGTTCAGGATGATGGCGCAGAGTTTTTCAAAGCACTTGGATTTAGGGACAGCGAGGGCAAAATAGACTTTAAGTGGGTAGACTTAACTAGAAGGAGGTTATCTGATTGGTGGCTAAAGTCAAGGCACGAGTGAAAATTAAACCCTTCACTGCTGAGTACGCATCCTCAACTTCATTATTTAAAGGGAAAAAAAAGATAAATGTAATGGTTAGTTCACTAAGTATTATGGCTAGGTGGCGTTAGCCGCCGCCCGATCTAAAGGGTACAGCCACATCCATCCATCCATCCATCCACGATGTCAAAAGGGCGCCCGTAGACGTAAGGCCGAAATTTCTCTCTCGCCCAAGTAATGGTGAGGCATTCCTTTTCAGTGACGGAATAGCTGATTTCGGCTTTGCTAAGAGTTCGGCTTGCGTAGGCAACCACGTACTCTTGGAAGCCATCTTTCTTCTGTTGAAGAATAGCGCCTAGCCCGAGACCACTAGCGTCGGTGTGGATCTCTGTGGGTGCTGATGGGTCGTGGTGTCGAAGAATAGGCGGCGACGTGAGGAGGCGGCGCAGTTCATTGAAAGAATCGTCACAGGTGGCAGACCAGACTGAAAGGTCTCTAGAGCCGGCGAGGAGCTTGGTCAAAGGAGCGATGATCGTCGCGAAATTACGGACGAAGCGCCGAAAGTAAAAGCAAAGGCCTATGAAGCTTCGGAGCTGTTTCATGGTGGTCGGTTTGGGAAATGCTTAAACGGCTGTAAGTTTGGCAGGGTCAGGAAGAATGCCGTCTTTTGAAACCACGTGGTCAAGGATCGTAAGCTTTCGAGTGGCGAAATGGCACTTCTTCCGATTCAGTTGCACCTCCACGGCAGAAATACACGCGAGGACTTTCTCTAGGCGGGTTAAATGGGTTGCAAAATCAGTTGAAAAGACGACAATGTCATCTAAATAACAAAAGCAAACGTACCATTTGAGGCCTGGAAGGATAGAGTCCATCATTTGCTCGAAAGTAGCTGGCGCGTTGCAGAGGCCGAAGGGCATGACTGTGAATTCGTAAAGCCCGTCGGGCGTGACGAACGCTGTTTTTTTCGCAATCGGCCTCTGCCACAAGTACCTGCCAGTATACAGAGCGCAGATCTAAAGGAGAGAAAAATATGGCTCCCTGTAGGCAGTCCAAGGCATCGTCAATATGTGGCAGCGGATAGACATCATTGCGCGTGATTCGATTGAGACGTCGGTAGTCCACGCAAAACCTGATGGATCCGTCCTTCTTCTTCACCAACACAACTGGAGGATCCCAGGGACTGCTTGGCGGTTCGATTATGCCACGTGCCAGCATGTCGTCAACCTGTTCATTGATGGCACGGCATTTGGTAGTTGACACACGATATGAACGCTGCCGTAATGGCCTCTCTTGACCGGTATCTATACGGTGAACAACAGATGACGCTCGACCTAAGGAAGGCTGATTGTGGTCAAACGAGGCTCGCAAACGCCGTAGAAGCTTGATCAGCTGTTTCTGCTGCCCAGGCGTGCGGTTGCAATCATTGGACTTGCGGAATACATCCATAGGTTCATTAGCGTCAGTTGCGGGTGTAACGGCACAAGTCGGTAAATATGGCTTGTCTCGATAGATTGGGTATTCGAAAATACAATTTAAGGTCTCGAGGCTTCCCAGACACTCGCCGCGTAGCAGGATGTACGGACAAGCAGAAACGTTGCATGCATAAAGTACCGCCAAACCATTGGAAAAGTTGATGACGGCAAACGGGAGGACGATGGTTCGGTGTGGCACACTAGCTATAGTTGGTTGGAACAGGAGCGTCGAGTTAGTGGTAGCAGGGGAAAACACAGGCACTAAGACAGCGGACAATGGCGCGATGCGGACGTCAGCTGCGGCAAACACTTTCGAGGGGCTGTGGTGGTCGATATCAAGGCACGGATTCGTCAACGTGAGTTCAGCACGAGCGCAGTCGACGAGGGCCTGATGGGTAGAAAGGAAATCCCATCCTAGTATGACGTCGTAAGATGAACGTGGGAGAACAAAAAAGTTGACGGCGTACCAAACATCTTGAATAAGAATGCGTGCTGTGCACTGAGCTGTCGGCGCAATGAAATGGGAGGTGGCTGTACGCAGAGCAAGATTCGTGAGCGGCGTTGTAACTTTTTTCAAATCGCGACACAGTTTTTCACTAAAACAGAAACGACGGTGCCTGTATCGACAAGTGTACCTACAGCAACACCTTCTACTAGCACATCAATTTCGTTGGTCGGACAAAGAGGAGGTCTTAGAAAGTTCGATGACGACGCAGTTCTTGCCTCCGGAACTGCGGCGGTCAGTTTTCCTCTCGAGCGGGGCTCGTGCGCCGAAGCATCAGGGAGACAGATCGGCGACGGGGTGGTAATGACCGGCGAGAATCGACAGGGCGTCGTGGGGACAATGAGTCGGTGATGGCAGAAGATGGTCGCTGTGGACTCTGGGCAGCCTGGTAATTTGCAGAATTCCCATGGTCTGAAGGCTGGAAGTTGCGAAGGCGACAGGAGCGTGCAATATGTCCCACGAAACCGCAAGGGAAACAGATGGGTCGATTATCCAAGGTGCGCCATGGGTTAACGACAGAAGGTGCAGGGGGCGAAACAGGATGGGGTGCCGTGTATGTAGGCAGCGTCGTACGGTAGGAGGACCCGGTGCCCTGGTATGCGCCAGAGACAGGTGGGGCTGGCGGTCTAGCGACGACGGCCGCGTAGGTCAGCGGCGTAGGGACAGATGGCGATGGAGGCAGTGCCTGCGTGACCTGTGTCTCAATGACCTGGCTTAGACGTGGGTCTAACGAGGGCACTGGCGCGGATGCTTCGGGCACAAGAGAAAGCTGACGCGCAACTTCTTCACGAATTAAGTGTTTGATGTGGGGCAGTAAGACGGTGTGATCAGCAGCGACGTCGCGCACGAGGGCGGAAACTTCAGCCGTATCTTCAGCGGCCCTGCGCGTCGAGACACGCTGCTTACGCAACTCGTCGTACTCCTGACAGAGCTGGACAACATCGGTGACAGGCTTTGGATTCCTAACGACGAGCATCTGGAAGGTATTATAGTCAACTCCTTTGATGATGTGCTTGATTTTGTCGCGTTCGGTTAGAGATTCATTGACGCGCTTGCAAAGAGACAAAACATCTCCAATATAACTTGTAAAGGTCTCGTCCATGCGCTGGACTCGACTACGCAGACGCTGTTCCGCGCGAAGCCGGCGCACGGCGGGATAATCGAAGACCGCGGCGATGGTGGTCTTGAAGGCGAACCAGTTGGTGATTTCACCTTCGTGGTTCTTGAACCAGAGGCTGGCCACATCAGCGAGGTAAAAGTGTACGTTTGTGAGCTGGTCGCAGGCGTGCCACTTGTTGGAAGTGCTTACGGTTTCGTACTCGATGAGCCAGTCCTCGACGGCTGGTTCGTCGTTGCTGCGAAAAATTGGTGGGTCGCGTTGCCGAGGCACGCCAGTGCAGTAGACTGTTGTTGGTAAGGCAGCTTGAGAAGGGCCAGGAGCAGTCATGGTGAATGGTGAGGGTAGCGTCCGATTGCGAAGTTCCAGGTTGATGGGAACCCCGGCTCCTCCACCACTTAAAATAGAGGTGTTGTACGTCTACAAAGGTTCAGACGCAGCTGGGCAAAATGTGCTTTATCAGGAAGGTCTGGCTAATGGCGAGCCGCGTGCGCGAGCTACTACTACAGCCACCGATCACCATCGTATTCTTCATTACCAGCAGCCAATGAAACCCAGCAATATATAAAAAAACGCGTATGAGAAAACGTCGCAGGACTTCTTGTTTACTGTGTGTTCTCGATACGAACGTTTCTGAACTGCAATAGAACATTACTTTCGGCGCCCATAATACCTTTATATTGCTACAGGGTGCCACAAATGAATATTGTAGAAAAGAGGACGATGTTTAGGGCGAGCTTGTGCAGACTGGGCTCCATATTGTATGCCTGCTTGTTTATCAAATGTAAAGGAATTTTTCAGACGCCATCTCCCCGTAACATTTTGGTGGAGAGTGCGGGTCTTCCCACAGTCAACACCACGACGATTCTACGCAGCGGACGTTGCTTGGCTGCCTGTGCGATGCCTGATCAAGACGAGAACGAGGATTCTTCAGAGACTATCCCAACTGTGCCTCGTCCAACTACCAACGACGCAGCAACCAACAGCACCGCATCCAGCCGCTACTGACCGCACCGTCATCCTGACTCAACCGCCTGACCCAGGCCCCTTTTCGGGCAGTGACAGTACTAACGTGGAGGAATGGCTTCAGCTGTACAAAAGGGTGAGCGCTCTGTACAACTGGGATCCGACGCTCATGTTGGCCAATATTATTTTCTACCTTGATGGTACAACTAAAGTTTGGTTTTCCAACCACGAGGAAGATATCATGAGTTGCGACATCTGTAAGCAAAAACTCATCGATCTCTTCGGCAAGCCCATCGGGCGTCGTCATGCTGCGCAGAAAGAACTAGCGTGCCGACTCCAGTCCTGCACTGAGTGGTACATTACATACATACGACATGTGCTCGCTCTCGGCCGGAAGGTTGATGACAAGATGCCGGAATCTGAAAAGGTCGCGCACATCCTCAAAGGAATCACCGATGACGCCTTCAATCTCCTCGTATTTCGAAACTCATCGACCGTAGACGACGTTATAATGAATGCCAACGCTTCGAAGACGCGAAAAATCGCCGTATGACTCCACACTTTTCGCGTCTTCCCAACACGGCTGCAACATCTACCTGCGAGGACGGCCGTTTGCCACCAGCCCCTGCTGCTTCCGACAATATCGTGCGCATCGTGCGCCACGAAATCGAGGCAGCATCTCCCCTGTCTGACCAAGTCCAGGCCCCCGACGACTCTCGCGCCACGATTTCTTTGAGCAAGAGGGTCGTACGACAGGAACTGGCCAACGCCGAACTTCAGAGGCTATGCCCCGTTAATCGACCTGACTACCGACTGCCGAGTACACCTAATATGTCCCGCGGACCGAACAACCGCCCACGTTACCGGAACCCAGCAGAATGGCGAACTTCCAATGACAGGCTGATCTGCTTCAACTGTGCACGAGTCGGCCATATTTCACGTCATTGCCACACTTCCTGGGGTTGGCAGCCATGGTCTTATTATGCCAACACCCGACGCCCACCTGCTGGTTCTCGGATGCTGATCTACACGGCACAAGATGATGCTTCGCCATCCAGGCCCGCACAACCAAGCCGCTCCCCGTCGGCCTCTGGACGCATGTCCCGGTCAACTAATCGACGTCGCTCCCCCTCATTCTCCTACCACCAGTCCTCGGAAAACTGACGGGCGCAGCTCCTAGAGGTGAGCCTGCTTCGACGACCCGAACCGAAATTCCTCTACACACGATACCCGGACACAACAACTTGATTAAAGCAAATGTTGATGGCACTTCTGTGGGAACACTCATTGACACCGGCGCTCACATATCAGTCATGAACTCCAGCCTTTGTGCTCGACTCAAAAAAGTGCTCACTCCTGCTCCAATCACTGTTGTTCGAGCAGCTGATGGTGCAACATCAGCGGTAACTGGGATGTGTGCCGCCCGTGTCACTTTTGCTGGACGTCATACCACTGTTCTGTTTAACGGGCTGGACTACTGACCACATGCCATATGTTTGGGACCCGATTTTCTGTCGGAGCATTCCGCCCTATTGACAATTGTGCTGGTGTTGTTCAGCTCGTTCTACCACACGCCGTTGACCCTCCTGATCCTGCCCCGCCAAAGCTATGCTCCGCCGACTTTGTTCGCCTATTTTGTCGAGCTGTGACGTATATCGACGTCTCTTCTGATCCACCTGTGGCTGACGGCGATTATGTCATTTCACCTAATTCTACAGTCCTCTGTTCGCTCAATGTTGCGTTTCCCCATACCATCATCACAATGAAGGACAACGTGGCATGTCTCCCTATTGTGATTTTTGGACTTTGCTCTGAAGTGCTGCCACGAGGGATATCCCTTGAAACCCTTGCTCAGGCCGGCGACTGCAACACATCGGCCTTAACAGAGGATACACCGTTATCTGCCAGTATTCAGTCGGGCAGTACACTAGACTGCAGAACTGGAATGATTGCCTCTGATCTCCCGGCCAAGCATGTGTCTGCGCTTCGTAGCCTTCTTGCGTCGTATCAAGACGTCTTTGATCTCTGTGACCGACCCCTAGGTCAAACGACCGTCGTAAAGCATCGGATCAACACTGGTGATGCAAATCCAGTACACCGGTGACCCTATCGGGTTTTCTTCACCGTGCGCCACGTGATCCAGCAAGAAGTCGACAAGATGCTTGCCCGTGACATCATTGAACCTAATTCAAGTCCTTGGACTTCGCCCGTTGTGCTCGTGAGAAAGAAGGATAACAGCTGGCGCTTCTGTGTCGACTGCAGAAATCTTAAGAAAGTTACAAAAAAGACGTGTATCCTCTGCCGCGGATAGATGACGGTCTTGTCTGCCTCAGTGGAGCAAATTATTTCTCTTCCATCGACCTTCATTCCGGGTACTGGCAGATATCAGTTGATGATCTGGACCGTGAAAAGACGGCATTTATAACCCCCGACGGGCTCTATCAGTTCAAAGTAATGCTGTTCGGGTTATGCAATGCCCCGGCTACATTCGAACGAATGATGGACGCTCTTCACGGTTTCAAGTGGTCAATCTGCTTATGCTACCTTGATGACGTCATTGTTTCTTCGCCAACTTTTGAAACTCACCTAGAGCGTCTCTCAACAATTATTTCGGTTTTCCGCAAAGCAGCGCTCCGACTAAACTTGTCGAATTGTCACTTCGGCCGCCGGCAGCTCACTGTCCTTGGACACCTTGTCGATTCTTCTGGTGTTCGTCGCGATCGTGAGAAAATCCGCGCCGTCAAAGATTTCCCTGTGCCGACCTCTGTGAACGACGTTTGAAGCTTTGTGGGCCTTTGTTCGTACTTTCGTAGATTTTTGCGGAATTTCGCTGACGTCGCACGCCCGCTCACGGAACTACGAAAAAAAATGTGACTTTTGTGTGGGGACCTGAACAAGCCAGAGCATTCGTTGAACTGACGACTAGACTTACGACGCCACCGATTCTCGGCCACTTTGATATATGCGCTCCAACGGAAGTGCGTACTGACGCCAGTGGCCACGGAATCGGAGCCATTTTGGCACAACGACAGCAAGGCTGCGAGCGCGTTATTGCATACGCTAGCCGTCTTTTATCGCCAGCAGAGCGAAATTACTCCATCACAGAACGCGAATGCCTCGCGTTCGTCTGGGCAGTGGCTAAATTTCGGCCGTATTTGTATGGACGCCCATTCACGGTTGTCACTGATCACCACGCCTTATGCTGGTTGTCGTCCTTAAAAGACCCTAGTGGACGTCTCGGCCGGTGAGCTCTACGGCTACAGGAATATTCCTACATGGTTGTCTACAAATCAGGTCGCCACCATGAGGATGCTGATTGCTTGTCGCGTCATCCAGTAGACCCAGCAAACCTTTCTGAGAGCGATGAGTCTAATTGCGTTTTGGCACTTTCCGCGTTTAGCAACATCGGAGATCAGCAATGCCGTGGTCTTCACGTCAGAGATATGATTCTTTGGCTTAGTGGTCCCACAACTACTCCGTATCTCCGTATGTTCCTGCTCCAAGATGGCGTCTTAAATTGCTACAGCATGCATCCCGACTGACCTGAGCTGCTGTTGGTCATACCAGAACATATGCGTCAGACTGTTCTTGCACAGTTGTATAATATTCCGACAGCTGGTCACCTGGGAGTTTCAAGAACATATGACCGCGTTCGACGACGCTCCTTTTGGCCCGGTATTTACCGATCCGTCGACCATTACGTCGCCTCATGCAAATCCTGTCAACACCGCAAAAAACCAGCAACCCTTCCAGCGGGACGCCTTCAGCCTATTCAGATCCCGTAAGAACCATTTCATAGGGTAGGTGTTGACTTACTAGGACCATTCCCTTTATCGGCCAGTGGAAACAAGCGGATAGCTGTCGCCACGCATTACACCACTTGGTATGTCATCACGCGGGCCCTTCCCACCAGTTGTGCGACCGACGTTGCTGACTTTCTTCTAAAAGACGTCATATTACACCACGGGGCTCCTCAGCAACTGCTTACCGATCGGGGTCGCTACTTTTTATCACAGGTTATCCAAGACAAATTACAGTCTTGCGCTACAAACCACAAGTTCACAATCGCGTATCATCCTCAAACCAAGGGGCTCATGTAGCGGATAAATAAAACGATCACGGAAATGCTCGCCATGTACGTTTCTTCCGACCATCGTGACTGGGACTCCGCCCTTCCATTGGTAACATTTGCCTACAATACGCCTCGGCATGACTCTACAGGTATCTCGCCATTTTTCCTCCTCTACGGACGAGAACCTACGTTCCCTTTTGACACGCTCCTTCCCGCCGTTAGCCACACGTCAGAGTATGTCCGCGATGTGATCTCTAGAGCTTTGGAGGCACGTGAGATCGCTCGCCGGCGTACGAGCGATTCGCAGGAATGACAACGACAGGTCTACAACGCGTGCCATCGTGATGTCCACTTCAATCAAGGTGACACAGTCCTTCTCTGGACGCCGTCGCGGCGAGTTGGCCTGTGCGAAAAGCTGACTTCACCGTACTCGGGTCCGTACCGTGTGGTTCGCCAAGTCACCGACGTGAGATGTGAAATTGAACCTCTTAACGCCCCCAGCGCGCGATCGTGTTCTGATGTTTTTCACGTCACTCGGCTGACGCGATATTACTCGGACCAACCAAGCACCGAGATGGTGCCTTCGCCGCCGGGGGTGATGCTACGGGGTGCCACAAATGAACATTGTAGAAAAAAGGACGATGTTTAGGGCGAGCTTATGCAAACTGGGCTCCATATTGTATGCCTGCTTGTTTACCAAAACTAAAGGTATTTTTCAGGTGTCTTCTCCCCGTAACAAGACTATCCCACTTTTCACTTTCTTCTATTATCTGTTCCTCTTGCTTTTTGTATTGATGCACGGGGTAGTAACTGGATATGTTAATAAATTATATCCTTGCATTTACTTCTTGAAAGGACAGAAGTAGAGCTAGTTGGCTTGATTCCATCGTGAAGAGATCTAGGATGTGCAAACTTGAAGTCAAATTAAATGGAGCCAAACAACGCAAATGTTGCAATATTTCGCTTCTGGTCGAGTCTGCACGCTCTCCACTCGTTAACTTACACCCTGGTTTGTGTCTTTATGTATACATGCCAATGCTTAGAGACATGAAGTTATTACGCCAATGTCCAATTCTCATGAAAGATTTCATGCTTAACAATGGCTTGATGCACTCTTTGCGAGGGGGCTCTCTTGTCGAGCTTCGACGACGTGTCGTGTGGGATTTCCGAATGCAAGACGCTTTGTCACTCTCCCCGAACCATGCCCATGCTGTTTACGTGGTAGGAGCGGTCACTGGAGTAACGATGCCACGTCAACGTGTGGTCGAATGAGGTCATCTTGAAGTTGATGGCTGCAGCCATAGTGACGCCGTAAGCATATAGGTGGCGCATCTGTCCCACGAATCCTGGAATCGAATCACACTGTTCTTTGCGACGTTGCCAAGGTTGTTCATCTTCGATTTTTTCGCACGCCCATGCATCCCGTACATAACTCGCCTGTAAAGAAAAAGTACACCGAAAGGTGGAAAAAATGTTCGTTGGACGAATGTTATTGTTTTCTTCGTGAAGTATTTGCGGCTCCATCATGTCTATTGAAGGAACGTAGTGGTGACGGTATTGGCTGATAGAACATGTAGCAGCAACGCGTAAGGGTATGCGAATTAGTACCACATGTGTTTTGAAAAAGAAATGTCACAGTTTCGTGTGAAGCACAGAATGCGACAGAAACCGATTGGGCTGTTACACGAATTAAGGTGAAAAGAATTAGGAACCATTCTAAATGAAGAGAACATGGTCAATTGTGCTTGAATTGGCAGTAATGCAGTGACCACAATGTCTCACCAGGTGATCTTGTGAATAGTTGACTGCGTGACGATAGCAGGTGAAGTCTAAGTTAGGCACCGAGAAACGCGACAAAACAATGGTTTTCATGTCGACGTACATTAACGCTGAAGTGTACCATGACTATCCTGTTAACACACCACACAGAAGTTGTGCAGCAAGAAGTTCATGACGTCACTCCGCGTGGTTCCCAGTAAGGTACAATGTCGTTTTTTTATGGAAAGCAATACACGAACGCGTGGCCGGCGCTCTGCGGCGGCTGCCTACAGAACCATCAACCGACAAGCAAAAAAAAAGCACGTTCGCTTTTCGCGTCATCCATGACCAAGCAAGATAACGAATTATGGCCGGTAGAGAAGCGCCGCTAGATTACAATAATAGCGAAAGTGGGGCTAGTTGGTGGTTCATACTTGGGAAGTAAAAAGAGCGCGAAAATATAGACAAGGACAGAGGAAGAGACGACACCGCGCTTTTACTTCCCAAGTACTGTTAGAATACGTTCCCTGATGACTCGCGCGGCGAGCGATATCAGGCGATTACTGCAGCTTGCGCCGTTGTCATGAACAACGTTTGATATGTTGGCAGTAGACTACGCACTGCTGGCGTGAGAAGAGAGAGAGAGTTCAGTCTAGCAGCACTTGTCTACCGGCCATAACTCGTTACTATTTTTTCGGCAACAGATGACGCTGAAAGCGAACGTGTTTCTTTTTGCTGTAGGTTGATGGTGCTGTAGACAGCCGCCGCAGAGCGCAGGCCACGCGTTCACGTGTTGCCTTTCATATAATAGAATAGAATAGAATATTTCATATGATATGATAGAATTTTTCAAACAGTCAAAACAATGTAATCTTTTCGGTTTTTTCAATTGACACAAATGAGCTATACTACTCTCTGCCTCACAATGAGGTATTAGAATGTACAAGAGATAACATAGAAGTTTTCGGGGAACTGAATGTCCAATTAAAAACTGGCATCAGTGCGGGTGATTTTCTTGGCCTGGTTTTGCTGTATCGTACCTCTACTTTTGTTTAATGGAATGACTGCATTTATCTGCAGAAAAAGGATGTTTCAAATGGCTCATGCATAGCACCTCTACTCAGTGATCTTCTGTTGGTGAAAATGGGCAAAAACTGCAGGAGAAGTTAGAAGGCTCGAATGTCGTAAATCTATTCAGATACGTGGATGATTTCTTGGTTCTTCTAAATTGTAATTCTTCTATGTTCCACTCGTTTGCGACTCAAACGATAGGTGTGTTCGAAGATTGTTTAAAGCCTCTTGTGTTGACACATGAAATGCCAGAGATTGACAAGTTACGCTTTTTAGATTTAAGACTGGTTTTTAGCTCACAGCACATCTGTTGGTGTTATGAACCACGTCAGCAGAAACCTGTACTTCCTTTTTCTTCCGCTCACAGCAAGTTAGTTAAGCGAGGCATAGCATGAACCTGTCTTGAGAATGCCTTAAATAGGTCGTGCGCCCACAATACCTCTGCGATCTTTAAAGCTCAAGTTTCCCGGCTTAAGGCTTCGGGTTTCCCCGAGGCGTTTATCAATTTTGTTGCTGAGACAATCCGGCGGACTAATAAGGCAGAGCAGAGGCAGCGACAGAATTTGAGCAACACGGATACAGAACGTGAAAGGATAGCCGTGTTTCCTTACAAACACCAGAGTTCACACAGGCTCAAGAAAATCAGAAAACGTGTTGGATTTCGTGTCTTATTCTCGGCACCCTTCAAATTGATCAGCCTCACCAAATCAACAAACCCCCTGAAAACGCAGTCATGAACGGAATACAGAGTTTAACATAGAAGCAGGTATGCGGCATGCTCCCGGGAAGTTGTCTATAGGACCCCCCTTTCATGCGGTGCTTGTTATGTCGGAACGACCAGAAGGTGTCAGAACGATCGGCTTAGAGAACACGCTAACAATGTTAGAAACGGGAAAGATGGTTTTCTTGCTCCGCACTGAACTGAGTGCAATTGTGTGCCCCCTTTCAAGGACACAGCGACGCTGTACAAGCACAGAGATGAGCGCACCCGTGTCATTGTCGAGGCCGCGCAGATGGCACGCGAACAGGTGCCTTGTATTAGAAAGCCCTCCGTGGCTCTTTCCGAGAAGGAACTCAGGTTCCTCGAAGGTTTCGGTGCGCACAAGTAGTTATATTATCATACCTTTCTGTTTCGTTTTCCTTATAGATTTTTTTGCCGTTGTTCTGTGCTTTTGTTTTTGTTTTTTATGTTTTTGTTTTTCTCTTACTCATGTTCTGCTCTTTGTGCCATATGGTTTTTGTCACATGGTTACTGTCTCCTCTATATATTTTCGTGCTCTGTGCAATAAACTCAGTTGGAAGTTAGCGCTCGTGTCTTTCGTGTCCTTCTTGTCTCTGTGTCGTCATTTTGTACTCGCGCTATAACTATCGTTATCGTAATATTGCGTATTCGATGGTTGCTGTTAACCTCTATATAAAGTAATACCAGAAGTTATTCCATTGTGGTTCTCTCGGCCCTGCATTAACTGCTGTATGATGAAACCACCAGTTTTAACAAGCATGTGTAAGGGTACGCTAGACTACGTCTGCCCAGTCTGTCCCGCAGCAGCCAATTTTTTCTCTTCTCAACACTGCGGTTAGTCACGTGACATATGAGAGCCAATGGGAGGTGACCGCTGGGAGAAACCTTTTTGAACGATGATCCCGGTTGCCGCGAGAATAGACACTGCGGGTTTGGGTGAGGTGTAATAAGATATCCACCACGGTACCTGGTGTGCGGTAGAATGGCATGCCAAGCCGGTGTAAAGCTCCAGCGCTTCAAATCATGGCCACAGCACAAATTGCAAGTACAGTTTTTTGGAGCTCCTACACTGCTGCCGTACGTGTTCTTCCTTTAAGATGACTGCCCTTTACGGACGCCCTCGGCATCAATGGTGCGATTATATTGGCAGAAAAACTTCTGTCTCATTACACGGTACCCTACCGTTTATTGCGTCAAGTAACACCTGTCACCTACGAGATCAGCCCCATCTATTCATCATCATCTACTATGCGGTCCAGTGATATTGCACACGTCTCGCGGATCAAGCCCTACAAGAATGCGTTGGATAACGATCTTTATATCACCGGGACGGTGCCTCTGTGGCCGGGGGTCGTGCTACGTGCCAATGCATGAAGTTGAAGAAGACAAAGCAGATAGACTTGCACGAGTTAATCGGTGTGGCTGGCGCAGCTCACTTAACCGGCGGTAAATACATCGGTGACTACCCCTTCGAATCGGTCTCCTTCTCTTAACAAAAAACAAATTCCAAATCCGGACGGAGACGGTCTGTTCCATTGAGCCGCATGCGATTGGCCCATTCGAGCCTGGACCAATGCTGTGACGTTCTATGTGACGTGAGACGAGGTGTCACGTGACTGTTTTTCTTCGGTTTTCGGAGGAAGGCGAAGGAACGGTCGGAGAGACCGTCCGAAAGGAAGCGGATGGATTGAAATGGCTGCAAGGTGGCATGGATTAGATTGAAATTTAAGGGCTTCACGACTTTTCGGCATCCGGGCACTTAGACAACATGGTGTTTCCCACTGCCAAGGTTCGTCGTCTCGCCTGTGCGGCCGCGGTTCAGCGCGTCGCTGAGCTCTTGCCACAACCGTCGCCGGTCGGCGACAGTGACGCCGTGCTGTAACTCGGTGGCTTTCGCCATGAGCTTCGGATGTTCTGTCATAAAGGCGAGCACCAGCGTACGCTGACCCTCAGAAACGCGGATGAGCCACTGCTGCTGGTGGCTCGCAGTGCCCTTGCCCTCCGCCATGACGGCACTCGACTGAACTGAGCCAACGGCTTCAAAAGTTGCGCCGTTTGGTGGTGGAGATATGAGAACAGTAACTGATTGAAACGGGGTTGTACCTAGGGCCGCCACTAACCGTCCCGCTAAACGTAGCGTTGTTTCAAAACAATAACCAAAAATACGTTTGGATTGTGCCGTATTACTTCTTCAACGTTTGAAAACTAGTGCCAACACAATTTAATATCGAGCAATAATATTTAAACACTTCTCAACATGTTACAAACACTTTTTCTCTACGGTCCCAAAATTGACGTCAAAATGGTGACGCAGGCCTTCTTTTCCCTCATTGGCTGTGTTCTTCCCCTCGTCCTCGCGACTGCTGCGGAACGCCCATTTTTTGACGTCACTGACAGAACGCCTCCGTCCAGATTTGGTATTTGTATATATTGCACCACAATTAAGTTACTGCTGTTCTTCTTTGTTGATTCCCAGCAATGCGGCTTACCCGCTACGGTGTAGGACCAGAAAAAAAAGTAGCAAGTGATCATGCGTATTTATGGTCGGGTAACAACCAAGTAGTCATTTGTGTTTAAAGAAAGCTGATAGTGATCGCAGGGAAAAAATAGAAAGCAAAGAAAATTCACAGTGTCACCAACGCATTTTGCTAAGCCGACTAAAATGCGAAACTCATCCTGTGTAGCTATCTTGTCATCATCATCATCATCGTAGTGGGAGCCCGAAACGTCACGTGAAAAGCTACACATTGTTCGTGCTGCGGCTGATCATGATCGTGGATTTAAATTTTGCCTTTATTTCTTGCATCGCTTTTATCAAAAGTGGGAATGAAGTTTGGAACGGAATGAGTTGGCAGCTTTGAAACAGCAACTTCTTACGCATTTCACATGGTGTGATGCTTGGTGTGCTTCTGAACTTCTGCCACGCAATTTTGCATCTATTAACGTGAGCCATTGGCTTAGATGACGAGTGAATACAGTCAGAGCACTGACCTGGCTATGCAGTAGAATGCGTGTTTACAGCGTGTGCATACCTTGACTATAGATGAAAGCTTGATCGAACCACGATTTTACAATGAATAGGAATATATAAAAAGTCATTAGGAATGTTCGTAGGCAGCATACGCTGTATATGCCACAGAAATGGCACAAGCCCAACTGCCGAGCCCTCTTTCCCGTAAAGTATGAAGCTGTACACGAGAGGAATCGTTTGTGCCACCGAATTGAGGCAAAGCCAAATATTTACTACTGGTGCATTAATGCGTCACAAAATGAGGAACGTGTCAAAATGTCCCATGCTGCTCAGTAATAGCTCGTCTCAAGATGGCGCATGAAACGCCAAGCGCGTGCAGCAGCCTACTCGAGGGGATGCATGCTGCGACAAAATAGCGTGTGCTGCTCAAAAAGACAAATTTTAGGAAGCATACGGGGCACTCATGGCCTGCGAGGAACAGTATCGCCATGAAGCAGCTCGCCTGTGGTAATTTGGGGCTGAGGTCGAAGAAGTTGGAGCTCGCGAGGCACACAGGTGCACCTGAAGCAACAACTAAACCGCATACCACAGTTCCGGAACACTTTACTATGCCTGGCTGATAAACCCAGTGATCCACATCAGGGCCGCCCTTTGCAGCGTCAATGTTCTATTATGTAGACCGGTTGCGAACGTGGTGGTGATGTTTGACCTATCTCTATTAGACTCCCTTAGGTAGCGAATCGTCTTATTTATCGCGCGCCGCGTTCCTAAAGTCGGTGTAAAATGACGCACATTAGACCTTTGATTAAAAAAAGAAACAAAGGCATCTTTGTTAAAATAGTGCCAAGCCTGAAAGAAGAGCGAAACTACGTGGCATATATTCTCTCTTTTTGTTCTTTAGGGGCGGAGCTCCGAAAGCCGTGGGTCTGTACATCCTCCGTACGTAACCGCCTAGTTGTATGACTCACTCCGCAGAGAGATGGACAGACGGACAGACAGACGGACGGACGGATGGACGAACAGACAGACAGACAGGCAGGCAGACAGACAGACAGACAGACAGACAGACGGACGAATGGATGGACGGATGGACAGACGAACGCAGGATTCACGGTTTCCCATTAAAACCCTCCCAATCTTCCCCCCCTCATCATCATGCAAAGATTTTTTTTTCTTCATTCTGTCTCTGTTTCTTGTGTGTGTTTTTTGTACGTCTCTCTGTAAATCTTTTTCTGCATATTTATTTTCTCGCACTTTCTATCTTTGTTCCTCTTTCCTGCCTTTTTTTTCTCTATCTCTTCATCTTCTTTTCTAAGCCATTCAATATATTTCTGCTTTTTTATCAATTTATTTGCCTATTTCTTCATTTCTGCCTAGCTATATGTCGGTGTATTCTATTTCTTTTTCGTGTCTGTAAATTTCTAATCCTTACACTCTCTTTTCATGTATTTTGCTGTTTTCGTTTTTTTGACGTCATTGCCGACCTGTTGGTCGCGGGATCAAACCCCGCCCGCGGCGGCTGTGTTTTCGATGACGGTGTAAGTTTTTGAGGCCTGTGTTTTTACATTTAGGCGCACGTTAAAGAAGACCAGGTTGTGATAATTTCTGGTACCCTCCACTGTGGCGTTCCGAAAACGATATCGTAGGTTTTGGGACGTTAGAACTCATCAAGCATTATTTTTATATTGTTATTACCTTCATTTGTGCCCATTTCTGTAATTTTTGTGTCTTTCATTCTACCGGTTTCTCCTTTTTTTCTATATTTCATCATCATCATCATCAGCCTGAATACGGTCACTGCAGGGCAAAAGCCTCTCACATGATCCGCCAATGAACCCTGCCTTATTTTTCCTGCTGCCACGTTATACCATCGAACTTTCTAATCTCATCGGCTCACGTAACCTTCTGTCTCCCCTTACTGCGTTTGCCTTCTCTGGAAATCCCGTCAGTTCCCCTTATGGACAGCGGTAATCCTGCTTACGTGCTACGTGCGTGGCCGAAGTCGACCCATTCCTTCTTTTTGATTTCAACTATAATATCTTGGACCACGCTTTCTTCCCTGACCTATTCTGCCATCTTCTTGTCTCCTAAGGTTACACCTATCATTTCACTTTCCATCGATGGTTGTGTCGTCTTATATCGCAGCTGAAACCCATTTGTAAGTTTTCAGGTTTCTGCTCCGTAGGCAAATACTGCCAAGAGGCAGCTGCTCTATACCATCCTCTTGAGGGTTAGCAGCAGATTACCATTCATAATATGAATATTCTTTCCGAATGTGATCCACCGCATCCTTATTATTCTAGTTGTTTCACTCTCATGATTCGGTTCTGCGGTTACTACCCGTTCTAAGTAGACATATTCCTTTACAATTTCAAGACTGATCGTTGCCGCGCTATCACGACAACGAACAGTGCGCGGCTTGTCCCCCCTACAGTAGTCAAGAGCTTCTACTGGCGGCGCTGTCAACACGAAAAAACGGTGCCAAAAATTTACCTGGTGCGGCCATGTTCCCTTACCCCAGCGCTTTTGAGAGTTACATGAGATCAGATTAAAATCAGTTGACTGCCAGCCTTACTTCGTATAACATTGCAAGATATTGCATTTTCTCACTATAGCCACACTGCAGGAAACTTGGCTACTTAGCCAGCGCATGTTTACTAATATATTACTTCTCCTAAATATGCGAGCTTTGCTTCTTAAAAGATTCCCATTTGTTGCTTTCACATTCATTGATTGGCCCTTTTGGCAAAACTGTGACTTTTTAAACACAATTTCTCTACCATCTTTCAGTAGGTTTGTCACCTTATGCTCACAATTACACTTTCTTTATGTATCGTCTTTTCACTATATTTTCCCACTTTCTGTATTTATTTTCTTTTCTATTTTCTCTTCTGCATCTCTATCGTTCACTTGTGTGACATGCTCCACTTCACCAAGAAGGTTCTTAGTTTCACGCTCACACCTGCTGTATTAAGTGGATCTTCGTTCCCGTTGGCCTGTGGGGCTTGCACAATTACTGCGGCGTACCTAAAAAAGTCTGAGCTCTCCAAGATCCTCTCGCAATGCTTGCTGGTGTGTTACGAGTCTCGTGTTTAATGGTGATTTTCAACAGCCCCCCCCTCAATATCTTGAAGCACCCTGACTGTATTTGTCGATGGGGCGAATACCGTAACTCATTCTCTTTTCATGGCCGCTGAGCCGGGCCCCCCTGACGGGAGGCAGAAATTAGTACCCCTTTATCTTCCCCTTTTCACAACCACTCCTTTTTTTCTCTCTATTTCTTTGCGCGTCCGAGTGCCCTATAGCACCACATTGTCATCTGGTTCCGCGCCTATCTTGGCCAGGTTACGGGTGCCCCATCCAACCTCAACGAGATCGCCCATGATACAGCACGCGCACTTACCAAACGCACCGCCACAGGGCAACCCCATCTTGCTGAGCTGGAGACAAATCGGGATGCACCCATTACGTACAGCGACATAACAAAGCACTCTTACACTGAACGCCGCATTTTTTCACCCCAACATTCGAAACTTGACAGACCACAGGCATTGTTAACCCCGATGCCTATTACAGACACACACGTACCCAAAACCTTGACAAACTTCACGTTTATTTGACTGATGCACACCCGAGCGACACATGCCCTTGTGTGGACACACGGTGACGCTCTCACACATTCACTGGGAATGTAGAAACACTCCTCCCAACTCTTCCTCAAACTAGTGGGAGAGGTCCCTCAGGAGCTCACTTCCCACCGACCTGCAATGGGCCGCCCAGAAGGCCCACGAATCGGCCGCCAGGTACTCCTTGCCAGTCTCTGCGTGGGAGACGCTCGCTACGCGCTAAGAGTGTCCTGCAGGACCGAAATAAAGTTTTTCATTCCATTCCGTTCTCTCTGCGCACGCGGTAGAGTTGGTCACGGCGGATCCCTACGCTCAGCTGCCTCTGTTAGGCTAGTAACGAGTGCCATAGTCGAGCAGGTCATTGTGGCTCTAACGATGATCAACCTCTCAACACGAACATAGTTACAGTGCCCCGCGACACCATTAAAGGTAAAATATTTCACATGAAGCATCCCACAATATACAAACGCGTAAGCACAAGGCCTAGCAGTAAATTTCTTGGTTCGCTGTCTACATGGACAAATACGTCCACTAAGAGCAAGCAACCCAACCTCAACGAAATGCCTCAGGACCCACCGCGAGAGTCGAACCACCACGATAATTAATCAGTCATCGAAAAGGTTTGGCCTGAAACAGAGTTTAATGACCCCCCCCCTCATCTACCAAGATTTCACTTCTCACTATCGTGATGACAAAAGAGAATGCCCCTTACCGCACACACAGCTCGAACACACGCAAGCGGTAGCCTACGTACGAGATCGTACCCATCATCTGGACAACTCCGCACTACAGCCCAGACACAATGCCCACATTGCACAGACGTTTATTCTTCACTCTCGCACATGCTCTGGCAGTCTACTACAGTATATTGGGGACCTGTCACCAGTGAATCCGACTGGAAACAGGAACTCGGGAGCCGCTGACCAGAAGACGATCGATTGTGCGCCTAAGAACTCGGATCGCCCGGGAGCTCAAACTCTTCAGGACCTTTGGAAAATGCTTTACTGACTGACGAATACATGTTTTATGCAGGAGCGGCACTGTAAGGAGATTTGTTGGGGGTATGTGAGGCACATTGTGCTTGTGTTTACAGAATGTTGACCTGTACAGTAGAGAATAGCCTCCGCTATTCAAAAAAACACAGTGGGAAAACACCGATGCAAAAGAAGTGATAGCCATATAAATGCCGGCGTAGTGGTGCCTTGGTTTCTCCTCTGTCCATGTTCACCCCGAAGATAACTTATGCGCGGCATCGAGTGTGATGTAACTTGTGCAAGTCGGCCATGGAACTACAGAAATTTTTTTTCGCTAAAGTTCACTCTTGGCGTGTTCTGCACAAAAGCGAAGAGAACACACACTTTGTATGGCGACTCGGTCAGCAATCTATATCACTAACTGATGCAGGTCGTGAGCTCCATATATTTTTTTGTGAGTTTTATTCTCACTCAAGTCGGAAGGCCTGCACCGGTCAGGGAGTGATGCACCAACGACGGTCCACTGGAAGTTGGCTTAAGTTTCTTCGGGTCCTGTGCAGGAGTGTAGAAAGCTGGGAGACCAAATAGCTCATGCTTGAACTCAAGCAGCGAGGTCACGCAAGTAGTGGCCTTACGCCGGTGCTCTTCGTCGATGCGAGGATCGGGAACCATGACAACCTGCATTCCGGCAGCCAGGGCAGCCGTCACGCCGTTGACCACGTCTTCGAACACCAGAACCTGCACGAGACGGTGTGTTTGTTCGCAATACACGTTTCTTGTTATTCATAGTCTCTTGAACTTAGTCAAATGACGCACTATGGTGGCCAGAGGATGGAGTTTCCAGGTAGTCGGAAATTTACACAGCACGTAAAAAATCCGTTGTCTGAACGGCACGTACTGAAGAAAGGTGTTCAACCTGTAGACACGAGATGTAAAGTTGGTCCCCTCCTGAGGTTTCTCCCTTACTTCAAACTCTGGCTGCTGCTGTCTTGTTGATTCCGCATCTTCATGAAGTAAGTGAAAAATATTTAGGAGTAGCTGCCCAAACACTCAACCTAGAAAATGTGGCATGCGCAAGTGCGTTCGTTAATATACATGCGTGTATACACGAGCATTTTGACGCAGTAACGAGGACGTCAAAAGGTGAATGCAGCATAGAAGCTTCCTTATATCTACGCCAATACAAATCAATTCATTGAAGCGACACGCTCTTCTCAGGTTATGTGTCTGCCAAATGTGCGTGTTTCTGTTACCTTCTCCGATGGTGGTTTCCCGTCGAACCTAGACGCCACGACGAGGAATATGTCTGGGTGTGGTTTGCCGTGCTTAACTTCGGGGTTCTCACCCGCGCAGACAACGTGATGGAACAAAGCCAGCACATCATGGTGTCGCGTCATTTTCAGGTTGAACAAGGGCGCAGCAGAACCGGTCGCAATGGCCATGGGCACAGCATGCTCGTGTAGGTGACGCACAAGCCTTTCGGCACCTAGAAATCATGATAAAGGAGGTATACTTATTATTTTCCAAACAAAATTAGTACATATTATACACTTGGAACGCGCTTCAGGAGAAAATGAGCATCGCACACATTCGCAACTTAAGATTTGAGTAGGTACGTGGGGCACCGCAGTAAGCTTTATATCGAAAAGAAAGAGTGGTGCCCATGTATGGCCCCATTTTGTGCCATAGTGTGTTCCATATTTATATTCGTTCAGAGCTAAATGAAACGTGCTCTCTGACTCTCCATAATTGGCCCATTCGTGCTCACCAGGCATAAACTGGGCGCTGGGGGCTGTCTCCTTGTATATGCAGTCCACCGCCACCATGAACTCGTCTGGTGCCAGGGGCAGACCCAGGGCCTCGACGATCGTGTGTGCTGCGTCAGCCTCGGTGAGTCCCAGCACTCGCTTCTTGAGTTCCCAGGTAAGATTTTTCGAGTAGCGTGAGGCCACGGTCTCCACAGCAGCGGAATACAACTTCTCCGTGTCTTGTAGTGGTGCCAAGAATGGTACGTGTATGTACAAGAACGATGAACGCGTTGCTTCACCAGCGTGATTATAAAGAATCTTTCGCCTCATGACAACACTGAATTTTTTCAAGACAGTCAAACAGCGAGAAAATAAGCATAGACAAGAGGATCTGGTCAGCACACGTGCTGCGCAGCGAAGTGTGAAGTACATCTCGAGGTCACGTGCTGCTTGAGCTCAAGAGTGCGTGCATACGAAAACAAACTTATAGGAAAATAGCAACTTACACACACACACACACACACACACACACACACACACACACATACACACACACACACACACACACGCACACACACACACACACACACACACACACACACACGCACGCACGCACGCACGCACCTGACCCATTATTAAGTGTGGCCTGCTGCTAGAACTCTTCTTACCGGGGTAACCGTAAGCGATGTCATCCTGACAAGACACTGTGGCTTTTTGATATTGCTAGAGGCATTTTCACTTGTATCGAAGTTTGCACAATAAGTATGATCCTATGTTACCTAAAAGAAGGCCGTCCAAGTCGAAGATGACATAAGACACTGGCTTGAACTTAGACGCGGGTGCTTGAGGCTTTATGTCTTTGCTGCTTTCCGAACGGCTCGGACCTGCGCCAAAGATGATTTTAACAGAGACACAGAGACGTAAATACACAACATTTATTGTCGGCAGATGGAATAACCAATATAAAAGAAATGATGCTGAACAGAGCGATTGAATGTTCTGAAAAACTCTTGGCACTAGCTCACAAATGTAGAGTGCAGGCTCACTGAGGGTAGAAGAAAATCACTCAGAGAAGTAAAAAAAAGCTGCAGAGTTTAGCCAACGTAATTTGTTCCATATTTAGTTTATATTGCCGCGTGCATAGCTGCATTTAGCGGCGAGATAGCGACGACAACGAAGAACGTGGATTTGCTCGAGAAGCGCAGCGCAGGTGAGTGAAGAAGATGACAGTCTTAGCGGCCTTCTTTTGAGAGCGTCTCTAAGAGTTCCACTGTCCGTGCTTTTAAATAAACCCCCTATATTTATAACCCGCGACACTGGTGGAGGAGCTGGGTACTACCATTTTATAATCTGTTCCTCTGTGAGAAGCCCTGAGTTCAGCCCTACGAGACAGCCACGCGTGGAGACGCCTGTGCACCACTCAAGCCGTCGCTTTCAAGGTATTGAACCAGTATTTGGCCTTTTAGAGGAAGCAACACTTCCGACAGCCACCCCAACTCAAGAAAAGGCAAGGAGTCCTGCACTTCTAACGGTCCAGAATATGCGCATTCCTGAACCATTTGATGGCCGGCCGAACGAAGATGCGCAAGACTGGCAGTTTGAACGGGTAGCTAAAGTGAACTACTGGAGTCTCGATGGAAAGCTCTTCCACGTATATTTCGCCCTCGAAGACGGCACGAAGACGTGGTTTATAAACCGCGAGGCAACATTGACGATATGGGAGGAGTTTTGTCGTCGGTTTCTTGACACCTTCGGTAGCGCGGACCGACGCGAAAACGCACAACGCCTTCTTGAAGGACGCACCCAACAGCTGCATGAAAGCGTCGCCATGTTTGCTGAAGATATGGTGCGTCTGTGCCACCACGCGGACCCCAACATGCCCAAGGCTCAAAAGCTAAGCCATTTCATGGGAGCGTGAAAGAGCATTTATTTGTTGGTCTTGTGCGCAATCCGCCAACAACACTGGTCGGTACCGACAGTCTGATCACCCGGCCACCAGCTCAGCTGCTGGCGCCACCGCACTTACCGCAAACGACGAGTTTTCTCTACGCCACCTAATTAGACAGATTGTGCGTGAGAAGATCGCGAAGGATAACGCAAAGTACATATTGCAGTCACAGGCGCAGGAGTCCACGGTAGCCTCCATCGCTGAAGTTGTTTGCCATGAACTTCGACAAGCGTTTGCCTCTCCTCAGCAACATTCCGCTCCACCGTACCATCCAAACTCGTGTAGCTACGCAGACGCTGTGCGTCGTCCATTGTCTCCAGAAGTATCATACCAGCCGAACGGATACAGCTATGCAGACGCTCTTCGTCGACCCACGCCCATGCCAGCGCCGCAGTACATCGAACCGTATCCTGTGGCAGCCTGGGCTCAACAGGATTCTGCCAGGTGACCCTATATGCGGAAGACCGACATATGGCGCACTGCGGATCACCGACCACTCTTCTGCAACTGTGGAGAGCCAGGGCACATTTAACGTTGTTGCCCACATAATCGAGCTGAATACCGCGGTAGTGCACCTACAGCTACGCGCTGACAGTTCGATGAAAGTCGTGCCCCATTGACGACGACAAGGCTGGCAGGCGGGAAGGCTCCGCTACCTTCCGGACGCGCTCACCATCCCCGGCTCGCTTTGGTTCACCAAGCCGCAGTAGTTTTGATGACGCCTTCAGAGGTCGGTCTTCCAGCCCACGGCGGAGAAACTGAAAGCAGCGACCTCTGGGGGAAGGTTGCAAGCCGTCGAATTGCCGAAAATCCCCCACTGCTGTAGAAACACGTGAGAGACGACGATGAAGACTCGGCCGAGAAAACTGTGACTGCCGACCTCGCTGTGACGATTGATGGCGTTGAATTGACGGCCTTAGTCGATACGGGTGCAGACTTTTCCATAATGAGTGAACGATTGGCAGACGAACTCAATAAAGTCAGGATGGAATGGACGGGCCTTTATATCCGAAATGCTGGAGGCCAGATAATGACTTACACGGGAAAATGTACAGCAAGACTCACGACTGAGAATGTGGCTTTTGTAGCCACATTTCTGATCCTACCAGAGTGCTGCAAACATATGATACTGGAAATGGACTTCTTAAGAGAGTACGGTGCTGTGGTCAACATACGCGATAGTGTCATTACATTCGTCGCTGACAAGCCTGTGACCCATGTTCCAGACCAAGAACCCAGGATGTTACGTGTGGTCGACGACGACGTCTGCGTGCCCCCACTGTCATGTAGTCTTGTTTCCGTGTGTTGCGGCGTGCACTGTAATGAAGACGTTATAGCCGAACACATCACTGCCCTTCTTTTTCGCCAAGGCATCGCCATCGCTCGCGGCATCGTCAGCTTAGTGGATGGGCGCGCAGAGATGCTTCTGACCAACTTCACGAATGAGCGCCTGTACATCGGTAAAGGCACGGCTGTGGCGTACCTCGAAGAGCTCGACTACTTTCACGACTGTCTTCTTATGCAAGGGGAAGCCACAGCTCAATCACCTCCACATACACCACGAGTCGATATCGGTCTGAGTTTAACACCGACTGAAAGATGCCGTCTTATAGAGCTGCTCGACCAGTTCAAGGACTGCTTCTCACCGACATCAAGAGTAGGGGGAACGCCTCTGACTAAGCATCGCATCATTACCGAAGACACAAGACCGATTCGACAGAACCAACATCGCGTCGCTCAGAAAAACTGGGAGTTAATATAGCAGCAAGTCAAGAAGATGCAAGAGGATGATGTAATCCAACCATAAAAGAGTCCTTGGGCATCGCCAGTGGTACTCGTGAAAAAGAAAGATGGCAGCTTGCGTTTCTCCATCGATTATCGTAAGCTAAACCACGTTACAAATTGACGTTTATACATTACCACGGATCAATGACTCTTCGGACAGGCTAAGGCATGCGCACTACTTCTCGTCGAAGGTCCTTAAAAGTGGATTCTGGCAGATAGAAGTAGATGAGCGTGACCGAGAAAAGACCGCCTTCGTGACGCCAGAAGGCTTTATGAATTCAAAGTCCTCCCTTTGTGTCTATGCTTAGCCCCAGTCACGTTTCAGAGACTAATGGATACCATTCTGTCTGGCCTCAAATAGAAAACATGCCTTGTGTACCTCGACGACGTGATTGTTTTTTCGGCCACGTTTGAAGAACATTTAATGCGGCTACTGTCAGCCCTTAAAGCCATACGGTCCGCTGGACTCACACTCAAACCGGAAAAATGCCCCTTCATTTCGGAGAACTCCAGTACCTAGGACACGTGGTCAATCGCGAAGGTATGAAGCCTGATCCAGATAAAACTGCAGCCGTTTCAAAGTTCGCAAGGCCTGTTTATGAGAAAGCAGTGAGGCGTTCTCTGGGTCTCTGCGCCTTCTACCGGCGATTTATAGCAGGTTTTGCACACATCGCCTCTCCACTCACCTGCCTCACAAGGAAAGACGTTGCGTTTGTATGGGATGAAGAGAAAGAAGCCTTGTTCGAGCTGCGACAGCGTCTACAAACTCCACCCATCCTCGCTCAATTTGACGAGAATGCACCAACAGCCATTCATACAGACGCCAGCAATGTGGACCTAAGTGCTGTTCTTGTCCAATGCCAAGATGGTGTGGAGAGAGTAGTTGCCTACGCTAGAAGAACGTTGACACGCGCCGAGTCCAACTACTCAACAACGGAGGAGTGTCTGGCTGTCGTTTGGGCAGTTGCGAAGTTCCGCCTGTACTTATATGGCCACGCTTTTCATGTTGTAAACGACCATCGCTCTCTTTGTTGATTGACCAACATGAAATACCCATCTGAACGTTTAGCACGATGGAACTTACGGCTCCAAGAGTACAACATGGCCGTAGTATACAAGTCCAGAAGGCAAAACTTAGACGCCGACTGTTTGTCAATGTCACCGATTGAATCACCGGCTACAGAGGATGATGAATTCACAGGTTTTTTAGGAGTTGTTGATGCAGCTATCGTTTCTCGGCAAGAACAAGACGATCGGGTGCTTAACTCGCTTATAGAATTCTAGAACGAACGAGCCGCGTGTTTTGGAAGAGTGTTTTTGAAAGAGCTTATCGTCATTCTGTTTACGGGACGAAATTCTGTAAAAAAAATTTCTCATCAACAGGTAGAAGCTATTTGCTCGTAGTTCGTAGTTCCTGAAGCTCTCCGCAGCAAAATTTTACAAGCCTGCCATGACGAAGCCACTGCGGGCCACCTCGGTTTCACAAGAACACTGACACGCGTCAAAGAAAAATATTACTGGCCTAGAATTGCAGCAGAGGTAAAACATTACGCCCGAACATGCATTGACTGTCAGTGGTGCAAGGTACCACCTGTCAAACCCGCTGGGCTTTACATTCTGTGCCCGTGCCAGAAACTCCTTTTTCTCAAATCGGAATGGATCTGCTGGGCGCATTCCCAACATTTGACAGCGGCAGCAAATGCGTTATAGTGCAGATGGACTACCTCGCCCGATAGGCGTAGACCATGGCGATTGTGGGTGGCACTGCAGCTGAAGCGGCCCAGTTCTTCATCAACAACATTGTCCTGAGACATGGTGCTCGAGCTGTCATCGTAACAGACAAAGGTACCGTTTACCGCCGAGCTTTTGTGCACTGTGCTTATGCTCAGTGGCACAGCGCACAGGAAGACAACAACTTACCACCCACAAACAAATGGGCTTACAGAACGACTTAATCAAGACAATCACTGACATGCTTAGCATGTACGTCGACGTGGAATACAAGAATCGGGACCTAATATGGCCGTACATCACATTCGCGTATAATACGGTGCACCAGGAAACAACAAAAATGATGCTGTTCGCACTAACTCATGGCAAAGAAGTTACTACAATGCTTGACGCCATGCTGCCTTACGATTGCAATGATTCAGACCCAGACGCCGCATAGTTCACTGAGCGCGCTGAGGAAGCAAGGCAGCTTGCCCGCGTCAGAATAACGAACCAGCAGCAACTTGACGCCCAACGGTACAACCCTCGCCATCGATTCGTCATTTATCAACCAGGAGATAGAGTCTGGGTTTGGTTTCCTGTATGACGACGAGGCCTCTCAGAGAAACTCCTACGCCGATACTTCAGATCCTACACGGTTTTGCGCCGTCTTAGCGACGTGACGTACGAAGTCGTGCCCGATGCCTCCTCCTGTTCGAAGCGTCGCCAGCATATGCCTGAGATTGTGCACGTGGTCCGCATGAAACTTTACTACTCTCAGCGATGTAAACACCCGCTAGCCGCATCTCTACGTGGGGAGCATCGGGACGACGCTCACTCTGACGGGAGGGTAATGCCGCGTGCGTAGCTGCATTTAGCGGCGAGATAGCGACGACAACTAAGAACGCGGATTTGCTCGAGAGGCGCAGCGCAGGCGAGTGAAGAAGACGACAATATTAGTGGCCTTCTTTTGAGAGCGTCTCTACGAGTTCGACAGCCCATGTTTTATTAATAAACCCCCTGTATTTTATAACCCGCGACAATATACAAGCTTTGGACATGATAGCGTTCTGCATGATGTGAACCTATAGGTAAGCTCCTAAGGAAGTTCAGTCGACAAAGATTGCGCCAGGGACTCTTTCTTCTTGTGGTATTTGCGGTGTAAAGATCCGACGGGACCAATGTAGTTAGGATCAAAGAAGATAAACTTCTGACCTAGTTGCCTAAGAACGTTCATAGAAGCCATAATTCACTTGAAAGGTAGCGCATGACCTGTCCTCTTCCTTGGTTTTTTTTTGTTCGGCTGTATCCAGACGACGGATTAAATCACGATTCGACCCCGGGGATTGCTTACTACGTCACCATACGGCACCCTTTCTCGCGTCTTTACTTCAGTCAGTGCGGAAATATTTGTGAAACGACGGAACTTGGCATTCGCTTGTAGCGTTGATTATTCCCTGTCGAGTAAATTCTGGCTGCGGAGGGATCAGAATCACGTTTCATGTCACGTGACTTATCTGTCCACGATCGCATTCGTCGTGCGAATGAACCTTCTGGTGCTATGGCCCCAGTCCTAATGTCATTGAGTTTCTAGCTGTTCCATCAAAACGTCAGATACGTTGCATAGGCGGGATGCACATATACTTTTAATTTCGAAAAATCCCGGTTTTTCTTGAGATGCTTGAGCTGGCGAGTATTAAATGATCGGCGATGCGAACAAAACTTTTTGTGGAGCGACACAGCTCTTTTGTGGCCCTAAAGTTGGATTTCTTTGTTCTTTGTGTGAGTAGCCAATTCATCAATTTTTTCGCAAATATATTGTTATGCATTGACAGAGCTCGAAAAAAAGTCCGTTCTCACTTTTTTTAGCCGCTGCCGGATAGGGTGGCAGTCCGAATAGCTCTGGTTTGAAGTCCGCGAGCAAATCGATGCACAGGGTTGCCCTATTTCGGTTTTCTTGGTCCATCCGAGGGTCTGGCACCATCACGACTTGCATTCCGGCGTCCAGGGCAGCCGTCACACCAGCGGGCGTGTCTTCAAATACCAGAACCTTATTTCGCCCACAAGATATAACAAGAACATTAACAAGATATTATGGTGAACAATACCATAAAATAGACGCGTGTAGCACTGAGCGCTTAGAAAATTGTACGGGGTCTTTATGCATTCTCGTTAGACAATTCGATGCTGGAAGCTGTCTGCTTCTTAATCGTTATATTAGTCCTCCACCTTTCAATTACGAACGGAAGCGCTTTGTGCACCTTGCCTTGTTTTGCATTGTCTTTGTGACTAGGTCATCTATGATTAAGTGATGATTTCATATGTAATATTGACATCGTTAGAAAAAGGCTTTTTGGTGCTATGTGAAATGAAGATGGCGTCAGAATACATGGTGGTCTATGACGTCAGGATGACGTTCCGTGTGACGTAATTACGTGGTGATGATCTTTGCATAACTCGAGTTAAATTTGCCTCAAAGGCACCGCCAACGTGTTACGCCGATGACGTCATAAATTTTTTCGCTTGATGAGCCATCGACAAGTTATAAAGCTAGAGAAACCGAAACGCATGAATTACATCGATGCGTTCTCTACTTGCATTGACGCAACGCCTTTTTTTACTGAAGTTGATGTAAACATGACAATATGTTAGACAGCTGTGTGGACGGAAAAAATTTGCTGTTCGTTAGAAGTCAGTGTATGCTGCAGCATTTCACAGGGTACGACTCACTACAACCCCAAGAGGTATATCTTCGCAGCGGACGGTGCATCGAAGCTACTAAGATGACTGACCAAGCAGCTTAGCACCTCCACCAAGGACATGACGGGAATATTATTATTATCATCATCATCATCAACATCAACATCATTATCATTATCATCACCATCATCCTGATTATACCCACTGTAGAACAAAGGCCTTTCCGATGTGTGCCACTAAACTCGGTCCTGTTCTTGTTGCTGCAACTTCATACCCACAAACGTCTAACCTCATCTGCTCACTTAACTTTGTCTCTCCCCTTCGCCCGCTTGCCTTATCTTGAAATCCAGTCTGTGATCCTTAAAGGGCTGCTGAAACCAAACTTTGGCATAATTAAAAATTTTGTTGAAGCGCACTAAAAAACGGACGGACAGAAGAGGCTCATAAGGACAGCGCTTGCTCTCAGAACTGATGGTTTATTAATCAGAAAAGGTATTCAAAGCGGATACATGGTCTTTTGCGCATGTGCATCAGAACAAGGTGCAACAGAAACCACTCTTGTCAGGATTACAAAAAAATTGTATATAATATTTATCATTTGTTATATTTTACAAGTACTAGGTGTCGGGATAAGTGTTAGAACAAGTGCTGTCCTTGTCAGCCTCTTCTGTCCACCCGTTTTTAGGGCGCTTTAACAAAATTTTCAATTGTGATTGTAATCCAACTGGCGCAACTTGCCAGCTTGCGGCTAAAACTTTGCCGTCATGTTTTTCTGCTGCAATGTGTTGCTTGGAGCCTCTTAGTCATGACAGGACACATCGTTTGCAGCAGATAATTATTTACAGGCGCTTCATTATCGATCAGTGTCAGTTTCGATTTGAAAGAGCTCCAAAAACTGGGTGCAACTGTCGCCACCTAGCGTGTGCAGCTTTTGACTACGTCACCACACAGAACTGTGACACAGTTTCGCACGGTACGCATCAAGAATTGCTTTCGAATAGGAAACGGGACTTCAATGTCACTAAAATAAAAATTTTCTAAGCGTGCGCCATGGGCACGCACTCGCAACCAGCGTCCGAAAAATAAAGACTGCGGAAACAAACGTGGCCAAAGAAAAATGGCGGCTATGACATCATCATAACTAGTTTTGTTAACTGCAGCGTGGTGACGTGAGGGTAGTAGGTGGTACCCAAAGGGTCCCTTTTCATGGTGTTAATGGCACGACAGTGTTGAGGGCTCACGCAAACTTCAAAATTATTTTAAAATACCTGCCCAGCAATATTCGCAGTTGACATTTTGCGGATGGGATACAAATGCTTCTGGGAATAGACCACAGAGGCTTTGTGTCAGTGCCCCGTTAATGACCACAGGTTACCTTGCCTTCACGCCAAGTGCCCTGCCCATGACCATTTTTTTCATCTTAATTTCCACTACGGTTTCCTTAACACCCTTCGTTCCCCTATACACTCCGCTTTCGTCTTGTTCCTTAGAGTTACCCCTATTTATTTACTTTCTGTTCCTCGAAACGTCGCCCTCAAATTAGGTTGAGCTCCCTTTCTTATCCTTCAGGTTTATGGGACATAATTGCGAGCAAGATCATACAACGCTGCTGCAGTACAAGTGCGTTCCACCTAGCACTTCGTCATTGACATACTAAGTCATATTTTACACCGTGACAATACCTTTTCGGGGGCTGGATGGTCATGAAATTTGGACGCTGAGATGAGGAAGATGTCGGGGTTTGGTTTGCCATGTTTCAGCTTCGGATCACCACCCGATATAAACGCATGGTTGAAGAGTGACAAGACATCTTCGTGGTGCGTCATCTTGAGCCCGAAAGAAAGTGGCATGGAGCTAGTGTTGGCCGCGATAGGAACGCCATGCGCATGGAGGTGGCGTATCAGCTGCTCGGCGCCTGGTGGTAAAGTGAATTGTACGTTTGGTAATGCTGTCGAAATTCGGCATTTTTCAGTTGAATTGTACCTACCATTAGAGAAGGTAAATATATATATATATATATATATATATATATATATACTACTTGTTGATATATCCTGATGCACCGTCAGGATACATCAACATGAAAGTGTTGCATGATGGGGTCCACCAAGTCCTAACTGACGTATTTCCGTCAAGCATATGTCGTTGTTAAACCTGTGCAGCATCAAAAAAAGTGAACCAGAAAAAGAAAATTTGGAAATAAGGACACGCGAGCATCAAACCAACGACCTATCAAGCCGTGCCAATAGGCACCACGTGCTCAGCCAACTGAGCCATCGGCAGCTACCGAGATCACACCTTTGACACTCCTTGTGCTTCTCACACTCCTTTGCTCTCTACCCGCACTATTCGCTTCTCGCTCAAGAGAGTGGATAAGATAAGTACTGCATTATGACACTAACACTGACAAAGAACGCTCAGCCCTTCGGCTGCTCATTGCCAGCATTGGAATGGACACATGCGTTTTAAATGTTTCGCTTCTGAAGTGGCTATTTGGTGCATATAGGCCTTGCCTACCCAACGCAGCTTCAACTGTCGTGAATAGCTTGTCGACTTTTTCACTGCTGCGGCAACCTTTAATTTTGTATGTTGAGTATAACTTTTTTATTATACTTTTCAGGTGACCCAAGGAGTCGGGCTTCTTTTGGCATAGTTCAGAAACTATATAGTGCGGCGAATGTACAGCGCAAGCGTGGCCACACAGAAAGCGTGCTGCGGGCATTGAAATAGCTTCGCATTGCTTTTGAATATCCTTCGGCAGCTTCGTAATTAGGTTCTTTGCTTATCATGCGTGTAATTACACTGCAGCGTAATTCTCGAAATATGCAGCTAGGCTACGCACGCTGGCGCTCTCTTGTAGCGACTGCTTCATCCTGTATTCGTCACAAAACTTTGTTATGAGGCGCTAGATTCACAAATGCTGCTAGTGCATGCATGTCCTTTCTAATTACTCCCTTGGTGAAGCGAGTGATACGACTGAAGCTTTTAAGTGGCAACATACTTTACGGGGCTATACATGATTTTCAATTTTTATCCCTAGGCACGCCAGACCTATGTACTGGGACAAATTTCTTGGCAAAATTTCAAGAAAAATGGCGACTTTTGGCGTCATTTTGCTCGCCGTTTGACGAACCTCACTCAAAATTCAGCGGCAACCCTGGCCAGGCTTACGATGAACAACTAATGGCGTGTCTCTCATCGCATCAAGCATATATAAAGGCCAAACCCTGGGAACGTGTAAGCTTGAGCTACTACGGGAGCCCTACCGAGTTCACAGTGAGTAACTCCACTGATATCTGTGGAGCTGTATACAAGCTAGCAAGTGTGCACGTAGATAACTTCTCACTATTAAAAATGTGCCCTAAATTGCGTGGTATCTGTTGCCCAAGCTCCGGAGGCGGTTTAAATCAGCATTGCCGGAAATGATTTGACGAGCCCGGCTGCTCCGTCCAAAGGCGCAATTCTAGACAAGTTTTTCTAAACAAAATTTTATTGCATAAATAGATGGACATCGAGTACAGCCACCGGACACATTAGAAACAATCATTAAGGTCTATATCCTCAAGCGTGGTAATTTATCGAGATCAATGCTACCTAACTTTAATGCGCAAGCTTCGGTAACGTATGTGTAGAAAAGAAAAGCTGATGACTTTTTGTTCGAGGAGACTCACCGGGCATAACTTTCGAGTTGGGTAGTGAATTTTCGTACAAGCGGTCCAGTTCGTACAAGTAGTAGTCCTGACTGACCGGTAGCCCCAGTGTGTCAATGACGATCCGGGCTGCATCGGCATCTGGCATTCCCATCACTCTCTTCTTCAGCTCCCACGTGTACGTCTTTCCGTACCGTCCGGCCACTTCTTCCACGGCGGCTGTGTACACCTTGTCTGCGTCTTCGAGACGAAAGATGTGCGAAATTTACTTAGGGGCACGTTAAATAGCTTCCTCACTTGATAGTATATTACCTAAAGGAACTGGAATAAAAAAAGAGAGACTTGATTTGGTGAAGATGATCAATGAAGAATCGTGCTCGCTGTAATACATTTGAGAAAGTTGAGCTCGTCACATGCACACAAAAGAGTAGTGGTAAGAAACAACAACAACGGTGTGATGATATGCTATAGACTAAATAAACAGTTCCATGTTCCGCTGACGGGCATGGATTTACAGATGAATGATGAATAGTAATGAAACTAAATTGAGACGCCGCACAGAGGGCAAACACAACATGTTTAAACCTCCAGGTACGAAAGGCGAACAGTGACCACACTATAAGAATAAATAGTATGAGAAGAAATACAGTAACAATACACAACCATGCACTAACGGGTGGTTTTCTACTTTCCCTTTCTTATCGCTTCTACCGCCTTGCCGGTCTCCACAGACCTCAATCGCACTACTTGTATCCATGTGCTTCGAGTTGTCGATAAAATCGCCCTCGCGCTGTGAATCGTGCTTCCTGGTGAGCTCAATTAGTAAAGCAACCACCCCGGAAAGGCATTTATCCGGAAAGGCGTTTCTTGCTGTTTCGGTCCCTGGACCTGAACGAATTTCGCGGCAACTAAGAGGACTGTCTTTCTGAGCAATCCACACGGATTTCCTTGTGGCTTCGTGCTACTAACGGGTGGTAGTGTATTTTCACTTTCTTAACACTCCCGCCCGCTTTCGGGTCTCCGTCGAACTCCTTTGCAATAAATAAGTAGTTTCTGAAGCAACACATAGCTGAAATGTATAATAACAATACTTTATAGCATAAGCGTATTGATGAAGCGTTAGTGCACTGCTCATAATCGCGTAAGGCACAACTTGAAGTTTCATACTGCCAGTGAAGATAAATTGAGTGAGAACGTTCTGGTGCAGAGAACAATGTATAAAATGTCGCTGCTACTTCTGCAGCGAGCAATTTCAGTGAATGCTATATTCCTAAAGACACATCTGTGTGTTTTTGTGTCTTAATTAAAAAAACAAAAACAAAACAGCAGCAAATGAACAATAACAGCGAGTACTCCACTACAAAACATCGCGCAGCCCGTTTGCAACTTTGGGGTAATTAGCCCATCCTTTAACAGCTTATAAGGGTTTTGCTGGTTGGAGACGGTGCCATTAAATTTAATGTGCCAACAAAAATAGTGTGGTAGAATGGTTAAATCAAGATTGTCGATTGACTAGCAGCAGCACGATGTACGCATTTTGTTTACAAGTTGTAGGTGAAGAGAAGCGGATGTGCCCTCTCTCGGGAGCGCATCTTTTGGGTTCTGTACGTAAGGTAACGCTGGCACGCTCGTAATAGGTTAGGCATCCGGTGCTTTACCTTGAACACCATGCGGATGCCTTCCTTGGTATCTCCGTGAATACCTTTAAAATGAGAGAGCTCTTCAGAGCTAAGACAATAACCATGGAGGACGACAACGCCTAAAGGGGTCGTGAAGCGAAAATAAAGCTGTCCGGTTCTAATTTTCCCTGCTTCAGTAGATATTCGGCATGTCAATTTTGACGTATTTCGTTTCTATATCCAGCCTATAGTTAATGATGCCCGTTTTAAACCTCACCTTTTTCGGGCTCCTAAACGACCGTGCGACCCTACTGGGCGCCATAGGCGTCTTCGGTGAAACACGCGTCTTCGGTGAAACATCATGTAACAGAACTTATAAACCATGTAGGTTAGCTCTGTTTTTCTCCAAGTGATGGATTTATAGGAGCATAGAAAAGAAGAGATTACATGGCGATTTTCGCGTTTTGAGTGTGTATACTGAGGAATAACAGCGAGAGTGATCTTCTTGTATCCGCGTTCAAGTACATCCGGGCTTCGTCACATGTTGCCTTCGCTCACTCGGCGCAGCATCCGAGTATTTTTTTTCTGTTTTACTCGTTATGTTAGACGGTATTTTACTGCGTGTTTTGGGGGGCTTAGCTCTCGCTATGCCAACCACGTGCGTCGTAAGTCAGGGTCACACAGCCTAAAGGGGCTCTCTAAAGCTTAAACACATCGGTGCCGAATGCATAACTCGTTGTGGCGCTCGCCAGGACTACGGCGAGCGGAAGTGACTTCTGAAGGTTGCCGCCACATGATTGAATAAATGTAACGTTAAATTTCATCACAGAACTGCATCAAAATAGGAATTACTGCGTGTTTTGTTTTAATTAGCATGATTTTTCTCTCAGCGCGATAGAGAATAAAGCTCTTCGACCTTTCCAACTTAAAAACTGCCCAGCTGGTCAAAGGATGCGCCGAACGCAATGTGCTGAAGGAAACGCGCTGGAGACGCTGGCGCCATTAATGAAGAAAATAAAATAAAGAACTACGTAACAGCGTTCATATATACACGTAATTGCAAAAATAAATATCCGTAAAGCTACAAAACAATACAGAAGCGTTCGCGAGCTGGCTCGTTTCGCACGTGTCGTTCCCTCTTCAAGTACCGCCTTGTTTGTTACCATAGCAATGGCATCCTTATTACGCTGTGGGTGATTCTTGAAAGAGAGAAAAGAAGATGAAACTGAGCCGCGTAATTGTATGCATCACGGTGTGACACCAGCGACACCTTATTACGCAGGACGTAACAGGCAATATGTCATGCTAGCTTCCTGTACGGTAGGGCTTTCAGTTCATTTCATTGGACAGCCTTCCGACGTCAGAGGGCGAGAGAAACACGGTAAGGTGAGCCTGCGAAAATTGAGTTGAGGGTAAGCATACATTTTATTGTATTTCAATATCTCTACGCTGAATATCTTTGCACTGCGTGGCCCTATCAAAGCCGTTTTTTCGGCCCTTATCTCTTAAGCCGTCAGTGTACGCAACCAGCTAGAAAAACACGTAAAACTATGAAGTCGCGAAAAGTGTTAGATGGCCCCTTTAACACGGTGAAAAGAACGTTTGTGAAATATTTACGCCACCATGATTGAAACGGTGTGACTCTAGGAACCTCGATCAGATATGGCTCAACAAGCATCACTGCGTCGCCATGTTTTTTCGACGACAAACATTCCTTGTACGTAACTTCTTGCAAACAATGTGGACTATATGCGTATCGCATGCTTGATGGCACGGTGTAGCATAAGTGGCTTGGCGGTGGTATCCAATTGAATTTTTTATGCTGTATGATGCAACATATGATCATTTTATTCTTGACAAAGTACCGTGTGTGTTCTGCCTATTCACTCTGGTTTCCACTGCAAGCCCTCTCACCCTCTCCCTATTCACAAATCTATAAAACATGCAAAATTTGGTTTAGTGAACTGTCTGACGCTGCGCGACAAAACAGCAAGAGTAGAATCTTTTCTGTTCGCCCGTCTGTCTGCGCATAACGAAGCCTCTGTTTTTATTCATAGCGTTCAGAACAAAAGAAATGCAATAGGTAAATTGATACGCAGTACTGCATTTGAATATGCCACAACTTAGCCGGCCTCTGACGTTACGCGCCAGAATCGTATCAGCGAGCGGCCACATTCGACCGCGGAAGCGGCTGAGAACTACGTGCTTCGATCACCAGGGCGGCGCTGTACGAACCACGATAAATATAGCGCTGAAGCTATGACACACGTGCGAGAAAGGAGCAGACATTGGCTGAGCTCAGAGGTCAACCGCGTGCGAAATGTTGTTTTCTGTGCTGGTACTGCGAGGAGTAGAGTGGTCGCTATACCATACTCGCCCAAGGAGCGCTCGAATATAATGTGATCCTACTGAAAACACTGAAAGTGCATTTGAACAGAGAGAAAGTACTAATCGCGCATTGACCAAAGTTTCACTTTCATCAGGCTACTAAGAGTAATATGAAACATGCAATGTTGCTTGTAACGAATGCATGAGTATGGAATCGTAAAACTATTATGAGCGAATAGTAACGCAGTGAACGTTCAGTACATATGACGAGACAGCTATAAATACTCATTATTTGAATGTTTATTTGTTCAAGGTGAATGCTTGCTTTTGCTCGATAAGCAAGAGACGCGTCGTGGATTTGATAGTGTTCGAAAAAAAAAGGCCTTTTCAAAGCACTGATACCCTAAAGTAACTGCGATCAATAATGCATGCTTCAACTTGCAACTGCTTTACTGTGTACGCTAGTCTACACTTGTGTTGATTAAGCCCCAAAACCAAGGAATTATTCATGAATGAATCGCCGTGTTGACTCATCGAACACAATGTGCGACATAAAACGCTTGTTATAGTAAAAATGTCTTTTCTCACGCAATTAATAATTTCTGATGTTCAAGAGTATATCGCTATAGCATCACCAGGCTAAATTTGTTTTCCAATCCGTTTGATGATTGCTTGGGAATCATTGTCCGTAAAAGAAATTCAATTGTACTGTCTTGCAGTTCCTAATTGCTCCCTGCCATCTCTCGCCACTCAACTACACTGTGACACCGATTATTCAAATTGGCTAATGGTTCTCGCATATTCAATAAAGAATACTGATGGACACTGTAAATTTCAAAATGTGTTCGGTGAAAGCCTCTGGCTATTCAATGGTGACTATTCCACCTCTTTTTTGTTTTTATTTGTTATATTTTTTGTTTTTGTTTCTCTTCCTCCTTTACACTCTCAGCAACGACGTAACTGCGGATCGAGTGTGACGGCGAGAGGCCACAGCTGGCACCATTCAAGGGTATGAACGGATGGACACCACCAGTATGAGACATTGAAGGCTTTCGCCTTAAAATCATGTTGATTGAATATGGTCTGCTCGACTGCTGAAACTTGCGGGCGCTTTTGGGGATGGCTAGAGCCATTCAGTGCTGCAAATAGAGAAAGGTTTTAGATGCGCTATCTAGATAGTGGGCTTCCTAATAAAGCCATTTTCTGAGGTATTTGAGCCTAATGCCGAATGGGAAAACCTGGCACTGTTTAAGTGTTCAGAAAACGTGTTGAAGAAACAATTTTGCAATACACTACCTCGAAGGGTCTTTGCGACTGCCTTAGTTTCTCTTCAGATTTTGGCAGCATTTATTACTGGGAATGACAGAATGACACCAGCCACATCATGAATCACTACTCGTAAGATCTTTTGGGTGCCCTCATTATTCTTTAAACTAACGTCAACAAACGGAAAGTTTGAAATCCGCATCTTTTAAGTGTGGTGGTAAAAATGCAGAAGCTAGGACAGGATACCCTTTAGTAAATTCTAGCTCGCGATAAGCAGTATAGCCGCACGTTTCAATTTCGCTGATTAACCTTACTGGGCGCTGAATTCTTATTTATCGACATTCTGGAGTTCGGAATAGGTAATATTTGTTCGCTGCGCTGACGTATTCCCAGTTGTCAAAGGAATTTAAAATAGCCGCTGGCACGCAGTATCTTATTCAGCACATGAATGATGTTCTGAGTTAAGAAAATGCAAGCTGCAGTGCCTAATAAGTATTCAACTGACCTAAAACCACACCATCGAGGTCGAAAATGACGTGCGTAACAGGCTTGAATCTTGCTTGCTTGTTTGTCTCCATGGTTGGTCGGTTGGTTGACCCTGGTGATGATGATGATGGTTACTGGAAGAATGGCACAACCCACTACAGGGAATTGGCCACCAGAAATCTAAAGAAGTAGGACCTCTGACACAAGATAATGAAACAAAAGGAAAAGAAAAAAGAAGAGAGTGAGAGCGCAGGTAGCCTCTGTGCTTCATGTTGAACTAGCCGGTACGCTGGTTTCGTAGCGTTGTTTCTAAGCACGCGCGCACCGCGACTGTACAGAAGCCGCACACGATGTTAATTAAAGTGCAAAAACACAATGCTAATCATAATAAGGAATTCCCCAATGATCACCAAAGCCTAATAAACTGCTCGATTAAGAAGGCATGGATAGCTCATGAGTGGAAGATTGCTAAAATTATATCACTGCTTAAAAAGTGGTGGGCCAGCTTTAATATTGACAATATAAGACCAATAGCATTAACATCAAATGTTGTGAAACCTATTGAAAAGGCCCTTCATTGTCATACAATAACATTTGTTAATGAACAACAGCTGCTGAGTCCTAGTCAAATTGGCTTTAGATCTGGACATTCAATATGGACTGCGCACGTAGACCACGAAAGTAATGTGTACAATGCCGAGCATTAAAGAGTACGCAGCTTTATTTATTTTTAGATATATGAAACATTCAATAGTGTCAACACATTCGTTGTAATAAATCATTTATGGTGCAACGGATTCCCTGCTTTTACTGAAGCATGGCTGACCAAATTCTTAAAAGAAAGTAAGTTTTACTGCGTTGAGGATGGCTTTTCTTCCTGCAAGCAAAAACAGAGGCGAGGCGTCTCTGAAGGGTCAGCACATTCACCAGCAATATTTAACATCTTGATGTGTACTATTCTCATTCGATCTGGGCCGCAGGCTTATGTTTATGCGGACCACATTGCTTTTTTTGCTATGGTTGCAGGCAAAACCTCTTCACAATATTTTGCAGTCGTACTTGAGTGAGGTAGTGAATTGGCTAGACGGCCTACAGTTCAGTCCTAATACCAATAACTGTGATATTATTGTTCTTCCCATTAGCGATCTGGTGAGAATATCTCTTACAAGCAGCACGGTATCCAGCAAGTGGATTTAATACATTACATCAGAGTTATATATAATGAACATCTAAACTGCCAATCTCATATTGAATGTATCACAACAAACGGAGAGCGGGCAACGGTTGCCTTGCGCAGGCTGAGCAGCCGGGTGAGTGGCTCCGGTTCCCTCGGCATGGTTCGTCGACGACTGCGCCAGCTCGACGACGTATGCAACGCGATTGTGTTGGTTGGTTGGTTGTTACTGAGAACCCTGGCACAACCAACTACTGGGAATAGGCCGTAGAACGGACGGTGCCTTATCATTGAGATCTAAATGTTTTACCAGCCGGGATGTTTAGATGGGTATGTTTTAACAAAAAACAGATTGGTAAACAATGATTAGATATAGAATGAATAGAAGTAATAAAAAAGAAAACTCAGCAAGCTGCTATGGTTGAGAATAAAGTGAATTTAAGCCTGAGCTTAACATTCTATTCGTTTTGTTTCCTTTACAAAATCGAACACAGCCTCGCAAACGTTCCTGTGGCTAAATCCCTTTTGCGTTGCTCCGAAGGAAAGGTCCACCGGAAGGGATGAATTTAAAGCAAACCTACGGAGAGGTCTTTCTAACAGTCATTTTCTTTGATTTGTAAATAACCTGTAGGTTAACAAGAAATGATGCAGAGATTCACTCTCGTTGCAGTGAAGGCATAGGGGAGATTGTGCCAGGCCAGACCTGTGTTGATAAAAATTTAGTGGGAGGGGGTGGGGGATTCAGCATCGTAGTCTCGTTATTGATATCTCCTCCATTCTAGAGGAGCACCATCAATTTTTCCAAGAGTGGCACTTCAGATAAAAAAACTCTGATGTTGCCAAGCGAGATTTTTCAAAATGATCGGATATGACAATTTTTTCATAGTGTGCCACGGCGATAAATACTAGCGTCGGCAATATAGAAAATTCGGGACCATTATGTGAGGTCACTGCGTGTGCATCTGCATATTCATTGAGAGTTAAACCTTTGCGCCATGGCATCTGCACCAAGTGAATGGCTCGTAAATGTATTGGGGCAAGCGCAAAACATTTCGAAAAGTGTTGGACATATTAGACGCAGTTAGTGAAATAAACGCAGACAGGCAGTCTGTAAAATAAAAATGATAACATTTGCTAAGGATTGAAACAATTTCCATATAGCTGAGAGAACTGCAAGTAATTTCGCTTGATAAAGAGGTATAAAATCAGGTAAACGAATTTAAGAAGATCAATCTAACACTGAAGATTCAATTCCGACTGCTTCCTTTTCTTCGCAAACTTAAGCATCATTTGCTATCACGGTGTTTATTTCTAATCTTGCCTAGTGTCGATAGTTATAGCGCGAGAACAAAACGACGACACAGAGACAAGAAGGACACGAAAGACACGAGCGCTATCTTGTCTCTGTGTCGTCGTTTTGTTCTTGCGCTATAACTATCGTCGTGCCATACCAACTAGCCCAAGCTGCCACACTTCTAAGTTGCCTAGTGTCTTTCGAAATGCCACTTAGGTACCCACTGGGAAGATTTTTGCAATTATTCTGAACTATACAGTCAAATTCTATTTTAAATGTTTGAATAGGTATTCTTAGTCGTACTTCACGAAGGTTTACTTGCAATGTTTCCAAGAGCTTCTGTACGACGATGACTTGTGGGCACCTTAATCTATACCACTGTTGGTTAAAAAAAGGACGTCGGATCATTAATGAAAACATACCGTGACCTCCTCTGTGGGGATGCTTGTATTTTTAGGTAGGTACGGGCCGCCAGTATTTGAAACCTTTCCCGAAGTAATAACAGGCGCGCTTCCCTATATAAAATTAAAATTGCGACAAATTCAGAGAGCCCAAGTCGTAATCGTAACACTTCGCGTTCTAGAAGTACCAGTGGCTGAATTTTGTGGGCGGGTGCTCCAGAAAACAAGACACAGCCAACCTGCAATAGCGGGCGAATAAACAAACGGTATGTCATGAGCAGCACACAACGACGTAAAGCCGATCGTTTACTGCTGAGTCTACGAAGCATCTTAAGTGCCCGTGCTCCTTTAGCTGCCACATTTTCTATATGCGGACTGTAATTGAGGTTTCTACTACAAGTCACTCCTAAGTATTCAATCTATTTCATCTGTGGGATAATGTCCGGTCTGTAAAGCATTGAAATCTGCTCTGGAACACTTAGCGACAAAACTAAATTTGCTCTTTTCCTGATGTTTATTATATATTAATGTCATCTGACCACGTGTCCAGAGCGTTCATAAGAAACTGTAGCATCTGATATAGTGTATGTACATCTGTAGTTGTAACAAAAAATGGGATGTCGCGTCAGCGTATACATACACCTGAACCTCATGTTGTACTGGAATCGTGCACAATAAAACATTAAATAATGATGGTGATAGTACCAAAACCTTGGGGGAGACCTTTAGTTTGTTTATACTGTGAGGATGCCAGATTAAGAGCAATAAAATTTTCTAACTTTTAAAAAGAAATAAACCAAAGCCACGAAGTAATTTAGTAAACCCACGTACGTAAGCCAATTAATTTGTTTAACGTGTAAGCTTTAGCAATATGTAGAGCTACTCAGGTGGGAACATGTAGCAGAGAAGATGGCTTCTTCTTCTTCTTGTCTTGCTTTCATGCGTCGTACTTAATGCAGGGGATTGACTGAGCATTATGTGAACCTTTTCAGCATTCTCTTTGCAATACTTCTCCTATAAGCTAGCAATAGCTAATTTAATAAACGTATGTAGAAAATGACAATTAAAATATTTGAAAGATGAAGAATTTAGGTCGATATGTTTTAGACTGACTGATCAGCAAAATACCAGAGGCCCACGTGTCTATTTTTAAGTGCACATTAAAAAAACTGGCCCCGCATGTGCGTGTTATCTGCAAATGTTGTCGAAAGACGATAGTCTTGCGTGTGAAGAGAGTGAACAAAACATTTATTTGATGTTCTGTGGAAGAAAAGCGGTGAATGGTATTCCGGAGGCGCTGCGTTAGACTGCCTCGAGCGTGCAGCGCAGGCAAACGAGCGCATAGAGGCACGTTAGACGCGAGCGCAATCTGCCAGTTATCTTAGAAAACGAAGGAAGGCAGGCGCGCCTGCAGAGAAAGTTGCGTGCCATTCTCGGATGCGATAAGGTGTAAAACGCAAAGCGACGGGTAGGTGCCACCACCGTGTCGTTTCAGCAAAGCGTTGTTAACACTTACCTTTTTGAGCACCGCGTCACACTGTTAGCGCAGCGTGTTTAACGCTACGGTCCTTAGAATTACTTGTGTGTGCCTTCTCTAGTATAAAAGCACACATAAAAACATTGACGTGTTGTTATGGTACCTCAGATGTGCGCAATGATTGATTTTTAATTGACAATCGCACAAGCATGAACGCTAAAGATATAGCAACAATGGTGGGCGCTGCGAATGGCGTCGGCCGTTTCAAATACTCGGTGCCGTTAAGAGTGGACAGACAGACAGACAGACAGACAGACAGACAGACCAAAATTTTTGCGTCGAAGGTCCCCAAGAAAGGCTATCGTCCTTAAAACCCAAGTGGTAAATATCTGAAGCTCTCTGCTGTGGCATCTCTCATAAACGCATTGTGCCTTTGGAAAATAAAACTTGCCAACTCCTCTCCCCCCCCCCCACCATATTATTACAGTACGAGGAGTCGATGTGCGAATTTTCGCCGAACAAACGTATACGTAACTTTGTTATGATGCGCCGTTAGAAGGCTCCGCCATTTTTCGAACCCTGAATCGATAAGCACGGGTAACGGGCCATTGATATTGCATGGGGCATTCCTTTGACACTCCATAGTTCTGTGAGCTCGTATTAGCTAAAGCCCCATAACCCTCCACGCACTCGTCAAATCATGAAAGCCAAGAAAACAAAAAAATCTGTCAAAGTAGGTGAAGCAGTTCGTTTCCACAACTGTGAATGAACTTTTGGAAGCAAGGAGAGCGTATTAATGTGCTGTTCAAATAAACCTGCATGTTGTCTTGTTTATGCTTGGACTTGCGCAAACGTAAGCCTGACTTGAAGCAGGCTGCATCAGGTTCCCGGAGGAAGAGCTCCCCAATATACTACGCCAACACGTTTTCTTCGAAAAGTGTCGCTTAGCGCACGCTGCCAGTAACGACGCAAAGCCTTGTTCCAAATTATTACAAAAACTTCAAGTATTCGCTTATTCTTTATATTCATTTCCCTTTTCTATTGAGTCATAAGCGGGATACGATGCTGCTTGGGTAGGAGGTGGCTCCCATTTCGTGGATCTCCAGTGTCTAACAACGCTTATAACGCTAGGATCGTTCCCGTGTGTTTGAATCAGCACTGTTGTCGTGTCGCCATCCAACTTAGGTCGTTGAGCAATGAAGACAAAATAACAATATGTGGGGTTTTAAGGTTAAAACTACGGTTTGATTATGAGAGATACCGTAGTGAAGGGCTTCGAAATTTTAGACGATCTGATGTGCTTTATTGTCCACTTTAACCGCACTGCACATGAGCCTGTAGCAATTCGCCTTCATCGAAATGCGACCGCTGCCGTCGGGATCGAACCTGCGACCTTCGGGTCAGCTGTTGAGCGCCCTGGTCTATACATCACCGCGGTGTACATGGTAACAAAGAAAGTGTACTGATATTCACATATTTGTGCTATTGCAAAATGTTTTTTTATAACACCCTTGTGACTATTGAAGGACCGTTGTGAACCAAGTCATCCAAAGTGGTACCTACATATGATTAGCAGGTATGCCTTTCTCGCTTATAAAGGCCCTTTTCTATCAAACTCAAAGCTGCCTTATTGTGTGAAAGCTGCAAGGCGAACATGGCAACTTCGCTCATGCCTTAAACCCGCGCTATATGGCTGAGCAAGACGAATTGGCGGCTTCATCCGCAAATCGATGAGGCTCACTTTAGTTGTTGAAATTTAAACACCCATTTTACATACAGTGCAATCACCTGTTATATTGATCGACCTCGCGTAACGAAATCGTTCAAGATTTTCTTTCAACAGCGCTGTGCTTTTCATCATAACCCCCAATTAGGCCTTTACATTCTGGCAAGAAGGGCACCTCACGATTGCCAATGTTGCGTTGTGAGCCTCGTGGCAAAGGTAACAAAAAATAAAAACAAAAGATGATGAAATGGCCGTCCTCAAACGTGTCCAGTGACTTCTGCTGTTTCATAAGCGATTCTTTCAATAAAAATAAACATTGAATTTCACTTCAACTCGTCGCTATGAAAATGTCATAATGCATTTATCAATGCACGTCATCCGCCCATGGAATTGTAGGTACAGGTCCTGCTACAATAGAGTGAGCCTACACTGAAGCAGTAGTGCCTGTGATTTCATGATCATTACACAGCCCTTGACCAATAGACTGCAGGCAGATAAGCAAATATTGCTTCGAAGAAAATTGAAAGCCTATGTTTCGCACAGTAACTCAGCAAGCTTCCAGATTGAAGGCATGAATATCGTAAGCTGCAGCTTAAATTATATAGCTTTCACTGTGGGGCAGCGGTACGCCCAGAAATATTTCTTGCCTTCAGGAGTGTGATTCGTTTGTCGCTCAGTCCCACCAGCGCCTTCTCGAGTGATCTTTCAACAGCTGGCCTTAGGAGACCTAAACGCAGCGGACATCTATCTAGTGAAATCCTTGATTTACCAGACCAATTAACCTCGCTTACAGCCGATGCTCTGTCTGGATAAAAGAGACTACAACCAAGAAATACCAAGAGGTGATATTTTTTTATGTCAGTCATGTCACCATGCCAAATTGTCTTGCTTGTGGCATTTCATGGCTTGTTCATCGTTCAAGGACAAGACAAAGTGAAACACGAGGATCCACAGAAGCCCGTGATACCAGAAAATGTCAATATTCACTTGCTTTGTGAAGCAAGACTATACTTCCAAAGAGGTTTTCACTTCCATTACACCCGACCTTACAAGGTTCTTTCATGGTGCATGAACTGGAACCAATATGTCGACGGTCTTGCAGTGGCATGTCTCTATGAAAAAGATATTCTGGTAGTGGTACCCAACAACCGCTGGAAACGCATCTTAGATGAAACTACCGGGTTACGCGAGGCTATCTGCCCTCACATCAAGTGGCTGCAACTGCCGACAACGAATGGGAAGAATTCATCCGAAGTAAGTGCGAATCAAACGATAATGAACTCTGTATTGAACCTGATTAAACACCCCGAATCCAAAATAATAGCGAGCTACGACTCTCCCCTTTCGACGCAAGCATTTTCAGGGGGAGCGAGATCCTGGACTCAGCTGTCGGGAAAAAAAGTGAGAATAGGCTGCGTTGAGTACAATCAGACAGGAGCTGTCAACTCTTGTGAGTCAATTGACGGGAACGCTTTTACCCAGGCTCTTAATCAACTGAATGTCTCTTCCCACATTACGCCGGTGCAAAGAGGAGCTTTTGCGGCAGCCCTCGGAAAGAATAAAGCAGACATTGTGGTCATCACAGTAGGGCTTACCGAAGACCGCTACAAAGATTTCGACTTTAGCGTCAACAAGTTCGGGCAAGCTGTGTACTACGTACAAAAGAAGTGGAAGCACCACGCTGACTTCTTTTTCAACATTCTACCGTGGACCTCTCTTTTGGCCTTGTCGACTCTCTTGTCTGTAGGATCCTTCGCTCTCCTCAACCTGTGCCGAGGCAAACGTCCAATGAGTGACTTGGGCCGCGTAGTCCTCGCCCTCACTGCAACCACGATGTCCTTCACATCACCGCTACACTATGACCATGCGCGCAGCTCTAGCGGACGAGTGGTAATAGCCTTCTGGATGCTCGCTTGCTTCTCCCTAGCCACTTACACCAGGAGCCTTCTCACAGCCAGCCTCACGGCTAAACCTACTTGGGAGGCCGATGACACCTTCGAAGAAATGTTGCCCAAGCTAAAGCAAGGACGCTTAGTGCCCTGCGCTGAGAAGAACTCCTTCTTTCACGTGTTGCTCTGCATGGCCGCTGGTAACAGCAGTGATGTCGTTGACGTCATGGCATCAGCTGCAAGGCGTGGCAGGAACGGCAACCGGCGCTTCACCGGCAGCTTTGAGGCGTGTCTTGAGAGGACGAGGAGGGGCACGCATGTTCTTTTTTCCGAGGGCATTGATTTTTGCAAGTTTTCAAGGTATGAGGAGAATGTTGTAATTGGAGAGAAGCCCATTCGTAGCCTGATTGGTGGTTTTCCGATTAGGAGGGGTTACCCACTGCGTGCGGAGCTCATCATGCTGGCTCACAGAATTTTTGAAACTGGTTGGGACATCAAATTTAGCAGGTCACTCACCTGGAATTGCTCTGGGGTGGTCGAGAAAGACGAGGCAGATTTTGGCAGTTCTCATTTGTTTTATCTTTACGGCGCGTTTTGTGCTGTGAGCGTTCTTGCTCTACTTCTTGAACTTTCTTACAAATGGCTTTTTGATGAGAAGAAAGAAACCAGTAGTAGTAGATGGGCAACCTCAACCGTTCCCTCCTATAGAATAGCGCCAGTTATTTGTCCTCGTCGGAGGCGGCGCGTAGGCCGGCGTGTTCTGCTACGCAGAGTAGGAACCCTTGATCGAATAGTTGAACATTCTATAACCCGAATTCCTCCTGCGCTGCTATAAATATAGATGCCAGTCAGCCGTTGCAGGACTTACCGTGCAACTGACAGCTCCGTCACTTCTTTGTTGCATTGTACGCGCACAAAACAAGACAGGTTGCATTTTTCTTGGCCCAAGCACCTTTCTATAGATGTACTCTACTTGAACTCAGATCAATCATGAAGTTACGACGCAACGAGTATTTGGTATCAAAATATGCACCAAATATATTGCAGAAAGGACAAAATGCATCTAAAGTACTCAATTTGGCCATTTCGAGGTGTTGTAAAAGGCAAGGTCTGTGCTCAGAGAAGAGCTGTTGGGTTTCATTTAATGTTAAGAGCATACACCTGCCCAGCCTGCCTTACTATCGAAAAAAAACTAAGGGACCCTTAAGCGTTAGCTTTAAGGGTTGAATGCCATAGCTATGTCTGGTAGCGTGTGAAGACTCAATCTAAAATGATTTGTATTAGTAAAGCTTTCGCATACAGCTGCATTCTGTGTAATGGGTATTGTGCTTTAAAGCACGGGAAATTGTGCGCGTCAAATATTTTTGAACTTGCTATGCATTCACTACGTGGCCTCAAGGGCGAAGGCACAGTGACGGATGGGTGTTTTGTAGTGGGTGGCCTGCTTTAAACTAATAATCCATAATACTCGTATGTTCTGACGCCTGATCGCAATGTCCACTTGTACCACAACTTATTACTGCTATATTACATGCCACATTTCGAAGCACATATAAATGACGCATGTGTTTGGAAGTAGACCATGTTTACTTCACTGTATTTCCAAGCAGAAGAAGTTATTTTCACTGCACTTCCCAAGGCGATGTGAGGCGCTGTGGTAGAACACTTGCTTACCACGCTAACGATGAGGATTCAAACCTCACCCTGACCAAGAATATATTTTATTTGCATCGTTCTTGTTTTTTCGGTCACGCACAAGATGATTTCTCGCTCACAACCACCTGATGCCGGAATTTCGGCAAAAGCAGCTGCTTAAAGTTTTCACGCTTTTTGGGCACCACACCTATTCAAACCAATAGCGGGTGATCGACGCTTTAGATGCTCTATTTTGGCATGTTAAATTTTTTTTCTCGAAGCCCTAGCACTAACTAATAGTCAGTCCAGCCCACTCAACTTTCAGAATTAAATTTAGTGGGCCCGTTTTGACGGCATAGTGATTTTGGACAGACCTTTGTGCGAACCAATGTTCGTGTGCTGTTCAGAAATTGAACTCGGCTGGTGAACTTCACATAAATGCGTGCCCCACGTGTATACTCTACAGCAACATCAAATTTCTGTAAATAAAAGAACCTTTGCAAGTCGAATATCAAGTTAAGGTGTCACAGTCACAATATGACATTGTTAAGCAGTAATATTTGCCAGAAAATTATGCCTGTTATTCAATAAAGAGCCGATGCTACGAGTGCGGTAGAATTTCTTCTACGAAAATGCATAAAATGTAGAGGTGGCCGTCTCAGCCAGCTTTCAGCAGCTTTGGTTTTGCTTGTATTGTTATATATGACACAGGGCCACATCTAGTGTGACCAAGGAGGGCTAAAGGAAAATTGATGGAGTGAAAGCTCCCGTGATGTCTTGCCAAAAGAAGTGAAGCCAGCTTTTGCCACTGCGAAGATGGCGGAAACATGCTCTTTTCTAGTAGTGCCCACTTAAAGATCAAGTGGCTTTGATACGTTAATGTAAATGCTACGTTACTCCTATATTAAAAGATGGTTGTTCCCGATAAAATAACAAACAGAAGCGAGTACGGGTGACTGAATTTCCAAAGAACTTTGCCTCCAATTAGAGGCTTACTAAGCAAAATTAGTAACACTAAGAGGCACATAGAGCTCTCTGTGACCCGAAAATGTTTACACATTAAACTTGTTGGGCGTGCGAGGGAAATGCTCTGTTCTTAATCTCTGAACGGCGACACTTCATCATGCACCTAGTAAGATGGCCGTCACAGCCGCCATCTTGCATAGGAACGGCTTCACTCCTGGGCAATCTTTTCCACTCAAGCAATTTTCGTAAAGATTCTCCCTGACTGTCACTTGTCGCTCCTATAGCAGTGGTGTCACGTGCGCATGAAGGCGAACCTGTGCTAACACGATAAAAAAAACGCACCACTTAAAACTGTCTTGCGGCTGCCCCTGAATTGACTGAGGACGAGTTTGGAGTCCGACGAAGACAGCATGTCAGCTTCAAGTTTCATGGCCACCATGTTTTGCGTCAGCTTGAAACATACGCAGCCGTTAGTTTATTTACGGCCTCACGTTATCTTTCCCGCTGAAAGTGCGTAGCTGCTGACTCCTGTGCACAATCTTATATCTACGCTGGCTACGTGCAATGTCCACACGTCGTGGGGTGTTTTGGGCTGGCACTGGCTGCAGAGCTTTTCCTCGCGGCAAGTATGACACCGTAGGCATATTGACACTTACTACGAAGCAGTACAATACGTTTTAGAGCTGCACGCGATGTTGTTTTAATTTTTTTATTATGATGCGCAAAATGCAAAGAAATATGCTCGGATTGATATGTCTCTCGTGAGCACTTGTGTCTCACAAGGAACCAAGCAATGCCTCACCGCACGGCAGGAGCAATGAAGCTGCTCCTCAGTTGCAGTGTTATTTGCCTATGCGAAGAGAAGCAATTTGTACAACATTTATTAATTGTACACTGCTTCTGGGTCATTTATCTTCCAAATGTATATTCTCAACTTGTTTTTCGAATATTTTTGTATCTATGGTAATTTTTATTGCACTGATTTTCAGTTGGCAACCAAAAACGTTTCACATTTAATTTGTTCCAAAATGATTTTGTTGCTCGATAACTTAAATTTTTTGAAAGAGCATTTAGTTGCCGCAATGCATGCTGGAGCAGTTTTCAAGCTGGCGGAAGCCAGTTTCCCAAGACATATGATTGATTGATATGTGGGGTTTCACATCCCAAAACCACCATATGATTATGAGAGACGCCATAGTGGAGGGCTCCGGAAAATTCGACAACCTGCTGTTCTTTAACGTGCACCCAAATTTGAGCACATGGGAACACTTATGAAAAATAACCATGTTATGCGGTAACAAAGGAGTTATAATGCTACGCAACGGCAATGGGCGCTTAAAATTGAAATCTCTTTTTTTATTTCATTGGACTAGGCCAAGTTCATGAATATCCTCCGATTTAGAGTTCCATTTTTTTACATGGGGTACCTTTGTCAATGCCACGTGCGACGTGCGAAATTCCTGCACGGTGTCGCTAAGTGGAAACAAAGCGACACCGTTTATTAGCGCGAGATTGCTGTTTGTAACAAAAACCTGCGAAAGGGAACCGCTAGGCCATGGCACATATCGGCGGTACTCTGGTTAAAAGCACACATTAAACATTACAGTTGTAAGCGCCTATAACTTATATGCACCAAAGTGGGCTAACCTGTCACCTTGAACATCTTTCAGGCATGCCACAAATGGAACTCGGTGTTGCACATTGTGAAATATCGGGTAGACATGCCCCACTTTCAAAGACCATCAGTGATTGTTGCAGCAATTTGACCAGTCCGGTGTACCACTACGCTATTCGGTGTACCACTACGCTATTCGCGAGCGTTTCATGTACAGTGATACAACACTCAAGTATGATTTTGCTTATGACTTGTCTCAGTTATACTGAACTGTGAAAATAAAGTTGAGTGTTGAGCAATCACCTGAGATAAGTCTTGATATCTGGAGCCACTGTTCTTTTTTCTGTGATAACCTGATGACTCAGGGCAGTACTCTAACATCTTTGTACAGCCACTAAGCTACGTTTTTTAGCGTAAAGATGAACTTGTTCTCGTGACGTTCGTAAAAAAAATCTATGCGCTCTAGTTCGTTCAGACATTAAGCCTTTGTGTTGTACTATACAAACTCCTATTTTAGCTGTTGCAGCCATATATATTGCAAACATTTAACAATTTCTACATAAATGATCAATGTGCACATCTGCTCGTGTGAGGATGTAAAGCTATCTCGAAGAAAAACATAGAAAAAAAATGGCCGTGTGTCTACATGTTTCACTGCAAATGCCGCCGAAGGACAATATTATCCTGTCTAGTCTCTGATGCATGCAATATAATCCGGAGAATACAAAAATATTTTGCACCAAAAAGTATTCGCAGGGGCTCAAAGACTGTGAAAAAAATTTATTTCAATTGATCGAGATCTTCTGTATGAAAGTGTCAATGTGTCCCCACTTGAGGACATCATTCTTTAAGTTGATATTTTTCTTTTGCACCGAGCGCAGAGGTACCTTGTATTGCTGCAGCAGGCAAGGCTTCAACAGCGGCTGGCGTAATTTTGTTCGCTCTTCTTTGGGAAATGGCACCCAACATCGAGCCTCTTTTTCAGAGGCCCATGGTTGAACAGTCTCTTCTTCATGGTGGCCATCATCGTCGTTCGAGGTCTGTGCTGCTTCACCACAAAATATGAGCGCCTTGGCAACGCGACTTTGGAACTCAAGTTGGTCCATTGGATGCTCCACACCTTTGTCCCATTTCCACGCAATCCAGCCGTTCACAACTGCGGCGTTTAGTAGATGGAAGAAAATCCCGAAGTAGCCTTTCTTCTTCCGGACGTCGTTTCTGTACTTTGCAATCAAGGAATCCACAAGGTAAACACCTCTCATGTGTTTGTTGTAAAGTTCCACGGAGTACGGCTGGGTGACATCCATTACTTTTCTCTCTTTTCTGTTGTACCTTTTGGTAGTGCCTTCAGGCTGCCGTCCGGCGTAGCTAAAAACAACGTGAACAAGAAAGTTGCCACGCCACCTTGTCACTGTGATGTTGTCGGCTGAGGTGCAAATTGATGTGCTTCCCCTTCTTCCATCCGCTTTGAGCTCCTTCAAGGGCTTGAGCTTTTTATCCACTCCTTGCAGACGGTTTGCACAGCATGTACTGACAAACAATATTCCATCCTCTCTCAGTTTCCTGGGCAAGGTGAATGTGAATTTCCTGACCAAGGTGAAAGATGTGAATGAGTTATCAGCATAAAGTTTATGATTTTTTCATTCAAGTCCCTTGAACCACCTGATGACAACTTCTCCAGCCATACCAATTTCGCTTGAAACATTTTATCGCCCACCTGTTGCACCTTGGTATACCTCAAAACGGTAAATGTATACAGACACTCCTACTCTCACCCGTACCTTGAAATCCCAGCACTACGGCTTACTTGGGAGATACCGCTTTATGGAGGAGCGCCTCTTGAAAGGTATCACCATCTCGTCGACGGATTGGTATTCCTCGGGATCAACTGCCGAGCAAAATGCTTCGTTGAGTACATCAATGACTGGCCTGATTCCAGCTACGTGGTCATTCTGGAAGCTCAGAGTGTCGCTGTTGTCTTTGAAATGCAGAAATCTACGAATCTCCTCAAAACGGTTAACAGGCATTGAATCGGCGACAAGGTCCATTCGAAGTACAGATCCCGTTGACCAGTAATTTCTGATTCTAGGATATCTGATCTAAGTCATTACCAGGCTTATGCCAAGGAAGACTTTTAGCTCTGGCAGTGTCAACCTGAAATTCTCTTTCCCTTTTGCACGGCGTACAAGTTTGTCTGACAAAGGATGTGCTCAAGTAACGATTCAGAAAAAAAGCCAGGAAGTAGTCCACGTGGAGCGCACCATGCACATTGAGTTTATGCTTGCCAAGGTAATCGGGAGCCTTTCATGCCCAGTCGTTGTCTTTGTCGGCGATCCACGGTGTGCTGTTCTTGCTCACCATAGATGTTCTGGAGGGGGCTTTAGCTGCACCAGAGCTTGACGAAGTGCCATTATCACGCACAGGCTCGCTGTCTTCACTTTCGTCTCCAGAGCGGCTTGAAGTGCCAATATCGGGTGAGGAGCGGCTCCCAATCATTCGCTTCAGAATCGTCACCGGAATCAGAAGAGAGCTCTAAAAGAGCATCAATTTTTTCCCTGGAAAGTCCCCGCTTGGAACACATCTTCGAAATGTGTGGTTTTGCCCAAGGTTTATGGAAGCGAGAGACTTTTTTACATTCAATAAAACGCGCAAAAGCAAACTCTACGATGCACGTAAAGCTGGGGAAAAAACAAGCACTTTCAGCGCTAACTTGGCATTTTACGAGTATGATTTTGTTTGGTGGCGCTGCAGGTAAGGCTATACGTTTCTTGCATATTGTCCTCACTTGAGAACATCTGTTCTTTTCTTTGTCTACGGCCCACCGCCAAGAAGAAAACTTAAAAAAAAGAAGCTCATAGTATTCAGGAATTGTTCTTTGCGACCATATTTTTTGTAGTTGAAAAACACCATAACCTGTAGAGCAAATGTTTTTTGTTTTTTTGGAAACATTGAGCGACATCAAGCAAGCCTACTGCCCCTCAAAACCTGGTAATTTAAGAAATACAGACAGCTAGCGCTAGCTGTGAAACAAGTTAGAAACTCTGACGTGTCCTCAATTGAGGGTACTATGCGGCTAATAGCTCGATGCAAGTAACTGGATGATGTCTGTAATAGGATAAATATGTGTCCTCATATGAGGCCCGTATGCATAAAAGGGCTAGAGAGAGAGAGAGAATAAAACGTTTATTTCATGTTTTGCGCGATTATAAGGCAAATGGTATCATGGACGCACAGTGTCGGACATGAGCGTCATCTGGCCGTAATCTTGAAAAAGAAAAAAAGATCTGTACATGGCCTCCAATATAACGAGCGCACGGCATACGCCCGCCAGCTCGGAGGCCGTAATTTACAGAACGCAGAGCTACGGGCAAGGGTAGGTTGCAGCATCGTGTCGTGTTAGCAAAAACACCTGTATTTTTGTTAATAGCTTCACCTTGTCAGCGCAGTGTGAAAACACTACATTCCTTATAATTACGTGTACCTGTGCCCTTTTTGGTATGAAGAAACACCCTATCAAATATTAGCATGCTCATGTTGCACCTCAGATATGTTTAATATTTGCCTTTTCATCGACAAGGTGCTGAAGTATGAACGCTGATACCAAGATCGGTGGACGTTAAGGAAGTGGTTGGACTTGGGCCATACCTTCGGCCCGCCGTGGTAGTCTCGGGGCTAAGGTACTTGGCTGCTGACCTCCGGTCTAAGGTACTCGGCTACTGAATCCCGGCCACGGAGGCTGCATTTTTGATAGATGCGAAAATCTTGTAGGCCCATGGGCTCAGATGTAGGTGCACATTGAAGAATCTCAGGTGGTCTAAATTTCCGGAGCTGTCTACCACGTCATCTCTCACAATCATATGGTGGTCTTGGGACGTTAAACCAAATATATCAATCAATCATCGCTATACCTTACATGTGTTTGCTCTTGATAAGCCCACACACTATGGAGCTCGGTCCCTAAAACGCTCACAAAAATATACAGCGGCTCGACAGCCACCCGTCCTCAATAAGGAAAGCAACAACAATGCCCATAGACCGTCTCTACAATGTACTCTAGCTTCGCGCCATCCATAGATGGATGAATGTGTGGATGTATCCAGCTGTGCCCTTTAGATCGGGTGGCAGCTCACGCCACCGAGCCATAAAGTTAATTGCTATCACTATGTACTGCAGGATTGAATTTCACTCATGCATTGATTGTAGACACCAATCAGTTAACCTCCTCCTGGTTATTTCGACCCATTTAAAGTGTATTTTGCCTTCAATGTACCTAAACCCAAATGCTTTGAAAAGTTTCGCGCCATTATCTTGGATTATAGAGTAGAGCCATTTACAGAACCTTATCCATTGTTCAGCCGTTCCTTCCTCCTCTCCACACGCACTACATAACGTGTCTGTACCTTCGTATTTGGTTCGGTATGTCTTGGTCTGCAATACTTCCGTTCTGATCTCGAGCATCAGAGAACTACCCCGAGAATAGTTGTAGAGTTTTTTTTTGCGATTTCCTGCTTGAACGTTCGGTAGGTCTCCAGTGACGATTTTGTTAGCATTCCAATCTTCCACATGTCCCTCTCTGTTTCCTTCACCTTATTTTAAACCGATGCTTTCTTTACGCTTGGTATGCTGCTGTTGTCTAAATACTTGTTTGACAATTTTTGAGTTCGCTTCCTCCATTTAGTGTCAACAATCTTCATGTACAAGTAGCTGGAAGCTTTCCTAGCCCACCACTCCTCTCCAATTTTTTCCAGTTCTGTCTTGCTGCTAGCTTCCCTGCACTCGAATGATTTCCATTCCATGTCACCCTTTGGAATCGTCACCCTGTGGATTGTCTACCTCATGTCACTTAACCGGAATTAAGCAGCGCCCTTTAGGAGAGAGGTAATAAGGCAGCACTACGCAGTCGCTGCCTTGTTCGGCTGTGCTAGCCTCAGTGTAAACGTGTTAGCAAGAAACGAACACTGCGAATTTGCAATGGCACTCAGCTGCTGACCCTCAGGTCACGGGATCGAATCCCGGCTGCGGTGGCTGCATTTCCGATGGAGGCGGAAATGTTCTAGGCCCCTGTGCCCAGATTTGGGTGCACGTTGAAGAACCCCAGGTGGTCGAAATTTCCGGAGCCCTCCACTAGGGCGTCTCTCATAATCATATGGTGGCAGTGGAACGTTAAACCCCACAAATCAAATTAAATAGCGACTTTACAATATTTGCTACCTCATTGAACAAACGAGGCCCTTCATGACAGGATTAATTCGATTCATTCTTGCGAGAAGTGTTTTTTTTTGTGAGAATGCGTGGGCACTCACGCTTTCAAAGATAGGGGGCACGACACCGTTGAAGGGATGGGACGCTTACCGCTGCTGTTTTTCCAGGCTGCGTTTCTCAGCGCTTGGTCGGCGTGGCTTCTCGTACAGTGGCCGTGCAGTCTTGGCCATGAAGTTCCGCTGCCGCTTCTAGGCGTGCAGGGATGGTCAGAGCTGGTTCCTTCGGCTACCGGCGGCCCGCGACACGGTTCTTTCGTGAACGCCATCGCATAATATGACTCCGGATACAGCGGCCTGCCAGACAACACCTCGGTTACGTTCCTCGGTTACGTTCCTCGGTGACCTGCCTTCGAGGGTTCTCGAACATTGGCCGCGCTGCCTTGATCAGGCAGTTCCGTTTCCGAAAGTGCAAAGATGGACAGTTTTGGTTCCCTCGGTTACTGGCAGCTGGCAACATGGTTCACTCCCAGATGCCCTTGCAAGCCATGACGTAGGATATATAAGCCAGCCATGCTCTAATTCGGTTGGGCACGACATCGTTGAAGGTATGGGACGCTTACCGCTGCTGTATTTCCAGGTTGGTTACTTCAAAGATGCTTCCTGTTTAAAAAGTAGCAATTACTGCCTTGTTGCGGTGTCGTGCCCTCCTGACCTGCGTGATAAGATGTTCCGTACATTGCTGTTTCTTTCATGTCGGCGCCGGAAGTTTGCATCGTTGTTGTTGTTGCTTTCAGGTGAAATTGAATCTAATCCCGGCCCTGGCGTCGAGTAAACACTCGCAATTGTTCTTGACACAGTGCGTAGGCTGGAAGTGGGTCAGAATAAAATAACTGGTGAAATAAAGGGGCTAAAAGAAAAACAGGATTCTACTGATAAAGAAATCAAAAGCTTGACCATGAAATTGGTCTCTCTGGAAGCAAAGCTGGTTTCTAATACCCCTCCGTCATCCAACTTTGCTAATGGTGCTATTGGTTCTATTTCTGATCAGCTTCAAGCAGTAGTATCAAGGTGTGATGAAGCGGAAAATAGAATGCGATGGTACAACTTGTTGTTTTTAGGAATTCCCAATGAGGACAAAGAAAGCTGGGAAACTTCTGAAAATAAAATTATCGCCGTATGCTCAGATAAGTTAGCGATCACCACTACCAGTTCTCAATATGAACATGTGCACCAGCTTGGCAAATTTGCTTCAAACAAATGTAGGCCGATAATTGCTAAGTTTACGTTTTTTAAGGACAAACAAGCAATCCTCGCCGGTGCACATCGGCTGAAAAATACTGGCTTCTCTATTACAGAAGATTTTTCGCAAGCAACACGGCAAGCGCGCAGGAAACTGCTTCAGTTTGCTAGGGAACGGAATTGTCCTTTCAAACTAAATGTCGACAAACTTCGTATTGATAATACTACATATATTTATGACACTTGTTCTGACACCGTAGTAACCGCTAGATAGCTAGTTGCCGATGTACGCAGTGCTAATGTTCAGCAGCCGTCTACTTCATGTTCTCCTTCACTTTCAGTATCATTTACTAATATTCGCAGTTTGTTACCGAAACGTGTCTTGCTTGATTCATATCTCGAGGACAGTAAATCAGATATTTTATTGCTAACCGAGTCTTGGCTTCACGCTGACGTATGCGACACTGAGCTATGTCATGCTTCAAATCAGTACTTCATTTATCGCCATGACCGGGCACATAAAAGGGGTGGCGGCGTGCTGTTAGCCATCAAACGAACTATATCTTCTTTCCTTGTCGATACTGACACTCCCCTTGATATAGTCTGGGTCGCCTGTCCTACCTTAGCTGGAAAATTATTGATGGGCGTATGCTATCGCCCTCCGTCCTCTGACCGCCTTTTCGTGTCTGAGCTTCACAGAAGTATTTCCAGGGCTCTTGACCTGTTTCCGACCAGAAAAATTTACTTATTCGGTGATTTTAATTTTTCTGATATTAATTGGTCTCGCACGTCTTCTTCGAACAGTACGTCAAGTGAATTCATCGAACAATGTCTTGACTTTAATTTCACCCAGCTTGTCTCAGAGCCCACTCGCGATACTAATATTTTAGATCTTATTCTGACAACAGAGCCACATACCATAGGTACAATTGTGCAATTAGCTGGTTTTAGCGATCACAACCTTCTACAGTTTTCAATTAATATTCCACTAAAATTTCCGGGTGTTCAGCGCAAGGTAATCAAGGATTATAGCAAGGCAAATTACGATCTAATGAACTCTGACCTTGATGGCTTCCTACACAATACATTTCTTCCCTCATTCACCAACAGGTCTGTTCAGGATAACTGGAATTCCTTTAGAAACCTTATAGCGCTCCTCATAGATAAATATGTTCTACTAATAACAATTGCTAACGACTAATCCAACCCATGGTTTATTAAATCACTTAGATCGCTCAGAAATAAAAAGAAGAGGTTATATGCTTCAGCTAAAAGGTTATCATCTTCTCAGTCATGGTCTATGTATAAAGACTGTTTAAAATCTTACTGTCTTGCGATTAGCGAAGTGAAAAAGAAATATTTTTCCGCCGACCTGTCTTCACTTTTACTGACTAATCCTAAAAAGCTTTGGCGTGCCGTTTCGCCTGACCATGGCAGTGATGTTGTTACATTACATAACGCCGATAATGTTCCTGTCTCTGCATCTGAGTGTGCTTCAATCTTCAATTCGTTTTTTTTGCTCGGTTTTTACTAATGAAGACTATTCTTCGTTTCCTTGTGTCGCCGATCGTGAGTACTGCTTCATGTCTCCTATCATTGTTACTGTTGAAGGCATATCTATACTTATACACGGTATAAAGCTGTCTACATCGTGTGGTGTTGACAATATTATTTCCAAGGTACTTAAAAACACATCCGCTTCCTCCAGTCAAATTTTATGCCACATTTTCAACAGTCTTTATCTTCTAGTCAACTTCCAACTGACTGGAAGATAGCAAAGGTTATTCCGATATTCAAGGATACAAACATACACCCGGAAACTACCGCCCCATTTCGCTAACATGTATCTGTTGCAAGCTGCTTGAACACATCATCACCTCTCATATATACAGCCATCTTGAGTCAAATAACTTCTTTCTAAATCAGTATGGTTTTCGGAAAGCGTTATCTTGTGATACTCAGCTATTATAATTTACGTCTAATTTACATAACGGCATGAATAGTAATAAAATTGTTGACTGCATCTTTTTAGACTATGCTAAAGCATTTGACCAAGTTGCCCATTGTCCCTAATAGCTAAGCTGTCTGCACTTAAACTCGACTCATCAACATTATCTTGGCTTAGAAATTTTTTCTCCAATCGACAGCAGTTTACATTTGTCAATAACTTCAGCTCGTCTACTTCATTTGTTTCATCAGGTGTGCCCCAGGGCGCTGTATTAGGACCTTTTTTTCTGATTTATATTAATGATTTGCCTTGTAACATTTCTTCCTCAATTCGTCTTTTCGCGGATCACTGCGTAATGTACAGAAATGTTAACTCTGAAGAAGACCACGTACATTTACAAAAGGACCTCGACTTAATAAATCAGTGGTGTGACCGTTGGCAAATGACGCTTAACACATCTAAGTGCTGCGTACTTTCACCCGTAGGAAATTGGTTTTTAACTTTTCTTACTCTATCTGTTCAGCTGTAATTCCCCGTTCATCTACATACAAATACCTTGGTGTCCATCTTTGTACTTGTCTTGCCTGGTGTACTCACATCGACAAGATATGTGCGAAAGCAAACAGAACTCTCCTATTCTTGCGCCGGAATCTGCATCATTCCTTATACCATTCGGCAGCAGACCTACCAAACGTTTGTACGTCCTCAGCTAGAATACGCTTCATCGATCTGGTCTCCGCATCACCAATATCTAATAGTTGAACTGGAATCCATCCAAAATCGTGCAGCCCGCTTCATCACTTCAGTGTATAACCGCCACTCCAGCATCACTTAAATCAAACGCGATATTGCCCTTACTAACTTGGGTTCCCGCCGCTCTGTGACCCGTCTATGCCCCCTCCATAAGTACTACTACAACTCGTGGACCAGTCGTCTATCGCTTGACATTCCTTCGCGTACATCTAGTCGACTTCATAATCATCTCAGTTTCAGACGCATCTTCGGCAACACACAGTCATTCGATAATTCTGCATTGCCACGCGCCATTGCAGTTTGGAATAGCCTTCCGGATGAAATTGTTTTTTTGAGAGATCCGGCCAAATTTCGTGAGCTACTGCAAATTTATATGTTCTCTTGATTTTATATAAAGTTGCTTTATTTTTTTTCATTTTGTATTTTGCTGCATTTGCTTATAGTGTTTGTTCTTCTCCTTTCATTGTAAAATTTTCTTTGTTTTCTTCAATATATTTCTTTTTATGCTTTATGTATTGTGATTTTTCTGTAACCCCCCCCCCCCCTACTCAATGCTCCTCTGGGGCCTGTGGGGTAACATGAATAAATAAATAAATAAGCTAACAACGTACACATATCAGTTTCAAGAAGTTTTTTGTAGCCACGTAGGTTAGTTAAATGTTATCGCCTGATCTTTTCACTGGAGACTCATCTGATTTTACTTGCACGTAGTATTATTCAGTGCTCTTGTAGTGCACGGATGCCAAGACATTGAACGCGGGTAGTCGGACGGGTTCGTGATATGCTATTCTGTAACTACGCCATCACTAACTCGCCTTCACTGCGCTAAATTGCTTTTGTGCGTTTTTGATAGGTGGTGGCACATTGCAAGCGAGTTGCTTGTTGAACGGTTTCATAGCGAAACGGCAAAACGTTCTCCGTAGGCAGATAACGGTGACGCGGAGTGACCGAAGTCGTTTGGTGGAGGATATTTTTCTGATTGCTTTCAGGAGTGGTGTTCAAAGAAACCATCTTGATGACGAGGATTTGTAGCTGAACATAGAAGGCTGTCAACGCTACAAAAAGGAATGGGACCATAAGCGATGAGCTGCTCATTCACAAGGAGCCAGCTGGCCTTCACGTTTTTTGGTGCCTTAATGTTTTCTCGCACTTGTCAGTCACTTTGATTGTATATTAAAATATGGCACTCTTGAGTCAGAATAAAATAAAAGCACACTTTTGGGGCGAAGCTCCTTATCGCGTTACCCGTTCGTCCCGTTATCGTTCGTAACCTCCGGTGGCACATGCCCGAGAGAGCGGTTCATCGCTAAAGGACCCATCTGGACGTCTTGGTCGCTGGGTGCTCCATCCGCAAGAATACTCATTCGTGGTCCACTACAAGTCGGGACGCCTGCACACAGACGCAGACTGTTTGTCACGTAATCCGGTTGAAACACCCGACCTGACAGACCTTGATTCAGACCCCTGCGTTCTCTCCATTCATGCTTTGGGTGATATCTCCACCGAACAACGACGTCGCCCGTTGTTACTCTCCATCATCGAGCGTCTGACCTCTGCTCCAACAGACCCTTCCGTTCGCCTGTTCGAACTGCACGACAACATTCTGTACCATCGCAGCTTCAACGTTGATGGCCCGGAATTACTACTCGTGTTTCCCCATCCCCTGCGTACCAGCGTTCTCGAACAACTACATGACGTACCTACAGCCGGTCACCTAGGCGTCTCTCGTACCTACGATCGTGTGCGACGTCGCTTTTTCTGGCCCGGACTGTATCGTTCTGTGGTTCGCTACGTCACTGCTTGCGACTGCTGCCAACGCCGCAAGCGCCCCTCTGTGCTACCGTCTGGCCTCCTACATCCCATTGACATACCGACGGAACCATTCTTCCGTGTTGGCCTTGACCTGTTGGGCCCGTTTCCTACGTCCACCTCCGGAAATAAATGGGTTGCAGTCGCCACAGACTACGTCACACGCTTTGCCATCACTAAAGCACTGCCGACAAGCTGTTCCACTGACGTCGCTGACTTTTTCTTGTATGAAGTCATTCTTCATCACGGCGCTCCGTGGCAGCTGCTTACTGATCGAGGAAGGTACTTTCTTTTACGTGTTGTGGATGACATTCTCCGCACCTGCTCCACTGAGAACAACCTTACCACCACTTATCATCCACAAACAAATGGATTGACCGAGCGTCTGAACCGAACGCTGACGCAGATGCTGTCAATGTACGTTTCGTCAGATCACCGTGACTGGGACAAAGCACTCCGCTTTGTCACGTTCGCGTACAATTCTTCACGGCACGCTAAAGGACGCAGCTAGTTATTCGCCGTTTTATTTGCTATTTGGCCGACATCCAGCATTACCATTTGACACGCTCCTTCCTTCGGCTGCCTCCTTGTCTTCTGAGTACGCCAGCGATGTCGTTTCTCGAGCCCATGCAGCCCGTCAGCTTGCCCGTGATCGGCTGCACTTGTCGCAAGCGCACCAAAAAGACCGCTATGACAGTCGCCCCCAAAGCGTGCACTTCTCGCCGGGGTCTCTGGTACTTCTGTGGACACCAAACCACCAAGTGGGCTTATCAGAGAAGCTACTATCACACTACCATGGCCCCTACAAAGTGTTACGACAACTTAGTGACGTGAGCTACGAGATCGCACCCCTAAACAATGCCTCTTCGACCACCTCACTCCAGACAGACGTTGTACACGTTTCCAGACTCAAACCGTATCACCCTCCTCGTTCGTCGCCGCCGTACTAAGCGCCGTACCGGCGCTTCCGCCGCAGGGGAGTGATGTTACGGTGCATCATCGACAGGAGCAAGCGTGGCACTTTGCGAAGATGAAGAAGACGCCTGTGCGTTAGGTGCTTGCGCGAGAGGCAACTCAGACATCTTGTTCGGCTGCCGATTTTCGGTGGACGCTATCCTGTAAGCCTAGACCTCGCCCCGTCACAATATAATGTCCGCTGGATGGCGGTACTTATATATTATGAATACATGATGAAAAGATGTAAGATGGGGGTACTTGCAAAGTTCACTAGATAGACAGACGGATGGAAAAACTGATGGACGGGCGGACAGACGAACGGACGGACATACAGAGGGACGGCCGCACGAACAGACGCGCGGACGGACGGAAGCACGGACGGACTGACGAACGCTTCGCCCCCCCCGCAATCATCATTCACTTCGTGGATATGCTGTATTTTTTTCTTGTGTACTGCATGTGGCGCAATTTTGGTGGTTATTACAGAGTGCAACGGCAAAGAATTAACGCCCCCTAGGTGTGTATACGTGTGCATTATTTCCGAGATTTATGTTTTCATCGCGCTTATCAAATCTGTAACACCCGAGTGGCGTTAAAATTCCTAGAAAAAAGTCTAAGAATTGATGGCTTTGACACTAGTGCTTCTGAATATAATGTAAAAGGCTTGTGTTTTATTGAAGAAACAACTCCGTGTTTCTGACTGCACAAGTCATCAATTACGAATGAGCGATATGTTTGGAAATCGTCATCGTTTGAACATTCGGTCCTGTGCAGTGATAGTACTCGCTAGCGGCCTACCACTGCGGCAAATACGTCAGGTTAGCTCGGAGTGCCCTTCAGTTCATAAATTTCTGTTTATTCATGCGGTTTTTTTTTTGTTTTACTAAGCATCGCTCATGTACGTTAACGAAGCTGAAATATAAACTGTCACACCACGGGAAATAATTAGCGGTGAGCACTAAGCACTTCACACGGTTGTGGGAAGTATTTTGGTTTCATATCTATTTCAGTGGAGCTCGTGGCTTGATCAGGTGAAAGTGGCACGGACCGTAAGGGCTATGTGATTTTATGTTAACAAAGAGGTGGACCCTCTTCCGGGCGCTATTTTGAATCGTACAGTTAGCGACTTATATTTCACATAACATTGCTAGTAACGAAAAATGTAATGTAGGGAGGCATGAGGTCTCCTGTACTATTCACTACGTGTGTAAACAAGGGGTTCTCAGGGTTCCAGATTCGGAACAGTTAAGGATACGCGTTCATGAAGAGTGCCATCATGGTGGGTGATTAGGTAATGACACTTCATGGATTAGTAACTCAAGAGACCAACTGTAACTCATGAATACTGACTTGAACAAGGGAAGCAAAATGTAGGTAGTGTATATTATGGTAAACTTTCTTCCCGCCTTGACGATGCACGCTTACGTTGACGCAGGCGGCTCCGACGTTGGGACAGTAGGGTTTCACATTAATGCGGTATCGTAGGTCTTCTGGACGGCCTTCACAGTAGATATTCACAGTACATCACAGTGGATCTTCACAGTAGAGTAATTTTGTATAGCATGCTCATTCCTTGCCACAGTGTGTGAAAGAGACAGCAAACTGTCAAAGCATATGGTCCACAGTAATGACGTCATTAAAATTCCCGTGATTGCTGCGATTGCTTGTGACCTCTTTCTGGATATACAGGGTTCATAAAGTTTCTACTTGGGTAAGTTCTTGCTTGTAACAATCGCAAAGAAACCACTCGAAATCTGTTGAGCTTGTCTAGCGTGTGGCACTGGGAATTCTCTTCTGTTCGTGTAGTAATGCTTTGTGACTGCATTGTATATAAGCAATCTGTCCCTGTTCTCGTGTTGCATGCATGTTATTGGGATTTTGAGCGCGTCGTGCACGTATAGTAAGCCCTCATGCAGCTGCGTAAGCTGCCTCATTTAAGTTCGCTCGCGACGAATCGAAAGGCGCCATGACCAGAATAGTATGTATTAAAACCTAATATGTTGAAAAATAAAGCAATGTATGAAACAGTCTATGAAAGGAGGAGGCGCTTTGTGATAAGTGGCGAGTCTTTGGAAGTAATAAACGAATATGTCTACTCAGAGCAGGTAGTGACCGCAAAGCTGAACGATAAAATTCACGTTGCAAGATGCATAGCAATGGCGCGCAGCACATTCATCTGGTCTTCTTGATTAGTAGCTTACCGCTATCTCTGCATAGCAACGCACTTATTTACAGAGCATCAACTGGCAGGCTTAAAGAGAGGGTTAAACTTTGACTGAAGACAAGAAAGCGATCAATAGAAATAAAAATTCTAGGTGTAATATTAAGGAAAAACAACAGACAAGTGTGGAGTCGCAAGAAAAAACGAGTTTTAAGTATATGTTAGTCGAAATCAAAAAGAAATAAACTTGGACGGATCATGTAGCGAGAAGGAGAATAACCACTTGTCGTTAAAAATAACAGAATATATTCCAAAACGAGATAATGTGTTGGGGGTGACAGAAAGTTTGGTGGGCAGATGAGATGAAGACGTTTGTGTGTATAACGGGTGCCGCAGCAAGCAAGAACTTCGTTGTTAGGCGGAACATGAAAGAGCCCTTTGGCCTGTAGGAGGTGCAGTCATAGGGATGATGACGATGATCATGAATTAAAAATATCTCCATTTTATACTTTAAGCGATATCACAAATAAATCATTTTAAAACTTTTGGGAGAACGAGAAAATGTATTATTTCTGCCGTGTTCGTATAATTAAAACATCTTTCTTGTCTCTTGCTTCAGCTAAAATCTCCAGTGATTGAACTTTGCAATTCAGGTGACGTAACTAGATTATATACCATACAAAAGCAAGACGTCGTATGTAGAGCACTCTAAGGCACGCGAATCATTGTACACATTACTGGGTGAAGGGTAACCAGTTCATAATGCGTCATTCCGCTATTGCTTGTCCAGTAGACAGCAACTGTACCAATTGATCTGATTACGCCTCCTTTTACTGTCTTGCACCTTCTTTTTTGTGTGAGCTTTCAGATAAGAGGTCAATGCGTATTTCCCAAATACAATTTCACCAAAACTGACTCTTTCAAAAATAATCAAGCAGAAGCACCTTTTCAAAAATGAACAACAAATTTTTTAGAACAAGCGATGGCTTAGCAGTAATCAGAAACTGCATGGATAGGTTAAACGACTTGGTCCAGCAACGTGACAAAAAAAAAATGACGTGAAACGTTTGGCATGTTCAGCCAATGTCAAGTGATGCCGAATTCGTTAAGTTTTCGTAGCCGTTCCAACAGCTTTTCCAAAGGCTTTTTGTTGTGTCTTACACACCGTCCATTATATTTCGTCGTTTCGCTTAGTGGCAATGTAGTACTTCCAAACCTGAAAACTTAGTTTTGTGCTCTACGCACAGAAAAAAGTCCTTTCACACCAGTTTCGCGTGCTACGTCTTGCCTTTTTAAAGTAGACATCTTAGTATTGTTAGTTAACGTACTGTTCATGAAAACCTATACTGATTTCAAAAACACCACCAAGATACTACTTCATTGCCACGTTCATTCCTTAATCTGTTTCCACTGGTCCAACCTCAGGCCAAAGGGAGCGAAAGCACCAGTGATATGCTTAACCAACGCGTCTAACTTGCGTAAGAATCACAATGTCACAGGAACATTACCCATATCGAACAGGTAGAAATGGCATTGTTCTTCATAAGCTGCCGATTGATTCACGCTTTTGTTCGAACTCGCAAACACGACATCTATTGTTTGCCATCCATCGTAAGTCTTCTTCTATTTGATTTATTTTTTTCCTCAGTATTGTAAGCATTCGTTTAAAGTTTTGGCAAGGTATTCTTTATCGAAATAAGACAATAGTTAGTTTCCACCAGTACAAGGGTAAATATAAAACCTGTCATACGTAATCCATAGAAATGTCGTGCAACAACAGCGACAATTTCACTTTTCATTGTCTCAAAACGCCGATTGACAGGGTAGAACGCAGGCCATTATGCCCTGTCATCGTGTAGGCTTCAAACCCAGCTTTGCGTTGCAAGCCCTTTGACTGAAAAGCTCGATATTCCCGAAGGCTGATAGCAAATTTGATTGCTTTGGGCTTCCAGGTCTTATGATCAGTGCATTTGCTGCAGTGTAATAACCAAGGACTGAAGCATTACGGCGGCAGCTTAAAGGGAAATTCATCCAAACCCTACATATTGGCACAGCAAGCCGCAATTTCTGGCGTTTGTCACCATCTTCAAGTGCGTATATCAGGATTAGTAAGGTTTTATCTTTCAATGAGAAAAGGAACAGTACAACCTGCAACTTTATGGCCATGCTTTTTCCAATAATCGATTTTGGAAAGCCAAAGCGGGGCCTATTGCTTATTTTGTACATTTGGCTCCAACACGTTCAAGGACAGCAAGGACTTCGCGCTCGGGGTAACGAGAACTATTTTGCTACCGATATTGCGCATATTCATTTTCTCTGTGAAAGAAGACTTTATGTCCGGCAGCTCTTTTCGTTGGATAACAGCACTCATTTTCGCGTCCTCTCTTGGTACGGTGACTAGAACCGGTACCTAGAGGTACTAGCAGAAGCTTGCCTTTGTCACGAGCACGTTCTCATAGTCGCCTCGACCACCACCCGGTCGATCATCTCGCCCCTCTTTTAGAATCTGCGCCAGGGCTCGTGCTCACACGTGAAGTGGGTACCCGTCAAGGAAAATAATGCTACAACCTCAATGGAGAAAATCGCACCCAGTGATGTCACTCGTTTGAGGGCTGCCATCTACGCAATAGCGCAGCAAGCAACTACAAGTGACATCACGGCAATTTCTGAACAGCGGTCTCCGAACGGAGGACCCACTTGGTCTTTACTTGTAGGTGAGACGGTTTCCATAGACTGCATCGTATTGAACAAGACGCACATCGGTGAAGCTTGTATGTCACATGACGAGAACACTTTAGCTCAGGCTCTTGACACGATTAATGACGCCTACGATGTCATAGGCATCAAAAGAGGAACATTCGTGCACGTGCTTCGGAGAAAGCAGGTAGACATAGTAGTCAACTCCGTAGGCATTACTCGTGATCGCACCGCCTGTTCGCCTTCACAGCAAACCAATTCGGACAGGCAGTCTTCTACGTAAAGAAGACGTGGAAGCACAACACTGACCTGTTTTCATTCGGTGGGTTACCCTTGATGCTTCTTTCAGCCTTGTAAATGTTACTGTCAGCGAGATGCATCATCTTCCTCAATTTACATCGAGGAAGGCAGCCCTCAAACGGTTTGCGTGACGTGGTACTCGCCCTTATGGCCACAACCTTAGCGTTCTCCTCTCCGCTACTGAATGACCACACGCGCAGCACTTTAATCCGCCTCGTCATGGCTTGCTGGATGTTGGCCTGCCTGTCGTTGGTCAGTTACACCCGGAGCCTACTCATTGCTAGACTCATGGCTGGGCCAAGATGGGAGGCCGACGATAGCCTATATGAGATAATGCCCAAGTTGCAGAAGGGTCTTCTGCTACCTTGTGCTGAGGCAAACTTCTTCTTTGATGTTGTACTCACAAGGGCTGCTGGGAACGGCCACAGTGTTACTGATGCTATGGCCTCAGCCAGCAGGCATTGGGCTCGCAGCAGGCGCGATTTTACCGGAACCTTGCTTGCTTGCTTGTTCCTTTCTTTTGTGGCTCTCACCCACCAAGGGGGATTCGCCAAGAAGCCGGTGGTTAATGCAAGTCAATACCTTTAGATGTTTTAGACTAGGGGACCAGAACCTTTCAGTCATGCGTAGAGTGCCCCAAAAGAGGCATTTACGTCTTCTTTACCGATAGCATCGACCCATTCAGATTTCTGCGACTCGAGAAAGTCATAGCAAGAGGGAAGAAGCCCATCAACAGTTTGATAGGCGGCTTCCCCGTCAGGAGGGATTTTCTGCTGCATCGGAGCTGATTTCTTTGGTGCACAGAATTTTCGAAACCGGCTGGGAAATACGACTCGAAAGGCTGGCGAAAAGGAATTGTTCCGGGTTCATCGAAGACGAAGAAATGCTTCTTCAATTGCTCAACTTGACTTTTTTTCGTTTGCTCTTTTTATGTTGTTTTTATTTTTACATTAGTCTTATTATATTACCAATTCATTGCACTTAGTTAAAATGATCACATAAAAACTGCACTACACTTTCTTGGCCAATCCCCCTGAGTGGGTATGAGCCAACATCCCAGGGAAACAAAACAAAAACAAAATCAAGGTATAGCTTTTATGCTAATTTATTGTTTGTGTTGCATATTGTCGCAGTGCAACGCGAACAAAAGATGACAGCAGCTTACGGCAGCGAAAAGAGCGTATTCAGGATCAGCTGTACAGCAAGATACCTGCTTCGTTGTTGTCCCGAAAAACCACCTGACCCATCAGCTGGACCCTACAAAACACTCCTACCACCGTTCTTTTTCATATAAACACGTGTCACTTGTCCCTCCTTATAAGAGCATCGCCCCGATGCTGATTCAGACCCACAGTATTTTTTTAACGTGCAGTCGGTCACTCACATACGGCTTCATACGCACTAAATGAACAAGTTCAGGCTGGTGCTGGCGACGCCTCGGGCATTGGGGACTGTCAGAGACAACCTCGTAGGTGGCGTCACTTAGCTGGCGCGATACATGGTATGGCCCGAAATATCGCCTTAGCAGCTTCACGGACAGTCCACGTTTTCGTACGGGTGTCCAAACCCACACTCTATCACCGATTTTGTACGTTACAGTTCTATGGCGAGCATTGTAGCGGCCTGCGTCGTAGTCTTGTCGCTGGTGGATCCGTAAGCGGGCGAGCTGCCTAGCTTCTTCCGCGCGTTCAGTGAACACGTCAGCGCCTGTGTCGGTAGTGTCTCATTCATGTGGCAACATCGCATCCAGCATAGTCCGTACCTCCCGTCCGTGAACCAAGCTGAATGGAGTCATGCGAGTCGTCTCTTGTTTAGCCGTATTGTATGCGAACGTGATATAGGGTAAAATTTCGTCCCAATTCTTATGTTGGACATCCACGTACATCGACAGCATGTCTCGAATCATCTTGTTGAGGCGCTACGTTAGTCCATTCGTTTGCGGGTGGTACGCAGTGGTCTTACGGTGAGTCGTTCCACTAAGCATCAGAACGTGGTCTAAAAGAGCTGCCGTAAATGCTGTTCTGCGGTCTGTGATCACGATAGTCGGGACACCGTGGCGTAGCAGATTATTTTCTATGAAAAATTTCGCCACTTCCACTGCGGTGCTCTTTCGGATACCTTTTGTTTCGGTATACCTGGTTAGGTAGTCTGTTGCGACTATAACTTAGCGATTCCCTGCAGTAGAAGTAGGAAGAGGTCCCAAAATATCCATTCCTATCTGTTCAAACGGTGTACGTGGAACCTGAACTGGTTGCAGCAGACCGGCGGGTCTCTTTGGAGGTGACTTGCGTCGCTGGAAATCGATGCAAGTGGGAATGTGGTGCTTGACGGCTGTTGTGAGTCGTAGCCAGTAGTATCCCTGCTGTACTCTTGCCAATGTGCGAGTGTAGCCTAAATGGCCAGACGTCGGCTCATTGTGACATGCTTGGAGCACTTCAGTTCGAAGGGGTGCAGGAATAACGAGCAAATAGGGAGCTCCGATTAATGAAAAGTTTCTTTTGTAGAGGACGCCATTGCGTAAGCAAAACGACGATAATGTCCTTGCAAAGACTCTAGGTGCCCTCGAAGAACGTCCGTCCACGTAATTATTCAAATCAAGCAATTCAGGGTCACTTCGTTGTTGTTGGGCAATCGTGGACGCGTCGAGAACACCAAGGAAGGCCATATCGTCGTCGTCAGAAAGAGAAGCTGACTGTACTGGTGATCGAGACAGGCAGTCGGCGTCCGTATGGCGCTTCCCAGACTTGTGTATGACCGTCATATCAAACTCTTGTAACTTCAGACTCCACCGTGCTAATCGGCCAGTTGTATCTTTTAAATTAATCAACCAACAGAGGGAATGATGGTCACTTATAACTTTGAAAGGGCGGCCATAGAAATACGGGCAAAATTTCATAACTGCCCAGACCACGGTGAGGCATTCTTTCTCAGTTGTTGAATAATTGGCCTCAGCGAGTGTTAGCGTCCTGCTTGCATAGGCGATCACTCGTTCCGTGTCTTCTTGCCACTGCACAAGCAAAGCTCCGAGGCCTACATTGCTTGCGTCAGTGTGAAGCATTGTTGGCGCTTGTTCGTCGAAGTGAGCAAGCACTGGAGGTGTTTGAAGACGTTGGCGGAGGTCATTAAACGCTGCTTGCTGTTCGTGGTTCCACTCAAAGTGGCGTCGTCTCTAGTGAGGCAAGTTAACGGCGACGCAATCCGTGCGAAGTCGGCGATGAACCGGCGATAGTAGGCGCATAGGCCCAGAAGGCGCCTGACAGCTTTCTTATCGGATGGTACTGGGAACTCTGCCACGGCCGCAAGTTTTTCGGGATCAGGCCGAATGCCGGTGCAGCTGTTGACTTGACCAAGAAACAGCAGTTCTTCAAAACAAAAGTGGCATTTCTCTGGTTTCAATGTGAGGCCTGCGGAGCGTATGGCTCTTGAAACAACTTCTAGCCTCTTGAGATGCTCGTCAAAAGTTGGGAAAAACACTATGACGTCGTCTAGATAAACTAAACAGGCCTTCTATTTTAACCCTGAAAGTACAGTGTCCATGAGCCTTTGAAAAGTAGCGGGCGCTGAGCACAGACCGAAGGGTAGAACTTTAAATTCATATAAACCATCTGGCGTCACAAAAGCGGTTTTATCCCGATCTCTTGGGTCTACCTCGATCTGCCAATATCCACTTCTGAGGTCCATTGAAGAAACGTAGCGAGCGTTTCGAAGCCTGTCGAGGGAGTCATCAATACGTGGAAGCGGATACACATCTTTCTTAGTCACTTGATTCAGCTTCCTGTAATCCACGCAAAAACGCAGGGTACCGTCCTTTTTCTTAACTAATACTACAGGCAATGCCCACGGGCTCTGTGATGGCTGAATTACATCATCTTCAAGCCTTTTAGCGACTTGTTGCTGTATCACTTCCCGTTCCTTTGGAGCCACACGATAAGGATTCTGGTGTATAGGCCTTGCTGCGTCGGGGGTAATTATTCGATGTTCTGTTAGCGGCATTCGACCGACCCGTGATGTCGATGAAAAGCACTCCTGGAATTCAGCTAGCAGCTCAAAAAGTCTCGTTCGGGAGATGTCGGCGCTCAGTACTGAAGTTAGTAAGCAGCAAGTTTGTGCGTCCAGCAGTGACAGTGACAAGACCTCGAGCAACTGAAATACCGTGGCTAAATATCAGTGAGCGTATTTGGTCAGCAACACCGTCACCGTCAAACGGCTCATCCCCTGCCACCGAAACAAGCGTACACGATCGTGGCAGGACGACCACATCGTCATCCGTGAGACGCGAAGGCCCTGAACAAGACGTATGTCTTGGCTCTGAACAATCGACAAAAGCAGGGCTCTTGTTGCGAAATGTAATGACACTGTCAGGGATGTTGATGACGGGGCCATGTCCTCTCAAGAAATCCATTCCGATAATCAGGTCTCTACAGCATGAAGCGAGAACGACGAACGTCGCCACGAAAGTAAAGCCACCGGTGTCGAGCCTTGCTGTGCACATTCCGACAGGCATCAGTAATTGGCCGCCTGCCGTCCTTAAGTGAGGTCTTGTCCACGCTGTCTTTACTTTCTTGAGGCGTACGGCAAGGTCATCACTGATAATAGAGAAGTCAGCCCCGGTGTCGACTAAAGCTTTGACTTGCTGTCCATCCACAAGAACGGTAAGACCTGGGGTCACAGTCTCCTCGGTATCACGTCTTGTCGGCTTTATAGCGTCCTGAGGTGGGAGTAATGGGGGCTTTTTTTGTTCGTCTTGACAGCCTGCAACCTTACCCCCTGAGGTCGCCGCCTTCAGTTTCACCGGTGTGGGCTGGGTGACCTCGCTCCTCTGGTGTTTGCAAAAGTGCGGCGCTGCAACGAAGGTGACTGGGCAGGAGAAGGAAAGCGTGGTCGATGTCGGAAGACCGGCTCGTAATCAGTTATAGTCTCGTCATCATTGTTACGGCGGCCGTTGAATGGGGGTCGAGGTACCGGAGGTCCTTGAGAACCGACATCGCCACGGCGGGATACGTACTCGTTGGCATGTCGAATGTCAAACCGTGGCCTGAGAGGGCGAGACGGATCGGCGCGGTGCCAGCAATAGCGGGCTATGTGGCCTACACCTCCGCAGTTGAAGCAGAGTGGACGCCTGTCGGCAGTGCGCCAGGTGTCTGTTCGGCGAAGCTGTGGTTGCCGTGATGACTCCTCACGCGACAAAGGCCATGGCAGGCCAGAAGACGACTGGTCGTATGGGGGCTGGATGGGTGGGCGCCACGATGTCTCCCCCTGTGGTGGTTACCAAGGAACAGTTGCAGGTGGCGGGTAGTATGAAGGCGGAGCGGGTGGGGAGCTTCGAAGGGCGGCGGCGTACGTCATGAGACGTTGTTCGGGGGCAGGATTAGCTGTCGAGAATGTTTGGCGGATTTCGTCACGGACGACTTGAGCGACAGATGCCATGGGTGTATCCACTACCAGAGTCCGCAGCCTTTGCAGTTCTTCACGAACAATCTCTCTAAACATGTCGCGTAAGGAGCTATGACTGTCGAACGTCACAGCGGCGGCCTGAATTTGGGGGCTGCTGCACAAGCGGTCATATTGTCGGCAGCGTTGGTGAAGGGCCCGCTCGATAGCCAACGCTTCTTTGATGAGGTTCTTTGCAGTGCTTGGCGGGTTGCGCAGAAGTCCGGCGAACAGCTGCTCTTTCACGCCACGCATGAGGTAGCGCAACTTCCTATCTTCAGTTATTTGCGGGTCAGCCCTCCGAAATAAACGGGTCATGTCTTCGGTGAACATGGTGACCGTTTCATTGGGTTTTTGGACCCTTAGCTCTAGTAGGTGGTAGGCGCGGTCACGTCTGTTGACATTGGCAAAAGTTTCAACCATCTTCTGGTGAAAGTCGGTCCATGTGGACAGGTTGCCTTCTCTGTTCTCGTACCAAGTACGAGCGCTGTCATCGAGATAGAAGTAGGCCCGGCCGAGCTTTTCCTGAGCAGACCACTGGTTGATCTTCGCAACACGGTCATAGTGGTGTAACCAGTCTTCTACATCTTCGTGTGCATCACCACCAAAGCGTTTAGGCTCCAGCGATTGAAAAAACGTTACCTGAGATGGAGCGGGAGGACTGGTGCCGAGAACTACAGGCTGGGGGCTGGTGTTAGCCATTTCTAGATGTGTGGTAGAGGTTTTCTGCGAGGGGTTGCAGTCTGGAGGAATAACTCGTAGCCGACGACTGAATCGATGGACAGGGGTTGCAGTTGGCACGTCCAAGCTGGATGAATGGCTCCCACTAGGAGTGTGAAGCATCGGGCAGCGTCGCGGCCCAGCACCTCCACCAGTGTCGCAGTGCAACGCGAACAAAAGATGACAGCAGCTTACGGCAGCAAAAAGAGCGATTCAGGATCAGCTGATGCTGATGACCTTTGATGGATGGCGCTTACCCACAAAGGGGGATGGGCCAAGAACCGGGCGGCAGGATACTTAAATGAAACTAAACTGAAAATGAAGCCAATCTGAAAAAGTAGCTTAAAATAATACTACCAAAAAACAAAAATGTGTGCTGAGCAAGCGGTCAAACCATCTTTTGTTTTTGAAAGACATAACTACGAATTATAAACTAAAGATCTGAAAAGGTAGTGGTTCACTAGCATGGTAATCTTTTAGTTGCGTTGATGTAATCAAACACAGCGGAGCATACATCCCTGTGGGAGTAACCAAATGAAGTTCCGCCAAGTGATAAAATTACTGGTAAATTTACTTGTATTCTTAGCTTGTGTAATGGGGCTACTAAACATCTTTCTCTCTGATAAGAAAAACGATGACAGAATAAAAAGAAATGCTCAATTGTTTCAATTTCGTTGCACCAAATGCATAGCGGTGACGCCTTGAGCTGATCTTTATTAAGGTAATAATTTAGTTGTGAAACTGCACAGCGCAATCTGGTATAAGTGACCTCTAACTGGCGAGATATACACCACTGTTTATTCCAGCAATAGCTCAAACGCTCGAAATCTTTAAATTTACCAAAATTACCTTTTCCCCATTGCAGGCAAGCATTTCGGAACCTTAGCGCGGTTACGTAAGCCGTATCTGGTAAAACTGGGATGGTGGGCCCACCCAGGGATACTGCTGCTAAAGAGTCCGCCATTTCGTTCAAATATAATCCGCGGTGGCCTGGTACCCATTGCAAATGCAGTTTTTTTATGTTTTTCGGTACTAAATGCCGAAACGTATTCATCAGCTCTGAATTTACTGGCGTAGAAAGTGCATTACAAACTGATAACGAATCTGTAATGATAACTGTTAATGATTCGCTTGAGGGTAATTTGCGTAGGGCAAGAACAATGGCCAATAATTCTGCCATGAATACCGGGGTATAATATGGGAGTTGAATCGAAAAAGACCAGTCCAAAGAAGGAGAGAAGATGCCAACCCCAGCCTTTTCTTTTGACACAGATGCATCAGTCGCTATGATATTGCTTATATCTAGGTGGGCTAGATAATCTGCTAACTGGTCATTTAAATACCTATATGCCAATTGTTTCGCGTTATGAGGAAATATATCATCGAATTGTATGCTAAGCATTGACTTTAGGTAGTGTATTGGACCAATATGTCTAATTTTTACATTCAGTTGCTTTAGTAGCGCTTGTGCAAATACTATTTGCGGGGTGTGTAGTCGTGACCAATGGGTTTCGAAAAATAAAGTCGGTTCTTGAATGAAAGCGTAAAATGAGAGTCTTTGGTGTGAACTGTATATCTTTAAGAATGCTTGCACAGTAAGAATTTTAAACCTATTTAGCAGAGAAGGTAGGCGAACTTCCATATACAACAAGTTATTTGCAACAAACTTTGGTAGACCCAGACACAAACGCAACGCTTCTCTTTCCAGCAGTATTAGGGATCTCATTTTATAGGCTGCGCTGCCAGAAAATAGTACACATCCGAATTCCATGATAGGCCGCACATAAAGTTTATATATCATTATTAGCACATCTCTTCTTAAACCCGCATTACGGTTTGCAACCTTCCGTAGCCACCCCATGGCCCGTGTTGCCTTGGAGTACACATCATCAATGTGACTTCTCCAATTTAATGTGTCATTATATATGATGCCCAAATATTTAGGGGAATTCGCCTGCGGAATGAGCTCATTACTGTACATTAACGAGATGTTGATAGGCTGCAGAAAAGAGAATGCAAGGAGCAAGCTTTTCTTTACGTTCAGGGTCATATGAATATTTTTAAGGCATCTTTCTATCATATTGAGATAATTTTGTAGACTCTCGTATAATGATTGAAGGTCGGTATTACTTGCGAAGAAAGCAATATCGTCCACGTACACATATAACTGAATATCCTTATTTGATGGAATAGAGCTTAAGAAAATATTAAATAAAACTGGCGACAGGACAGCCCCCTGTGGTACGCCACGTGTCTGCTTATATCTATTCGATGAGTACCCATCTTTAAAGCAGTAATATTCTCTCCCTCTTAAAAACTCCGACACCCACGCAGTGATGTAGTTGGGAAAGTGGTGATATGCCATCTGTTTTAATAAAATTGAATGCTCAACCCTATCGTACGCTTTAGCCAAATCTAAAGTAACTAAAGCACAGTATTGGCACCGACGCCGAGCCAGTTGTATTCGGCTCTTTAAATCAACATGCGCACACCATATTGAGCAACCGGATCTAAAACCAATTTGACTGGGGTTTAATATTGCGTTATTATTAATATATTTCATTACCCGGGCATTCAAAACTCTTTCAATTAGCTTAACCAGATTTGACGTGATTGATATCAGCCTTACATTGTCCAAGGCGAATCCTTTTTCCTGCTTTTTAAGAAGTGGAATCACTTTAGACAGCTTCCATTCTACAGGTATCCAAGCTTTTGTCAAAGAAAAATTCACCAGATTAAGTACTTCAGTTGGACAAATCCCGAATAATACTTTTATCATTGAATTTGTTACCCCGTCTGGTCCAGGGTAACAAATTCAACCCATTTGAACCGCGTTCAAATGGGTTGAATTCTGAAATCTGAAGAGCGCTTTTTTGTTTTTAGCCTTAGAAAGATACTCATGTCGTTTCATATTATAACCATCTTTTGCTGTACTTACTGTGCGTTTGAAGTCTGCTGCTGCGAATTTATAATCACACCAATTTTTTGGACATTGGTTGACCAGCAGTTGTTTCCATGCAGCTTTCCGTTTTCTATAGCTCCTCGTGCACTCTTCAGTCCACCATGGACTAAAAGAACCTCTTGTGGCCGAGTCTAATTTAAACGTTGCGTCTTTGACTGATCTTTGTAACACTGCACACAGACTCATAGCCCTAATGTCACCTTGTATGTCCTTGCGGTGATCAAAAGTAGCCCTCAAGTCTTTTTCTAATTTTTGTATAGTTGAGGAATGAGCGGGACTTTTCGGCGACATGTATTCTTGGAAAGTTCAGTACAAAACTAATAGGCAAGTGGTCACTGTTAGTAGCACAGTCTAAAGTTTGCCACGAACATATATTTAGAGATGAGCTTGAAAATGTCAAGTCAATTACAGATTTAGAGAGACCTCGGACAAAAGTAGCAGACTGCGAATTTAAACAGGATAAATTCTTGTCAATAGCCCATTCCCACAATCGTTTTCCGCTTAAATCTGTTTTAAAACCCAAGGCCACATGATGTGAATTGAAGTCTCCAGTGATTAATATATACTTTCTGCAGGCAGAGAACATATCGTCTAGACTTCGTGTGTCTTGCACCCCGGCGGGGAAATACGCATTTACAAACGACAAGGGAGAAGCGTCTGGTAATACTATGTCTACTATCAAAATTTCACCAACTGGAGTCACACAACGATAAGAGAAGGATCAGCTGTACAGCAAGATGCCTGCTTCGTTGTCGTCCCGAAAAACCACCTGACCCACTAGCTGGAATCTACAGAACATTCCTATCATCGTTCTTTTTCATATAAACACGTATCAATATTCAGCTTCGCTGTCTTCATCCTAGAATTCCTTTTCAGTCAACTTTCCACTAATTCAAAAAGTAGATGGCCAGTTGATTTCATGTACATAAACATAATGCCGGGTCACCCCACCTGAATACGGGGGTTTCACAGCAGGCGCTACAGGATGTTGACCTAGCTTGCATTTACCTGAACAGTCCCGAAAAAAAAATCACTATCACCCATGAATTTATTCAGTAAGCTGATGACTACTTCCAAACAATAGAGAACATCGCTATCAATCGTTCTGAAAGCTGTAGCAAACGCGTAAGCGTAATATGTATGGTAAAACTGGTAGCCTTTGCAATGTTCTCTCTTATAGATGTCATGAATGGTCTTGTCCCGTGGCCTCCGTGAACTTCTGCCTGTGCGCCGTTAAATATTTATTTTATTGTATGCACATGGAAATAGTAATTGTTGTTTAGGTCTTTATAATTGATACATTTATCACGCAACTGAGTTTGGCGAAGTTTCAGTTGTAGGATGCCACAACGTTGAAGTAAGGCTTGTCATCTGACATGAAGTTCTCATGTGTGTCCTGTGGATAATTCTTGTGAACGCGATTATTTAATTTGTGTTTTAAAACTCAAGTCGTCATATTGTTGGCGCTACCTTATGCTTGCAAAGTAATGCGATGGTTCTGGATAAATTTGGAAGTATGGTAGCATGGTAAACTTGACACCTAACACGGACAAGAGAAGGTACATTCCCCATATATTATGCACGCTACTATATATTATTATGCTACCATACCAACAAAAACAAATCGCTACCCTCACTGACACCTAACGGTCGTAGTAGGCAATACATTTTTCTTAAGAAACCTCCAAATAAATATATTTCGAAATGGCATCGACTTCAAAGTCACAGCCTCGTGCAACGACTTAACCCAAATTCCAAGCACTCAATCACTTCGTTATCATCACTTCAACATTGCAAATTTATGTTCAGCCATGTTCTGTGTTTATGTAACCGAGCTTATTGATGTACACATTCCTTGTTGAAGAGAATGAAATTTTGAACTGGATAGGCAGCGCATACAGTTCACCGACTACGATCTTGATGCCCGTCAACAGCTTTGCGAAAACACAAATGTTAGTGTTACTATTGTGGTGGTCTAGCCAATAATGTTTTTTTAAAATGTACGTATGGGTGTGAACCTATAAGCTAACGTGGTCTTGTGCATAAATATTTTTGTCTGAATTGTACTACTGATATGTCGTGTGGCTACGCGAAAAGGCGTGGCCGCAGTCTCGCGCCACGGCCACGCACCGGTTTCATCTTCAGTATTGTTGTGCTTTAAAGGAGCACCGACAAAAAATTCACTCATGTGAAGGTTTTTGCGTCAAGGAGTAGCTATCGGCCTCCTAGTAGCGATTCGCGACCGAAAATACATCTGAAGAACGAAGGAGTGTCTGTAATATTGATTATTATATTCGCTACCGAACGCGGTTCAAATGGGTGGAAAGCCCACCAAATTTTAGTGCTGGCAGCGCTACCTCGCGGCCATGTCGAAGTCGCTGCACAGCTGATGCCGCTTTCACAAAAAAAATGGTGACGTCACACTGGCGTTTCGTCTGCTAGGCGTCCACGTACACTCAGTCCAGCTGGGTCTCTGAAGGCGTAGACGTGCCTCTGTCACAAACATTGTCGTCCTCGCCGTCGTCGCGGTCAATATCGGCAAGTGATGATGACAGCGACCTGAAATTGGGTATCACCGCGATCCACAACGATCCTATCTTCACAAGCTCGGCGTTAAACGCAATGCATTTATCAGTCCCGGCCGTACTGTGGGAGCTCAGGAACACTAACTACGCACCTCATGTCATGGACGTTTGGCGAGTGAATCGCTCCTTTCAGCTGCATAGGGCACACGGTAGGAATAGCCCCGGCCTGGAGAGGAGGCCTCGTTCTGCCACTGAAATCCAACTGGTTCACCAACACATGATTTACCTTGCAGCAGCTCACCGCAAAGTGAAGGGTGCAAATGCGGCGTCCAGTCCCTCTGTCCAACGGCGCGTACGAAGTTAACCCACTAGCTGCGTTGTTTCCTGGCTTCGAAAGGCATGAAACGCCACGAACTTTCCGCCTTTCCCGCGCCTCGACGTGCAGGTTCTCACTACGCAGCGTTTCCCAGACGTTCTGGCACGTATTGTCGCTCAGAATGATCGTACTCACACGCAGTGGAGCACAACGCATAACAGTCAATGCGACACGATGATTTGCACACACGCTTCAACACAGCAAGGAGAGCCACCATAGTGAGAGCGTGGCTGAGAGTCGGCTCCAAACACACTCAGAGATTGTCGACGTCATCGTTACTAGCTTATCGTCACTAAGGATGGTATTTGTGGAATGTATCACACTTAAAACGTAGCACTAGTGTCGATGTCTCAGGGCAGTATTTTTCAAGTTTTTTTTTCTCCTTAGCTTTTCCATGCTGTTTAACGTCGAAATAAAATAGCTTCGACGTGGCGGACGCCATTCAAATTTCGCCAAGAAGACCTATGCATACGAATTGATTAAACGACGGGCACATTTCGATCTTGAATCGTGATGTCAGTGCTCCTTTAAATAGCGCCGGCTTTGTAGCTGGTACGGGAATTCCTGTTAACATTGTCGCCCGCAGTTCACCCATCGTATTCAGTTGCTAGCACAATAAAGGCACAGTTCCCACTCGCAGTTCGTTTGGCTGCTTTTACGCCAGACACGAGAACTTCATATACAAATGTGGTGTGCTAGTGCTTGGAAATATTGTTGCTTTTGATTATTTCAGTGCAGTATATCTCGTTTGCTAAGCGAAAAGAAGCAGCCGGTGCTGTCATAAAGGCACAAACTTCTCTTATAAGTAATTTGGAAATATTTTAAAATTTGAAAATAACTTCACTCTGTTCTGCTATATATTCTGCTATGGAGTACAATAGGCGTTGCAGATAATAAACTAGTTAAACTGCAAAATAATGAAAATTGACTACGAGATGTGTGATAAAGTATCAGAGTGACCTTTCAGCGAAAAAAAGGAGACTAGTGTACCTCTGCTGCAACATAGTTTACTGAACCTATCCCTGGTACAAATCTTTTATTAAGTGAGTGTAATTACTTGAATACGACTAGTTACTACGATGTCATCATGAGAGATGGTTTAGTGGAAATTTACGGAAGTTTCGTACATCTGGTGTCACTAAAATGCACTGACATCGCACAGTACAAATGTCTCTATGGCAGTTGCCTCCATAATATATGACCGAATAGCCGGGATTGAACCCGTAACCTGCGAGTCATAAGCTCAGCACCCTAGCCACTGTTCCACCAAGGTCACATTAAGGTACAGAAAATAAGCTGTATTGCAGTTGTGTTGTGTCGAGGGAAGCCAGTGACCTCCCTGTTTCAAGATATTTCCTGTGCTGAATCTTTGTTGTTAGGGCTAACTGCAGCGTCCGGGGTTACCGTTGGTGGCTAATTTGCACCAACCCGTTTGGCAACGAAAATTTCAGGTTGGTGCCATTGCTATTTTTGTTCTACCTTTAGGTTTCTATGCCCCGCGTCGGTGGTCGTGTGGCTAAGGTACTCTCGGCTGCTGAGTCGCAAGTCGCGGGATCTAATCCCAGCTACGGCGCCTGCATTTTCGATCGAGGCGGAAATGCTGTAGGCCCGTGTGCTCAGATTTGGGTGCACGTTGAAGAACCTCAGGTGGTTGAAATTTCCGGAGCCCTCCACTACGGCGCCTCTCATAATCATATGGTGGTTTTGGGACGTTAAACCCCACATATCAATCAATCAATCTTTAAGTTTCTAGTTTTGCATATTCAGAATGGATATATGCATTCATCAATAATACAGGCTAAGTTCATATTAGTACTTATTTTCTATTTGGCTACAAATTAGACGACAGTAATAAACGACGTGGCTACTACTTCTATATTTGACTCGAATTCTGGCGTCTTTTGAAGTCCATCCATGGGCAACCCTGGCAGTATGGTCACGGTCATCTCTCCCCTAAATATTGTTCACAGCCAAATGTACTTCATCCTGCCATTTTACCCTCAGAATAAAGAAAACATAGCACTCATTTTATACACTATAGCAATCAACGTCCCTTTTTTCGCGAACTTGAACGCGAGTTCATCGAGAGTCGAATGAACCCAAATATCATCTCTTATTTAGATGCAGGACAGCTTGTTGCGAAACTCGATCTCATACGCGTGCCTTCCCTTGCTTCGCTTGCGCAGCAGTTGGTACGATACAGCGCTCACGCGCTATCGCATTGCGGCCTGAAAAGGAGCTGGGTAAGACGCTGTGGCCTCTCCCCCTTACACTATCTCAGCAATCGTGTGATGGCGTCGGCAAACACGATTCGGCAGACATGCGACGAATCAACGCATTTTATGTTAGTGGAAACACGCTGCGATGCAGCTCGTGGTTGTGCCCATAGCGTTTTAACCCCATGGCTTTTACAGAGTCACTTACGCAGGCTTGAACGCGTGTTATCCTAGTGGAACTGGGTCAAAAAGCAATTGGCACACCGAAGAGCTGAATCGCATAATGGTCCCCTTATCCAGAATGATGGTGTAATTTTTAAGGACGATAGCTTTTCTTGGTAAACTTCGACGCAAAAATTTTTGTCTGTCTCTCTGTCTGTCTGCACATTTGTTTGTCCGCCACAACGCTATCACAAACGGCACCAAGCGATACCCAAAATGGCCAACCCAATCCTCAGCGCCCAAGTTTCAGCGCTCATACTTAGGCGATTGCGAATTAAACAGGAATTATTGTGCATATCTGAGGCAACATAACAACATGCCAGTATTTTGTATATGTGTCTTTATATTAGAGCAGATACACATAAGTAATTATAAGGACCGTTGCGTTTATCAAGCAGCACTGACAGTGCAACGCGATGCTCAGAAAGGCAAGTGCTTCCACCACTTTACTAAGATGACACGGTGGTGGCACCTGCCCGTCGCTTTGCGTTCTACACTTTATAGCCTTCGAGATAGGCTTGCACGCCTTTCTTCGTTTTTGAAGATAACTGCCAGATAGCGCTCGTGTCTAATGTGTCTCGATGCGCTCGTTGGCCTTCGCTGCATTGATCGAGACTCTCTAACACAGCGCTTACAGAATACAAATCACCAATTTTCTTGCGCAGAACATCAAATAAGCATTTTGTTCACTCTCTCCTGACGCAAGACTATCGTCTTTCGACGACATTTGCAGTGAAGCATGCAGATACCGGGCTAATTTTTTGTCTCTGCAGCTTTTTATGATACACCGCATTGCATCTTGGATAAAAAACAAAAAAAAAACGATAAAAAACCGATGGATAAAAAACCCGCCTGAGGCTACTATGGCGAGTAGCGCGTTCACGTTTTCGCCTATAGGCTGAACAGATGGGGCCGCCTAGCGTCGTCCACTTTAACCAAGCATGCTGAACCATGGCCTCCGAAATGGCAGAAAAGCGCTCATTGGCCGTCGTTGCTGCCGTGGCTCCCTCTTCTTTTGCGCTGCTGCTACTAACATCAGTGGTCGCGCAGTAAAGCCGGACAACGTTGTGCAGGGCGACAGTGTCGTGAAACGCATCGCGTTCCAGCGGAGGATTTGAAGTGAGCTAATGCGATGTGGACGACTAAGACGTAATTTTATTTCAATATAATCACTTTCTTGGCACAAAATTAGCACTACAAGGTTTTCGGACCACTATTTCAGCAAAGAACATCGACCTAATTATTGCCTTTAGTGTCCATCAAAATTATTTTATTTAGAACACAACATATACACAAAAGATTGTAAGCCATCTTCAACGATTTTTCACGCAACTTTCGCCACCCTTCGCATGATGTGGTATGAAAGCTACAGCTTTCCGAACAGTCTTAATTTCCCCTAACGAATCTGCGTATTTCCAAGAGCTTGTGATGTTATAATTTTCTGCAAATATTGGCATCGAGCCTGAAATGAGCAAAATGTAATTCTATGTAGCCTGAGCCCAACTTTTTTGTGCCGTATATTGCATGTACGAATCTTTAGTTAAATGAGCGACAGTGCGTCATGCAACCTGGATGACTGTGAGGTTAAACTTGAACGCGTTCCGTGCCACGGCTATTCTACATGAAGTGCAATAACGCACTTTAGAATCAGAATCAGCCGCTTTTGTACAACAACACTGTCAGGAAGTAAAAGCCTAAGGCCTTGGCCTACTTTTGCGCACATGCACAAGCCCAAAAACGTCCTTTAGGGATCAAAAACGTTCTATTGGGAACGTTTGTGAAATTCGTGTGCGCGCTCAGATTCCACGTGCTCACGTTATGTATCTCTTACTTTCTTCATTTTCTTTTCTATGCCGTGTATTTCCCCCTTTACCTCCCTACATGCATGGTAGCTAACTGGGCATGGGGTCGGATAACCTCTCTACACTCTAAATTTGCTGTTCTCTCTTTTGCAGCTCTTACTCTTCCTTACAACACAGTCTTTGCAATGAAAAAATCACACTTTTATTTTCGACAAGTTTTTTTTCTTGTAGTGCTCGTTAAAACGAAAAAAAAACCTGAACCAAACTCGCCCTTCTTATTCAAATGGCCAACCTTTACTTCTGTTTCGCCTCTATATAATCGATATGGTCATCTAGTGGCTGAGGTACTCATCTGCTCACGCGCAGGTCGCGGGATTGAATACCGGCAGTGGCGGCTGCATTTTCGATGAATGTGAAAATCCTATAGGACCGTGTGCTCAGAATTGGGTGCACGTTAAAGAAACTCAAGTGGTCGAAATTTCCAGAATCCTGCACTACAGATTCTTTAATATTATATGATGGTTTTGGGATGCTAAACCCAACATATCAGATTATCATTAAATGTAGTCACTATAGCTAAAAACCACCGTTGAGAATTACAAAGATCCACGACCAGCGTTGGCACCGGAGGCAGTAGTAGCCTTTCCCGCAGGAGATGAGTGGTGCACTCTATGAAAAAATAAAAGAGCTCTTTTTTTTACCTGACTTGCCACGTGCATTATTGTCTTTAAAGAGACACATGAGCTCATTTTGTAGTTTGACATGTATACTCTTGTCGGACAGTCCTGCAACTCAGAAGAGAGTTAACGTGTCCCACTTACCTGCCAAGTCAATATTGACTATAAAAAGAATTACATACAGTATAGTTTTTGTATACTGAGGAACGTGTATCGCCTGGTCCGTGAGAGGCAATGTTGGTCGCCCGAAAAGAGGCCAGTGAACGCTCACAGTGCCGGAGCCACGCTCATCGGAATTTTGAGCAAGATAATGGGATTGAAACGAGAAAAAATTAATAGAAAGTATTTGAGAGAAGTTTTACGAAAGCCTCAAAATGCACTGCGTGTTGTTTTGACAGTAATCTTACACATTTCCTTTACCAATAACGCTTAGGTAACAGATTACCATTGTGGTTTTCCTTCCTTTTTCATGTTCTTTGTGTCTGTGGGTGTCATCATAATCCGAGTGACTGCGGCCACTGCAGAGCAAAGGCCTTTCCCATTTCTCTTATATTACCCCGGCCCTGTGATAGCTGCGGTCATGCCACACTCGCATAACATAATCTCACATGCCTACGTAACCTACTGCTTCACCTTCGCGCGCTTGCCCTCTCTTGGAGTTACGCCCGGCTAACTTTTTTACGCCCTGCCTGCACGGCCCCTCTCCATTTTTACTTCATGATTTCGATTAGGAAGTCCTAAACCCCAGTTTGTATTCTGACCTACTTTGCTTTCTTCAAGTTTCGTTGAGCTTACAGACATCATTTTTTCTTTCAAATACGTCACCCTCAATTTCAGTCTCAAACCAATTTCGTATGCTTCAAGGTTTTTTCACCGTACCGGAATTCATTTATTCGCCATCATCATCATCATCATCATCATCATCAGCCTGACTACGTCCACTGCAGGACAAAGGCCTCTCCCATGTTCCGCCAGCTAACCCGGTCCTGTGCTTGCTGCTGCCAATTTATACCCGCAAACTTCTTAATCTCATCTGCCCACCTAACCTTCTGTCTCCCCCTAACCCGCTTCCCTTCCCTGGGAATCCAGTCAGTTACCCTTAATGACCAGCGGTTATCCTGTCTACGCGCTACATGCCCTGCCCATGTCCATTTCTTCTTCTTGATTTCAGCTATGATATCCTTAACCCCCGTTTGTTCCCTAATCCACTCTGCTCTCTTCTTGTCTCTTAAGGTTACACCTACCATTTTTCTTTCCATTGCTCGCTGCGTCGTCCTCAATTTAAGCTGAACCCTCTTTGTAAGTCTCCAGGTTTCTGCTCCGTAGCTAAGTACCGGCAAGATACAGCTGTTATATACCTTCCTCTTGAGGAAGGTTTTATTCGCCAACAAATGGAGTTAAATTGTCTGCATACCCTGTCTCACCCTTTCTCTCCAGCCTCAAAAAAAAAAGCCTGACACATGTATATATATCGAAACAGTATTGGCAACATTATTTTCAAACAGATCAGCTGGTTTGGTTGCCTTTTGGTAGGCGCAGTTTAGTAGTAGTATCAAAGGTGTAATTTGTGAGTTCAGTGGTAATTCGGTTAGCTCCACTTTACCAACTCAGCATTTTGAATTTTTATTAAAGGCCAAATAATGGCAACTAAAGCCTTTTTCTACCGTCGACGAGTATAGTCATCGTAAGATTGTCACCAAAATGACCGATGACAATTGTATTCGCCATAAAGAAAATTTGGTCCCACACGAAATCGTTGACAATTTTACTTGTACTTGTTTCTTACCGCCAGATAACTAAACTTGCCTATGTTGGGCCATTAGTGTCTCGACTTACAATTTATTGCCATTTTTCATTGTGGCTTCATGCGAGAAACCCAGCTTCAAGTTAACTCTTTTTTTTTCTTTTTTACGAAATTGGTGAAATAAGGAGTTCCACTCAACCGCAGGTTTGGCTGCACTTAATTAACAAAAAAAGATATTTTCACATGTTTTTTGTCATGGTGGGCAGAAGGTAAGAATGCATAGCCATAACAAATAATACTAACTGTACCTGTCAAAGCGCTGACTAACCGACCAAGCGCAATAGTTGCCGGAATGCCATAGAAACTGCTCCAGCAGGATGAGATGCGAAACAGGAAAAGTGCCTCTGCAAATCTGAACGAAGTCAAGAACCAAAATACGAAAGTGTGTCTATTTCTAATTGCGTAAAAACGCCACACATGTATGCATCGCTAGCTTCACGGTTGCAACTAATTAACTCATACACCATTTGAACAACAAAATTGAGAACTACTTGCTTTACTTTTTATAAATGCCAATGCATTTCTTAGCCGGACAATGTCAGGTGTCCGGTGGCGTCCGCACGCCGGCAGATTGTTGTCTCTCCGCTCTGACTCTCTCTCTCATAGCAGCAGCTGCGGGCGTGCGCACTTATCTTCGTCTCTAGCAACCAGAGCAGGTGGTGCAGGCGGAGTAGCAGAGAGTGAGTGGAGAGGAGAAGGGCGCTCTGGCGTGTGAAGGAACTATTATCGCGGGACTCAGTGGAGCTCCCGCATGTGCAGAGGCAGTGTAGGAGAGGGTAAGTGCATAGCTTCACCACTTTTTCTCTCGCCAATCGCTCTCTTTCCTCTTTGCGCCCGAGTCTCCCGTTTTATCGCTCGTACGTGTAAAATGAAGTGAAGTGCGTGCCTGACTCTCGACCATTCACTGGCTGGTGAATGAGTAAATAGATGCTTACGATATGAATTCTCGTTTTGTCATTAATTTAGGCCAATAAAATTAGTACGCCATGTACTCTCGGCGCAAGAATTGTATTCGCATTTCCTCCCAATTCCCTTTGGAAAAATGGGGCCAATTGTTAGTACACACAGCACCTTTTCAGCCATTGCAGTTGAGCAGAAGAGGGCCAGGTGACAGAAGGGCAGAACAAAGTATTCCGAAAGTCCTTAAATACGAGGTCACATACAGTCTCAACATGGCAATCGAGACTATTAGGCGATCGCAAGCCACAAAAACAACCACAAGGATGCCGTCAACGCGAAATTAGTGCAGGAAAATCGTTCACTGAAGCTTTCATTTTCCAACTGTTTGTACAGAAGGAAAACTACTGAAGCGTCTACTTCTTGGAAGTACCATGGACAATGTTTGCCGGTATTTCGGTATTGAAAACACGCAGAAAAATTTCAGGGTTGATTACTAATACGTCCGAGAGAAATGCACGCGCGGCACCAAATAGACCTCATTCCTTGCCGGAACCTGTATACAGCAACGGGGAAGCGTTCCGACTATAAGCGTGTGCACGGGCAGAGCAGGGAAAGGGCGTCCACTCACTACTAGATACTTGACATTGAAGAGGGGGCACGAAGCCTGTTTCCCCGCTTAGTCATTAAAAATAGGGTGGGGGGGGGTCAAAGTTCATTCTATTCACTGACCTAATAAGGGGGAAGGTCACTCAAGAACTATCCACTACTTTAAGGGTAACCATGCGCACGCCTCTGTTTCCGACCGCGAGTCGCAGCGCATTCGTTGGGGTTCACTTGCCGGATCCCCGTCAGATGCGTTGGCTCTACGACTAAGCACACAACTATGCTCCTGGCCTCGCCGATGTTCATCGTGCTGCCACTCCTGATATTGGGAACGCACGGAAGATGTTCGACCTATAGCTAGTCCAAAGAGCAGCTGGACATGTTGCCGCTAACGTGATTCGTCGTGTCACGACGCAATGGACAAATGAGAATGATTGACGAGACATAGAGGAGAAAGACGAAAACGTCTTATAAAGGACGGCTACAGTAAACAGGCGCGGACGCAATCACGTGGCTTCCTGTGGTAGATGAGTCGCAAAGCGACAAAAATATATATATAAGTGGTTATAACAGAAGAAAAGAAAAGAAAGGTGCCGACCCGTAACTGTCTCTCCTTACGAGGACACCTCAACAGGTCAGCAGAGGAATGGGATATGGGGAATAAAAGATATAGGGAAAAAGAAGGAGGGATAAAAAGAATAGAAGGAAAATAGACGGAGAAGAAGCCAGCCAACAAGAGAGAAAAAGAAGGAGATAGGAAAGTGGGGATCCGGTCGAAGCAGTCCAAGGGCGGGGTGCCACAATGCGAGAGCTGCACGGCTTCAGGAGACCGCGGAGGGCGAACCAGTCGGCGGGAGCTACGCTGAAGTCGGAGATCGCGAGGGCACAACCGTCCAGCTTGAAATCCTGCGAGCGAGCCCGACAAAAATAGGAACAAATGTTTTGCGAGAAGCGCGATGTATTGCCGGTCCTTGCAATGCTGAACTTAAAGATTACATATATCTCCCACTAAAAAATTGGCCCCGTATCAGCATGTTAATCTGCGAATGTCATCGAAAGACGTCTTACTTCTCGAGAGATTAAACAAAACGTTGATTTGATGTTCTGCGCTAGACAGTCGAAGAATGGTATTCTGGAGGCACTGCGTTAGAGGGCCTCGAGTGTGCAGCGGAGTCGTACGAGCACACCAAGTCACGTCACACGTGAAACATGAGCGCTATTTGGCAGTTATCTTGGAAAACAAAACGCGCGACCTTGAGATGGACGTGTGCGCCCGTCTCTGAGGTGATCAGGTGTAGAACCCAAGGCGACAGGTAGGTGCCACCATTGTGTCGTCTTAGCAAAGCGTTGGAAACACTTCCCTTTTCGTGCAAGCGTAGCATGGTCAGCGCCGCGTGATAAACTTTGCGGTCCTTAGAAAAACTTTTGTATGCCTTTTCTAGTAAAAGGACACACATACAGAATACACACATGTTGTTATGGTGCCTCAAATATACGCGCGATATTTATTGTTTTAATTGTCAATCGCACAAGTATGAACGCTGAATCTTAAGCAACATTAGTGGGCGCTGCGATGGGGTTGGGCGTTTGGTGTATCCGCTTGTGCCGTTCAAAGTGCCCAGTACCGTTAAAGATGGACAATCGGACAGACAGACAGACAGACAGACAGACAGACAGACAGACAGACAGACAGACAGACAGACAGGCAGACAGACAGACAGACAGACAGACAGACAGATAGACCAAAATGAGTTGAAGGTCCCCAAGAAAGACTATCGTCTTTAAAAGACCCATGAGTGGAATGCTAAGCAATGCAAATTCATCCATTCGTTCATCCGTCCGGGCACTCCACCTTCCGTACATACGTCCACCTGTCGGTCCATCCGCGGCATGCATCTCTCTGTCCATGTGTCCGTCCTTTATGCTGAACCAACACCTTGACGTAGATATCTTGAACCTTATGACCTACGGCTTCACTCAGTCGTCGTGATTTACAACGTGGAGAATCAGAACTACACTCTCGAATTAGAACTACCAATGTCAGTTCGCGCCGTTCCTCGGTTGATCTAAACTGTGAATTACTTTCAGTCTATTGCACTTACCTATGGCTAATCTTAACCTGGCGTGACGGCTGTATTATAGCAATACATATATAATGTTTATAAAATTCGATAGCCACCTCTGCGTCCTTCATTGGCGCTACACGAGCCTTGCAGTCTATCTGAGAAGCAGTTGGTTTACCTGGTATGTTTCCGTGGTAGAATACTTAGTTGCCACGCAGAATGCTAGGGTTCGATTCGTCCTGAGACTCTGACATTTTTTTCTTTACATTCGTCGGGCCAGCGCCGCCGATGTCAGCTCTTTCTTAACGCTCACGCGTTAAAATTACCCAGGTGTGTTCTCGCAGTTCCTGGGTTAAAATGAAATGTCAGTCACCTACGGAACATACCCGTATCACAGTGGCACATGTCCACCCGCGGGTATGGGTCATCGTATAGTGAAAAGTGCTTCACGGCGTACGCGACCAGAAGTTTATAAAATTGGATAGCCATCTCTGCATATTGTGAAAAGTGGCACAAAGGATAGTTTCAACACAGACACAATTATCGCACTTGCATGAGTCAGCCATGCCGACCACTGCAGTACTTGTCCAGTATGGTCGTGGCTCAAGTGGAGGAGATATTCGTCGGACGCCCTCTGTTGCGCGAAAGTACTGCATTCTCAGCGTTCCATTGCTGTTAAAACGACAAAAGGTGTGTGCGCTTGGGGAAGCAGCCAGGTTTATGTACGACAGTTATTGGTGGAGCTACGCCAGGTCAGATCATAAGTAAGCTAGCTCCAGCTTCGCTCTAGCGTCGGAACTGCTGCATTTCAAACGCGAAGCTTTTTTTAGCGAACTTCGGTGACTTTGACCCTATCTATCTATCTATCTATCTATCTATCTATCTATCTATCTATCTATCTATCTATCTATCTATCTATCTATCTATCTATCTATCTATCTATCTATCTATCTATCTATCTATCTATCTATCTATCTATCTATCTATCTATCTATCTATCTATCTATCTATCTATCTATCTATCTATCTATCTATCTATCTATCTATCTATCTATCTATCTATCTATCTATCTATCTATCTATCTATCTATCTATCTATCTATCTATCTATCTAGCCGCCTACGACTTTTAGCTCTCCTGACCGTTTCGTTATTGGTAACGATACCAAACTTGGTATGGCATAACATGACTATAGAAAACTTGTATGACTAGTCATAACATAAAAATCATGAAATGAATGTCATGAATGTCATGATTTACAATTCACGGTTCTGAAGTTCTTGCGGGGGTTTCGTTCACTTGAAATGTTGCAAAACGTTTGGGTGCTCTCGTGGTCACCCTCTAAACCTGGCGTGAACGAAAATTAGCATGGGAGTGTAGGATGGTTTGGAGAATATGACGCGCTGCTCAAGAGCTCAAGAATGTCACGATCCCGTCATGTAATTTGTCAAACACGTCCCGCCAGGTAGTGGAACATACCCATGGGCGGTTATCTTCCGCTGGTATGCGGGTATGTGCCACAGGTGATTGACACTTAGTATCTACCTAGGAAGGACGAGAACACACATGGGAAATTTTAACGTGCAAGCGTTAACAAATACCAGAAATTGGTAGCGTCAACCCGACGAATGTAAAAAATAAATGTCAGGGTCCCAGCTGGAAGCAAACCGGAGCATTCTGCGTGAAAACGAAGTATTTTACCACAGAGCTAGGCCAGGTTTCGGAACTGCTTTTGAGTAGTTTCGAGACCTGGCCCTTATCTTCGTGAAAGACCTGGCCCCTAATGTTCGGGAAACGTCAAGATTGGTTCCAGTGCTACCTATCCAATGCTATAAACATTACACATGTGCTCTTTTCATATATTTGTCACGTCGGGTTAACGTCAATTGCGGTTAGTTCCCATGCGCTGGAGTTGATTTATGTGGCAGTGTTGAGGGCCATCATCCACGTGAGCATAAGCACTTCATATCAGCTTCTGGTGTTGCTAATGCGTTTGTTCCGGTTGGCAGCGTTGCGCAAGTGCAAATAACTGGTTATATGAACCTCTGCAACTCCACAACATAAGTCTGTGCGTGCAACGTTTGCACATATGTTTAGCGTCCTTTCATGACGCGTCACACAATAAAAAATTGCTCTGCTATAAAAAAAAAAAGATCTGTCTGTCTATTTGTCTGTCTGCCTGTCTGTCTGTTTATACGTTTGTCTGTTTGTCCACTCCTAACGGCACCTGGTACTTGAAACGGCTGACCCCATCCGCAGCGCCCACCTATGTCGCTCAAGATTTAGCGTCATAATTGTGAAATTGTCATTTAAAAGCAATCACTGCGCATATCTGGGACAATACCAACACGCATATAATCTGCATGTGCGTCTTTCACTAAAAAAAGGCACACATAAGTAATTTTAAGGACCATAGCGCTTATCACGCTGCACTGACCATGCAACGCTTGCGCAAATAGGCAAGTGTTTCCAACGCTTTTCTGTGACCAGAAGGGGGTGGCACTTAATTTCACCTTGTGTTCTACACCTTATCACCTCTGAAACGGGCGCACACAACCGTTTCAAAGCCACGCGCTTCATTTTCTTAGAAAACTGCCAGATGGCGCTCATGTCTCACGTGTGACGTGACTTGATGCGCTCGTTCACCTCCGGTGCACGCTCGAGGCACTCTAAAGCAGCGTCTCCAGAATACCATTCACCTTTTTTTTTTGCGTAGAACATCAAATAAAGGTTTTGTTCACTCTCTCCTCACGCAGGACTATCGTCTTTCGACGAAATTTTGAGATTAACTTCAAGATTCGAGGCCATTTCTTTCATTTTCATTTCGTATGTAATGTCCTTAACCCCCTTTTGTTTTCTTATACATTCTGCTTTGTTCTTGTCTTCTAGGGTGACACCGATCATTTCCTTTTGTATTGCTGTCGGCGTCGTCCTCAACTTAAGTTGAAACCCCTTTGTACTTACATGGATTTACCTCCAAGTACAAAGGGGTTAGAGGTATTTACCTATGGAAGCAGAAACCACCTCGGGGTTTCGGCTCCTCTAGGTAAGTACCTGTAAGATTCAGCTGTTATATACCTTCCTCTTGAGGAATAGTGGCTAAATACCAGTCATCATTTGATAATGCTTGTCGAATGTGCTTCATCTCAAATTGATTCTTCTAGTTAGTTCAATCACGTGGCTTGGTTCCATGATCACTACCTTTCCTAAGTAGACGTACTCTTTTAAAAATTCAAGTTCACTAATACCTATCTCGAAGTTCTGTTCTCTTCCAAGGTTGTAGTACATTACTTCAGTTTCATGCAGATTATTTTAAGACCTATTTTTCTCTTTTCCTCGTCTAATTCAGTAATCATGAATTTGCTATTCGTTCCCTGAGTTACTGAGCAGTGCAATGTCATCAGCGTAAGGGTTACTGTAACACTTTCTATACCTCGTATAACTAACCAACCTTATTATTGTCGATTACCGTGAACAAAAATTTCGTGCTCAGTGATGACACGCCTACGCAAATAGAAGAGTAAACAATGATGTGTATAAAGCGTCGATTAATTTTCCAAATTTTATGCAGTACCTTGCGCGTGCTTTATAAATGTGTTGTATTTTTAGGAGGCCAATCATGTCTCAGTCCTTCAACCGCAACCACTCTATTACGTGCAAAGATACGACTGTTTCCTTATTTAGGTCACTGACAACTGCGGCTACACAACCGAATGAATTCGGTTGTTAGAGAAGCCATTAAAACATCTGTGTTATGTTTCGCTTTACGTTGCTACATTTCCTGCTTTGTTTTGTCATATACGCTCGTACAGTAAACAGGCATGTGTCACGTGTAAGAGCCGAGCTGTGGGGAACAAGGGCGATATAAGGAAAAAGTTAATGAGTGGAGTGTTGGAATATTCAGGTCTTCTTAAAGCGGATTTTTGTGGCAACTGGTCTCGAACTTCATGCGGAGCTCGGAGAGGTAGGTTGTTATATAGGATCGATTGCGAGAAGATTTCATTTGCAAAACTAAGTACTACTTTTTCACTCCTAAGGTAAATTTATTTAAAAATATAAAAAAGAAAGAACCTTGCGAGGTTTTCGTAAAAGTTAGTATGATGTTTTCTGAACGCGCAGGTAGTACAAAATGTTGTCGATCACATTTTTCATGTGCAATGCCATGTTGCATTAGGTGAATAAATCTTGGCGGCAGCGTATTGAAGTTGTGTTCTGGTACATAATGAGCCGTCAATAACAAAGAGTGGCAGTGTCATTATGGGAGATCCTGGCCTCAATTTGTACATGTTGCGTAGTACGAGAGTAGAAATGATGAATCGTTAGTCATAATTTTGCTCGTGTAGGACATCTTCGCATCGACGATGTTATAATTATGCGACTCATATGTTGGGCAGCTCATACGAGAAGCCATTTAACTACGCTCAGAAGCGCAGCCAAGTGCACGTATCACCCACGACACTTCTTTATTTTTACAGTGAAACCAGGTATGAAATCCCAACTCGGGTCTCACGCAGCGCCTTAGATGTCCGCCGCCGCCACCGCAGACGGTTTCCATAACCCCAGCGCGCAAAATTAGCAAAAAAAAAATAGTACTAATGACGCAGTGTGGCTCCAGCCCGGGTACACCGGGTGCTAGCCCAGTATTCTACCACTCATCTTTTTTTATCATGGTATTTAATAAAGTACTTGCGCAATAAAGACAATATCAAGCGAACAAAAGTGCAATCAAATCGCGAAAGGAAGTGCTCAAGCGTTACTCATAAACACTAAATGGCTAACACAGCGTGAGTTTCTCACATGGAGAGTTCTTCACATCGTGTTATACAAACAAAAAAGGGGTGAGGTCAAACAGTTCGCTAAGACGGAGTACCAGTCCGGTCTAAAGTCTAGCTTGTCGTAAATGTTTTTTAGGGGGATAACCGTTTGAATGAAGTGTGCGCTTGTGTGAGTAACAAAGGGGTTTATAATGGCGAACAACCAGGCGTCGCACAATGCGAATAGTACAAGAAGTGGGTCATCCAATTTTCAAACCCACTACAAGATCTTGTTCTTTATTACCTATTAACTGTGGCTCATACCCACTTCAGGCATAATCCCTCATCGTCTTCAGCCACTGCATGCAAAATTGGCACAATATTCCTCGCAATAGCTTAGCGGATACCATGCTACTCAGAACAATGACGAAAAATAGCATAGCGAACGCCGCATTGCTACATTGCATGAATGTAGACATTAGCAGAGTAATTGAATCTAATTCCTCAGCCCTCAACATTAAAATAGAGTACGATGAAGTCTTCCCCCCACAAGCCAAGTTGCAATCTCTTAGATTCTTGACCACTACTTTAAACGATTACTTGGTACATGCAGAAACAAAAAATGTAATAGCTACAGATGCTTCTGTCAACAATGAAAAGGCAGGCGTGGGAATTGTGTCTGATTTTCTCGGCTGGTCTTTTTCAGCAAGGCTTCCAGATTTCACTACTATATTTGAAGCCGAGCCAGTAGCTATTATTTTAGCTCTCCGTGAAATTCCTACGACCAAGACCAGTGCAATAATCCTAACAGACTCACTTTCGGTGTGTGCAGCTCTGAAAAACTCTGAACAATCTCGTGCCCTAGCAGCTTTCCACACATTAGCACCGCCGCATTTAAAACTCCTCAAATTAGTGTGGGTCCCAGGTCACTGCGCATTACAATTAAATGAATTGGCAGATGCTTTGGCATGAGCATCACTCGATGGACTAGTAATTTCAGTACTTCCCGAGTTAGAATACTTATCAGGGGTTAGATATAGAAAATTCGCTATTTCTACAGATAGTTTAGAAAATATCACACAATGAACAGATTATCAGCACCTCAAATTTCCATGGAAAGCCCAGTGGAGTCGGTCAAAAAAACTTGAAATTATCTCCAGATTCCGGTGCCGTGTCCCCCCATTAAATTTTTATTTACACAGAGCTGGTCTGACACTTTCCCCCCTTTGTCCGTTTTGCGAAGAATCAGAAACTATTGAACATTATTTTGGCTCATGCCGTAACTATGCATTTATTAGGAAACGACTTTTAAATATTCCATTTGCGAAGCAAGGTTTAAATTTAACCACAGGAAATGTTCTAAATTTTGGTGCCTCTGTTTTGGGAAATTGCCACAAAGATGAATTCGATGCGGTGTGTAATTTTATTCAAGACTCTAAACGTTTTTCAACATAAAGTCCACGTTAATAGGTACTCAAAAAAAACTGGGTCGAAGAGTAATTTTCAAATCTGGATAAATTCGTGACATAACAAATTAATCGGGTCTGCCAAAACCAGCTGTCTGGTCGGCTCCCAAAATCAAGTTGTAGCTATTAGTGTCTACTTTGTTGTTGATTCTTTTTTCTCACTATTTACATCTTTGGTTTCTTTTTTTTAACATACTGTCTTCAGTGTACAACCCCCCCCCCCCTTTTTTTTTCGTTGTAAGCAATAATTCAGTTATCGTCGATATGAGACTATATGTTCTCTTGGCCAATCCCCCAGAGTGGGTACGAACCATGGATTAGAGGCTACAAACAAGCAAACAAACAAAGAACGCCGGCCTACTAGCCTAAAACTTTTATTATTATTGCCGTAGTGGGTACCCAGCAAGTGCGCCTGAAGGAGCTACTCAATGAGTGTTTAGAAAAAGCTCCGAAAAGCCGCTCTTCTAGCTTTCGTCATGACTCGGCAGCGCCTTCCGCACAGGCCTGGCGTCTTTTCTTGAGCTCACTTCACTATTACTTTTTAATGATCATTTGAATTGTGCGCGTGAGCAAGGTGAGCTTCAGTTACCAGCACTGGAATGTTCAATCACTTATGCGCATAAAAGTCATCGTGTTTCACCGATGATCCAATTCTATAGAAAAGTGACGATTGAATTAGCCGCCTTCCTTGCATCGTGAGTGTTGCTTCTTTTTCTTGGAGCAGGTTTGCTAACTGAAAAGTTAAATCCTGGCTGATTTGAAGTCCGCCTACCTCAGGGTCAGAAGCGCGTGAACGTGTCACTACAATTATAAGAATTCGCATGATGACCAACGCTAATGTTGGTCTAATACACTGATACTGTGGCTCGCCTTATGCGATCGTTTATTCAGCCAATTTTTTATTGCAGGATCATAAATTAGTCGCACTAGTGGTAAGTGGCATGCCACTGATATGAGAGGAAATGCTTTTGAGCACGCCTGAGCTTTGCCTTCACGTTTATGTAGAAAGCCATAGCGTAATTTGGCGTCGTACACATCACCTTCAAGCATGCCGCAAGAAATTGTGTGCTCGTGCATGTAGAATTGGCATTTTCATGGAATTTCAGAATTTCCATTGAAAGCACAGCTGTGGAGTCCCATCTGAGTAATAAAACTGTCCCTCTTGCAAGTTCCCGAAGAGTTCACTAAACGCCCGCAAGGTTATATGTGCCCCGGCGCATCTTTAAACAGGTGGGCAGCTTTAAACCACAGACTCGTTACTCTATTCGCATGTTTTTACACCCGGAGTGATTCCCTCATTCCGCCGCGCCCTATCACACGCGTTGACACCCCGCCAACTGCATGACATGCTTTATGTTTTATGTAGCAGTTTCATGCTCTGACATGGTTCCTTGCTGGGTGCGCAAAGTCGGAAATGCGATTCTTTTACTCGAACAGAATAGTTTTGAAATACTTATTTATTGTTATCTATCCTAAATGTTCACTTACGGATAGTGATGAGTTTTTGCCGACAGCCAACGACGTCTAGGCTGCCAGCGGAATGTTTACGAAAACAGGTCTTTAACGCTATCGCACTGAAATAGTCAATATTGCAAAGTTAGTTTTCCAATGAAAAAATGTAATATAAAGCACAACAGTGCGCTCACATCAGGTCACACACATAATTATCACCATTGGCTTTCCTTGAAATACACGCCACCTTGATGCTGTCGGATCCGCACATGTGCACTTTTCACTTGCATTAGTACACGCTTGCGGACGCAGACGTTGTTTGCAGTTGGCGCAAAAGTATTGCATCTCCTCTTATTTTTTTGTCCGATTGGTTTGATTGTAGCCTAAGTGATTAGCAAATCCGATTGGTTTGATTAAGCGTTCGGTTTCATTATGACTGTGGTACTGAGGGCAATGTTCTGGTGTGCTTAAATGCCATCCTTCGTGAATAACAGTTTGTTCGATGGATAAATCTTGTGAACGTTTTCTGCACTCACTCTTATTTTCGTAATGCTATTTATTTTTTTATCACACTTGCACGGTGAGAGTGAGATTGAGCTCCACAGGTGAAACTGATGTGCGTGTTTCGCTGCTTGCGTGCAACACGCAAGGTTCTTTCCACAGCAGGGAAGACGGATACAGCTGTTTCCTGCGTGCGTCAAGCTGCTGCAATTAGCCTTATTATGGTCCTCTGTCAGAGATAAATCATCACAGCGAAGAAAGGACTTTCATGTGTAAAGCTGTAGAGGATTTGCACGAACTGAGTCTGTCAGTAGGGGCATGACAGGACACACCGCTTTTATGACACAGTGCTGGAAATATTTCCATTCGTAAGCACTTGAAAAGATTTACGGGCAACATATGTGCATGTGCTTTCTCATTTGTATAACGATACCTGCAGTTTCGAGTCCGAAAAGCAAGATATGATTATCAGCGATGCCATATTGTAAGTGTACGGACATCTGGATCATCCAGTGTTGTTTAAATACACCGGTATCATACAGTACACGACGCGAGCGTCCAGTACTTTGCCTCCATAGAAACTTCACCATCGTGGTGGGCATCAATCCCGTAATATTTGGATCAGCAGTCGAGTGCCATAGTGACTGCTCTACCGCAGCGGACTCAATTTTTTTCTGTATGCCGGACGTGCACTGAACTCTCGCTTTGTTAAAACAGTCGACAATGCGGCCGTTTTTATTCGCCCGTTGTTGAGACAATAACCATTTCCATGCGCCCTTCTGACAAATTTTCGACTGTGACGCTATATGCGGTTTGAATATTACTTTTGAAGGGGTATATTTTTATAATATTTTTTTCTTTATTCAAACGTAACCCCGCATTGCTCTTGGGTGTTACAGCAGGGGGGGGGGGGGTGTTACAAGAGAGATACAAATAGATCTTCATTTACACAGCATACTTGTTCTTCAGAGGGCTTGTTCCATAAGGCTACACACTTCAGGAAAAAAGAATTCACAAACTTGCATGTCCTGAGCCGGTATTCACGAATTCTGTGTTTGTGATCATTACGCACAGAAACATAAAAAGGTGTATTTAAATAATTATTTTTGTTTATTCCTACCTTTTTATACACTTTAAAAAAACTGTTTTTGCTCTAACTTCTGTCGTCGTGAAGACAACAATTCCCAATTCAATTATTTTTTCACCGTTGTGACACTGTCCGTTCAAAGGTACCTGCCCATTACGTACCTGGCTGCTCTGTTTTGGATATCTTCTATTTAAAAAATGAGACTGGCTTCCGATGGATCCCATAGTTCCGATGGATCCCATAGGCGTACTCTAATATAGGTCTAACACATGTAGTAAACGCATTCCGTTTTAATTCAACTTCGCGACATCTTAGATATCGTTGAACAAAGTTCAGTGCCCGTCCAGCCTTACCAACTGTGAAGGGTGGCAGCTTGGGCTAGTTGGTATGGCATGACGATAGTTATAGCGCGAGAACGAAACGACGACCTTCTTGTCTCTGTGTTGTCGTTTTGTTCTCGCGCTACAACTATCGTCTTACCAACTGTCTCACTGATGTGCGCATTCCATGAGCAGTCAGCAGAACACAAGACGCCTAGGTACTTAGAGACATTAACTTTAGTAAAGAACTCTTTATTTACAGAATAGTTATTTATCAGTGGCCTCTGCTCTCTAGTAAAAGACTTATGGATGCACTTTTTCGTGTTTGAACACATGTTCCACTGTTTACACCTATCATATATTCCGTTCACGTCTTCCTGTAATGCTGTCGCATCTTGATCGCAAGATATACCTCGGTTCATAACGCAGTGCTCTGCGAACAATCGCTAGGAGGACGTAATACCCAAATCAATATCATTCATTTATATCAAAAATCATATAGATCCCAATAGAGAGCCCTGAGGGACTCCTGAGGTGACTTTTACGTAACTCGATTTTTCGCCATTAATAACGATTCACTGCCTGCGCTCTGATAATAAATTTTCAATCTATTTGATAAGATCTCTATGTATACCTATTTGCAGTAGTTCGCAAATGAAAAGTGAATGCGTAACCGTGCCGAAAGTTTTTCGAAAATCTAAAAACAAAGAACCTATCTGGCCCTCAGCATGAATTTCACTCCCTAAATCGTGATAAAATTATCCAAGTTGTGTAGTGCAGGACAAGCCCTTGCGGAAATGATGCTGTACATTTATTAGGATACTGTTCTCGGTGAGGTGACTCATAATGGCTGAGTAAATTATATCTTCAATTATTTCGCATAAAATACATGTCAGGAAGACGGGCCTATGATTCTGGACATCTTTTTTTGTACAATCCCTATAAATTGGCACAATGTGGGCTACCTTCCAGTCGTAAGCCGATTCACTAGCACGTAGCGACTGCGTAAAAGGAACGAAACGATAAAGAAAGATGGTCGCAGCGCAGGGCTTTAACACCCGAGATGAAATGCCATCAGGGCCAACTGCCTTAGTTTCATTCAATTGCTCCAATAACTTTTTGGTGCCACACACGTGGAGTTTCCACCTGCGTCATAGGCAGCACATTGCTAGCAGCTGTGACAATAGCGTCGGGTTTCGCTGGAAGAAATACTGAATGAAAGAAGTTATTTAGATATGTTCTTTGCTTCGTCATTCGTGACGATTTGGTTATTGCAAATGATTTCTGGAGTGCCCAGATCACTTGATACGCACCCCTTTAAATACTTCCAGAAAATTTTAGCATTGGTTTTCAACATTTCATTAGGTCCCTTGAAATAATTTTCTTTTGCGATCTTATTACTGAGCTTGTGAACAAGCCTTATTTCTGTCAATCTGTCATAATGAGCCTTGTTCCTTGTTTTCTTGTGTTTCGCAAAAATTCGTTTTCTTTTTGTATAATTTGTATAATGGATAATGTTACCCGGGATTTTTTACGTTTTAAGTATAAAAAAAAAATATACGTGTGGTAAATGTTAATTCACAAGCCCACCCAACTTTACTTCAAACGTATTCCACAGTTCATGAATGTTACAATAGGCCGCTAATAATTCAAACGTTGGTAGGTATCGAAGCAGTTTTTGGTTCATAATTCCCTTCATAATAATACCTTCATAATTCCCTTTATCATACAAAATATCTTTCTATTCTCACAAGAACTTAATCGTTGAATTTTAGTTTCCACGGTCGCAACAACAGCCGAATGGTCGCTAATTCCTGGAACGGTTGTTATAGAGCTTACTACATTAGGTGAGTTTGAAAGCAATAAATCTAGGACATTACCTCCGCGTGTTCATTCTCTTATGTATTGTACTAGATCATATGTGTCTAGAACCTTTTTAATTTCAGAGCTCGCAGCACAACGAGCAACATTGTCACAATAATCATCCTGTCAACACAAGTCCGGCATCTTAAAATCACCCCCGAGCAAGATCTCTTCACCAGACACTTCTGAGATAATCTCAGACAAGGCACAAAGTGTTGTCGGATCAGAGTTCGGCGCACAGTAAACCGAGCGAACATTCAAACTAGAGTTGTTAGGCAATACGATTTGGCACAAGACTGTTTCCGTAGCTTCGTGGCAGATATCTTCAGGGCTAGATTGCAGTGTCATATGAATAAGCAGAAAAACGCCCCCTCCGAGGCTCAGCCAATCTTTACGATACACCGCGTAGTCTTGTGGAAACACTTCCCTTTCTCTAATAGTTGGTTTCAGCCAAGATTCAGTGCCCATTTCAATCTCTGCTTCCACAGATTCTATGAATTCAGCAAGCTAGTCTACTTGATTTGTTACACTTCTACAATTAACCACTAAGACAACGATATGTTTGTGTTCTTGAGCTTTACTTTTGTTATTTGGTCATGTTTTGGAAAACGGGACAACCTCATCATTTTCTTTAGCTCAATGAAACGCTCTACCATTCACCATGAGCTTATCAAAACTTAGTTTTGTTTTTTTATCGGCCTTTTTAACTTTAACATATAGCCATAGCCATTTTCTTATGGCACACGTTTAAGGTGAGTAATCTTCGTCCATGCCGTACACAGTACCTTTAAGTTTCCTGGTGTTTGACAAAATTTTGTGTTTTTTCTCAAAAGGTGAAAGACTTACAATGATTGGCCGTTTGGTTTTGCTGTAACGTCCCACGAAATGTGTCCTTTTAACAGATATAGGCTCAATGGCCAGATAAGATTTACGAATATTATTAATCACTTGCTCCGATTTGTCCCAAGTATCAAACTGATCATTGTCCTTTACACCGTAGAATACAATGTTTCTTCTACGGCTTCGATTTTTTAAACCCACAACCTTCAGTTCTAATTTATTGACTTCATCTAAAAGATAACTAATGACATGGGCTTGATCGGAGATCAATTTATTGACCTCTTGAAATTGTGGTTGAGTGTAATCGAAGTTCTTGCTCAATTCTGTCATTAAAAGTTCATGTTTCGTAAGCCTTGCATTGATAGAATCTATTTACTCAAAGTGGCAGTTTGGCCATCCTGGATGTTTTTCAGCAAGTTATCTGTGTCACGAGGGCCAGGATTTGGCTCAACGTCACCTGATAGCAACAACAACGCAAGATACAGCATTCTGCTTAAGAAAAAAAGAATAACTTTTCCCACCCCTCCTATAGACCCGCTTTTAACAAAGCAACGTCACATTTGCCAGAGTGGGTGGAGCCGGCACAACTGGTAGAAATTGACGAGTCGTAAACAAACAGTTTCGACTAACCTACACAAGCATCAAAAGCGTGAGTCGCATGTCGGCGAAGGTGCCAACGCCAAATCCCATGGTGGTCAAGTGTTGCTCGCTTAAGTAGCCTTTTTGGTCATCAAGTGGTTCATCACGGGGTTCCCAGCCAGCGAAACGTGGCGGTACGATGCTTCCAATGTCCTTTCGTCTGTCGTGCGTGGACAGTGGCTATCCGCCGACGTCACCGACAACCGGTGGGAGTCAGGTAATATCCGGTGCTGTGCACAGGCCGGTCCCGGAACACAGCGTCACCCCTCAATCTTCATCGAAGGTAGACTCACGGAACGAACACCAAAACAGCGCAGATACCTGCACAAGCATCAAAAGCGTGAGTCGCATGCCGGCGAAGGTGCCGGCTCCATATGGTGCTGCATTAACTTGATTGCGAAGTGATGTCAAGAAAAATGTGAATTATTAGGCAAAAATTGTGTGTGTAAGGGGGGGGGGGTTGCGTGTGCGCTTCTGTGCCATCATTCAAACACATTCCAGTTCTGCCTGAAGGTGCACAATGGGATGCGGATAACAAAGCGACTAGCTCGTTTTCAAGAAGGTAGGAGTCAGTTTCGCCCTCAGCAGAAATGTAGAAATCCTGGGTGCATATCTCGCCGCGAACTTACAAGGTCACAACAGAAAAACTGTTTTTTTTTTAATGTGAACACGTCTCAGCTCATTTCCGAAAAAAAAAAGTAACGAGATACCCGGATTCTGGGTAGTATCGTGATACGATGGATACATCGTAAAAGTATTTCGCTACTGAGGTACAAATACATTTTTCATAAGTATCCCGATACAGCAACACAGTTACTCAAGAGTATCTCTGAAATACTATCTCGATACTCTTGTATCACGATACTGCCTAGCCCTGCTCAGTATTTGGGGTTCGTACGTGTGTTTGTGTGTTCAAGTGCGTCTGTGTGATTATTTGAAATGCGTTGGTGTTGAATGCGGCAAAGTCCAAACATAACGGCGAGGTGGAATGTGTGACAAACGCCTGGACGATGAGGTAAGCATTGATGATAATGTTAACAGTAGTGTGTTAAAGATCGAAGTCCTTTCCTTCACAAGGAGCCGTGTAGTCGGGAAGATCAGGCTGTTGTTCCAACCAGTGATGCAACAAGAAGCCTTGAGCAGCCTGTTCGCAACTGTGAACTTAGACAAGGCAGCAGCTGAAATAGTGGCATATTTTTTTAAAGAAAAATGAGCCAGTGATAATTACTCGCGCACGCTTTTCGCATAAAATAGGTTATGTATTGAGGGGAGATAGAGCAGTGATGCTATCAATACCAGTCGAAAGGTTTTCCGCCACTCTTCTAGGCGTAACTTCGAATATAATCAAAAGCATGCATCCACGCAAAAATTAAGATAATGGACTACGACACCAAGGAAGGGAAATCGGAGAATGAAGCGATGTCTTGTTAAAAGTGTTATTTCTAATGTGTGTCATGTGGATGTCATAGCGACGGAGTCGCACATTACAGATGGCAACTGAAGTTGATGCGCACGAGATTTATCATTCGTCAATAGTTGATAATAATGCGTAAGCAGTGTTGCGTCACTGTCGCACACACGTAAATAGGTCGCAATGTGTTGCTAGTTTTGGCAATCATTCAAGTACTCTTCGTTGAACTCTTCGTTCAAGCAAGGTGTGCCACACACACACATGTCCGATGTAGTTATATTAAATTGATGAAGATAACACTGAAACTGTTCGTGACCAGATAATAATCGTATCTGGCTTTTACGAGGGGAAACCGATGAAGAATTATGTGTGGACTTCGGACCCAATGTATTTATGTCGTCTCAGGTCCCTCAGTCTGCCAATGGTTGTGCCAATACGAATTTAAAATTTTATGAAACCTAGTACGTAGTAACCCACTTGATATTTTGGCATAATGCATCAGGCCTGATTTCCCGGCTGAAGCCGCTGTTGCGTCAGCCTGTACGTTTCCAGTGGTTTTCATATACCCAGGTACATAATACAGTTTTACAATTTCACTTGTCGTCATATGTGGTGAAGAAGTAGTTTCATGTTCCAAGGTTTTTTCATCATTATCAGTGAGACTTGGTAGTTTAATTAGGAGAGATATACGAGGCATTTTTCTTTCTTCTAAAAGAGCCAAATGCAGAAACTGAAACTAGGCTAGATTTCAGTGAAACGTAAACCATGCCTATGTATCTTCAATTCTAGAACAGTTATAATCAAGATGGGGCAATTTCTTATTGTAACACAAGCTCGAAACGACAGTTTCTAATCAAAAATGAGCCAAATACTCCAGCTGTTTCAATAAAAGTGAGCCATGTTCATTGAACCAGCACTGCGCCAACAAACATAATCAAAACAACCAACATGGTTCCACCCAAAATGTTACATTTGTGTCTTAGTTGCTTTGTTACTGTGTTTACGTTCCACTATTGGGTTTTCTAGCGCGAGTTAGTACTTATTAAAGGACATGATGTTTAAAGAAGACACATGATTGTGAAGAGGAAGAGGCTGACTTGCCTACTTATTTTTGCATGGTAGTGTCTCTTTTCGACTTTTAGCGCAACAGTATCTTGTACTAGGTTTACTCCAACACGGTATATTTTAAATAATATAGGCATGAAATAAAGATATCGGGTGGCTATCTATTTCCTTGAGAAGAAGTGGTCAGGAATGGCATGATATAAAACTAGCTGGAACACTTTTCAAGACATTCAATTGATGCCAGGAACAAGATAATACTGATGAGAGTCCAGAATAATGCATCTTTTGCACACGAAGGCCCACTCGCTCTCCAAGTCTATAGTGATAGCTATTACGCCCACGCGTCGAAGCCCGGCAGCGACGGAAGGACAAGTATGATGCAAATTCTATCGCTACATATTGCAATATCATACACTCAAGCCGTTTTACACTTATTTCACGAGCTAATATGACCAAATTAATTGTGTCAATCCATATGAGCCAAATACAAGCTTTACTCCACAATAGTGACAATATCACAATATAGATTTGTAATATTAAGGGAGAGGAACATACTGAAAAAAAAAGTTTTTGAGCTGGCCCAACCACATTGTCAGGTGAAGGAAGTGTGTTTTTCTCAGTTTCAGTAAAGTGCATAAGGCTCTTTTAGAAAAAAAAAGCGTCTTCTACATGCTGTGTGAATGTGAGTTGGCATGTTAGAGTTCTTTGTAAAGACGAAATAAAGTGCTTCTTGAAACTCAAATATTTCCGTGAAGCATGCGCTTGAAGCGGTGCTTATCTGAAATTTCTCTACACATATATTTTTTTATATCTTTGGTCAAAGCATTCTATGCCGCTCTCGCACTTATGACGTGTATGAGCTGTTGTTGTATACGTGAATGGCTTATGTTTTGGAAAGAACCGCTTATAGTGACAATGAATTTTTGTGAATGTGAATTTATAATATTCATTGAGGTAATGAGCCCACGGACTGCAGAAATAAAGAATATGAACCGGTTTGTTTTTGCACCTTGGTGAGTTATAATCTGGCGAATTATTGGGGAACATTCTGGAGATAGTCTGTCCTCCTAAAGTGGTAATGGTGGTGCGCTAGCAAAAACATGTACGGACGACGCACGTGAGCTGTAAAATGTGCCTGTTAAAGAAACTAATACGGTTCGCTGAGCCGATAAAAATCGCGCCCTGAGGAATTTGGTTGGGATTGTAGGCCAACGTACTTGAAATGCTAAAGCGAGAGACGGCAGGATGACTTGGCGGTAGAGTAGTCGACTTAGTGTACTGTTTAGCGAGTGGTGCGATTTAACATACGTGACAAAATGAGATGTGGACAATGCAGCTTTTATTTTATATGTAGTCAATGTGAGCACAAAAATAGAGGGGTAGCTTAGAGTTCGAATGTATTCATTGTTTTAAGAAAAACGCCATCCATTCATATAAATGGGTGGTATTTTGATTCGCCAATGTGCGCGTTGTTGAAAAACACCAAGAGAAGTTCTCCGCGCTTACCATGACTTTTTATTTTCACGCCCACTCGAATACTAAAGTCAAGACATGCTCAGCCTTTGCTTGTAACGGCAGTCTGGACGCATGTGTGATGCAAATGATGGTATTGTCCGCATAGGCCTGTTGTGTACGCCGGGTGGAGCGGGAAAATCGAGTATGATGCGTATTCCGATAATCCACAGTAGTGGGCCGATGGGGAAGCCCTGCGGTTTCCCAATGGTTTGGGAGCCTGTGTGTGTGTGTGTGTGTGTGTGTGTGTGTGTGTGTGTGTGTGTGTGTGTGTGTGTGTGTGTGTGTGTGTGTGTGTGTGTGTGTGTGTGTGTGTGTGTGTGTGTGTGTGTGTGTGTGTGTGTGTGTGTGTGTGTGTGTGTGTGTGTGTGTGTGTGTGTGTGTGTGTGTGTGTGTGTGTGTGTGTGTGTGTGTGTGTGTGTGTGTGTGTGTGTGTGTGTGTGTGTGTGTGTGTGTGTGTGTGTGTGTGTGTGTGTGTGTGTGTGTGTGTGTGTGTGTGTGTGTGACCAGAATGAAGTAGTGTTTTATCACTTCTGATGGACTGGGAGCTAATTGACGAGACTAGAACGAAAAGTTCTAGTCTGGTCAATGTGGGATGACGGAACGCAACTCGGGCAGTTTTATTTCATTTTAGCAACGGTATCAATAACTTCAACAAATTTTAGTTACAAAGATGTTCTAAATGCCGTACGTACGCTACAATAGCCTACTTACTAGATCACCAATACGCGTCATACCGAAACAGTGTAACTGGGAGGATTTTTTCGAGGGCCACAAGGAAGAGGGATCGCAAAAGCGAGTCGACAAACTCCAAAGGGTTACGCCTTTATTTTGCTGTACCTTCGTATAAACATAGCAGTTGTAAAAAAGAGAGCGCATCTGCGTCATATAACGATGGACACTCAATCTAATTCCGAAGAACTTAACGGTCAATGTAGGTCGTAGCTAAGGCTACCACGACCTCATCACATCACACTGTCATGTAATGAGATGTTGGCCAATTGTGGTGTAAGCTCAGCAACACCATTAAAGCGCAGAAAACTCAAACGACTCCAATCCTGCAGGAGAGAGAGCTTAAATTCAGAAAAAGGCAGGGTGGTCAACCATATTTCTAGCATTCGGTTTGCTACCCTGCACTGAGGGGCGAGAGAGGGAAAATATATATTGGAAGAAAGCGAATAGAGGAAGGGACACGCGCTAAAAAGAGGGAGATCTTTAAGACTCGCCTTCAAGGGCTGAATGCGATAGCAATATCCTCCCTCTTGAAACACTTAGTGCATAAAATCTTTTCGAACTTTCTATAAACCACAACAGGGCCTTACGCCCATAGGCGCTACCATGTATACATTTTGTGGTGGGTTGCCGGCTTTAAACCATGCAGGGATTTTGATAATCACATGTTCTGACACCCGATGCCACTTTAACCTTGTACCCCACATTGTTACAGCAATATTTCATGTTGTAATGTGAAGCATGTATACAGGGTGTCCCACGTAAACTTCGCGAGAGTTTGAAAATACGCCGGAACACGTAATTACGACGTGACTAATGCATGTTGTTCACTGTTGCCTGGAGTTAGACTATTTTTCATGTTCTCAAATATTGTTTAATTAGGTCTGTTTAATTAACTCACTTTTGAAGGAACGAAAATGGATAAAGAATTTCATTGAGAAAGTAGTAGATCGGTTTCGGAAACGTCGAATTAGATAGTTTTGAACTTTTTATCTGTTAATTTCAAACAGTTTAGTCAACAACTTTAGTTATTTCTTTATTGATAATGTATCACTTCTTTAGTTACACTTTTCCGAAGTGCCTTTATAAATTCTTTCTTTTTGGACCCAAACTAGCCTATGGCTATGGGCCCACGCAGTGTATGCAAATATTTTCTAAGAAGTGTGACCAATAAAATTCAAGTCAATTCAAGTTCTCGTGTTTTTTGCCAAATATGAATACCCGCAAAATACAAATATACCACGTTACAAACCCGCTCATGCGCAAGTGCACGTAATGATTCTAGTGCTCTCTAACGTTCCGCGTACGAACGACCATAGCTTTGGCCCCATTTTGTTGTCTCGGCTGGGCCGCAACGATGCTGGTGGCTTTACGATGAACACGTTTTGCTATCGGCCACAAAAACGATAACCGCTGTGACTGCTTATCGCTGTCATGAACTGGAGCAAGAGAAGCGTGTCGTTCGTACGCGGAACGTTAGGGAGCAGTAGAATCATCGTGCGCTCTGACACGTGACAAGTTCGTCACGTGCTATTTTTTTGTATGTCGCAGGCATTTGAAATTAGCAGGAAAACACTAATACTTAACATATATAAAGTTCAAAACTATTTTTTTGGATGTTTAGCAAACCAATCTACAACTTTCTCAATGAAATTCTTTTTGCCTTCACGTTCTTCGAAAAGGTAAATAAACATATCTAATTAAACAAAACTTGAGAACAGAAAAAAATAGCTGGACTAACTTCAGGCAACGGTGAGCAACATGCATTTGGTTGCGTCGTAATTAGGTGTTCCGGCATATTTTTAAACTCTGGCTAAATTTACTATGGACACCCTGTATACAAGATGGGTGTGTTTCTTAAGCATGGAAGTCTTACACTGCATTTCTAAGCAGAGGAAGCTTTTTTCACTGCATTCACAAGCAGACGCGTGGCTGTGTAGTAGAACACGTGCTTGCCACGCAAACAACTCGCGGTTTTGATCACCACTAGCACACAGAACATTTGTGATCAATTTTATTTGAACCATTCTCGATTTTTTGGGCTCGTACAAGATTATGATTTTTCGCTCACAACCAATGACGGGGATACCAACACCGACGCTGAGATTCCTGCAAAACTATCTCCTTAAGCTGTCGCGTTAAAAATGAGCAACTGAAAGTAAGTGCAAAACGAGATTAGGAGCAGAAATCTATCGAAGGAAGATGGAGGGCACAAATCAAGACATCGATGTAGAGAAGAAAAATACTAAATCATTCTCTTTGGAGCCCGGCGATGTTTTCCGACGGTGTGTGAATATATCAATCCTATTCCTTCAATTTTTTCATCGTTAGCGAAATCTGCTTGTTTTGACACGTTGTCACAATGCAGAAACAGCAGCAGTCGAATCCAGGGAACTCACTTTAATTGTACCAAAACACTGGCAAACTGATCGGAAGAGAACCTCGTCTTCTTCTCTCGCTGCGTGTGTTCTTCGTTGTTCTCTTGGCGCTGCTTATTCAATGTGGCAACGTGTTAAGAAACTGCGATCACAGACACTAATGCATCGCACTCATTCTCGAGTTGTAAACCTACTTATTCTATTTCCCTTCATATACTACTAAAGAGCAAGGGGAATTGTGTGAATCCACCAATCACACTGATAACTATTGAAACTCAGCAAATACCTATGACCTTGTTCCATACTTGTTGACTAAATAACGAAATGTATCTTGCAGGAAAGATAGAACAGGCTCTGGCGACGAAAAGAAGCGAAGATGATAGCGGGGATGAACGCCATTGAGTACGTTCTGTTCGGTGTTGTGGTTGTGGGAAATCTTTCCGTGGGTCTTTACTTCTCCCTACGCAAGCATGGACGAAACACTGGTCCAACTTCCGCTGCGCTGGAAGTGTTCCTCGGAAGCCGGACGCTCACGGTGCTTCCTCTGGCCGCTTCCACGGTGGCGTCGATCCTTTCGTCAACGGGACTCGTTGCCATACCTGCCCACTATTACGCCTACGGCTGGCACCTAATGTGGGCGGGAATAATGCCGCTATTTCTTCTCCCACTCGCTACGCACGTGTTTGTACCTGTGATCTACAAACTCGGGGTGACATCGATCTTCGAGGTCAGTAGAACATCTGTTTTCAACGAAAATATGTTTTTTTCTGGGCCACCAGCCTTGACATTGTTTTCTGAAAATGGGCGCAAGCTATGAGTTCGTACATGTGCGAATCTTCGGATTTGTTTTCGCTGGCATGGCTGCTAAACGTTGACATATTAGTGATTGTAAAATATGTAAACAAAGCTTTAGCTCAGCCGTTGAATGGAGACGAGCGCTCATTATTGTCCGAAATGCTTATTACCCATGAGCACTCGACAGGCCCCCCAGCGAGGCACGCAGATCACGCACATGCACTTCCTGTTGGAGCCTGTATCCATCTGTCATCATTATTGCTGTCGTGGAGATGTCTGCGTTTTTATGAACATTGAACTTAGGTTATTCCACACACACACCGCATGTACGCAATGCAGATATTTTCTTCTTCTTCGAAGTTAGTACTCTATGAAGCCAAATCAAAAGATTACAATAAAGTGTGATTGTGGCTTGTTTCCTTGCTGGGTTTCAACACCTGAAGCCATGAGTAAGACGCACCGTTAGTGTCTGCATAAGATCAATTCATGATTTCAATATGTAACTGCTTTCTATAATGCTACTTATTAGAGCGTGAACAGATATTATGTTGGCGAGAATAACGTGGTGCCAGAGCAAAAGAAAATTAAAATACCAGTGTTAAAAATAGGGTAGAATCAAAATGCTAGCCGATCATAAAAATTGCTGAAGGTTACTTCTATATGCTACCGTATAATTATGACGAGTGCCGCGGTGAAGGGCTCTGAATATTTAGACAACCTGTAGGTATTTAACGTGCATCTAAGTATGCAGGCGTCCAGCATTCTCACTTCCAGCAAAACTGTTTTCCGCCATGGTCGGGGTTCGATCCCCTAACCTTTGTGTAAGCAATTGAACACATTCACCACCAGCCGACCGTCATGGGTTAGCCTGTCTGACGGATCTGGTTTTGCACAAGCTGTGCTTTCGTCACTTCAAATTCAACACACATTTACACATTTTGGTAGCGCATGGCATGAAGTTCGGGCATTAAAACAATGCTCCAAGTTGCTTTCACTTTGTTATGAATCCTCAAAAATGAATCCTTCTAAAAGTTAAAGAAATAAAGAGAGAGAGAGAGAGCGATAGATTACTTGCTGGTGCCTTACGCGTTGATGATTCATTGTGCGAGAGCTTTGCTTTTAAAACGAACGTTTATCCTTATCATGATTTTCCTGTTACTTTTCAGCTGCGGTACATTTTGGTTGGTGCTCTCATCAGCTGTGTTGAAATAATTTCTTGTTTGATAAGTAGTTGATAGCCCAGCTATCGCCCTTACTTGTACAATAATGAAGCTTTCTTACGTATATATATTTTTTTGAACGCAGTACATCCGTTTGCGATTCAACAGTGCAATATCTGTCAGCGCATGCGCCATTTACCTCATTTTGACGGTAAGTACACCTAATGCGCGGAATCTTACGATTTAATGGCGCATTCAATGAAGCTGCAGCATAGAAAACACGAGAATTAAAGACAAGCGCACGTTCTCCTTTTGTTCTTGGGTCCTTGTGTTTCTGCACTATGACGTCATTGAATGTACCGAACTGACTAGCCGAAAAGTCTGTTCCCTAACGGCTGTTCTGTTTGAACAATCTGGCATGACATAAAAGTATTTCTTACGAAATACAAAATCAGTGTGCATATAAGACAAGAAGTTTAGCGCAAGCAAGCTTACGAAAAGCTTGGCATCACTTTTGAGAGTAGATATCAAGTGGTTACTGACATGTATTTAGTGGTGAAGAACTCATGGAGTGTGATGGGATAGATTGCAAAAGGGTGGGATGGCGCGAAAGCTTGTATACGAAAGCTTACAGTGAACACAAGCATCGGGTCAGCGTCAATGCGCAACCCCCCTCATAGAAGCATTGTTTTGAATATGCATGTGAGTCTCCGTTGGCGACAAAAGCAAAAACAAAGAATAGAAGGGTGCGTAGACTGCGGGCGGCAGGGGCGCTGCCGAGGAGAAAAAATCACAAGACTGACTACTCTGCCAGTTCGTCAGTATTGATTTTTTTTCAGAACAACCCCATCAAGCAATACAAAACATAAAAAAACACCATTCGGCGAAGTTTGTGATCACGTGGCTTTTGTGCTTCGGTTTTATGCGGTATGCCGCCGTAGTTTCACTCGAAGGACACCAAAGGCATAGAGCTGTGGCTATGCAAATAGAAACAAACTTCGATGCAACGCCTCTTATGTAAGGGCAAAATTGTAGCGGTCGCGTAGCTTATATAAGTACCGTAGTTTTACACAGCCAAGCCATTTTAAAAATACTGCTTTATTGCTAAATTCAAGGCTGTGACAAACAGCGCGCATACGACAACGTAGCCTATATTTGAAAAAAAGGCGTATTTTTATTGATATTCCATTCCGGGAAAATGCCCTAATTCCACTCCCAATCTATTCAGGCGTCGTGAAAATATGGAATAGTTTCGGATTCATTCTGATTCTGAAGTGGCAACTCCGCAACACTGCTTGTGATGTGGGCATTAGCAGATGTTAATGAATGAAGAAAAGTCTATTTTAAGAGCATTGGCCAGATTTAGGTATGACGAGACACAAGCGCAATACCAAGAGCAGTTGACATTGATGTGCCCCGCATCATCTAGGCTTGACTCACTTTCATTTAGAGAACTATACAGAGTAGTTTATCACTACAGTCTCCAATCCCTTGCCCGCAGGCAATGATTGATATGTGGGGTTTAACGTCCCAAAACCACGATATGATTATGAGAGACACCGTAGTGGAGGGCTCCGGAAATTTAGACCACCTGGGGTTCTTTAACGTGCACCCAAATCTGAGCACACGGGCCTCCTTCATTTCCGCCTCCATCGGAAATGCAGCCGCCGCAGCCGGATTTTGCCCGCAGGCAAGTAACGACCTTTTGTGCGGATGTGCACTGGTTTTTATTAGTGTTGACTGTTACACACGGCTTTATTGCGTAGTTTATCGCACATTAGCTCTTGGTGTGGCATGCCTGTTGTTATTACATATTGCTAATTGTTAATGTTTTTTTTATCTTTCAAGTCGACCAGGTGTCGACGTATGGGAAAAGTGCTTCTCTGATAAATTTATCTGATATTAGGGTCTCAGTATGTATTTCAAATCACGCTTTCATGCGTCATCCTAATGAACACGCGATTATTATTGCGATTCACCGCACAGTTTATTAACAGTTGGTTCAAGGCCCCCATTCTGAATGAATCCACAGCAGGTGGACATCTCATATCGTACTCTTTGCCAAAATATTAGCGTGTCCTGGTGCGTGAAGTATTTCTCGGCTTCACGAGTGTCACAGACCCAAAATTGCAGCAACCGGAAAAACTGTGTTCACTCCCAAGACTCGGTTACAATGTAAATCATGCACCTCCCGGGAAACAGATTTCTATTCGACCCTACTTTTACGGGGTGAACTTCGCCAAAGTGACAAAGATAAAGATAAAGACTGACAAATTGCAAACTCATAAAATGCTGGTATGTTTCATTCTGTAAGTACGGTAAGAACTCCCGCCCCTTGCTGCGACAAAGGTACGCTTTTTTACAGTTTTTGGCTATTCATGTGCTTTACATAATGCATTCTGAGTGCGACCCAAGAGACACACTTAAGGATATTTCTCCGCGATCCCCATTATGGAGACTTGCGAGCAGTAATCTAGCAAGCCAGCGGCATAGACAAAGCAAGTGATGTAACTTTCTAAAATGGCCCCACCTCACAAAACGGAAGCGCGAGAGCCACGTGAACACAAACTTCACCAAGTGGCGTGTTTTTTCATGTTCATTTGAAGTTTGGAGGCGTTAATTTGAAAAAAGTATACTTAGCGATTCACAGACCAGTTCGTTTGACTAAGGAGATCATAGTGTTACGTTTATCACAATATAGCGCAGAACCAAGGGTAATGCCATTTGTTTGACGCTTGTTTTCTTAATCATTTTTCTTGCAGCAAAGTGTCGGCGCTATCGTTATATTCGCAGCATCTTTGGCAGTCCAAACAGGTACAGTACGTGCATTTCTGAAGCAATCTGATCAAAGTGATGCAGCACATCAGGATACATAATTCTGGTTCTTTACAAGTATAAAATACGAACTACTATATCAATATTTCTTAGCTCTTAAGGTCGCAAAACCACGATATGAATATGAGAGACGCTCCGCGATTCCAAACTTATACACACAATAGTGGCTAAGGGCCACAACGACATTCACGTTTCTATTTCGGTAGCTTCTTTTATTTTGATAGTAATTATATGGACACTCTCGACTAGATTTTTCCGCCGGCGTTGACGTGGGCGTCGCCGTCACTCACCGCATGTGCATGCGTATCTACACACACACACACACACACACACACACACACACACACACACACACACACACACACACGCACATGCACACGCACATATATATATATATATATATATATATATATCTGTGTGTGTCTACATATATATATATATATGAATATATATATATATATATATATATATATATATATATATATATATATATTCAAATAGAGGTGTTGTACGTCGGAAAAAGCCTCAGACGCAGCTTGGCAAAATATGCTTTATCAGGCAGGTCTGGCTAATGGCGAGCGGCGTGCGCGAGCTACTACTGCAGTCACCGATCATCGTCGTCTTCTTCATTGCCAGCAGAGCGTCCGTTATTCAGATTGATTAATTCATTACAATTACTCCCCGCGAAATAAGGAGCCATCCTGGCGACCAATGGACAAGTAAACACGGGAGGGTCGTAGCAGGGCTTAAGTCTCGAGACGTGGACAATTTCCTGGCCACGACGACGTTGGTCAGAAGATGGTTTCAGTGGCTCAATGAGGTAATTCACTGGTGACGTTTTTTGTAGCACACGATATGGGCCGTGATACTTGGGGACCAACTTGGTAGAAAGGCCAGGTGTAGCAGAAGGGACATGCAACCAGACGAGTGAACCTGGATCGTAGGAAGTAGTGTTACTTGATGCGTCATGGTGGTGCTTTTGGCGTCCTTGGTCTTGGGTTGTGAATGATCTGGCCAGTTGGCGGCATTCTTCAGCGTATGTAGCGGCTTGAGACAAAGTCGTGGACTCTGAGGAGTCAGGTTTGTACGAAAGAATGGTGTCCATAGTGCAAGAAGGTTCGCGTCCGTAAAGGAGGAAAAAAGGAGAGAACCCAGTAGTGCTTTGAATGGCGGTATTATAGGCGAACGTGATAAAGGGGAGCACTCGGTCCCAATTGGAGTGGTCTGACGAGATATACACAGACAGCATGTCACCAAGGGTGCGGTTGAAGCGCTCTGTCATTCCATTGGTCTGGGGATGATAGGTGCTTGTAGTGCGCTGAACGACGTGGCACTCACGCAGCAATGCTGTGATGACGTCTGACAAGAATACGCGACCACGATCGCTCAGTAACTCCCGAGGTGCTCCATGACGTAATACGATGTTGTGAAGTACGAAAGTCGCAACGTCTTTTGCTGTAGACGAGGGAAGGGATGAAGTTTCGGCATACCGCGTGAGATGGTCGACGGCAACTATGATCCAGCGGTTACCGTCAGCAGTGTTGGGAAGGGGACCATAGATATCGATGCCGACGCGGTCGAATGGTCGGGATGGGCATGGTAAGGGTAACAAGGTACCGCTGGCGTGATAAGGGGGAGTTTTTCGTCTCTGGCATGTCGAGCAGGCCCGAACGTATTGTCGTATAAATCGGTACATGCCACGCCAGTAATATCGGAGACGTATGCGAGAATAAGTCTTCAGGAAACCTGCGTGTCCACATTGGGGGTCGTCATGAAACGTGGAACAAATTTCGGATCGCAGATGACGTGGAATCACGAGTTGCCACTGACGTCCACCGGGTGCGTAGTTGCGTCGGTACAGCACGTCGTCGCGAGTGGCGAAGTGCTCGACTTGCCGACGCAACGAGCGAGAAGGGGGGGAAGCCGTCCGCCCAGCCAGGATGTCTAGAATCGAAGCAACCCACGGGTCCTTGCGTTGCTCTGATGGCATGTCGGCGATGGTGACGGCAGTGGCATCACAGGTTAGCCTTTCGCAGCAGTCCGGGTCAGGGGGTAGGGGCGAACGGGATAGGGCGTCTGCGTCCGAATGTTTCCGGCCGGAGCGATAGACCACGCGAATATTATATTCTTGGAGGCGTAATGCCCATCGGGCAAGGCGACCGCTTGGATCCTTCAGTGACGACAACCAGCAGAGGGCGTGGTGGTCAGTCACGACGTCAAAAGGGCGTCCGTACAAGTAAGGTCGAAATTTCTCTATCGCCCAAATAATGGCCAGACATTCCTTTTCAGTGACGGAATAGTTGATTTCGGCTTTGCTAAGAGTTCGGCTTGCGTAGGCAACGACGTACTCTTGGAAGCCGTCTTTCTTCTGTGCAAGAATAGCGCCTAGCCCGACACCACTAGCGTCGGTGTGGATCTCTGTGGGTGCCGATGGGTCGTAGTGTCGCAGAATAGGCGGCGACGTGAGGAGGCGGCGCAGTTCATTGAAAGAATCGTCACAGGTGGCAGACCAGGCTGAAAGGTCTCTGGAGCCGGCGAGGAGCTTGGTCAAAGGAGCGATGATCGTCGCGAAATTGCGAACGAAGCGCCGGAAGTAAGAGCACAGGCCTATGAAGCTTCGGAGCTCTTTCATGGTGGTCGGTTTGGGAAACGCTGAAACGGCTGTAAGTTTGGCAGGGTCAGGATGAATGCCGTCTTTTGAAACCACGTGGCCAAGGATCGTAAGCTTTCGAGCGGCGAAATGGCACTTCTTCAGATTCAGTTGCAGCCCCGCGGCAGAAATACACGCGAGTACTTTCTCGAGGCGGGTTAAATGGGTTGCGAAATCAGTTGAAAAGACAACAATGTCATCTAAATAACACAGGCAAACATTCCATTTGAGGCCTCGAAGGATAGAGTCCATCATTCGCTCGAAAGTAGCCGGCGCGTTGCAGAGGCCGAAGGGCATGACTGTGAATTCGTAAAGCCCGTCGGGCGTGATGAAAGCTGTTTTCTCGCGATCGGCCTCTGCCATGGGTACCTGCCAGTATCCAGAGCGCAGATCTAAAGAAGAGAAAAATTCGGCTCCCTGTAGGCAGTCCAAGGCATCGTCAATGCGTGGCAGCGGATAGACATCTTTGCGCGTGATTCGGTTGAGACGTCGGTAGTCCACGCAAAACCTGATGGATCCGTCCTTCTTCTTCACCAACACAACTGGAGAGGCCCAGGGACTGCTTGACGGTTCGATTATGCCACGTGTCAGCATGTCGTCAACCTGTTCATTAATGGCACAGCGTTCGGTAGTTGACACACGATATGGACGCTGCCGTAATGGCGTCTCTTGACCGGTATCTATACGATGAACAACAGATGACGCTTGACCTAAGGAAGGCTGATTGTGGTCAAACGAGGCCCGAAAACGCTGTAGGAGCTTGATCAGCTGTTCCTGCTGCCCAGGCGTGAGGTTGCAATCAATGGACTTGCGGAATACATCCATAGGTTCATTAGCGTCAGCTGCGGGTGTAATGGCACAAGTCGGTAAGAATGGCTTGTCTGGATAGATCGGGTCTTCGAAAATACAATTTAAGGTCTCAAGGCTCCCCAGACACTCGCCGCGTAGCAGGATGTATGGGCAAGCAGAAACGTTGAACGCATAAAGTACCGCCGAACCATTGGAAAAGTTGATGACGGCAAACGGGAGGACGATGGTTCGGTGTTGCACACTAGCTATAGTTGGTTGGAACAGGAGCGTCGAGTTAGTGGCAGCAGGGGAAAACACAGGCACTAGGACGGCTGACAACGGCGCGATGTGGACGTCAGCTGCGGCAAACACTTTTGAGGGACTGTGGTGGTCGATATCAAGGCACGGATTCGTCAACGTGAGTTCAGCACGAGCGCAGTCGACGAGGGCCTGATGGGTAGAAAGGAAATCCCATCCTAGTATGACGTCGTAAGATGAACGTGGGAGAACAACAAAGTTGACAGCGTACCAAACATCTTGAATAAGAACGCGTGCTGTGCACTGAGCTGTCGGCGCGATGAAATGGGAGGTGGCTGTACGCAGAGCAAGATTCGTAAGCGGCGTTGTAACTTTTCTCAAATCGCGACACAGTTTTTCACTAATTACAGAAACGACGGCGCCTGTGTCGACAAGTGCACGTACAGCAACACCTTCTACTAGCACATCAATTTCGTTGGGCGGACAGAGAGGAGGTCTTGGAAAGTTCGACGACGACGCAGTTCTTGCATCCGGAACTGCGGCTGTCAGTTTTCCTCTCGAGCGGGGCTCGTGCGCCGAAGCATCGGGGAGACAGATCGGCGACGGGGTGGTAATGACCGGCGAGAATCGACAGGGCGTCGTGGGGACAATGAGTCGGTGATATGAGAAGATGGTCGCTGGGGATTCTGGGCAGCTTGGTGATTTGCAGAATTCCCATGATCTGGAGGCTGGAAGTTGCGACGGCGACAGTAGCGTGCTATATGTCCCACGAAACCGCATGCGAAACAGATGGGTCGATTATCCAAGGTGCGCCATGGGTTAACGACAGAAGGTGCAGGTGGCGAAACAGGATGGGGTGCCGTGTATGTAGGCAGCGTCGTAGGGTAGGAGGACCCGGTACCCCGGTATGCGCCAGAGACAGGTGGGGCTGGGGGTCTAGCAACGACGGCAGCGTAGGTCAACGGCGTAGGGACGGGTGGCGATGGAGGCAGTGCCTGCGTGACCTGTGTCTCAATGACCTGGCGTAAACGTGGGTCTAACGAGGTCACTGGCGCGGATGCTTCGGCCACAAGAGAAAGCTGACGCGCAACTTCTTCACGAATGAATTGTTTTATGTGGGGCAATAAGACGGTGTGATCAGCAGCGACGTCGTGCACGAGGGCGGAAACTTCAGCCGTATCTTCAGCGGCCCTGCGCGTCGAGACACGCTGCTTACGCAACTTGTCGTACTCCTGACAGAGCTGGACAACATTGGTGACGGTCTGTGGGTTCCTAGCGACGAGCATCTGGAAGGTGTCGTCGTCAACTCCTTTGATGATGTGCTTGATTTTGTCGCGTTCGGTTAGAGATTCATCGACGCGCTTGCAAAGAGACAAGACATCTTCAATGTAACTCGTAAAGGTCTCATCTCTGCGCTGGACTCGACTACGGAGACGCTGTTCCGCGCGAAGCCGGCGCACGTAGGGACGACCGAAGACCGCGGCGATGGTGGTCTTGAAGGCGGACCAGTTAGTGATTTCGCCGTCGTGGTTCTTGAACCAGAGGCTGGCCACATCAGCGAGGTAAAAGCGCACGTTTGTGAGCTGGTCGCAGGCGTTCCACTTGTTGGAAGCACTTACGATTTCGTACTCGACGAGCCAGTCCTCGACGTCTTGTTCGTCGTTGCCGCGAAAAATTGGTGGGTCGCGTTGCCGAGGTACGCCAGTACAGTAGACTGTCGTTGGTAAGGCAGCTTGAGAAGGGCCAGGAGCAGTCATGGTGAACGGTGAGGGTAGCGTCCGATTGCGAAGTTCCAGGTTGATGGGAACCCCGGCTCCTCCACCACTTCAAATAGAGGTGTTGTACGTCGGAAAAAGCCTCAGACGCAGCTTGGCAAAATATGCTTTATCAGGCAGGTCTGGCTAATGGCGAGCGGCGTGCGCGAGCTACTACTGCAGTCACCGATCATCGTCGTCTTCTTCATTGCCAGCAGAGCGTCCGTTATTCAGATTGGTTAATTCATTACAATATATATATATATATATATATATATATATATATATATATATATATATATATATATATATATATATATATATATATATATATATATATATATATATGTGTGTGTGTGTGTGTAGACAAAAAATCGGCTCTCTGCTCTGGACCCCACACAAAAGGAGTATCCTCTTTCGTTAAACGGGTAAAGGGTTCAGCGATGTTGGCAAAGCTCTGCAAAAAAACCGGCGCAAATCCCGTTTGTTCGAAGGTGGAGGAAATGCAGCAACAGCCATGGTCTTTTCTGGGTCTGGTCTAATGCCATCGTGACTGATAAGGTGGCCGAGGAACTTTAGTTCTTCGTAGCCGAAATGACACTTCTCCGGTATTAGAGATAGGCCTGCGGATCGAATAGCGACGAAGACGGCCTGAAGTCGTTGTAAATGTTGCTAAATTGTTTTGGAAAAAACAACGACGTCGTCTAAATACACGAGGCAGGATTCCCACTTCAGACCGGACAGGACGGCGTCCATCATCCTTTGGAACGTTGCCGGTGCAGAGCACAATCCAAATGGTAACACTTTGAATTCGTAGAGGCCATCAGGAGTTATGAATGCTGTTTTTTCCCTTTCACGTTCATTGACCTCGATCTGCCAGTAGCCGCTGCGTAAATCCATTGAGAAAAAATATCGGGCATGTCGAAGTCGATCCAGTGAATCATCTACGCGTGGGAGAGGGTAGACGTCTCTCTTCGTCACTTTGTTGAGCTTCCGGTAGTCGACGCAAAATCGAAGAGTGCCGTCTTTCTTTTTAACAAGTACGACGGGTGACGCCCATGGACTGTTCGAGGCTTGGATGACGTCGTCGTCGAGCATCTGTTTCACTTGAAAACGTATTGCCTCTTGTTCTTTTTGCGACACGCGGTAGGCGTGCTGTCGTACAAACCGTTCGGTAGGGTCCGTTATAATGCGGTGCTTCATGGTTGGGGTCTGCTTGATTTTGGAGGTAGACGCAAAGCAATCACTATACGTAAGTAAAATCATGCGTATCTGCTGTTGCTGCGCACAGGATAGCTGGCAATTCACGTCAACTGTACTGGCTAATGCAGTCTTACCTTCGGCAGCAGTGGAAATCGGAGCGATAGTGGAACATTCTTCGTCATCGATGGCTTCAAAGTTCGCGATTGCTGTTCGCTTTGCCAAGTGTTAGTACTGGCCACCGAAATTCGTGATCAGAAGCTGAGTCCTCCGATGTTACAGTTTGACGATAGCACACGCGACACAAATTCGCCGAGCCAAGAGCACCGAGAGGTTAGTTTCCGCGATGCCACTAGTCTTGTTGTCACAGTCGCTCTCCACAGTTACCAACATACTGGCTCGCGGCGGCAGTGCGATGGTGTCGTCAGCAATTCGAAGTGTTGTGGTCGGCGCAACTGCATTCTTTCGTAGGGCTGTAGGGTCGTTAGATAACGTTATGAGCAGGTCGCGAAGGTTAATAATGGCTCCATGCTCACGGAGAAAATCCATTCCGAGAATCAGGTTTTGGGAGCAATCGCGTAATACAACGAAGGAAACAATGTACGTCGACTCACGAATTCGGAGGCGGGCAGTGCACATTCCTAGCGGTGTCAATAGGTGACCTCCCGCAGTCCGGAGGTTGGTTCCATGTTCACAAGATGTCGTTACCTTTCTTAGCTGTGCAGCGAGGTCAGCGCTTATAACAGAATAATTGGCACCCGTATCTACCAGAGCGGTCCGCGGGTGGTTGTCGACAAGGACAGAGATACGAGCAGAGACCCGTTTGTCGTCGATGGCACACGTCGGTGAAAGAATGTCGTCGGATGTCGGCAGGCAAATCGGGGGAGGGTCTTGTAACGGTCGATCAACAGCGGCCTCACCCCCAGAGGTCGCTGTTCTTAGTTTCCCCGCCGCGGGCTTGTGGATCTAGGCGATCTTCCTGCAAGGACGTCTGCAAAGGTTGATTGTTGGCCAGGTGACGTGGAACGCCGGGGAGATGGTGAGCGGGATTGGCGACGCGGAAGGGTTGAAGATCGTTGGCTTGCCAAGTGTTCGGCGATAGCACGGGGCCGCTCACCATCTCTGGGTCGACGAGCATCCGGACGAAAGCCAGGAAGACCCATGTGCCTGTAGGCGCACTCACGGTAGATGTGACCTGGTTCACCACAGTGATAACATAGAGGCCGGTTGTCGGGAGCACGCCATACACTGGATTTCCGTGTAAGGGGTGGGTTGCCGTACTGCGGTAGTCCTGAGTAGATCGACGGTGCCGTCTGCAGGGTGGACGGACGGGACGGATAGCCAACAGCCGGTGCAGGAGAACGTAGTGCTTCCGCGTACGTTAATAGCGGAGCTTCGGCTGGACGCGGGGCCGTCATGGGTTGGACTTCAGCTGCACGCAGAGTTCGTCATGGGGTGCACCAGCTGCCGGACCTCTTCGCGAACGACATCCGTTAGAGCAGCAACATGGGGCGGAGAAGACACCACGTGCAGCTTTTGCAGCTCCTCGCGCACAATACTGCACACGAGCTCCGTCAGGTCTTTTATAGTCGTGACGTCAGGTGTTGGTAGGGCCGACGACACTGACGAAAAACTGCCAGGACGCTCATACTGGTACGAACGCTGCCTTAGCATTCTCTCCATTGTTGTGGCTTCGCGAAGGAAAGCATCTACAGTGCTGGGAGGGTTCCGCACTAGTCCCGCGAACAGCTGCTCTTTCACTCCCCGCATTAGGAGGCGCACCTTCTTCTCTTCCGTCATTGAGGAGTCGGCTCGCCTGAACAGCCGCGTCATGTCCTCAACGAACATGGCAACACTCTCGTTCGGACGCTGGTTTCGGGAATTGAGGAGCCGTTCCGCTTGCTCCTTTCGGTCAGAGCTTCGGAAGGTATTTCGCAACTGGTTGCAAAACTCTGGCCAGGTTGTCATAGTGGCTTCATGGTTTTCGAACCAAGTGCGCGCAGAGTCCTCAAGGTAAAAGTAGACTTACCGAAACTTTCGCTGCTCGTTCCACTCGTTGACGCTGCCACAACGGTTGTAGTCGTCAAGCCAGTCATCGACGTCCTCGTAAGGGTCACCGTGGAACGGCTTCGGAGTACGCGGGACGTTGAAGAACCATGAAGGAGGCAGCGTTTTTGTTTCTTGGGTTTGCGTTCCCGCACTAGCCATAGTACTGCCGAGTTGTGGGAATGGTCCGAATTCAGGAGGTAGGCGTAGTTGTCGTCTGCTACGACGTAGGTCAGCTGGTTCTTCCAAGTCGCGACGAGTGTCGGGACCTTGCTGCTGATTGCAGTGCATACAACACTACCCAGCACCTCCATCAGAAAATGTCACGTGAACACAGAACGACCACAACGTCTGTTCACATGAGCAGCACTGGACGTCGAGCCGAACCAAACGTTAGAGCACGAGCACACCAACTGTCCTCTTCTTATTTCACACCACGGCACATACTCGCATAGGCATGGCTAAACATCGTTCCATGCCTGTGGCAATATGAAAATGCAAGAAAGAAAAAAAAACTGATAAAGACTCCGGCCACACAATCCAACTTGAGTCCTCTGAATCGTGAGTGCAGGGCGTTAACCACTAAGCCACCGAGCATAACGTCCTTCGACGTTAAAACGGCAGGCTATGTGTATCTAGCACTTACCATTGCTGACGGGCATCTCGGGGGGGGGGGGGGGGCTATCGTGTTTTCAACATTACCAGTGAGATGGCGCAATGAGCGTGCCTAGAAACGTTGTCACGACGTAGCGGCTGCACTCTCATTTCCCACGCGCACTTTGTCTCGCAAAGAGCAGGGGGTCGACACTGACTCGTGCGCCCTTATCTCGTGGTAGCGAGGATTTTACGTCTTGGCTGGTGTTAGGCTTTTACCGGAACGATTATATTTTAGTTACCGGGTGAACAAAGGGCACTGCAATCTTTGGACAGTCTAGGTTTGCGAAAATAGCGCGCTTTTCAGGCAGAGCGATGTTACAACTCTAATGCCTATTCATGTTCCTCTGCACCGTAGAGTACGTTTCGTGCGTCATTTGTGCGTGAGAAACGCGGAGCACGTTGCGATCTGCTGGTCATTCTACGCGTGGCATTCCAATATGTGTCTATTGCGTTCATTGCTTCACCTTCGCGACAAATTTGTGACTTTATAGGCGCACTTTGCGGGTCTTGAAACAACACAACAGGACAACGATGCAGATGTTATTGCGTGATTTATAGCATAGTAAAGGTGCGTCTATATACCCTTAAGTTGAATTCACGTGACTAGCCACCGAATTCATAAATTTACGATGATTTATTCAACGGATTCACGAGTGCTATTTTTTAGAATAAAATATCGCATCCGTGGTGCATATTGGGCTTTTTATTGTTGTCTGATCACACTCCCAAATGAAAGCAGGAATCGCATGCTTACAGCTTTCAGGAACATTTTAATCAAAGTCTTCAGTCCATAAACTCTGCTTTCAAGCTAACTTGCAAGAGCGAAGGTTCTAGAAGGAGTATTGGGCAACAACTGTGGGCGGAATGAGATACGGAACACACGTTGACAAATGTTTCTTACGTTCGGGGACGACAAAATACTTCTGTTGACAGCATTTAGTTTTATTTATGTTGTGGAGAAGGAACACGATAAAAGAGTGAAACTGCTTGGAGCTGAAATTTCTACATGAAGAGGAATTCGCATGTTTATTTTCGTTATCGCTTATTATTGTGCCTAGGGGCAGGCTTTAAAGAAGTTAGTTTTGGCACAAGACGAAAGCAATAGATCCGATAGCAACCCATCAGACTATTATTCGAAGTAAGGCTAGGAGATTAAGTAACTATATCAAATGCAGTGAACATGGCCGAATGTGCGTTGAGCTGCAGTGTTTCTTGAACGCGCAGCAGCATGTTATTGCTGTGTCTGGGCATGTATGTGAGTCCATCTTACTCAGCGCCACTAGCATTCTATCGGAGTTCTCCCGCACGGGTTCGTACGACACGCGTGGCATCGCAAAGGTTGAACTACATGCATCGTTTTCGCCGGCGTTTATCCGCCGTTTCCTTCCTTGAAGTCAGTCGACGTGGACGATACCGGTGACGGCAGCAAAAAGTACACTTCGAATTCACTTCACCAAAATATCCACTTTAGATTATCCCAGACTTTGCAGTGTGGGTGTTGACGCCGCAAGCAGCTGGACTTTCTGCCTATTGATACGCTAGACTACAAGGTGGGCTCCGAATTTCACTGACATCATTTTAAATATGATATGAAATTTATTATTATGGCAAATCACGTTTATACGTATGTGCAGTGTTCTCCTTTAATAATGCAGAACAAGGTTCATCGCACCACCCTCCTCCCTATTATGGGAATGAATAGGGCTGCCCGCCCCCCCCCCCCCTTCCTCCCTGAGTAGCCGCGCCGCACTCCCTATATGTCAATTTATGAGGCTCACTATGCGCCACCCCCGAAGGTCACTAAGGGGTGCCCCCTCCCTTCCCTTGCCACACCCACGCGCATGCACAAAACTATGTTCAATGCGGTCCATAGTAGACACATTGGTGCTGTAAACAAGATTTTGTGAGAGATAGCATTCGTCAAATTATGGACGTTATTTTGTTTTACGATGGAGATTTTAAGTGTCATTTTGCTTAACATGTTTTTGCATGCTGAGTTGTATTACAACGGAATTCCAGTGTTTCATACGCCTCTCCTGTGGTGCAACATAGGAATTGGATTATCAGGAACTGTCTACACAGCACTGGTAAGAATAATGCGTACTTCTTTTTGAAAAATATATTCTAACTCTATGAAAAAGACTTGCAGAAGTATTGAAATAGGCACTTTGCTTTTGCTATCCTCATTTAATGCAAGCTCACGCTACTTTAATAGTAACAAAAACTATGACGTCAGATCGTAATGAAATTGGCAATTTTCGTTTCGTGATTTCAGTGCACGTCAAGCTTGCATCCTTTTATACTATAGAAAACGTTGGCACGTAGCTCAGAATGAAGAACTTTTGTTGCACGATTCGTATGAGTTTCAAGGTAGAGCCACTGAGAGACCATTGCCCACTAAGAGTAAACGGAGAATACTATTTGCCGCTACATGACAATTTTATTTCAAGGGTGGACTACGAGGAGTGGTTTGGACTGACTGTGTCCAGTTCTTTGTAATACTTTGTGCCCCCGCTACCATCGTCGCTAAAGTTATATACGACTTTGTGTCACCGATCTCCGTGGTGCATCCACCTAATGACCTGGACATCTCCAAATACATTGCAAGGTAAGTGCGTTGGACAGTAAAACATCGTCTTCTATACTAGTAAACGTCAATTTTTTTCTGCAGTGCACATTCCAGGCATCACGAACTGGGCTTAACTAAATTTTCTTTGTCGTCAAAGTGAGTGACCACTTGCACACTTCAATGTGAAGCACTCAATGTGTAATTTCACCTCACCAACTAAAATAAATCGTGCGGCGAACTTCCTTAAGGGTAAACAGAGTTGTCTTGTAGGCAAAAAAGGCCTGGTGACGTATGAGGTTTTAGTGAAGTCATAAAAAAACAGCAATTGCTGTGTTTTGCGTCAATCGCAGGATTGGATGCCATATCTTCATGGAGTCCTAAATACGGCCTCTGACGCAGGCAGTCTCAACACCAAACATTTTTTCGCCCTAATAGATTCAACTTGGATCTTACCAGCGATGAAAACGTATGGAGTTGCCTCTTCGGTGGAGTCGCCCCAGGAATATACCGCCTGTGCTTTGACCAAGTTGTTGCGCAAAGAATGATAGCATCCAGGACACTCAAATACGCCCAAAGGTAAGATATCCTGCCCTCTAAATGCCCGTAAGTTACGTTAAGCTGCTGGACAGACTTACAAAAACGACTTGATTTATTTATACCTTAAGGAAGTTGGGATACTTAGGTTGAAATAAACGGCACGCAGAGAGGAAGAACGAGAAGGTGTGAACGTGGTGAGTGAGACAACAAATGAGTGAAATGAAACGAACAGGAAACAAATGGGTGAAGCCTCACTGATAGTTTATGCAGTGAGATCCTGGAGAACCACATATATACATAGGAAGACACCGCGTACGCCGGAAACCAAGTCGCTGGGACATGCGCTAGAGACATGTATTCCAGAGTTATATGAAAGCTGAGGTAAGCGCGTACGGAGGACACTTAATTCTCTATCAGCGACGCTTGCTTTCACGAATAAGAAGACGTACGCTCGCGTTCCAAAATTTCAGTCTGCTTGGCGTCTACGGCGGGAAACTAAACGTTTGCTTTCTGTCACAGTGGCAGCTTCTACAATTCTGAATTGCCTCTTCCTCACCTCCACATCTCTCCATCTCACTTCAAGTTCCCTTTTTCATCCTCTTGCCATGCTACACTATTATACACCATAATACTATGCTCTTTATCAGGTCCACGTTTCCATCTTTCCTAACCACCCCTTTGCTTTCCAACCCTGTGCTATGCGGTTATGACATGCGGTTTTGCACTGCCGCCTTTCTCAGCATCACATCTCGGATCCTCACTCTGACACTTTTTCCCCCATTATTCTTCTGTATCACACAAGGCTATGCCATGCTGTACAATGCCCTCCTGTGTTTATTTCATTCCACCTCGTATTCCTCATCAAGCTCAATTTCCTTTTTCTTTTTCTGCCAATGGCGCTGCAAATAATGGCTGGCATACTGACGCTGCCAATGGCTAGCTTCCTGCTTAGCTCAATTAGAAGAGCCACCACTCCGGAAAGGCGTTGGTCTTGGGTTCGAACCCCGGAGTAGGACAAATGTTTTGACAAAAGAAGCTTTTTTTTCTGAGCAATCGATATAGACTTTCTTCTAGCTTCATGCTACAAGCGGGTAGTTGTATTCTTTCCATGTCTTATGGCTGTACAATAGTTTCGCCCACGTGACGCCAAGCGACATGAGGCGACGAAGGCAGTGTATGATGGCTGGTTGCGGCAGCGTATGGCAGCCCAGGCTTCTAAAGTGCACCACCCTTAGAAAGATGGATCTTTAAGTAGCGCTGGTTGCGCGAATATTTGGACCCTGACGCAGTCACGAACAAGCATGGACAAGGTTTTCTAATGACCTCTTAGCAAAGGACGCTTTGCCTTCTCACTTGCCGTATCACTGCATGGAGTGCATATGTGAACCATTGCTGGGCAGCGAATATATTTTGCGAAAGAGTAAATATAAAGTGCTTCGGAAGATCGCTGAGAACCATGGTTACAGAACTAAGGTTTTTGTTGGGTCATCGTTCTCTCCATGATCATTGGACCTAATGATTACTATCATGTGGTTGATAAGGTTTGATAGGGTGGTGGTGCTAGAGATTGTGATATATTACTGTACTTGGTCTTTCGCGCATGATTAAAGTTTGTAAAGCAGAGCTGTTGAAAGAATAAGAGTTACTTGCAAGTGTGCCCTTGTCCGTGTTTGCATTTCTGTGTCAGAGACTTCAGTATTTGCGCCATGATTTTCACTTAAGCACATACCAACTAGTTCGACTACAAGCACTACAAAGGTAAAGTAGACGAGCCTTCACGGGCATATTTACTTTCTTGTGGTGTAATTGTACTCATCCTGGACAAATTATAGCGCGACACGAACGAGGACAAGAAAGGAAAGACATACTATTGCCTGTCTATACTATACTATAGTCTGTCTAGCCTTTCGTCAAACATCCTACCATCCCATGCTAATTTTGGCTTACCCCAAGTTAAGGGGGTGGTCTTGAGAGCACTCTGGCGTTAGCGGCTAGATAAAAAAATAGATAGATAGATAGATAGATAGATAGATAGATAGATAGATAGATAGATAGATAGACAGATAGACGGACAGACAGACAGACGAACAGACAGACGGACGGACGAACAGACAGACAGACAGACACACAGACAGACAAAGTACCTGCTGTACGCCAAAAAGGCCTCGCATCTAGTAATGGCGTGCTGCGGTAGCGTTTATGGCTCGCCAGTGTCGCTTCATAGAGACAGTTGCTGTCAAAAGAAAGAAGAAAGTGTTGGCGTTCTCGCCATAAATATCTTTTTGTCATATAAAAAGCGACAAATATGTGAGCCAACAGAGAGTTCAACAATACCCTTCTAATTAACCGAATGGCTTGTTCGAAGTAAGCATGTGAAAACAATAAGTAGTGAAGCTCAGGCAAGTAAAGGGGACTTCACAGGAAGTTTTACAAGGAAGCTCCTTTTGACGGGGATTTGATAGCTCTGATAGTGCTGATATACTGATATGTTCTGAAAGTAATGTAGCTGGTAGTGCTACGGCAGACTGCGGTAGCTTGATAATACCTATTGTGATGCCTCCGCTGATGTTATGTGAGACGTGTCTGAGATTTCAGGTGGACAAGTTGGATTCAAGCTTGCATGGGTCACTGCATGCAATACTGCATTGTACCCAAGGTGCTATTGTCTCCCAACAAAAACAATGCAGGCCCAGAGCACAGTATATAGCGTTATAATAAAGTTAGCTCTCTTGTAAATAGAAAACACAAGAGACGCAGATATTAGACATATACTTCCATGAATATTCATGTATATTTTCATATAACGCAACGCTCGAGTGAAGAATCTACTGCGCGAAAATACCTGAAAAAATTTCCGCTAATAGAAAGACAACTTTACGCATACGCTTCGTTATCTGCAAATGAAACGGTCATTGATCTTTTATATATCTGTAATATTGGTGCGGGTTATAAGACACAGAGGATTTATTTGAGAACACGCACAGTGGAGCTCGTAGAGCCGCTCTCAAAAGAAGGCTGCTAACATTGTCGTCTTCTTCACTGACCTGCGCGGTGCCTCTGGAGCAAATGCGCGATCTTCGTTGTCGTCCCTATCTCGCAGCTAGACACAGCTATGCATGCGGCATTACCCTCCCACCAGAGTGAGCGTCGTACCGATGCTTACCAGATAGAGATGCGGTTAGCAGGTGCTCACATCACTCAGAGTGGTAAAGTTTCATGCGGACCACGTGCACTGTCTGAGGTAGATTCTGGCGACGTTTTGAACAGGAGGTGGCTTCGGCACGACTTCGTACGTCACGTCGCTAAGACGGGGCAAAAACTTGTAGGGTTCAAAGTATCGGCGTAGGAGTTTCTCTGAGAGGCCTCGTGGTAATACAGGAAACCAAACCCAGACTCTATCTCCTGGTTGATAAATGACGAATCGATGGCGAAGGTTGTTCCGTTGGGCGTCATGTTGCTGCTGGTTCATTATTCTGACGCGGGCAAGCTGCTTTGCTTCCTACGTGCGCTCAGTGAAGTCTGTGGAATATGTCTCTAAATCATTACAATCATAAGGTAGCATGACGTCAAGCATTGTAGTAAAGTCTCTGCTGTGAATTGGTGCGAACGGCGTCATTTCCGTTGTTTCCTGGCGCGCCGTATTGCACGCGAATGTCATGTACGGCAATATTGGGTTCCTATTCTTGTGTACCACGTCGACGTATCTCCAACGTATTTCAGCGATTGTCTTGTTAAGTCGTTCTGTAAGCCCATTCTTTTGTGGATGGTAAGCTGTCGTCTTCCTATGCGCTGTGTCAGTGAGCGTAAGCACAGTGCGCAAAAGCTCAGCTGTAAACCCGGCACCTTCGTCTGTTATGACGACAGCTGGAGCACCATGTCTTAGGACAATGTTCTTGATGAAGAACTGGGCTGCTTCAGCTGCAGTGCCACCCGCAATCGCCTTAGCCTCCGCCTATCGGTTCAGGTAGTCCATCTGCACTATAACCCATTTGTTGCCGCTGTCCGATGTTAGGAATAGGCCCAGCACATCCATTCCAACTCGAGAAAACAGAGTTTCTGGCACGTACATAGGATGCGATAGCCCAGCGGGTTCGACAGGTGGTACCTTTCGCCGCTGGATGTCAATGCATGTTCGGACGTAATGTTTCACCTGTGCTGCGATTTTTGGCCAGTAACATTTTCTTTGACGTGCGTCAGTGTTCTTGTGAAACCGAGGTGGCCCGCAGGGGCTTCGTCGTGGCAGGCTTGTAAAATTTCGCTGCGGAGAGCTTCAGGAACTACCAGCAGATAGCTTCCACCTGTTGATGAGAAATTCCTTTGTACAGAATTCCGTCTCGTAAAAATAATGACAATAAGTTCTTCAAAAACACTCTTGGTGTATTGGCAGCTTGTCTGTTCAAGAATTATATGAGCGAGTTAGCTCCCGATCATCTTGTTCAGGCCGAGAAACGATAGCCGCATCAACAACTCCTAAAAAACCTGTGAATTAATCATCCTCTGTAGCCCGTGATTCAATCGGTGACCTTCATAAACAGTCGGCGTCTAAGTGTTGCTTTCTGGACTTGTAAACTAGGGCCATGTCGTACTCTTGGAGCCGTAAGCTCTATCGTGCGAAACGTCCAGATGGGTCTTTCATGTTGGTCAGCCAACAAAGATGGTGATGGTCGCTTACGACTTGGAAAGTGCGGCCATATAAGTACGGGCGGAACTTCGAAACTGCTCAAACGACAGCCAGACACTCCTTTTCTGTTGTTAAGTAGTTGGACTCGGCGCGTGCCTTAGGCAATTACTCTCTCCACACCATCTTGGCATTGGAGAAGAACAGCACATAGGCCCACATTGCTGGCGTCTGTATGGAAGGCTGTTGGTGCATCCTCGTCGAAGAGAGCGAAGACGTGTGGAGTTTGTAGAAGCTGCGGCAGCTCGTTGAACGAAGCTTCTTGCTCTTCACCCCATACAAACGCAACGTCTTCCCTTGTAAGGTGGGTGAGTGGAGAGACGATGTGTGCACAACCTGCTATAAATCGCCGGTAGAAGGCCCAGAGCCCCAGAAAACGCCTGACCGCTTTCTTATCAATAGGCCTTGCGATCTTAGCGGTGGCTGCAGTTTTATCTGGGTCAGGCCTCACACCTTCACGACTGACCACGTGTCGCAGGAACAGGAGTTTTTCGAAGCCGAAGTGGCATTTTTCCGGTTCTAGTGTGAGTCCAGTGGACCGTATGACTTGAAGGACTTACAGTAGCTGCTTTAGGTGTTCTTCAAGTGTGGCCGAAAATACAATGAAGTCGTCGAAGTAGACAAGGCACGTTTTACATTTCATGCCAAAAAAATGGTATCTAGTACTCTGTCAAAGGTGGCTTTGGCAGAGCATAGACCGAAAGGGAGGACTTTGAATTAATAAAGCCCGTCTGGCGTCACGAAGGCGGTCTTTTCTCAGTCACGCTCATCTACTTCTATTTGCCAGTATCCGCTTTTAAGGTCCATTGACGAGAAGTAGCGCGCATACCGTAGCCTGTCGAAAGAGGCATCGATTCATGGTAACGGATAAACGTGTTTTTTCGTAACGTGGTTCAGCTTACGATAGTCGATGCAGAAACGCAAGCTGCCATCTTTCTTTTCCACGAGTAGCACTGGCGATGCCCAAGGACTCTTCGATGATTGGATTATATCATCCTCTAGCATCTTTTTGACTTGCTGCTGTATTACCTCACGTTATTTCTGAGCAACGCCATATTGGTTTTGTCAGATTGGTGTTGCTGTGTTTTCCGTAGTGGTGCGAAGCTTAGAGGTGTTTGACCCGCTCATGATGGCGATGAGAAGCAGTCCTTGAACTGTTTGAGCGGCTCCGTAAGACGGCATCTTTCAGCCGGTGTTAAACTCGGACCAATATCGACTGGTGGTGTATGCGGAGGTGATTGGGCTGTGGCTTCCCTTGCACAAGGAGACAGCCGTGAGAGTAGTGGAGCACCTCGAGTAACGCCACAGCCGTGACTTTAGCAATGTGCCGGCGTCTAGCTGCGAGATAGCGACAATATATAAGAATGAAGCGCAACGCCATTCAGCACATTAAATGTATCTACGGGTGGCAGTATCTATATCTTTTTCAATGTTTGCCTTCCAAATTTTGGAAACATTCAGCCTATATTACGTATTTTTTTCAGGACTGTAATTACGAGTTCCATATTTTTTATTTCTGCCTATGGATCATTGTTTTCAATGGGCGTGGCACTGACCATATGGTTTCGAGGCTGCGATCCTTTATTATCTGGTGCAATTAATCGTGTTGACCAGGTGAGTGTTCTCGACATTTCGGTTCAGAATATTATATAATTAAAAACTGACAATGAGCTAGTTACGTAAGCATGTTCAGCGTTCTAAGCTCAAAACCACACAATCTCATCATGTAATAGAAAAAATTATGCAGACAAAAGCTACGTTGACGCCATCAGAATGTTCCGCCTAAACCATGTACGAATGTGCATAACCCTTCGCACCTGTCATAACTCATTTGTTTTTTTATTTATTACGCGCGACAGTGATGTTTTTCTTAGACAAGACAATACTATATAAAGATAACTTTCAATCTGTTTGAGTCCATTGCCTTAGTAGCTAGCACAGGATTCCGTACAAGGCATCTGAGTGTGCCAGGAATCCGCAAATAATCTTTGCTGTCATCACCTGTGCTGAAGCAGTTGTCTCTGCTTCTTTTGCATGAGTGGTATCCGGAGAGTATACAAGTATATACCGATGGTTCCACTGATGTCCAGTTTTTATGTGACAGTGGTTGTTTTAGCGAAAGGTATTACCATATGTTTTAGCACGGGCCACCCCACATACGAAAACAGCTGCGGAACTAGTTCATTAGGTCAGTCTTGTACAAACACAACAATAGTCACTACTCAGTGATTTCGCAGCCGTCCTACAATCTGTACTATATTCACTGCGTAGTGGGCCACATAAACAGCTTATACTTGGAAATCGGTGCCACCATACATCATATCAGAAATGTCATTACGTGAAGTTTAAATGGCTTCCAAATCAGTGTGGCGTCATAGGAAACTCACAAACCGCTAAAGCTGCTCAGGAAGCTTTTTAAGGAACACAAAATTATACCACACCAATTTCAAGGTCTGACGCTGCCATAAATCATCTAGGGCTTGCACAGGAGATCAAGCTCTCTCCATGGGCACAAAGAACCAGACCAACCTGACCAATCGTTGACATCACCTGTGCATTTTTGTGCATTTTTATATGCCAACCTAATTTTACCTAAGACCGGCGACACTGCTCCTGGTTTTCGGTCAGATGTGGCATTAACGAAATCTTATTACTTTTACATTGGAATGGCCCACAATGCAACAATGCACTCTGCAGTGCTTGTCATTAGAAGGAGATACTACTCCCCACCCTGTCTGGCTCTCCTGTCTAAAATGTTCAGAGACAGTTTCTGGAGTCTGTTATAGCGCATGTTGACAACAGTAAAATATCTGTTTAATCAATTCTTGCCTCCTGTCGACAGAGAACATTGCAGCTGAAAGCAACTAAAGGAATCCTGAGGTTTTTGAGAAAAAAGCCCCCTCCGCATCTTCCCAGTGGGGGAACTCGAGTGATGGTGGTATCGCGTGAATGATGCGTAGCTGGGTATGGTTTGGGAACGCTTATTTTTTATTTCGTCTTTACTATTGCTATTTATTGAATGAAGGGGAAGTGCTTCTTTAAACGATTTATGGGAAGCTGATGATGGGCTAGGTCGCGCTACAAGTTGAAGGCACTGCTGCTTTCATCGCATCTACTCGAGACAAGCAGAGCGTTAAGTCAAGTGAAAGCCAAGTGAATAAATGCTTGACTGAATTACCAACACGCGATGTTGTGCCTATTCTTGTGTCACAAACAAGCGCTCATAAATGAGCGCGCCGCCGAATGCTCACGAAACTGATGATACCAAGCGCCAGAGAGATGCCTCAACGTCAGCGCTAAAAAGAAAAAGAAGCACCCAAAGACTCTCCCGGTGCGCCGTCTCTCCCCCTTGAAAGCGTAGTTTCGCCGACCAACCTCCTCACATCAGCCGCTTAGCAAGCCCTGGAAAACTCTAGAAGGAAGGGTGCGTGGTGATGCAGAGTAGTGTCAGATGTCGCGGACGGCCCTCGAAATGTCTTGCCCTTTCTCCAGCCTTGGCATGGCGCCGACGAAACGATAAGAATTTTCTAGAATCTAGTGCGAAAGGTGTTTAAGAGAGCAGTGGAGAAGAGAGATCAGGAGGTGAAGCCAGTTTACGCCAGTGTGCGTAGGTATGAGATGAAGGAAGTTTTGCGCAAGTGGACCTATAGGGTCATTCCACCGTGTCGGTGAAGGCTTTTTTGCTCAGTGACAAAGCAGGTGATGAAGAGAGTTTCCACCTGAGAGGTGAAGGCTTGTGTTACAAGCCGAAGAGTGTGTCTACCGCCAGCGAGCGAAGACGCGTTGCAGCAGCTGCGCCTGGGAAGCCGACATGTTACCGGCGAAAACGTTTGGGGCTTGGAGAGCGGCCAAAGGAAGACGCGAGGTTTCTTGGAAGAGAAACTTCGGGGGCCGAGGATCGACAACGGCACTGGTCTTTGTGTGAGTTACTCTTGGAAAAGCAACCTTAAAACTTTGTTCCGAGGACTTTGAACTGAATAAGTTTTCAAGCTCTTTAGACTTTAAGTGTCTTTGTCGTTTGATGCACGGGTTTGCTTTGTAGCCCGTATTGTTGTTTGTGTCCGTTGTTTCGAGTGTAGCTGATAGTATTGGGTAGTCCAATGTTTGGTTGGTGAAATATTGTACTAAACTATCCGAGTGTGCATGTTGTGTACCGTTTGATCGGTCATGCTTGAGAGCAAAATTTTGTTTTGTTCATCAACTTTCGGCTTTGACTTGTTTTTTGGACCACAGCCAGCGTCCGCTGGCGCGCCAAATAGGACCACGTCTAAATTGTCCGCGCTTTCGTAGCGCAGTTCGGGGTCAGATACTTCGGCCCTGCGAATTAGCCCTGAGATCGCCTCCCTAATTAACGGGACCTGTGACACCATGTACGGGGTAGCCAGTGAACAATCATGCAGCGTGAGCAGTCGGATTTTTAGAGAAGCAAGGTTTTTACTGTAATCGGAAATTTACTGGCAGACGCTGCCTGCGTCGGCTTTTGCGAGGTTAGAGGGGGGGGGCACCAGTTGGCACGAGGCGCGAGAAGTGAGCATGCACAGTGGGCATGGACGGTGCTGCCGAAGCCGGATCCATGACTTCGTTCGACTAAGAAATGCTCCGCATTTAAGACAGACGTGAACAAGTGACTGAGACAGTGATATCAAGTATCACGCCGGAGTGATCGTCTGTGACTGACTGACTGACTGACCACGTGATTGTGTGTGTAGTGCATTATGCATCATCTTTTCTCTCTATCTCTCTTTTCCTACTTTTTAATCTCCCTCTTCAATCTCCCTGATTATGCTCCCCCGTGTAGGGTAGCGAACAACTGTCTATACTGGACGGTTTAACCTCCCTGTCTTTTCTTCTCTCCCACTTTATCTCTCTCTTCAACACAAAGAGTTTTAAGTACGCCGTATGCACGATCACATCCAGGGAACAAAAAGTGCATTAAATACAGAACGACAAAATGCAGCCCTCAAAACACCCTCGTTGTCAATGGGCTAACTGAGAAGGATACCTCTAAAGGGAATGTTAATAATTCGCAGTTTCTTCAAATGTGTGATGAACTCTTCAATTTCGATTGAGTACAGCAGTAAATTGTAAAAGCAGTAAAATACATGTGCAATTGTAAAAGCTGTTAGGTTGAGAATTTCATTAGTCACGTTCTGTGTCCGCGTGAAAGAGCTCGATAGGAGATTTGATTCGTCATAATCGTGGAGGCCATCTCTGTAAATTTACAATGTGCATGAAAGTTAACAGAAACATGTCGATTATTTCATTGCTGCTCTGGTTTTATTCGATCATTTCTTGCAAAATTAACGAGTTCTATTACGCGATCTTTAAATTTACTATTGCTTCTATATAAACCCACTTATTTCAATAAATATGTGCATTTTTGAACGCGCTTTCGGAAGCAACCGCTTCTTTTGCACGTAAGTTCTTCATGAACTGCCCCATTGTTTTGTTTCAAGAGCTCGTTACAAGGGTGTAGCGAGCATGCTCGAGGAATTCCCAAGCCTCAAACTCTCCATGCATATTTCAGCTGACCACTACATGTCGCAATCCATGGCTACTCCTAATTATTTGATTTTAGTGCGCTTAGGGAGTGAACTGTCTCACTACCACTAGTGTGGGTAATTTCACTGATCACTTTTTTTCGTGAATATAAAGTTACATTTGTGTTCATGAATGTCGAAGGTTAGGTAAATGCTGTGAAATCGTAACTGTATGTTAGACAGCTTCTCAATCACTTCTGCCTGAAAAATGGAAACGTATTTGGCAGCTAATCATGACGTGGTATGATATGCATAAAACTACATTTCTGTATCAAATAGGCATTGTGTAGTATCATTCGCATGTAGCGTAAACATTACGGGCCCTTGTTGTCGTGCAGTAACGATTGGAGCACTACAAGACTCTTATAAGCATCGGCTATGCATCAGCTGTTTGCTGCGATGATACAACGATGGTGCCGAACACACACTGTATCATTGGAGAGCACTGCTGTATATCAGCTTAGTTAACTTCAATGGTAATTGATGCAACCGGTGATCAAGAGCAGGTAAATTCATACTGGCAACAGCGCTTGAAACTGATACAAATTACTTGGCTTAAGAGCAGTGCTGTTGATCAACGAAATTTAGTGGCGTGAGCACCCTGAGTACGCAAGATGATGCTTGGCCCATATTATTATCCGTTCTATTTTAATATAGGTGTTAATATCTCCTAGAGTCATGTGGTAGTTGAAGGAAGCGCGAACGGTGCAAAATGTCTCACATGTCTCACTTTTTTTACTTTTAGAGCACATTCCGTGCATATGTGTGTTATTTATTATTTTATTTATTTCATACTGTCAACCCCGTGCTTAGGGTCATTACAGGGAGGGTGTCACAAAATACATAACGTTCGCGAAAAAAAGAAAAATTGAAAGCACATATAAATACGAAACGAATAACCAACAATTTAAAAAGTAAGAAACAAACAACAGTGACTACACAAACAAAGATCAACGAATACATGCTGAGAACAGAATTTCGCACGCATCGCTACAAAAAAAACCGTCCTATGCATTTTCAAAATACACTAATGTTGTTGGTTGCACAACCGCATTGGGTAAACTATTCCACATATCTATTGTGTCTGGGAAAAAGGAGTGGCGGAAAGCATTCGTGCGTGTGAAATAAGGTTGAATTGCTCTACTATTATCAAGACGATCACATCGCTTTCCAGGGGCTGATTATATAAATCCTTATTTATCTTTGTTTGCCCGCTTATAATTTTAAAAAGAAATTTGAGGTGATGTTTTCGCCTGTGATATTCTAAAGACTCAAGCTCACAGGACTTTAACAAAGCTGTGACTGAGTGTGTGCGTCGGTATCTACCGCATATGAAACCGACTGCTAATTTTTGTATTCTTTCAATTTTTGTTCACAACACCTTCTGGTGAGGCGACCATACAATACTAGCGTACTCTAAGACAGGACGTATGAATGTTTTGTCAGCAGTTAGTTTTACATCTTGTGGGGCATGTTCCAGTTTTTTTTAGGAAATACAGTTTATTGTTTGCCTTAGAACAGACGTTATGGATATGCGAGATATGCGAGTGCCGTTTCAATGTGTGCATAATACTAACTCCTAGCTATTTGAAACAATCTGCATTATTTAAAGGGTGAATTCCGATGTGATACATGAATGACCATTCCCGCCCACTAGAGTGAATATGCGTAAATGTCGTCTTGCTATAGTTTAATTCCATGTCCCATAATATACACCAATGATATAATGCCTGTAAGCACTTGTTCAGATTAATTTGGTCACCTTCGCAAGTAACAAGGGAAAAAAATCAAGCAGTCATCTGCAAAAAGTTTCACTTTATTGGGAGCCTCAACTACTGAACATACATCAATAACAAATATCAGAAAAAGAAATGGTTCTAAAACAGATCCTTGGGGAACGCCCGAGTACACGGCAAGTGGTCTTAAAGTGTAATTTTCTATTTTCTACAGCCTGTTGACGTGCGGATAAATAGGCCTCTATCCATTTTAATACTTCTTCGCTTATTCCTGATCTTTCAAGCTTGAAAATTAATTTACGATGAGAGACTTTATCAAAGGCTTTCCTAAAATCAACACAAATTAAATCAGTCTGCAGAAGGGCATCGCTGTTGTTATTGAAATCATGGAGCGTTTCAGCTAATTGTGTCACATTAGAAAGACTTTGCCGAAACCCATGTTGGTTTGAGCAAAGTGACCGGTTAGAATCAAGAAAACAAAGAATATGTTTTGCTAATACATGTTTCAGAACTTAACAGCAAACCGACGTCAAGGATACGGGCCGGTAATTGTTTACTAACGAGAGGTTATCATTTTTAAAAATCGGAATTACAACTGCATTGCGCCTTTCTTGTTGAAGTGATCGCGTCTCAACCGATTTCACAAATGTTATTTCTAAATAAAACGAGACCCATTCTGCGTATCTCTTGAGAAACTTTGTTGGCAGGTGTTACAAGCTGCCACTCTAGCGTCGCCAGCGCGAAGTCGGCGACGGGAATGACAGCAGGTTAGTTCGTTCCGTACGCAAGTCGAGACAGTGAAGAGATCAGAGACGTGAGAAAACAAAACAAACTTTACTATAGTGATATTTCAGCACACGAAATCTAGTGCAACACTTCACTACAACTAACAAAATACAGCAACACTTGATACAACTAAAAATACATAAAAACAATAAATCAGCTTACAAGAGAGAACTATTACAAACTACACAAACTAACAACAATAGAACTACGGAGGAGAAAGTTCGAAGATATAAACAGATGAAGGCATACGTGTGATGACGAGCAGCGTTGCGTCCCCGACGATCGTCGGATGCGAGAAGTCGAAGAGAGTTCGGGCACGACTGCGATGTCGGCGATGTCGCAACGCTGGTGACTCCGGGTGGCTAATGCTTGCAGGTGAACTCGGGCAGGTTGAGCTAACTCGAGGCGAAGTCCCGATGTCTACGTTGCAGACGTTAATATCACGTCACAACTAGACGAACGGCTAAGTTTAGGTGGCCAGCCGATACAGAGCCACGCTAAAAACTTCTAGAAGAGATACTTGTTGATCTCTTTCTAAACCATGTTGATAAGCGACTAGCCTGCCTAGCAGGGCAAAATCCTGCGCTTAAATCCCCCTCGTGTTCCCTCGCTCTTTTCCTTGAGGAAAAGAGACCTCTACATTGGTGCAATTATGCGCGTTTCATTGTTGGAAACTCCGTCCAAAAATATATTGACCCCACCCCTTTTTAATTAGGAGAGTACCCTCAACTAGCGAGAGTGACAACCTGTTGGGGTGCTGTCATACGGCTTGGCCACCAGAAGTTTTTCCGTGAGAACAGTCAGACTGTTTGGCTCTCAGCCGGTGCGTCCCGTAGTCTAAACCTTGTTCGGGGTACATCGTGGTCTTTCACGACCCTGCAGACGCCGCCGTAGGTACAAAGGATCAAACGTCGCCGGCGACGTTCGAAGAAGAACACCCCATTCTGCACTTCCCGGCTCTCTTTCTTGCGCCCGCCGTTCCCGCCGGTCAGTGGGGTTGTACGGCGCCCGTTAATTGCCGTGACGCCGGGTCGCGAAAATTGCAGTCCATGACAGTAAGTTATCCAGACCACTTCCTTTCTTCGCATCTAGCTCAAGCAGTAACTGAAGAACACCTTCGCCGTTGATAACAGGTTTCATTGCGGTTGTTGCACTTTTGCTGATGGATGCCCCTATCTTATCGCCCTGGTCTATTGTGAAAACAAACTGAAAGAAGCAATTAGAAGTATCTGCTAAGTCGTCAACTTTTGCCAGGATACAACCCTCATGTTCGATCTGCTCAATTCTTTCCTTTCTGTCACTGATGTAAGGCCATGGTATCATGTACAACAACGACAATAAAGTGATCAACGCCGATGTGTTCTTTTATATAGTCATCACGGTAACTATTTTAATAAGAATGACAGCCAGGAAGCACTAAGCTTAGAAGAAGGCGCAACAATTTTGTGTTGATAATACGAACTAAAACTTTAACGAATTCAAGTTGATTTCAGGCTTAGTACTTGTTTTTAGATATTTCCTTAAGGATAAGTAATCTAAGTCATGTTCACGTAATTACCACCCTCTACTTCCGCAGTACAGGGTGGCCTACAAGGCTGAGCTTGGTTAACTTTTTTGTCTTAGGTTTGTTCTCTATTCTCACCATGGCACTTTATATAAACAAGTACTTAATAGCCAAATGTAAGATATTCGCAGTGGATCTGCCTTTCTTATAATTTGTAATCACTCTACAGTAAGAAGGGTTACTGAAAACAAGTTTCAGTTCTTGGGAACACAGCTGCACTCTATTGATGGCAGAAAAAGTATAATAGACAATAGAACCTTCTTTATTGCTTCTCTCTTTGAGTATGCTTCCAGGTCTTGCCGTACTACATCAACACCCGTTTAGTGCAAGTGCCTGGATTCGTTGGACTGTTTCTGGCTAGTGTCGTCTGTGCTGCAACAAGGCAAGGACCAGCACAATTTCTAAAATCTTGGGTAGTTCTTAAGGCTTGCGGAGGAAAAAAATTGTTTATGCCCAATTCAATGACCGAGTCGGCGGCGGTGGCAGGAGCAGCAGCAGCCGCAGCAAGCAGCAAGCTGCGCCGCCTTCTATGGCTTAAAACCAACTAGTAAAGCACTCGCCTTATGAACGCGAGTCGTCTCTTCGAAAGTCTCTACCATCTTCATCGAAGAACGTGACTTTTAACAGCCTGTTCTGGTGTTCAGAATCAGCGTGCCTCGTCTGCCGTAACTAAGGAAATGAACACCGAAACATGAAAGCGAACACAGTGTGGAGAGGGCGAAAGAGTGAGAAAGAAAGCAGAGCGTTGAGAGGGCAAAAGAGTGGGAAAGAAAGCAGAGTGTCACACGAGACTAGAGCGTGTGTAGCGAACACGTCACCAGTTTGACGAGTAAAGTTCAACGTTCTTTACGTACACGCGTAAGACTTAAGAGGAAATTTTCATCTTTAACGTAATTTGTGCAATTTAAGCTCTGTAATTAGGGGTATCACACACGTTTTAAGAGCATATAGTTTACCAATAATAAATCCACATATTATCATTATTGTACATAAGTTTAGCTAACACTTAGGGAGGTTTTATATTTTGGAGTTTGTTTTCATGTCAGATATCAGGTGCAGCCTTTACTCTAGAATCTTGATATTGAATATATCGCCTGAATGTCTGTACCGTTCAGTTGAGGTGGGGGGTAGCGGGGCACCATAGATGACCAGGCATAAGTGTATATTATTTTATTATTCACCTGTACTACGAGCGATGCAAGGTTGAATGCGATGCTCACAGGTTTCGGAAATTGTGTAAAGACACACGATGTTATTTTGCGCCTATTGCGCAATAACTCGTCGCACCAGAATATCAGCTCGGTTGGACGCTCTCGAGAAAGTGCTTTTGTACTTCACATTTTGGAAGGCGTTTAGCGCGCAATATGGGTGATGCCAGCGTGCGTGCTAAAAACTGAAGGCCGATCACGTTATACCACTTCCCTTATCCGAATCTAAACTCTTTATTTCTTTATTTATTGCGGTCGGCTGCGTGAATCTGCAGTGAGCACCTGCCTGCCTTGGCAATACCTGAAAATTAGTGGAGACGAAATTGAACGTTGACAAACGTTCCAGGTATTGACTGATGAGTCCACAGCAGTCGAAGTGACGCATGCAAACATTTATGACAACAGACTTATGCTTCCATTTGTCACAAAATTAGCACAGCTGCTTGGCGTTGGTTTCCCCGTACAACAAGCAGACATTGACGTCTAAATAAGTTGCAAGTGCTCGTTCTTAACTACCTTAAAAACAGAATCAAGGGTTTTGCTATACCACGTTGTGCCTCGAAAAATAGGCGATCAGGAATAGGACGACGAATGTGCAATGAACAGAATAATTTTTCTTTTGTTTCGCCAAATGAAAGTGTGCCTTCCGGCTACCGAGAACTCTTTAGCGCTCCGCGGTCAATAAAGCAATAGCCGGATTTTTATTCCTTCATGTAAGAGCCGCCTAAACTACTCGTGAAATACGAGTCTTTCTTTTTTACTTTTCAGTACGACGTCGTCTATGATTAATTCACAAGCAGCTATTCTGTACGTGGACGTCATCTCTCCTCGATTGAAGAATGCTAACCAGCACGTTCTCTGCATCACACGTTGCACAGGTAAGGCACTTCTTCACGTGCATCTACGGAAAACATTCTTTCAGGCAAAGCATCCAGATATGAAGGAGCTTTTTTTCCTGCACTCAGTGAAGCAGCTGTGTGAAAGTTCTTGATATGAATGTCACATTGCAAAATCAAAACTGAGAGCTAAGGAAAGGCTCTTTTCAGAAAGGTCTTCAATTCCCCCCTTTGACATCTTCACCTGTTTCCCCAAAGTGAAAGCTAAGTTTTTAACTTCATTTATTACTATTCTCATTGTCCTCTTCAGTCATTATAATCTCTCCACTGCCGCGGAAATAAAAATGATGCCTTCCAGGAAGTATTACATTTACCCTTTTTTTTTCGGTTATTATCGTGCACATTTCTTCAAGCACCCTCTATATATGAAATTCTTGACAGATTCACGATCATTCGAAGTTACTGTAGCGGCCTTTAGGAAGATTCTCTTGTCCGATATCAAAGCTCAGTAATTGCTTCAGATGGGAAAGTGTCACAAGTGATACAGATTTCTCGTTCAACATGGCCACCTATGCATGGACAGCTTTAAAGTGGGTCAATGCTCGAGCAATTTTTCTGAAGTGCTATCAACTGATTAGCTGAGAAATATGCCTTGTTGCATTACCAAAGTGCCCTTGTGACTCACCAGCATGAGCCACCAATTTCTCTGAACCTTGGAACTGGGCTACCAAGTCTGTAGGGAGGCTTGTTCTCTCTTGGCATTCTGTAGGAGCTTCCCTCGCTATGGGGAGCGACGACATGACCTTTGCTGGTATAAAAGTAGCAATGTGTGGATAAAAATTTCGTTCCTCCTACTTGTCTAAAATTTACCCTAGAAATCGCCAGGCCTGCGTGGAACACGCAGCACAGTTAGATCAAAAGCAGGAACAGTGGATTTCTAGGGTTCGTTGTGAACTCTTCCGGGGCAACTGCTACAAGTACAGTTGCAAGGCAGCCACTAAGTTATAAATGATCTCCATTTTTCCAAGTAGAAATACACCCATTACGCTACTATTGACAATTCTGCAGAGAAGCGAGGAGATGTCTGTGGTCTACGGATGGCATGAGAAAGTGATGGCGTGACGTCATTACAATGTGCGTGATTAAGTAATAATTTGTTTTATTTGTGCTGTCACTAATGGTCATGTGACTCTTGGCCCGTCAATGGAAAAACCAGTTCATCAGAATGTCATGGAACTTTCCAGCGTCGTTTATTGCTGAGATGATTAGGAGCTTGCTCACCAAGCTTCTCAGGCATGTACCTTGGCTTGTTCACCAGAGGCGCAGCTGTGCGATGGCCCACTACGCTGCCATTTGTCATGCTTGCTGATAAGCGAGGTACCCGCTACATATCTGCGAATCATTATTTTCACTTTGTGCTGCGAACGAGGTTCGTCGTCAGATGAACTTCGACGTGAGAGCTCGCGTAGCAGAAGCGACACGCATGCGCCCGCAAAAGAACCTCGAGTCGGCACCTGTATTGGCATTGCTTTCTCCGAGTTTCAACTGCAACCTCTACTTCAGCATCCCCCTTGCCACTTACTTCACCAACCATAAAATTCTAGTTTACAAAAGAAACCGTACCCCACAGCTTTGGAATGAGTATTGTATTCTTAGTATATTGCCCCTTGGCCGGTATGGTGAGCGCAAGCCATGGCTGCCCGCTAAAATGAAAGACGATGTTCTGGGGCAGCGCGTGCTCTGGCTAGTTGTTGATTATTGAAGCAGCCGTCTTGCCAGTTTTAGGTGCGTCCCCCCTCCGGCTCAGTTCTTTCAAGTTGAAGGCCTTTTGTAGCACTTGACAGCTGGTGGAGCTGCTGGGTAACCGTCAGCCGATGTTCCAAACGCCTCTAGGTAGCCCTGTACCTGCAGTGACAACACCTGCTCACCGCTCAAGCCGAAGCCTCCAAGGGCTACCGCCTGAGCGTGGACCTCTTCCCGAGATGACGTCTGTCGCACCGCCGAACGCTAGGGAAGGCCCTGCAGCGTCCAACACACTAGAAAGCGCTGCAGCCACGCCTCATACGCTGTGGAAGCCACGTGTGCCGAAAGTGTTCCACGGTTCCATCTTGGAGAATGTCGAACACTGGCTGGCTCAATTCAAACGGGTCTCTGATTACAATTGTTGGACAGACTTCGACAATTTGAGGAACGCGTATTTCAACTTGGAGAACGGCGCTCGTACTTGGTACGAAAATCGTTAGCCTTTTTCCTCGTGGAGCGTCTTACGTCGATGCTTGCTGGAAAGTTGGGCCAATCCCGATCGCCGTGAGCGAGCCGAGTGAGCGATTCAGTTGCGCCTCCAAATGCCGAATGAAAGTGTCATGATGTACGTCGAGGACATGACGAGCCTCTATCGTCGAGCCGACCCCAACATGGCGGAACAAAATTAAAGTCCGTCATTTGATACGAGGAGGGAACGAGCGGCTTTTCGCTGGCCTCAATTTCTGTCCCCCAAAGGCCGTGGAAGAATTTTTGACCTAAGCCACAATCGTGGAACAAGTGTTGCAGCAGCACTCTACATTGTACGACCGGCAAGTGAGTGTCGCTTCGTCAGTAGGTCAGATCGGAGGTGCAGGAAGCAGGATTAACATCGAGTCTCTCTGCGGCCTCATTCGATCGGTGGTGTGCGACGAACTATAAAAGATTCAGTGCAAGCTCCAACCTACTGCAGGGTCTATTTGCAGTCTCGTCAGAAATGAAGTACGACAGGATCTCCAAGTGCCGCCTTTCAGTTATGTCCCACCTGTACCGACCGAACCACATCGTGCATCATACGCAGAAGCTGTAAGTTGATATATTCCTGCTTCCCCGCGCTTTGATAATCCTATGCCTCAGGATGCACTTCCTTCGCTGCAGCCAATTCAGCACTTGGAAAATCGACAGCCGCATCCCAGAAAATCTGACGTATGGCGCACACCGGACAGACGACCACTGTATTATCATTGAGGTGAAGCTGTACATGTGTACCGGGAATGTCTCTATTGTCGCCTAGGACTACAGAGTTTTGCCCTCGACTCACCACTGCCGAGATTCAACGAAAGACCGAAAGCTATTGAAAATTACGTTTCCCAAACAGTGCATGCCACTGCGGCAGCAGTCGCGCTCCCCATCCTCAAGGCAACCTTCGAACTTTCGGAGCTCCCCAGGGGTGGCGCTGGCACGCTCATTGAGCCCTAGAAAGAAAAACTAACGACAGCGGCCTTCGGGAGTGATGCCGCTGACACTCGACGCAAGCAAGGCGTCCCACCGACGCAAGCATGGACCGGCAGCGATTCCGGGACGACAGCCACGAGAGCCAAAAGCAGATTTACTTTGGATATACATGTGGTAGTCGACGATCACCACGACGTTAGTGCATTACTGGACACAGCTGCGGAATGTTCGATCATGAGCGGTAAATTAGAAGCGCACATAAAGAAAATTGTTACGCGTTGGTGCGAATCCGAAATTCATACTGCGGGCAGGCACGTAGTCACCCCAATCGGCATCTGCACTATCAGAGCGAGCATTCAGCGACGTACGTTTTTCGCCAGCCTTCTCGCACTTCGTGATTGTTCTCGAGACCTAATCCTGGGATTCGACTTTTTGCGGTAGCACGGCGCTGTTATCGATCTTCAAGAGCGTACCATGACATTTTCGACACTTGGGTACTCCGAAAAATCCGACGACATTCGTGACAGCACGTTTTGCTTTTCTGCCGACAGCATCACGTTGCCTCCGCGTTCAATCGTCCCGATTGATGTGGTGTCCGACAAATTACGGTTTGGTGAGGTGGTCGCCGAAGGCAACTTGCCGCTTTTGTTCGCGCTAGGTGTCTGCGCTGGACGCAGCCTCGCCACGCCTTATGACGGACCCTCTGAATTATTTGTGACTAATTTCCATAACGAGTACCGGCAACTGTTTCGTGACACCACCATCGCTTTCGCTTACCCTATCGGAGACGTTTCTGAATGCTATGCATTTACATCAGCCGACGACGGGCTTCGACCGACACCACGCAACATGACTTCACTACTTGCAAAAGTTCATATCAACTCGACCCTCTCGGAACAACAACAGCCGAAGCTACATGAACTGCTATATCAATTTAAAGAGTGCTTCGCGTCCACTTGGAAGGTTCATCAGACACCGATCACCAAACACCGAATAATTACGTATAGCGACGCCTCGCTCATAAAACAACACCCTTACCGCGTTTCGGCAAAGGAACGTGACGTGATAAATACTCGAATCAAAGAGATGTTGCAAAATGACGTTATGCAACTTTCTAAAAGTGCCTGGTTATCTCCTGTAGTGCTTCTGAAGAAAAAAAATAGATCACTGCGCTTCTGCGTGAACTACAGGAAACTTAACAGCGCGACTGAAAAGACGTCTATCCGCTGCCCGGCATCGACGATTCCCTCGACAGACTGCGGCGGGCCAAGTATTTTTCAGTGAAAGACTTGAAAAGTGGCCACTGACAGATCAAAGTTGATTAACGAGATCGTGATAAAACTGCCTTCATTACACCAGATGGCCTATATCGATTCAAAGTGCTTCCCTTCGGCCCCTGTTCTGTACCTGCGACATTCTAGAGAATGCTGGACGCTGTTCTTATCTGTCTAAAGTGGCACACGTGCCTAGTTTATCTGGATGATGTCGTGTTTTCTGCGACCTTTGAGGAGCACCTGAAGCGTATGTAGAATGTGCTAGAAGCGATCCGCTCTGCTAACCTGACAACGAAGCCAGAAAAAAGCCACTTCAGTTACAAGGAACTTAAGTTTTTCGGCCATGTAGTCAGTGCGGTTGGTATTCAACCACACCCCGGCAAAAGTACCGCCGTGGCCTCGTTTCCTGTTCCCCATGATAAAAAGGCAGTATGTCGCTTGCTAGGGCTTTGCGCGTACTATCACCGCTTTATAGCCAACTTTTATAGGATTGCCGAACCGCTCACTCAGCTCACACGTAAAGATGGTCCATTCGTCTGGGATGAAGAACAGGACGCAGCTTTCTCAGAACTACGGGAGCATTTGCAGACACCACCAGTCCTCGCTCACTTTGACTAAGACGCCGATACTGAAACTCATACTGACACCAGCAACGTGAGTCTTGGTGCTCTCCTCGTCCAACAACTAGAGGGCACAGAGCAAATGATAGCGTATGCTAGCCGCACTCTTTTCTGTGCCGAGGTGAACTACTCCACGTCAGAGAAAGAGTGCCTCGCTGTTGTATGGGCCACGATGAAATTTAGCCCTTACCTTTACGAACGCCACTTCAAAGTAGTGACCAACCATCATTCATTGTGCTAGTTAGCCAACCTACGAGACACGCGTGGGCGACTGGCACGATAGAGTCTTCGTCTGCAGAAATATGATTTCACGAACGCTTACGAATCAGGTCACAAGCATGAATATGCTGATTCATTGTCCTTTGCACCTGTCGAAGTTTGTGGCCACGACACCGCGGATGACGCTGGTTTTCTTCGGGCCCTCATCACAACGGATCTGATTACAGGACAGCGTGCGGACGACAAAATTCTTGCAGTTATCTAAAACCTTGAAGGACGCAACATTTCCATACGTCGATGTATTTCTCGAGGTCTGTCATCGCTCTGTCTGCGAGATGGAGTCTTGTATAAGGAAAACTCCAACGGCAATGAGAGGACCTATGTTCTAGTTGTGCCATATGACATGCGTGACAACATTGCCGCCTGCCACGATGAGTCCACATCTGGTTCCTTAATTTCCTCTCGAACTCTCGCTCGAGTTCGACAAGCGTACTACGGGCCCAAGCTTTCCGCATCTGTTAAGCAATACGTGAAAAGCTGCCGGGAATCTCAAAGCCGCAAATCTCCGCCACTGAAGCCCGCGAGGCTTCTTAAAGTGATATAACCACCTAGAGCGCCATTAGATCAAATAGGAATGGACTTACTGGGGCCCTTTCCGCTATCATCTGACAGCAACAAGTGGATCGTAGTAGCCACCGACTATTTGACGAAGTACGCCGAAACAAAGGCACTACAACGTGCTACGGCTTCCGACGTCACCCAATTCTTTATGGACCACATCGCTCTTCGACATGTGGCCCCGTCGTGTGTAACCACAGACAGAGGAACAGCATTCACGGCCCAGCTCATTCATGACGTAATCAATCTCAGCTACACAAGCCATCGCAAGACCACGGCACATCATCCGCAGAGCGACGGCTTGACAGAGCGACTCAACAACACCATCCCTGACATGCTATGCATTTATGTAGATGTCCAGCACAAGACCTGGGTCCAGGTGCTACCGTACGTCACATTCGCGTACAATACTGCCGTCCGGGAAACTACGCGATTTAAGCATTTCTGTCTTGTCTATGGACGTGAGGTCCAGACAATGTTGGATGTGACGATTCCACGCAATCGCGACGCTTTGATCACTACTGACGCTGTGAAGCTTACCCAGTACGCTGAAGAAGCATGCCAGTTAGCATGCCTAAACATTACGCACCAGCAGAGTACAGACGCATGCCGCTACAACGCTCGCCTTCGACCAGTCGAATACCATCCAAGCGATAGACCTTGGGTGTGGACTCCAGTACGACGCCAGGGATTGTAAAAAAAAACTGCCCAGCCACTACTTCGGACTGTTCAAAGTGTTGCAACACGTGAGCGATGTGAACTACGAGGTAGTCCCTGACGATGCCTTCTCGCCACGGCGGTGAAGGCACACACTCGGAGATTGTGCACGTAGTGTGACTGAAGCCGTACTTCACGCGGTAGTGCAACTGCGCATGAACTTTATTGCTGTTTTTTGTATGCGTGTACTTTCTGTTGGTTCGCCCCGACTTTGCCTTTGTACTTTCCGAGCATCAGAGTGATGCTCATTGTTTTTTCAGAGGAGGAATAGTGCCATTTTGCCGCTAGGTACGGTGTGTAAGCTATGGCTGCCCACTAGAATGGAAGACGATGTTCTGGGGCAGCGCGTGCTCCGGCTAGTTGTTCATTATTGAAGCAGCCACCTTGCCAGTTTTCGGTGCGTCTCCCCGCTGGCTCAGTTCCTCGGAGTTAAAGACCTTTTGTGACACGTGATGGTATAATTGCGTCAAAATGTAAATGATCACATCTTTTGTATATAGCGACGCATATGCAATTACCCACCATAACAAAGTGCTTGTACAGAGTATTCAAGAGTTCTGCCGACCAATTAAGAGCAAGCTTCTCCATAATCATTCCCTTTGTGGGGATGGCCGAACTTTTCATTTTGCACGATTGCTGTTGCCGCCACTGTCATTGACAAGGTCTCGCAAATCACCATCAGGTATCACAAAACTGTCAAAGCTTCCTGTCCTTTAGAACATTGAAGTTTTCGTCGTATTGAAAGGCAACTGTTGTATGTTCTAGAACGGCAGAAAAGCACTTGTTCCTCAGGATAATGCCGCCGAAGAACGCTGATTTTATCGCGTCTTCCTTTCATGTGTATACGTCACTTGAAGCATGACAGTGGTCAGTATCACATGAAGGGACAGCGCATGAAATTTCTAGAAAAGTAACTGTGTCAAAAAAGGAAAGTTTAAATACAATAAACCAATACAAACATCTGCGATAATTTTTTTACTACACATATGAGGTCTCTGAATTTATGGGGTGCTTGAGCACATCTGTTCACGCGAAAGATGCAACAATTTATATTCATTTGTCTGCATTATTGTATCACTAAACTACTATATTGCCTCCAAATAATTACATGGGACCTCATAACCAGTGCATTTGCTCAACCAGTCACACTTGAAAAATAATTACAGTGGCCGCATTTCTACGTTCACTGCAAACAATGTTTCCCAAACTTGGTTACGTATGTACAAATCCACCGCGGTAGTTATGCTTTTTGGTTTGAATATGCACTTGTAGGTTTTTTTGATACATCCTTCCATATTAAATATTTGCAAGAGTGGAATCACTTGTACGTACATTCATTTTTTCGGAGCACGTGCCATCGCAATTTTAATAGCTATAACTGTTCTTTTTGTCTTGCAGCACTAGCCTTAGGCATAATCATGACAGTGTACAGCACTCTATGCGTATACATGGGATCTTTGAGCCGGGTGAGTAGGTTACAATGTTGGATGCCACTGCTTTGCTCGAAATAATTCTTCTGCAGAACATAATTCAGTTCGGGCGTGCGAACAGCGACTTAGCATAGACTGACTTGAGCCGGAATGTTGTAGTGCCAGAAACAAATTGATTCAAATAAATAGGCATTATCTAATACTTCCGAATGCTTCCACATCAAGTACTATGCTTATAATTTACAGCACAGGAGTAAATATCCAGATAGTACTCGATTATTTACGATAAAATGCGAAATATCCATATGTCATATTGTCAAATTTCACATCTGTAAAATATTCGAGAAGTACGCGATCTATCGAGCGTGGTTTTAGCAGCACCGAACCTTGCTAGGTTTTCTATTTTTTTATGCAAAATATGGATATATTGGTTATTTTTGCTGCCTAGTGGTTGTATATTATGGCATCTTGATTATTTTGATTATGCCCTATGATTGCTTTTCTTTTTGCAAACAGGTATTTCTAATGGTATGCTCAGGTTTGACTTCACCTTTCGTTGGTTTGTGTCTCCTGGCTATGCTATTCCCCTTTGTGCACTCGAAGGTAAGAAGTGGCAATCGGTACTCTGTGTAAAAAAACTTCGGCAGCGTGGTTTTCTGGGCGTGTTGGTGCATGATGAGAAGTGAAAGGTTCCAAAAGGTTTCAAACGCAAACACAAGAAAAATGAATGCACAGAACAAGGCTGTACTTGCGACTCAAGTTTATCAAAGACGATATTTCCCAGAACAGTGCCATTCATGCATAAACTGGAAAGAGTAGATTGATGTGAACATACTAACACAATCCACCCTTCGTTACCACCCCCCCCCCTTTTTTTTTGCTCACGTATAGAAATTGTTGTAACACTTCCCTTCCCAGTGAAAAGAAGTGCTCGTCGCCACATGCGAGTAGTTGCGCCGCAGTGGAGAAACTACTGAAAGTTTGTTGAAGAATTAGCAGAGGAAGAACACCGTGAAATTGGTTTGAAAGATTAAAGCTAGCAGACGTTTGAAAACATTTCGCACACAGCATGCACGTCATCTCGCTCTCACGACACCGTTCCTATGAACAGCTTCAGTTCTTGCTTCAGTTCTTGCTCTAAGAAATTTTTTGTCAAGCCGGTAGTGAACACTTCGCACCAAATAGTCATTTTAAGGTCGTTCTATCCTCTGACGCAGGTCTCTCAAACTAACATCAGTTACTGTGTCGCTGTGACTAAATTTAGTCAGCCAAAGGGCCAGCGCCGGCAATAAGTGAAAACAAAGAGAAGAGGGAAGGGTAGTTCGAGACAAACTTTGTCTAGCGTTGCCATTAGAAAGGAGGCCTTTCTCGTATATCACACATAGGTCACTTCTAAAGGGGATTCCCCGTGAGGTTTTGTGTACCTTATCAATTTAGGTAGGGAAAATGATGAAAATATAAACGTCGGTCCTGAAATAATGAGTTTTTGTCTCGCGGCTATGCTCCGACCCAAATGGACTACACGGGGTACCTCATGAAAAAAATACTCAGCACTATAGTCAAGTCTGTGTAGCTTACCCACACCTAGCGATATCAATCACGCTAGGCGAAGAAATGAAACAAGAAGAATATAGCGGTGTTACGGAATATCACAGAGCATTAAAAAGATATGGGACAGACTGTCATTTGGGAACCCAAGCAAAAGGTCAATGGGCCGCATGCGGTTCACGTGACGCATGTTTGAGACTCCTGCTGCAGGCGGGTAGCCAGAAATGTTTTTTTTTGGGGGGGGGGAGGGGAGCACACAATAATTTCAAGAAGGGCACGCCCTTAAAATGATCATTTTCGCTCTCTGTGCATTGGCGAAAAAAATTCGGGAGGGGGTGGCACGTGCCCGGTGTACCACCCCCTGGCTGCGCCCCTGTCCTGCTGTAACGATTGAATATGAAAGGTGTGATACAAATTACACGGTGGCCTTTGAATACATTTGATTCGTACGCTCAAGATGCTATTTCTTTTTTTTTATTTGCAGGGTGCAGCTGTAGCTACTATTGTCACGGTGGTATTTCAGCTATGGCACATCACGAGAGCAATCCAGACGGGCGCGGCACCACCAAGAATGCCAGTTTCCTTGGATTACTGCCCTGGAAACGTTACGTTGCACACAGCAGCTTTGGACACATTCGACGGTAGCCGGTCTTCCGTAGCAGCAGGGTATGGGTGATACACTGATTTTCGTGCTGCTACTTCTTAGAGAAAAATTGCCGCGAGAACTCATCGACATATAAAGATTCTTTATGCCGCAAAGAAAAACAACTAGATGACATCTCACAATTAGTGCGAGATGCGTATAGCCCTCATTCGAAAGTGCGAACTCTTGTGATTAAATGAATGTTACCGGGAGAACGCGTTTAGAGATAATCTGCGAAACATCGCAAGCCTTACGCCATAAAGCAGTCATGTTTAAAACTCTTCGAGACAGCCTAAACAATCGTACTGAGTGAGGTCGAGGATTCTTGTAGACAAACTCTAATGTAAACATACGTCTTCAAAAAGAAATGCTAGTTCTCTATATTGATCCATCACAGTGCGATAGCGTTAAAGAGCTCGTTTCGAAGATATTCCGGTGGTGATGTCGGCCCCATCGTCATTGGTTGTGAGCGATAAAGTGGTGTTGTCTGTGGGGAATAAATAGAGGTACATTTAGCTGATTCAGTAAAAATCTTCGGTTCTAGTAAGAATCGAATTCGGGTATTCTGTGCGGTGACCAAGCGCCCCAACACACATTCATAGAAGAAGATGAGATGTTCTCAAAAAGAAACCATATATAAATGCATGTGGTGCCAGAAGTCTAATTACCATATGTAGTGTAGAGTGCCGGATGCTTAGGATCGCACTGCAGCCGTAAAAACGTGCGAATTTCGCAATGAGGTGGATGGTGTTTCGTCATCGTTATCATCATCATCATCTTGACAAAGTCCACTGCAGGACAAAGGCTTTTCCTATGTTCCGCCAAGCAACTCGGTACTGTGCTTGCTTCTGCCACTTTATACACGCAAACTTCCTAATCTTCTCTGGCCACCTAACTTTCTGTCCCCCTTAACACACTTGCCTTCTCTCGGAATCTGGTCAGTTACCCTCAATAACCAGTGGTTATCCAGCACTCTAATTACAAAGTGTACAATTAAATCAGCAACATCATCATCTTTGTCAATACTGGCCCTATTACGCTACACCGACCAAAACTCGGCAATACCAGCGTTTCTTTTTACTATTAAACACTGCAGATACGTTCGTGGTCATTCTGGTCATAACTATTTCCACGCACGTTTCTTAATTCGTCAGCGATTCTCAGCGCAAACTACATTTCATTGTTCGAGAAGGCTCGCGCTAATTGTGGATCGCTTTGTTAAGAGTTCGCGCGAAAGGTGAACACTAAACATGATTGCAGAGCTTACGCGATGACCAGTGATAAGGGTGGAATATTTGACTAGGTGGAATTTCCGTTGACCAGCCACAACTTCTGCTGAATAAATAGTTTGATCTTCGACCTACTGTCTGCTCTCTTAGTCAACGTCACTACCCCATCCCACTATGTTGACTAAACATCTACGGTGACTCTACCACATATGTATCTTGTGATTTCGGGCATTCATGTCTTTGTATGGGCGAAGTGCATGCAATGAACATACCTGTAACACATTCATTATTTTCTCAGCGCAAAAATTTCAGACCAGACAACGAACGCAAGAGATGAGGACGAGTGCTCGTCCTCGTCTCTTGTCTTAGTTTTCTGGTCTCCAATTTTCGCACTGAGAAGTTTATTAGCCAAATCCAAAAATTTACTGTCACCCAACTTTGTCGTGCACGGACACCGCGCGGTGCTCTATGTAGTACCCTGAAACCACCATCATAACGTCATCACAATGGCACCGTCAGAATGTTCATGACAGGTATATCACGACATTCATGTTATTGCCCGTCACCGTGCCTTACCATGCACTGATGTCATGCTTGCAACATAAATATGCATCAAGTGTCTCACATGCGGGTCCCGGATTTACACATAAGTCTAGAAGGCTGCTCACTTCGAACCCTAGCTCGCGCTCGCCAATTAATGCCGGATTCGGCAGAGGCCAAATCTGAACATTCATGCAAGTGAAACGGTAGAAAAACTACAGAAAACACATATGTAGGCTAAATTTCAGTGCTTGGGGTAACATATATAGCTCTCGGAGAAGCATATACTGTAAAATAAATGTGGTCGCGGAGCGTGAATTGAGGGTCGGTGACCACCCTGTGGATATGTGTTTGACATGCCGCTTCGTGTTGACGAGCTCAGCCCTGCTGATAGGTCATTTCGGTGACGATAAGATCATTTGAGTTCTTGACCGGTTTATAAATGGCTGCCAGTTGGTTTGCTGTGTGCTACACATCACAAATACGAGAGACAGAGTTCTCAGCTTGTGCCGTCAATGCATGAAGGCCTGTGCTCCCCCCTGGCATGTACATCGCTCCACGAAATCATTTGCGCCCCATTCACCTGTTGACGGTGTTGTATTCAGCGGTGCTTGATGCAACAGTTCTCGTAGTCGGTACCACCGCACTTATGTCAGTATATGGCGCAGATAGATCATTGTTCCTTATAGAAGGTGCACTACATTGCACACGGAATCGTGACACGAAAGACGAAGCATGTACCTGCGTCGTTACAATTGTAAGCTGTGTTGGTGACTTGCAAAATCAGTCTCAAAACTTTAATGGAGCCGATTGCAGAGGCTACGCTACAATCTGTTTCATGTAGAGCCAATGCCACCCAGGAGGTGTCGGTAGGCTTTGGACATCGAGACTACAAAGGGCTGGGAACACAGCATCTTGTTCTATCAGTGTTAGTTAATGTCCTACTGTATTACTTGCCTTCTGTGCTCTTGGGCAGCAGCAGCGCCCCAGCAAACGAAGAGCACAGATACTCAGAGAAGTGTGAAACATCAAGGGCGCATCCCAAGTACGCCTCGCCAATAGATCGATGGATGCATGAATGGATATGGCTGTACCCTTTAGATAGGGCTGTGGCTAGCGCCACCAAGCCGTAATACTTAATGAACCAAAAACTATAATATTTTCTTTAAAGAGTGTTTGAGCATTCGTACTTGCAGTGAAGAGTTTAATTTTCACTCGTGCCTTGACTTTAGCCACCAATCAGATAACCTCCTTCTAGTCAAGTCTACCCACTTGAAGTTTATTTTGCCCTCCCGGTCCTTAAACCCCAGTGCTTTGAAAAACTCTGCACCATCATCCTGAACTATAGGGTGAAGCCCTTTACAGAACATTATCAAGTGTTCGGCAGTTTCTTTTTCCTCTCCACACGCACTGCATACTGTGTCTACCCCTTCGTATTTGGCCCGATATGTCTTGGTTCGCAGTACTCCAGTCCTGGCCTCAAACAGTAGAGAACTACCCCGAGTATTATCATAAATACTTTCCTTGGCAATTTACTGCTTAAAAGCTCGATAGATCTCTAGTGCGGACTTCTTAATCAAGCCCATTCTCCACATGTCAGTCCCCGTTTCCTTCACTTTCTTCTTAACCAAAAGTTCTTTTTGGTTTGGCCACCTGCTATTTTCTAAGTATTTACCAGTCAACTTCCTGGTTCGCTTCCTCCAGTTTGTATCGACAGTCTTCATGTACAAGTAACTGAAAACCTTCCTGCCCAACGCTCCTTCCCCATTTCTCTCAATCGCTTCTCAAATTTTATCTTGCTGCTAGCTTCCCTGCCCTCAAATGATGTCCATCCCATATCACCTTGTACTCCCTGATTTGGTGTATTCCCGTGAGCTCCTAAAGCAAGCCTATCTCTTCCACGTTGCTTAATTTCTAACCTTGCTTGAACTTCTGATGTCATGCACAAGACCGCATTGTCGAACGTCAGCCCAGGAACCATGACCCCTTTCCATATTCCTCTCACAACATCATACCTATTGTAATTCCTCAGTGCCCTATTTTTCATCACTGCTGCATTCCTGTTACCTATAGTCGTCCCGTATAATTCGTGTTCCCTCAGGTACTCGGTCCCATTGCTTATCCATACGCCCAGATATTTGTAATTATCTGTTATCTCTAGCCTAACCTCCTGTATTCTATGCTCACTACCTTCATTGTCATTGAAAATCATGATTGCTGATTTTTTCTTACTGAATCTAAAATCTAACCTATCTCCCTCATTACAGCAGATGTCCATCAATCTCTGCAAATCTTCCTTGCGGTTGGCCATTAGCACTATATCATCTGCGTACATTACTGCTGGTAGTGCCTGATCGATAAGTTTGCCTTGTTTGACTAAAGAGAGGTTGAAGCCCAGTCCACTTCTCTCAAATATGGCCTCTAATCTTTGTAGGTACATCATGAATAATAAGGGTGAAAGGGGGCACCCCTGCCTAAGCTGCCGTTTCACCTCTGCAGGCTTGGATACCTGTTTTGCCCACTTTATAACTACCTTGTTACCTTTATAGATACCCTTTAAAAGATTAGTGACTACAAGTTCCACGCCTAGTGTGTCCAATATTCCCTACAATTCCTCTTGAACCACGCTATCGTACGCTCGCGTGATATCAAAAAATGCTAGCCACAGGGGCCTGTGTTCTTTTTCTGCTATTTTGATGCACTGCGTCAGTGAGAGCAAATTGTCTTCCAACCTCCTGTGTTTCAGAAACCCATTCTGCAGATCCCCCAACCCCCCCCTCATCCTCTATCCATGCCTGCAATCTTTCCTTTATAACCTGCATCGCCAGCCATTATAGATCATGCGCATCCTGCTAAGTTTCCATCCATCGGGATTTTCATCATCGATTATTATTTTGCTCACTGCCTCTCTCAAAGCCTGCTTAGACTTCGGACCTAATGTCTTTATCAGCCTAATTGGAATACCATCTGGGCTGTTGATGTACTACTAGGAACCCTTTTCTCAGCCCTTTCCCACTCTCGTTGTGAAAATGAAGCCATTCCACCACTTGATTCGTCTTTGTCTATTGTGGTGCATAAGGCACTTTGCTGAAATATTTCTATCACCCTTGTTCTTATATATTCAATAGCCTCGTCCCCTTCTAGCCTAGCACCTTGGGCTGTAGTTATAGAACTCTGCTCTAGGCTCGTCTCATTTCTTAGGGAGTTTAGATGGTTTCAAAATTTCGCAGCTGCCTTTCTATCTCTTTTTGTACTTCTACCAGCCACTAAGCTCCCTTTCTTCTAATCTTTTCATTGATCAGAAGGGATGCATTCCTTCTACAGCTTGAAAAGGTTTTCCATTTTCTTTCAACATCATCTGCCGGTTCACCCCGCTGCTTAGCATGTCTGTGTTCCCTACAGGCTTCCCGACGTTTTGCTATGGCTCTCTTAACTTCCTCATCCCACAAACTTTTGGGTTTGTGTCTTCTTTTCCGGGGTGACTTGTCACGCGTCTTAGCAAGCTCTAGCTCAAAGAGTCTAGTTTATTCGTGTATGTCCACACTGTCTTATTATCCTCCGTGATTACTTTCTCAATTTGTTTAGTGGCTATTTGAATTTGCCTTTCGGGATAGAAATTTTCCTGTAGTTGCTCAGCTTGTCTCCTTCCTACTTTCACTGTTCTTCCAGAACTTAGCTTGATACGTTTGTGATCACTACCCATACTTCTGGAGCCACCTTCATCTATATGCATTCCCCTGAGCTAATCATACATCCTATGTGACATCAGTGCATAATCTATCGTTGACTGCAGCCTTCCTACCTCCCATGTTATTTGCCCTTCACACTTTTCGGTACTGTTGCAAATGATCAAATCAAGCCTTTCACACATATCCATGATAATTTTGCCTGTCGGGTTGGTATACCCATCTATATCTTCTATGTGTGCATTCATGTCTCCTAGTATAATTATCTCGCACTCTCTTCCTAACTCCTGAATGTCCTTTGATATTCACTCTACCATTGCCTGGTTTTCTTCTCTGGCCTTTGCTCCCGTCCACAAGTACACGAAACCAAGGAGTGCCATTTGACCTGCCTCTTTCCCTTTTAGCCATAAATGTTCCTTGCACTGCTGCTTGACCCTTTGCCAGTCTGTACTTTTATGAATGAATGCCCCAATACCACCCCCCTTTCTGCTGCCTTCTGTTCTAATAGATTATTCCCACGTGTAGTTCGCATTGTTCAGAGGTTTTCCCATGTCCCTGAGATGTGTTTCTACAAAACCGTATACCATCGACCTCTCTTCCCTTAGCTGTTCTTCTATCTCTTTGCACTTCAGCCTGTTTTTACCACCCTGCATGTTAATATACCCTATGTCTGAATTGGCTCAGCGCTCGTGGCTACGTCTATTTATGCCCCGTACTCTACCTATCTTAGATATTGGTGCCACTTTGAAATCGTATCTGTCCATACCACCTGTCGAAGAGTCTCCCTGGTTGTTTTCCTTGTTACTAGCTATCCTGCACCCCGAAGGGCTCGCTTGCCCCCCAAAAAAGCTACTGCACGTCCTGCAAATCGCCAACCCACCTCATGACCTAGCCGCCCATCGAAGTGAATTCGGTCTCGTTGAAAACCACCCACCTATGCACCTCTCTGTTTATTTCCACCACCTCTAAGCCTTTATCTCGACTCATCCGCCATATCTCTTCGTTTGCGTTGACAACCGCTCTTTGCAGGTTGCTATCACGCACCGGTACCTCGGGTATCATGCATATCAATACCTGTACCTTAGGAGAAGTGGCACGCATGTCATCGACGCCTTTCGCCAGTGTGGTTGCTAGTCTTGCTGTATCTTCATTTAAGACATCGTTTAAACCGCCTGAAATTATCACGAGGTTTCGTCTATCAGCTGTAGTTTTGAGTTTTGCGCTCGCTTGCCTCATGACTGCTTCAAGCTTGCGTCCCGGGAACGCCCCTACTGCAACCCTCTTTTCACCTCTTACCCTCTCTTTGATGGCTTCTGTGCATCGATTTAAATTCGAGTACCTCGAGTCCCCGGCGAATATCACATGCTGTGACTTTTCAGCTGGAGCGTCCTGCTCCTGGGGGCTACTTGCACCTGTGACGACGGCTGCTTTGTCCCCTCCCAGCCACACTACTACCTCGCTGAAGCTGGGCCTTGCGACAGTTGAACCGGCTAAACCTGTTTTTTTCCAAACTTGCTTGCTCTTCCTTCTCCACCGTTCTGGTTGCCGGTTCCCTACTGTTCTCTCCGTAGGCCGCTTCTTTGTTCAGCTTCGCTAGTGCTTCCTTGGCGGGCTTCAGTCTTTCTCCCGTTGCCCTCGTTTTCTCTTGCTCTGTCGTCAACGGAGTCTCGAGCTCGGCGATTCTCATCAACAGTTCACTCTGGGCAACCATCATTTTCTCCATTTTTTCCTCGACCTCACATTGCCTACACTTCGCGTCAGCCTCTTCTCCATCCGCTTCTATGCTTGGGTCCACTTTCAAACCCACTCTATATCCTGAACACTTTACAGTCTTTTCAACCATGTCTTTCTGACACCAATTGTCCCTATACTCGATAATCACAAAACTAGAGGCCTGCACTGCGACAAAAAAAGAGTCTAAGCTCTACTACAAAAATTTGCGTGTTCAATGTACGCGCACCTCCCCCACGGAGTGGCAAAAGAAAAAAAGCAACAAAAAAATTCTAACACACACCCGCGCTAACTAATAAATACCTGGTGACTGGCCCCCGAAAATGCCGTACCATAAAATAAGTGCTACGAAGATTTCAACCACTTCCTTATAATTATAAAGACAAGCTCCAAACATGCAAAAACACTTATCTGCTCAGTCGATCTGGAGCGCTCAAAAATCACGTCCATCCACCATGACAACCCGGACCCTTTTCAAAAAAAGGCGCCCCTAGCGCCACGGACACGAACTACAGTCTGCCGCCATTGTGAGGGCACCGCAGCAGACGACGGATGCTTTGTGTCCCACCCGCGCTGATGCGCGTTTCTTGCAGTGCACTCAGACACCTCTTGCGTTCCTGCGGGACGCGGACCACGTCGGGAGGGCACGCCGTTGAGAGTCTCTTGCAGGCCGGATACAAGCATTATCAGTGATAACAAGCCAAACGGCCGTCTGATCCGTTGAAGGGTGCAGAATATTACTCATTGCGCAGCGGAAGCAGCTCAGAAAGCTTATCGGAGAGTACCAGGAGCTTGTTCAAGCTAGAAAGCGGTGTGATTGCAGCGGTTGATACAGAGAACTATCCCCCAACACAAACATCACAGCACTCACTTCATTTTACGGCTACCTTTTCATGCCCTTATGATGACGCCTGCTATCCCACGCTCCTTCGCGAAGCGAAACTTACGAAAAGCCCACCATCAGGTGGTTTATTTCTTAAGAAGACCTATTGCGCCGATAGCTTATCTGGCTAAGCCCCGCCGCGGTGGTCTAGTGGCTAAAGTACTCGGCTGCTGACCCGCAGGTCGCAGGTTCAAATCTCGGCTGCGGCGGCTGCATTTCCGATGGAGGCGGAAATGTCGAGGCCCGTGTGCTCAGATTTGGGTGCACGTTAAAGAACCCCAGGTGGTAAAAATTTCCGGAGCCCTCCACTACGGCGTCTCTCATAATCATATGGTGGTTTTGGGACGTTAAACACCACAAATCAATCAATCAATCAATCAATCAATCTTATCTGGCTAAGCACGCACTTTGTTTCGCTGAAAGAGTGGCTGTGGGTCCGATTGCTGGGTCACCAAGTTTGCGAATTTTTTTACTCTGGTTCATATCTTTGCATATTCCTGATGTAAATTTTAACATCGTCATCTCTCTGACAGAAATAACTGACGTCATCTCTCTGACAGAAATAACTGAGTGAAGTCCTGTTTGACCCCACCATAAAACACTTTCGTGTAGAACTGTCGAAAGGACATTATGAAAGCGAAATTAGCTGGTTACAAGACGAGCCGCACATTTACGAGAAAAGAACAGAAAACATCATGTAATCACACATAATGAACTGAAAACAGCACACAAGCAAAAGAACACTAGAAATGAATAAAAGTGCAGATAAACACAAAAAATCACGGTCAAAGCAATGATTCACACTTCACTTTTGCAGCTCAACCAAATTTCGCACTTTGGTTGAAAGCAGCATAGATCGATCGATCGATCGATCGATCCATTCATCCATCCATCCATCCATCCGTCCGTCCGTCCGTCCGTCCGTCTATTAGAGTAAACACTGGGGCCATGGCTTGGAGGGTAGAGAAGCAGGGAAGACTTAAGAGGACAGACACAGACGGATGGACGGACGGACGGACAGACAGACAGACGCTTCCAACTAAAGTGAGAGCTGTATGAGCTGCGGAGCATTGTTTTGCCTTTGCTTCCATTGTGTCAGTAAGGCTCTTTTAAGTTGGTAAAAATGTTTATTTTCTTCCGTTTTTGTACCCTTTTTTGTACATTACGCGTGATTACATGACCCTTTTTTCTTTATTCCTTTTCCTTGTGAATTTCTCGTTCGTTTCGTGACCCTCTATTTTCATTTCTACAGTCTCCTTTCAACTGTTTTTACGCTTTATGCTACTCCGAGCGTGACCTGCTTTACTCCTGCCGGTGGCATATCACCTCCGTTGTCTCTTTCGTATATTTTACTAGTGTTTCGCTGGTGTGGATATTCAGATTTTTTTTTGCCAAATTCGGCAATAAAGGCCACCACTAGCGATTAGGTGATAGTGATATATCTCAATAATATTTGCTGGGTTAGTTACGTTGCATATTCCCGTCAAGTATGCCAAATTACAGGCTTTAACAATGCGCCGAGTGTTTGAAAATGAATTTTAGAGATTGCCTCGAAACCTTTGCCAGAATTAGCAGAATTATTGCCAATACTGTCTGTGTGACTTCATGTTTGGCAAGTAAACGGAAGTCACTACACAGCCGAAGGCATCGCTATCTTTGACCGGTACAGCTTATACATTGCTGCCCACAAGGCGACAGCGCTTGTGTTTAGCACGGAAAAGCTTTTTTTCTTTCTCTTTGGTGTTTGGCCTGCAATTCGCTGGTTTGGCGCTTGGTTTTCTGTAACCTTTGGATGAGTGTGCGAAGAGCGGTAGTGGTTGTTGCGTTGTGGGCTGCATAAACCACTGACACAATATGCAGAGAGATTGCTATCACGGCTTTCCGAGGGACAGTGCTCTCCCTCTGTTAGTAGTGGATCAGTGCGACCAGGCGGAACAATTGGTTACCGAGAGAAACGCCGTGTCTGTGCGTGTTCCGATCGTTCCTCGCCGGAGTTTCAGCCACCAGTGATTGATAGCTTCGAAACACTGTCAGCCTCACACGTGTCAGCTGACGCTCGGAGCGCTCACCTGTGCTCCGAGTGCCTGTCTGCGCATCCTGACTATCACAGTTTTCACACTCTGTGGTGGCGGAACCAGTACACCTCGTACATGTTCCGGTTCTAACTAAATGATACGTCACATGTAGACAGCATGCTCGTCGTGTTTCGGTATTGCATATTTTTGCTTATTAGAACTGTTTGAAAATTTGCCGATCATTTCAGCTATCCGGCGTGTGGCAAGAGTGTCCCAGGAACAAAGAGGCACCATTACGTTGACGTGGTCAAAACATTTACGCAGGTAACGGGTGGGCGCAAGCTGGCATTCCAGGAAGCAGCCTTCTGGACATATATATCAAAGTGGGACCTGCGTGATGCCAACCTAAGAGAGACTATGATAGAGCCGTTTATTGAACTGCTACGAAATAAATGTTATGTATAACTTGAAGTCACTTGAAGTCGCTTGATCAACCAGCGCAGTGTGTGGCATCATTTTTTTACTTGTCCAGTGCTTGGCAGTCTGTTAGCATCCAGTATGTTTTTTATTGACTTTAGCTATGCCCAAGCTTTGACTGGCTATTGTTTCTATCTTAGCTGCAACCCCGTATTGCTTTCACTATCTCTCTTTTTTGTATGTATTTTCGCTGTTATATGGTATCTCTACGAGATTTTGAACCTATTGCATCATTTCCACTGTTTAATCAGTCTTCGCGACGTCAAATCGCTTACACCTGCACACAACAGTCTACGTGCGGTGTCCCCTTCTTTTGCAAGTCAGCTCGGTTGTGAGGAGCTTGGAGGCCGCATTCCAGATGCAATGCAAGACTTCGGTAATCCACACGAATTTCCAACACTATCTACATCGGGAGGGCCAACTTTAAAATACAGGAGAGGTCACGCTGAGATGATTGAAGCGCAACAGCTATTCCGCTTTACGACTAAAGAAATCGTCACGCTCAAAAGAAAATGTGTCTGCTTTTAAAACGCGTATTTGTCGGTACAAATAGGGTTTGTGTATTGTGACGAGTGATGTGATAAAAATGTAATGATGGGAATGCTACGGCACATGCTGGATCACACCAGGTGCGTAGCCAGAAATTTTTTTCGGTGAAGGCACCGCCATGATTTCGGGAGGGGCATCCCCTTCAAATCACCATTTCTAGCTATCTATGCCATGCCAAAAAATATTTCGATTGATTGATATGTGGTGTTTAACGTCCCAAAACCACCATATAATTATGAGAGACGCCGTAGTGGAGGGCTCCGGGAATTTCGGCCACCTGGGGTTGTTTAACGTGCACGCAAATCTGAGTACACGGGCCTACAACATTTCCGCCTCTATCGAAAAATAATTTGAGGGGGGGGGTGGCACGTGTCGGGTGTGCCACCCCTTGGCTACGCCCTGGGATCGCACATGCTGATAAGCAACGTCCCTCACACGCATTGCCAGAATTGAGAAGTGGCATAGAAACACATTTCAATGCTGGCATATAGAAATTGAAACGCTATTTTTCCCTGTTATTGTTGGCGAATTCAAAATGCTCATTCTGACAGCTAGGCACTCAGCTATTTTAGCACACTGCTGCCAATGATCGGTCGTTTGAGAGCTGGGCTGGAAACAACGAAGAAAGCATGTTCTCCGTCGGCAGGGTCACCGGCCGTCCGCCTCATGACGTCACCTGAAGTGCGTGCCTATTGGTAGAGGCTCGTGTGCATGCGCCTTTGAGGGGAAATTGCAGCTGCCTCCCAAGTTGTAGCCGACTATAATAAGTGGGGACCGAGATTCCAAAGGATACGCCTTCGGTGTCGACAGCTCCGTTTTTTATAGACAAGTGTAAACTGCGAAAATGTCTCAGGTTCTTCAAGAAATGGCTTTGGACTTACAAAAATGGCAAAATGCACTTAGTAAGATGGCAAACTACACCTATAAAGATAGTACACCAAAAATGATCTGAAAATAAATTGTGACATAACAAAAGCGCCAATTTTTACGCCAAAGGAAGAATCATTCCAAACAATCTCACCTTGATGTTGAACCGCAGGAACATAGAAATAGTTAATTAAATGAAGTACTAGTGTAGAGAGGAAGAAGAATATGTGCCGCAGTGGGTCACGCCTTTAGCAAGAGGAGCCGAGCGCGAGCTGTTGCCCCGAGCGTTGTGTTTCTTGCGTCGGTTCCTGCCGCCCGGTTCCCGCATCAGTAGACCTGCTGTGCAAGCACTACTTGCACCAATAAACCCCGTTCCAGAGTGGTGGAGGTGCGGGGTAACTCAACCTGGAACTCCGCAACAGGAAACTACCTGCCATCCCAGACATGGCTGAAGAAACCATCCAGCAAGGTACGACCCAGCCTCCGATGGTAATCGTCCCCACTGCGCTACGCGTGCGCGATCCACCTTTTTTCGACGGTACTGATGAGCAAGACGTAGAAGATTGGCTGTCGACTTTTGAAAAGGTAGGCGCAAACAACAAGTGGGACGACCCTTCGAAGCTGCAATATGCACCCTTCTACCTGAAAGAGGTGGCTAGTCTCTGGTTTAACAACCACCAGTCGGAATTCGCCACTTGGGGTGCCTTTAGGCTATGCATTACCGATGTGTTCGGTCGCCCCGAGGTACGCAAGCTCCGTGAAGAACAGTGCCTCCGGGGACGCGCACAGCTTCAAGGAGAAGGCTTCACAAGCTACATCGAGGATGTGCTCGACTTGTGCAAGCGCCTTGACCCTTCAATGATCGAGGGAGACAAGATCAAACATATTTTGAAGGGGATAGACGACGACGCCTTCCAGATGCTGCTGGCCAAGGGCCCACGTACCGTGTCCGAACTCGCCACTCTTTGCCAGAGCTTCGAGGAGTTGCGCAAACAACGAGTCATGACACGGCGTCCAGCGGCTACCGATGAAACTCTCGCGGCATTGAGCCTGGGTGGAGACCACAGCGCAATAATGTCCGAAATCAAACGATATGTGCGCGAGGAGGTGGCCCGACAACTTTCGTGCCTGTCGTATCTACCGGCAACGGAACCCTCTTCTGAGCGTCTCGCGCCCGCCATCAGGCAGGTAATACAGGCGCAGGTCTCTGAGGCATTGCCGTCCGTCTCTCAGACAGCACCCGTCACCGCGCCATTGACTTATGCTGCTGTTGCTGCTACTCCACCACGACCTCCGCTTGGGCCGACTCCCCAGCCTGTACGAGTATCAACGACGCCATTTCCAGCAACACGACAGCGCTATAACGGAAACCCTTGGCGCACTGTTGACAATCGCCCGATCTGTTACGCATGCGGATATCCAGGTCACGTGGCGCGCTTCTGTCGCCGGCGCTTCGCAACGGGTCCGGCTGCACCTCCGAGGTACCCTGACTACTCTTTACCGGCCCCGTACAACGCGCAACGAGAACTGCCACGTCAATGCGACCGACAATCAGTGGAACGCGACCCGTCACCAACCGAACTAGACCACCACCCTGCTGCCGACTACCGATCATTCGGTCCCCGTCGCTCATCCTCACCACGCCGCTACCGTTCTCCGTCCCCTCTGCGTCGCCGACCGAACCCTGTAGAGACGGAAAACTGACTGCCACAGCTCCGGAGGCACGAGCTGCGAAATCGGCGCATTGTACAAGTCCTCGCCTATCCCCAACAAACGTTCTGGAAGTTCACAGAACGCCGTATCACAGAAACAGTGAATAGCAATAGATATCGTCTACCAACATCCGTAAAACTAATAATGTATTACTCGTTCTTTGCAACACATACCGAGGACGCTCACCTCGTATGGGTGCTACAACTGAATTCAACCTTGGAAAAGTGCTCCTATTATGAAAGAAAACAATACGTATGTTAGCAACCATTACATACCTACATCACACTGGAGACTTCTGCGGGCAGTACAACCTCCACACTATCTTTTCCTTCTACAATCGTTTCCTACTTTGTGTATGAAACTACAATACAAATTCAAAAAATTGCGTAATAAACGAAATGGCATATCTACATAAAAAAAGAGCTACCCATGCCACCCGTTACAGTGAAGTATGGCCTGTACCCCAATCCCGAAGAAACTATGGAATGCAAGTGTTAAAAGAAAAATTACCCAGATTGCTTAATTCACTTGAAAATTCTGGTTTTATTATATGAAACACAACGTGGTCTCAACTAGCTTCCCTTATTCGGTCACACTCTTAGTGTTTTTTTTATACTTTCTAGAAATTACCACAGCCTTTGCGAAAGTGTTCTTGAGCATGTAATCAGTTCACATTGTTTGAAAAAAAAGTCTTTCCTCACGCGCACCTAATTTATCTACTTTACATTATATTGTATATTTATATGCCTTGCTTGCATTGTGTAATTGCTAATAATTGTAAAGTTATGCTGGATAATCTTGTTGATGTCATCCAAACACACTACTTCTGCCACCTCCACCGCCTGCTGCCCCCAGTGGAAACAGGGTCCAAGAGTTCCTCAAACTGCCTAGAGCAGATTTCTTCTTGTTCTCTACTGTTGAATAGAAATTTTTACAATAGAAAGTGCTGCTGAGAATTAAACTCAAAAGTACGGGGCTTGTGAAGTGTTCCTGTTTGGATGAAATGTTGGTATTTTCAGCTTTTTTTGCCTTTTCTTAATGCAGGACCGAAGAGCCCTTTTACTTGTTTCGGGTTTCTTACTACTGGATGAGCTTCTTCTGTACTTTTGCAACAATTGCAATTGGAGTATTGATCAGCGCTTTGACCGGTAAGACACGAATGAATTTGCCATTGAATGCAAGCGTCACATTTTCTTATAAAAGATGCCACAGTTACGCTCAAAAAGTGAAGCACTGGTATTGATAGCAATCACGGTGTAAGAATAAATCATGTGCTGACACTCGCCGCTGCGTGTAAAGAGAGGGCGCGGGCTCACTGTGTTTGCTGAGGACCTCAAGCTAGGAGTAGTTTCCATCGCGCGAGTTGAGAGGGCGCTACTGTATGCTGCGCCGTGTATTCGCGCGTAAAAGAACACCTTGTTTAAGGCATTGTGTGCAACAAATTTTATGAATTATAAAGGCTTCGCCCTACGCTTGTGAACCCTTCCAGTGCATTTGTTTCACTGATTCGCGCTTGGTGATTCAGTGCACGTATACCTTGACACTGCATACGACTCCGAGAACGTTTCAGCGGCCTTGTCGCTGGCTGTGCCCCAAAATGGGCAATTAGTGTTTTGTACCAAATTGCAAGTAAGGATGCTGAATTGAGAGCTGACAGAGCCTTGCAGCCTACTGACCATGTTTGCGCGAAGCATTTTACGAAAGAAGCGATCTCTACCACATATAATGCAGAATACAAGAAAAACCTTATGTTGAACGCACCAAAGAAACCTTTGCCCACGACGGCTACTCTGCCTGCCATTTTTTACCCGGGCTGCCCGAAATGCCTCACCATGCATAAAAAAAACCAAAAAAGCTCTGCAAAAACGGCTGGCTCTATTGCTGACTTCCCAGAAAAGTTGGGGACGAAAGGTTCAACTGCATCTACATTTCCTGACAAGGCCGCTGAGAGTACACCAGATTTATTGCACATGAAGACGGCGACTCTTCAGCATGGCGACTACGAATCAGGAAAAGTGAACTGGCACTCATTGAAAAACTAGCGCTTCGGCTTAGCAGCGATGGGCCTCCTCCACGTGAAGGGGAGGATGCTTCTCAGTACGACACTAATAATGTGCTACATACTCAGTTCCTCATCACCCTCTAAAAGTGATTTCTTGTTTTAAGTTCCGATTACAACTTTTAGGCCTGACTCATATATGCCTATTTGAACTGATAAACAGTAAATGTTGTAGAACAACGAGGGAACAAAAAAGTTGTATATACTATTTCTCGGATGCAGACGTGTTTTTAACATTCATTATATTCGTATGATTGTAATCAGCTTACCCCGCCAGAGTCATCAAGCAAGATTTTCTTATTTTTGGATGTCTTTAGCACTTCATCGTTATGTCTTGCAGCATTTCAGGCACAATTCCAACAAAGGTACCTTCGACACAACACCGTTTATTAAGGCGAGAGGTTATATGGCCTTAGATGTCTCATCAAAGGAGAAATATGACCATCGGCTTCCCGTGTCGGCGTCGTAAGAGACGAGCTGCACAAAATGCATTGCTTTAGGTAGTCCGCTCACTTTCACAGTCCGTTAAGCACTTCATCTAGTTGAAGTCAGTGTGGCCTAATACAATAGCACAAATTATGACTGATGGCACTGGCCAAACATTCCCGACATAGATTCGGTACGGGTTAAGCCAGGGCCGACTTTCGGCACCCAATTCAATTCAAATCAATTTTATTTCTTCATAAAAGGAGCCATTTCAAAAGGCACAACAGTAATGCTGTAAGGTGAAAGCAAAAACCATTAAGGCTTGCCAGAGGCTTTCGCATCATTAGACGACACAGGAACAACGGTCACACCACATAACTACATACATTTCATAAAAAAAAAACCACTAGGGATAGTTCACTGCAGGAAACAACCTAAAGTTATAATGGCAGTAAGTATCACAACATTTGTCGACCATAGTAAGTACGTGTGTAAGGAATCTTTCATTCTCCAGTGACTCGTGTGTTACAGGGACAGGTGTAGGGGGTCAAACGCGCTGAAACAGTAAGTAAGGATTTATGCTTTTTTCGAGAAGTACAATGTCGCATCATTAAAAATTGGTTGTATATGTCAGGTATTCGTTGTAAATAAGGGCATCGAAGAGTCGGTCTGGTATGCTCACCGCGTGGAACACCTGCAATTAGGCGCACATTTTTGCTGCAATCTATTTATTTGGCCTAATTTCTCTTCCGCTGTGGTGTTCCATACCGAAAAGCAGTAATTTATTGTAGATAAGCATTGAGAACTGTATAGCAAGCATTTCATTTCTTGTGGGAAAAGTAAATGTAAACGTGATAAGACATGATAATACATGTTTTCATGGAAAATTACTCCTAATGAACTTTCACCAGAGGCTCAATAATAATGAATTCAGAAACAATTTTGAAGGTCATGTTGCAGTTTATGGGCTATTTATTGGGCAAAACAAAAAGATGTTGTTTTTGAGGTGCTTTTGAGCATTGAGAAGTTTGGTGGTACACTAAGTGAGCGCTTATTGACGAAATTTTTAATCCTTTCGCTAAGCAACCTGAACACGACTGGGATGTGCGCACGCACACACACACACGGAGCCACACATGCACTACAAACACGCATAAACACACGCAAACACATAGAATCGCTTTCCTAATATATCAAGTGGGTCTTTCCCTCGGGCTGCCATTCTTGTTTTGAACATTTAAAATTTCCTCCCACGAACAAGTGTTTTTTTTTTTGTTCTGACTCACTGATGCTGGCAAACGGATGCTAGTGGATAAGGTACTCAGCTGCTGACCCGTAGGTCGCGGGATCGGATCCCGGCTGCGGCGGCTACATTTTCCATGGAAGCGAAAGCGCTGTAGGCCTGTGTGCTTAAATGTGGGTGCATGTTAAAGAACCTCAGGTGATCGAAATTTCTGGAATCTTCCACTACGGCCTCTCTGTGTCACCATAAAGTGGTTTTGGGACATTAAACCCCACATATCAATCAATCAAAAACTTCAGCGAAACGAGCTCTTTAGTGCTGTCGTTTCGAAATTCAACCGCTCTCCGGGCTATCGTTTGCGGCGATCAGAACATTTATATGGCAAAAATACTGTTAGCTAATGAAAGGCATATAAAAATAGAAAATTTTTTTTGTCACAGCAGAGTGGCAGTGCATTTATTTATTGACATCTATGTACATATGTATATCGAGCGCAATAAAACTTTCTACATGTGGATCGGTGTCCCTCCCGAGTAAGCGAATTAACCAAGCCTCCATAAGCGCTATCTGTCGCTTCTAACGACAACAGCCCAGGTGGCGAACACAAATGGTACCCGGCGCTATGCGCAGTGTCATCAATCACCTAACGTTTTGCTACACAACGTTAGCAATGCACATGGCTTTTGTCCTTTCTATACATGCAGCAGTAAATAATCGAAATATAATGAATGCCTAATAGAGGCTGATACAGCTTTTAACAGGAAACTGTTTTAGGGCGAGGTCCACCAATAATTCAGTTGCGTATTTCTGTCATAAAATATCATACCGGTACAACGGAGACAAAGGAATGAGCAGGAAAAAAGTAACAATAAGTGTTCCTCTGGCGAGAATTGAACCTCTGGCCTCACGATCAGCGACGTGAGCCGCGGGGTCTTCTTTTCCGACTGAGCTACCGAGGCAAACGCACCGAACTCCTGGCACACATGACTCTTTTTCGCATGCTGTTCCCTGTTAGCGGAGCTAAAAGGGCTGGACAGTGCCATCATCTGAGAGCAGTGGACTTATGTAATGCGTCATCACACTTGCTAGAGCCAATAGAGGATGTGGTTCGTTGATGGCGCCGTTAAAACATGTTTTCCAAGGTCGCCCATCTCGGAGGACATGTTGAAAGCCTCCTGAAAAAAGCGAGGAACGCTGGCTGTGCTCGAAGTCACCCTAGGCAAAGTTACGATCCTTGCTTTTCGCTTCTTGTTTGCCCGAGACGGCTAATTGTCGAAGCAGTGCCCATTGTTTATGTACCAACGGTGTGTCTCTATGGCCGACTAGTTCGCCGCCGACGGCCGCCGACAGAAAAAAAAACTGTGGACGGGCGAACGTTGTGCTTTGATGAAGTGAGCCTAATTCCAGACGAAGTTGGAACACCGTTGCGCGTTCGTAGCTCAATTTACGAGCACGCATTTGCCTCCCGTGTTGCTGAAGCGAGTGTAATGTATGAAACTGGCAGCCTAAATTCCATAAAGGCACATGGATACATCCAGTAGTCGGCGGCTCGTTGCCACCGTCGCCATCTACGTGAGGAGGGACAACTAACAGCAAAAAAAGCGAAAAATAAAATATGACGTTACAACCAGAAGCGTTAGCAACGTCACGCATTTGCCTTACTTGACGTGAAATCGAATTATTCTTAATTTCTGGCCTGTTACGTGCCTTTTTTATTACGTAACTTTATTGCACCTCAATTGTGTCTCGTTAATATTATGCTAGAAAGAAAGGAAACAGAAATAACAAAGATTGAAGAAGCAAAGTTGTTTTGTTAGTCAAATGACGTACTTGCATTATGCAGAAGAAACTTCACAGAGGGAATCGTGAGACAACTTTTCCCGAGCACAATAGCATAATAGTTCGAATACTCACGTTGCCCTATTATTGGAAACTACTGCGGCAAGACAGCAGTTTTGAAAATAGAGCTTTGGCAGCCGTAGAATACAGTGTCTTCTTGCTTAGCCTGTCGCGTTTACAGTCACCAATGGCGAGGGCACGCTGGCCGTGTGCCAGGGACAGCAGTTGGCAGTCCCAGGAGCGGCTATCTACGCAATCTGTGAGCTAGTTGAGCTATGAAATGTACATAAAAAGTAAGTAAACTTCTGTAGGTTCGCATGAAACCATCACGGAAAAGTGAGCGTTGCCTCTTTGGCCTGGTAATGCACTGAACTGGTAATATTGTCTGGACACGTCCCAAATCCATTGACCCATGTTAACAGATCATTGAGTAAGACCCGACTGTCTGCATGTGCCCACTGTTTCTGAAAACAACCGAAAAAAAGGGCACTCAAACACATACTAAAGCTTTATTAAAGTAGTGTACAATTATATTGTAACAAATAAATATAAATCTATTGAAAATAAACGTTTATATATTTATTTTTTGTTTTCGCTACTAGTCCTCTTCTCACCTATTCGCGCTTCAATCGTCAGATAGTTCTTGATGTCTGTCGCAATGGGCTTGAGACCACTTTTCGTTCCAACTTTTGCGACCTATTTAGATTGACCTTGGTGTATGTGCGAGCGCAGCATATTTTACTATACTACTAAGGAGCGTAGACCGTGCAGTTCTTCTCCTTATTTGACGACGCCTTCAAAAAGGGCTGATTGAGTTCTATAGTATACCATGTGCTTGTTGATGCCATCGCTGCGACTATACGCTGTGTCTAAGTATATGCTCACAGCTTCAGTTTCCTTGACGAATAAACAACAAATACTGGCGTTAGTTGGCGCGATCGAAGTGTTCCACAAGGCGTCTACGTGGGTGCACACGAGTGAAATAGTGCTACAGCTGTCAAACAAGTTAAGTCTTATGTTTAGCCAAACAAGTTTAGTCACGTATCACACCACATTAAACAGTTCTGTGGAGACACAAGTTCCATAGGTATAAGTAACAGTCCGGGCTAAGCTATGTCAGTAGCAGCCATCGACAGTGCATGGCTAAGCTCTACTTCAGTAGGCGGAGCAACGGTCTCGGCTAGGCCGTCGGCTGCTCATGTCTTCTCTTCCGGCATGCTGGCCAAATGCAAATGTAAAAAAAAATTACAGCATATCCATGGAGTGAATGATGAGTGGAGCGAAGCCTCCATCAGTCCGTCCGTGATTCAGTCGGTCGGTTCGTTCTTGCTTCCGTCCGTCTGTGGGTCCGTTCATGCGTCCATCCTTGCGTCAATTCGTTCATCCGTCCGTCTGGGCGTCCGTCTAGGCGTTCGTCCAGGTGTCCATCCGGGCTTCCGCTCTTTCATCCGTACGTTTGTGCGTCCATCCATCCGTCCGTCCGTCTTTCTGTCTGTATGTACATCTGTCTCTGTCTGTCTGTCTGTCTGTCTGTCTGTCTGTCTGTCTGTCTGTCTGTCTGTCTGTCTGTCTGTCTGTCTGTCTGTCTGTCTGTCTGTCTGTCTGGCGGTCTTTCTGTCTGTCTGTGTGTGTGTCTGTCCTTCTGTCTGTCTATCCGTCTGTCTTTCTGGTGAACGAAAACTCCAAGTACCACCATCTCGCATCTTTTCATCATATATTCATCTTATACAAGTACCGTCATCCAGAGGGCATTCCAAAAACTAAACGAGAGGTGGCTACCTACTACTAACACTACTACTACTACTACTACTACTACAACTACAAATACTACTACTATTACTTCTACTACTCCTACTACTACTACTACTACTACTACTACTACTACTACTACTACTACATACATCAGGGACGCACGACTAAGCTTAAGGAGCTTCGCCGCTAAAATAAACGCAGTTGTGGTGCAAGTGTAAACCAGCTAGAAGGAAGGCTCGAGTGCTGAAACGACGGCGTGCTGTCATTCTGTTGGCAGAGCTGATAGTTTAAGCGAATCCGACTACGGAATACATTTCGAGCGTTATCGGTATAGTGTGGTGTTGCAGTTAGGCGAAAATGTTTTGTTCTTAGCGTTTCTTGCTTTTTTTTAAAACCAAGATTGGTATGTACAGCTCACGTCATTACAGCTGATGAAATGTAATCGCTTTGTGCTCAATGAAAGTATTCACGGGACAATACTGCAGATGAAACAACTTTGCTTCTGGCCAAAAGTAAGACCCATGAGTGAAATAGAAAAAGCAAATGGGCAAAACTTCACCAGTTAGACGACAATCTGTCACGGAGACAGTGCTGATGTGCAGAGAGCCCATCACGGTGGCATGGTCGCGTTCTGCTTGTGTTTCACGCCACCTTGCGGAGCTGGTTTATAAATGCAACGCTCTGAGAACGCTGTCTAGATGAAGATTTTCATAGCATTCACCTTAAAGGCGTCATGAAACTTCGCTTCACGCACTTGAGAGCGCATTAAATGATCTTTTGTTTTGTGGCCGAACTACCAAACTTTGTATTTCGTACGTGCTACTAAGTGATCCGTTCCGGATCGTGATTGTCTGGCAAATATTACAGATTTTTCTGTATTGTGCTTTATTGATAATATCCCAGTTTCTGCATTTTCACGAGATGACTGCATGTTACCCGATTTATGTGATGTGAACAGGCGTGACTCCTCATGTCATCGTACCATCATTGTCAATGCCAATGCTTGTCTGATCTGAGATTCGCCATGTATATTGAAATGTATCAAAGATAATGGCACCAAACATTTTGTAGTGACATCTGTTCTAATGAAAGATAGAAGTGGGTCGCAGTTCGTACCATGAACTGGGTGAGAGAATAACACAAGCGCCTCCTCCAGTTTATGTTACGTACTGCACTTCACTTCTATCTTCCGTAATGAACCACTTCAACTAGCCCAAATCACTTTTTTGCGACGTTTATTACGTCTTTGAGGCACATCTATTTTAGAGGAAGAAAGGAACGTGTAATTAAGCTATGACAACCTTGCTTTGCGGACATTAGAGTGTATGCATCGCATCCACGCCCCATACACAGTGGCACTCAAGTCGAAGGTTCTGCGCTTGTCGGCCCCCTTGCTTCTTAGATCTTTTCTGCTACATTTATTGGTTTCGCCGAAATCAAACACAACCACAGATGGTTACGAATGTGTTTCTGTGTGAATTTTTTATGAAAGTGTTGACATTTGTATTTTCTGTGGGTAGCTTTCACAGGTCATGAATCTCGCCCTACTGCCAAATTTTTGAAACTGTTTAATGATACTGCCCTGTGCAAGAACAATCACGTAGCTTTAGTTTTTTTTGTTTTAGGGGAATTGTGGAGTAAAAAGGAACAACCAGAATTAGGCAGTGACTTGCTCATTAGAATTTGGCGGAAACCAGCACGACTCTTGAATGAATCGCTCCCACAGGTAAGTCCATTACCTCCACTACAGCTAGAACATAAACACATATCAGTTTTACCCTGCTCCATAATGACGCTGCCATTTCAGGAAATGAAGACGCCGAAGTTCGACGAGCACAAATGCAGCACAGAAGATCTTGACCTCCTAAAGTCTCAAACAGAGATCAATGTGTAGGCGAAATCGCTCATATCTAAAGACACGGAATAAGATGCGTAAAACTGTTAGTGTTGATTCGTTGATACAACGAGTGTGACCAGAATATTTTGGCGACATGAAATACAAGACTGCGAAAACCAGAAACCAGGTGCAAAGAACGCAGTAAACCGAGTGCTCACATCTTTCTGCTCATCTACTGGTTCGGATATCACAGCTTCTACAATCCAGGTTTACCATTCAGCGCAAAGCGCAGAAGAGCGAACCTTCTTTTGCAGAGAAAAACAGGTCAAAAAGCAAGAAGAAAAACTTGAATTCGTTTTTCTTAGCGACAAAAAAGTTTGGGCATCGAAAGCTAAAACATATTTCTGGCGCTCTTCATCAACTCATACTCTGCAACAACGGTGTAAATATTTAATTGTGACACAATTGTGACACTAACACTTAAAAAAACGACATTAAAATGTCTTGATGACTTCTTTTTAAATGGGCTGTAGGGATGAGAATGTTTTGAGTTAAACATTTTGCTTGACCATGTAACAACCACACACCGTTCTGCATGAATAAAGGATGAAATAATTTGTGCAAACTTTGTGAACTTGCTAAGGTTAACAATGAAGTAAACTTGCTAAAGGTCCCATATGAGAGCTTCTAGTTTGTACATGATCCTGAAAACATCAGTGCCAAGTTTATGAAATGTGGACAAACGAACAATGAACCAGTGCCTGTATTGTTTGCTTGTTCACGTTTCTTTAAATTTGCGTGGCTCTTCTCCCGACAGTGTGCTCCTGAAAACAACTACAGTGAAATGCTTGTGGAGGTAAACATAAACTCAAGTCAGTCAGTAATTATACTGCGAAACTGACTGCATCCTAGACGCCGTTACAGCTGTGAATCTTGGGCTTGCTGCATCCCGTCCACATTCCTTGCGAGGACGACACGGTCAAGTAAGAACAACGGACTTTAATTTGGGTGGCTTCTGCGCACAGCACGAGGTGGCGTGGCACTGACGCACGCCTGTTCTCTTCGGTGTCTAGCGAAATATCTCCCTTCCTTGTCCAGCAACCTAGAGGTGGCACATTTTAAGAAGAGCCAGGTGCATCCCCCCCCTTCAAGAAGGGCGGGAGAAGCCATCATACGTCGTTGATTTTCACGTCCAAGACTACCTCTTTCTTTGCGGCTTGGTGAACACGAGAAGGTCGGGCTGGAGATACAGTAACGCGAGGTCCGCCTCCATTACCGCTTGAGCGTATCTTTGCGGGTGGTGCCATGCCCCGTCAGCCGCCGTGTGTTGAGCAAGCAGGGTGCTCGCGAAGTATGTGCTGAGGTGTATTACTAGTTCAACTCACAGGGCACAGAAGAGGCAGTGCTCTGCCTGTGGGAATCTGTGCGGTTTTGATGCTGCAAGGTCATTCCCGGATAGGTTCCAGAACCTCCTGGCCTGACGGAGAGCATTGGACCTTAGGCTGGTGTTCTGTGGGCAGCCGCTGGGCTTAACATTACCTGTTGTTCGAGGTATAGCGCATTCAGGACGGGACAGAGAAGAAAACACAGAACACATACACGGCGCTAACTTTCAACAATGCGGTTTAATCCGAGAAACAGCAATACTTATACCCAAACATGGCGCGTCACAACCACGTGCTAGAACCAGAAAACTGATCTACTGCAACTCATGCGACATCCAAATAATGCAATTCTTTCAATGATAGTGATATCGATGGCTTGCTTATACACGCGTCTCCAGACATAGCAATGAATTTTGCTTCTATGATGAGCCTTGTCATTTGGTTAGTGCTTCTTCCGATTATGCTGGTGCGATTAAAGAGGGAAGCACTAACCAAATGACAAGGCTCATCATAGAAGCGAAATTCATTGCTAAGTTTGGGGACGCGTGTATAAGCAAGCCATCAATATCATTATCATTGAAAGAATTGCATTATTTGGATGTCGCATGAGTTGCAGTAGATCAGTTTTCTGGTTCTAGCACGTGGTTGTGACGCGCCATGTTTGGGTATAAGTATTGCTGTTTCTCGGATTAAACCGCACTGTTGAAAGTTAGCGCCGTGTATGTGTTCTGTGTTTTAGGGGCGAAGCTCCTTGGGGCGTGGGCTGTGCGTCCCCTGTAGCCTGTATGTAGCCTCCTCTAGTTTAGTTCTTGCAGTGTTCACTAAATGGAGGTACCGTCCCCTGTATGTAGCCACCTCTAGTTTAGTTCTTGCAGTGTTCACTAGATGGCGGTACCGTCTCCTGTATGTAGCCACCTCTCGTTTAGTTCTTGTAGTGTTTACTAGATGGTGGTACTTGTAGCTGATGATGAAAAGATGCGAGATGTTATAAACTAGAAAGCGGTACTTGTAGTTGATGAAAGACGCGAGATCTTATAAAATAGGAATGATGTCACATATGGCGCGTGTCATTGGTTGAAGGCAATCGTTCGATTTAGTGCGGCGACGTACGCTATGGGGAGCGTTGTAATAAAATCCGTTCGCTGTTGGCGCGCGCTCGGAGTCACCGGATGGATAAGGCTGCACAGCGGAGAGAGCGCAAGGCGGCAGCAGCGCGCGCTCGCTGACAGAATCCCGATGTGCGAGCGCGCGACGCAAGGGACATCGCAAGCTATCCATCGTCAAAGAACAAATAAAAGTTGATTTGTGTATATACACACACAGCGTTTCTCACGTCTTTACATGATGATCGACTGGGCGAATTACACGGACGATTCACAGTTTACCGATCAATCCCTCCGGAGCTTCGCCCATTCATCATCATTCACCCCGTGAATATGCCGTAATTTTCTTCTCTGTCCCGTCCTAGATGCGCTATACCTCTAACAACAAGAATAACCAACAAAACCGCCGTGCAACCATAGTCGCCTAAAATTACTCACGCAAATGTGCCACTTTCGCTGCAAGTCAAAGTGAAAAAGTTTTTTAACGAAAAAAGGAAATGAGCATTCCATTTTCAATGGCAACTAGTCGCCAACACCTTCTCGGTCAGTTTCATAACACAGCCGTTCTGACTCCGAGCATGCGTGACCAGCATAGATTTAGGATTTCAGTTCACTCTTTTCGCGATGTTGGCTTGCGAGTGATACACATCCGTGCCCTTGTGACGAATTCCGAGTATCTCACAGGAATCAGTGAGTACCTTGTTGGTCATGTACATCACGTTTTTCGTGATCAGCTGGCCAGGAAATCCGAACTTTGTCAAGGTTTCGAAAAGGCACTTTAACACTTTCTGCGAAGTGAGCTTGTGCAATGTAAACAATTAAACTCGTTTCGTGAAATGGTCTGCCACCACAAGGAGATACTGGTTTTGCCGCGGGCTCAAGAGAAGCGGACCAAATACGCCAAGTCCTGCTTTTTGCCCTTGCGACATACTCAACTGACTGCCCTTTTTTTAGCGGCAAACCACCACGTGTTTTCACCTTTAGACAAACAGAATATGAACGCCCTTATTGTAATACATCCTGTTTCATACCTGGCCAAGTTACTGTATGATACAGATTCTCCTCAGATTTTTTCCCTGAAGAGTGATTAGTTAAAGCACTGTATTTGCACGATGGTAATGAATGATTTGCAAAGTTTACCAGGGATGAAGCTTTGAAAAGGTGATGCCTCTGTGCCATAGTTAACTTATGTAATTTACCAGAACAGGAGTCAACTTTCTCTGAGGAGGTAGCAGTCCATCTCTCCCATCGTCGCTTGCTGTGTCAGCTGGATCATGAGCCGAAAGCTTTTCTGACACTTTACAACAGAGGCCGTCACCGTACTGCACGGCAAGAAGCTCCTGTTTAGACTAGAATGTACCCCAACGTGACGGCATGCTTTGATGTGGTGTCCTGACCACAAACACTGTTTCTGGCTCGAACTGGGGCTCAAAAGACAATGTCACACTTGAAACGGCGTCAGAAAGTGTTACTAATACCTTTTTTGTACTCAATGAAGTTGTCGTAGCGATCCAAGATAAACGCCAACTGGGATAATCGTACAGATGGATTCGGTAATGATTTCAGCAAAGAGAGTGCTTGTTAGTTGATCAGTCTGAATGATCTATTATTGCCATCAACAACATGTCGAACGTCTTCAGTGTGAAAATGATGGTGAAGCATTCCTTCTCTGTTAGCGAGTAGTTGCGTTGCACACTGACTAAAGTGTGGCTTGCGAAAGCGACAGATCTCAGAGCGCCTGCGCATTGTAGCAAAAAGTACTGCACCATGGTGATAATCACTGGCATTGGTCTGTAACACAGGAGGTTTGTTAAAGAAGCAGTGACATAAAACTTCATAATTGAGATGCACCCTTCATTCGATTGCTTGTTATGCGTAGGTCCCCTTGGCCGAACTTTATTCGCCTCCGTCGCGTCGAAGTAATTTTTTTTTCAAAGGCAAACAGCGTACCTGAGCTCAATGAAAAATGGAGTGCCATGTGACATCGACACTACTGCAACGTGTTTGTGTGATACATCTCACACACAACATTCTGAGTGACGATGCACTAGTAGCGATGCCATTTTTATCCATGTTTTGTTATCATGGCGCAGACTGGTGGCGAAAATTGGACACGCGCACTCACTCTTCATGCCTTTTCATCAAACCACTTTGAATGATTACGTGAAATTGCAAGCCATAAATCACCTATTAAGGAACAGCGAAAGAGCATGATTCAACATGTGCTCGCCAGCCAGCAATTCGGGGAACTGTTGTGAGTTGCAGTTGTCTGTTTGGAAGGGTGAAAAAAAAATCAGGAAGTATTTGTATCACGCGTATTTTACACGCCAACGAGACCACAAGGTATTGAAGTGGAGTAGCGTACAGAAAATATCATTGCTAATAGTTAACACGTAGGTATCGTTAAAAGTGAAGTTTAGTTCGTTCGTAGATTTTGCATCCGGTAATACAGGATTACTTCTGCGCAACTGTGATGGGCTTAATAGGCGGAGCCATCATGAGGCGTAAAGAACAACCTGGCAAGCAGAGATCGTATTCCATTTCTCCGCTGGTACGCATTCTCTACACTGATATTCCGTTGACCACTTAGCGTATACCTCAATGATGTGCTCGCCAGAACCCCCAATATAGCAAATAGAGACACACGAAGGAGCATGGCAGAAGCATGCATACTCGGGACTCTCCTCATTGCTGCTTGGAACTTGCAATGGCGTCCACTTTGGAATCGCTCCCATCAAAACAAAAAGCTTTGCCACGTCACGAATCGTGGCAAATCGAAGCTCCAGACTGCCGTGTTCACCCCCAGTCTTCACTTCGTACGGTGACGATGGTAGCAGGTGATAAGGCATGACTGAATTTGTGCTTTAGCAGACAAAATGTTTTCGGAGCAGCTGAGTCTGACGTCACTCTTTTATGTGGAGAAGTGATGAGCTTTGGCGCGATCTGCAAAGAAGCACTCCCAACGCTGGAAATGGCAGCCTTGCCATTTTGAATTGTGTTGGATAGCAGTAATGTAAATCAACAAAAATGAAAGTTATTCGTCCCTTAGTTTCGTTTTTGGTCGTGGATAGCTATTAAGGAGTCGATAGCAACTGATTGACCCGAAAATACTGACATGAGTAGAGTTGGTGCCATTGCTCCTTTATAGTGTGGCAGTTGAATAGGGGCGTTACAAGGAATAACATTGAAAAGTGTGTCGAACGCTCTTCGTTGCCGAGTGCTCCTCAGCCTTTTTGCGCATTTTATCAGGAATAATGTTAGTACAAGGAGACATCTGCTCAGTGGGAGGAGAAGTCTAAATAAAAAGCCAGCATTCCGAGAAACTTTTGCAAGCTCTTAGTATTACGGGAAGGTGGATGTCTGGAATTGTGTGGAGCTGATGTGCGTTGCTTTGCTCAAGCAGCAGCTGTGAACTTTGAATAAATGGGCACTGTCAAGAGCGCTGGTGCACGCTCTATGAACAGAAATCAGTTGGTGACTCGAATACGCTCACGTGCTGCGCTCTCAGCGCCTATTTTGCGTTAAGGTGACAAATAGCATGGAAACGACGGTGCTTCAGAGAGTGGCCGCTAGCGCTCACACCACCATTTTGTAGAGTTGCGCTAGATCTGACCCCAAAAAGTTAACGGTGAAGACCATATTGTAGAACATTTTATTCTGTGGCTATTGAATTGATGGCCACCTTGCGGCTTCAATGTCACTTTCGTGTTCAAACCCACGTATTTATTGCTCACCGGTGGTGTTCTTGCGGATTTTAGAGGGGATTCATGATGCGACAAGTTGTTTGCCCTCTGTATTGGTGGCTAAGTCAGTTTTTGAGGCAATATTACGAGAAGAATAGCACAAACCGTACGCGCTGGAAAAGACAGTAAGGAACGCTGCTTTTAGCTTACACTTGTGATAAAATGGGGCCCGGATGTTCAGTTTTTTTTTCGGCCACTTGAAATGATTTTTTGGGGTCAGTGGTAGCCCAAAAAATGACTTGGCTATGGGGCTACGTTTTGAATATCTTTTTAGAGCCTTTGAACCAAAATGCCAATATTTGGTGACGTCGCAGCCGCTCGAGTTAGAAAGTGTGGTGACAGAACATGACGGCTAAGGCACGGTTACAGCAACATTAATACTGGCGCCTCCAGTATGCTGAAAAAGAAAAAGCTTTGGAATATGTGGCTCGGGTTCGGGGATCCCTCAAGCATGGTGCTGTACATGTATTTCAAAGGTAGTACCTCCGGAATCGAACAGCGGTTATGGGCAGTACAACGGGCCCGCAACGTGCCAGAGAGACTTCATCTTTCTGTTCCGATGGGGGAGCGGCCCGCAAGGACCTGATAAAGTTCATCCATCGATCCACATTTATCAAATCGAAAGCGCTTTGCATGCAGGGCGTTCTGCTATGATTGGCATATGAAATTGGATCTCCAACGTATCACTTGTGTCATTTCTTAGAAATACGTATGAATTCTTACTCAGCAATAATAACTTCTCGCACTTTTTTATCATGCAGGAGGTGATTAGGTGATTGAGAAACTACAGTTCAGATTAAACCCAGGAACTGTGATCATGATCAATATGATACCGTAGTCAACCTTATCGTTACCCCAAATTCGCTCCTTCTAGTTCTTTTAGAAAAGCCACGCAAGATGGAAAAAAAGATTGTTGTTTTGCGAACCTGCACGACATGGTCGCAAAAGTCAATAGTGGATACTTGAATCTCGTAAATTGTGACTTTGAAGAAATTATGACTTGCTTAATAACATTGTTGCTAATAGGCTTTTGCATTCAGTCGTTTGAATGAAAGCGTCGAAATTTTCTGCGATGACTTGTGGCTACTTTTTGTACATATGCTATCTTTTCCTCAAAATCGCAACGTTTTCGCTATATTTTTGTTCAGATTTTTTTCTCGTTGTATTTGATAGCTGGTAAGTCAGCATGGCGCAGCATGCATAAATATTTCAACAGCGCAACCAGTACGAGGGTTTCATATTTTCTGCCTACTTATGTTTTCACCTTTAGATCTTCTCCTTCGAGATTTGTTTATATCTTCATGTGGTCAAAAATGAAAAACTCTAATTTATGTGGAAAGGGTTGAAGGTACTGAATAAATGTTACCAGAAGAGCTGTAATGGTAGTTTCTAGTAAATAAGAAATGCATTATGTCCGAATGAACAAGCGAGCGTAGATCCGTTTACGAACGTCACAAGATCAAGCTCGTTTTCACACTAAAAATGTGGTTTAGCGGCTGTACTTTATACAGAGATGTTGGCACACTGCCCTGAATCATTAGGTTATCAATATGGAAACAACAGTGTTCTAGAAATTAACGCAAGTCTCGAATGACTGCCAAACGCTAAGCTTTATTTTCATATTTTTGTGTGATTGAGATAAGGCATAAGAAAATCAATTTTTGACGTCATATCAGGGAAGAAGAAACGCTTACAAACTGCGTAGTTAAACAAAGCAATTATTGCAACTGGCTTAATATCTCGGATACTCAGAGAGAGAGAGACTGAAAAGGAAAGGCCGGGAGGTTAACCAGATATTGGCATCTGGTTTGCTACCCAGCGCTGGGGGCGGGGAAGTAGGGGCAAGAAAGAGGGGTTAGATAGAAAAAAAAACGCACGCGCACTCATAAAAAAAACGAAAACACACACAGGAAGGGCGTCCTAGCTACAACCGTTCAGTAAGGCCGGTCGATCGCAAAAAATTTAGTAGCGCTTTCAGGGCCCTCTTCTGTGAAGTCGCATCCTGACGATACTGCAGAATTCCCTGCTCCGACAGAGGTTGATCATCTAATTTGTTGAGTTCCTTGCGAAGGCATAGTCGTTGTTTACTATACGCTAGGCACTCACAAAGAATATGTTGAATGGTTTCCTCTTTGCCACAGTGGCCACAGGCTGCGGTGTCGGCCATCCCAATGCGGAAAGCGTAGGCGTTCGTAAACGCAACGCCCAACCACAGCCTACATAGCAGGGTCTGGTCTGCTCGGCGAAGCCTCGACGGGACTTGAAGACTTAGCGTAGGGTCAAGCGAGTACAGTCGGGCGTGCTTGAAGTGTGGCTGATTTCATTGCGATGTGGTTTGCTGGCGAGCAAGTCTGCGGAGCTTTCGTGCAGCATCTGTCCTGGAAAGTGGTAGTCGCAGTTTATAATCTTCTGTGTGGGCTGAGCGGGCAGCTTGATCGGCCTGTTCATTGCCGATGATTCCACAGTGACTGGGAAACCACTGAAATGTAATTTGGTGCCCTTTCTCAGTCAGGTGGTGTATAACCTCTGCTATCTCTAGTACCAGCTGCTCGTGTGGTCCACGGCGTAAGGCTGATAGTAGAGACTGCAGTGCCGCCTTCGAGTCGCAGAAAATAGTCCATTTGCGTGTAGGTTGATCAACTACAAATTGCAACGTGGCACGAAGTGCTGCCAATTCTGCTCCCGTTGATGTTGTGGCGTGAGATGTCTTGAATTTAATTGTCGTGGCCAACCTTGGTATCACTACTGCTCCTGTAGAGCTGTCCGGCTGAACCGATCCGTCAGTGTATATATGTGTGGAGTCTTCATATTTCTCATACAAGATAAGTAGTGTGAGCTGTTTAGGAGCCGGTGACGACAAATTGGCCTTTTTCTGGACGCCAGGTATGTTAATATTAATCATTGGTTGAGCGAGGCATCACGGCGGAGTCACAGGTCTAGCGGCAGGAGAGAAAGAAGTTGGGATCGACTCACCATGTGCGGTCACTGTTTTCCAGTAAGATGTGCATGGTCGGACCACTGGTAGAGAGGCTAGGTGATGTCGAGAGGTTCGAGAAAGGTGTCGTATATGTGTCCTCAGCACTACCACATTAATGTGGGTCTTGATGAGGTTGTCCCTTGTGATGGCAATAGTTGCCGCTGTTAACGCACTTTCGGGCAAGCCTAAACATATCCGGAGTGCTTGAGCCTGGACACTTTGAATCATTCGTATGCTTGTTTTACTTGCGTTGGTTAACACAGGTAGGCTGTACCGAAGGAATCCAAGAAAAAAAATCCTGTATAGTCGTAACATAGCAGTTGTGTACATTCCCCAGTTCTTTCCAGCGAAGAACTTGAACAAATGACAGATGCCTGTCAATCGCCTTTTCATGTATGGTACATGTGGACTCCATGAGAGGTCTCTGTCAATTATAACACCTAGGAACTTGTATAATTGGAGGTGACGTATTCTATCACTGTTTATCAGAACGCTGTAGTTATGCATTGGTTTGCGCGTAAATGCCACTAGTGCACATTTCTCAGAGGAAATTTCCAGACCTCGTTGACGGAGGTAAATAGCAACTTTAATGGCAGCTCTCTGAATTCGCGCTCGCAGCTGTAGACGTGTTACTGCAGACGTCCAAACGCAGATGTCGTCCGCGTACATTGACAATCTGACAGTACTTGGTAGATGCTCATTGAGAGCTATTAATGTCAGGTTGAATAGTACAGGGCTAAGTATGCCACCCTGGGGAACACCACGGTGGCTGTAATGTAGCGAAGTGTCACCATCCTCGGTTCTCACGAAAAAGGATCGCTCAGAGAGATAGGTGCGTATCCACTGAAACATCCGACCACCCACTCCTACCTCCTTGATAGCGGTGAGGACAGCTTCATGTGTGACGTTATCGTACGCCCCTTTAACATCAAGAAATAAAGAAGCGTTGAGACGCTTACGGCCTTTTTCGTGATGCACGTAGCTGACCAGGTCTATGACGCTATCAATTGATGACCGGCCACGGCGAAATCCCGTCAAAGCGTCCGGGTAGACGTTGTGATGCTCCAGGAACCATTCTAGCCGTCCAAGTACCATCCTCTCCATCACTTTGCCCAAGCAACTAGCCAGTGCAATCGGGCAGTATAATGTGAGCACCAATGGTGACTTGCCAGGCTTCAGTAATGTAACCAAACGGCTGGTCTTCCAGTTAACTGGGAGGGTGCCCTCTCGCCACGAATCGTTGTATATCTGGAGGAGGGCACTCCTCGCACACTCACCAAGGTGACACAGTGCTTGGTATGATATTCCATCAGGCCCGGGTGCTGATGTCCGTCTACCCAAAGCCAGTGCTGCTTTGAGCTCATGAATAGAAAAAAATTGGTCCATGTGGTGATCGTGTGATGTCGTGCCCCCACGTGAGAGCGTGGAGATGTTGGGATCTGTGAGTTGACCAGATAAGTTGGCACAGAACTCTTCTGCCACGTCGACCTCCGATCTCTGTTGAGAGAGGGCAAGAGCCTTGAATGGAGACCGCTGAATGGTAGATGTCCGGAGCCCTCTTATTGTCCTCCACAAGTGTGATAAAGGCTTGCGAGGATCTAACGAAGCACAGAAGGCTGCCCAACGTTGTGACTCTAGCTTGTCTATGCGGCATTGTATTTTCTTCTGAAGACGTCTAGCGATTCGTAAATCGTCGATTGCTTTCGTGCGTTGGTACCTTCGTTCCGCACGCCGTCGGAGAGCCCGAAGTCGTTCTAATTCCACATCAAATTCGGTTACTCTCGAAGAGCATGTGAGGGTGCGCACTTTGTCTTGCACTGTGGACTTGATCACCTCTTCTAAGTCAAATGAGGTGTTCTCTTGACAGCGTTCTTCCATGAGAGATTCAAACTTGGTCCAGTCCACTCTTTGGATAGTTTCGCGTACCTTGCAAGGTGATAATCCTCTGATCTTGACATATGTGGGAATGTGGTCGCTCCCATGTGTTTTTATGTCCGCAAACCATCCGGCACATCTGACGAGACCTCGAAAAACAAAAGCCAAGTCAAGACAACTGCTGTATCCAGGGCCACGTAAAAATGTTGGGCTACCATCATTTAACAAGCACAGCTCGTTGTCTGAAGCAAACGTTATCAGACTTCTACCGTTTGCGCTGATCTTCGGGTTCCTCCATAGTGTATGGTGGGCGTTGAAGTCTCCGATAATCACGCATGGGCCAGGAGTGGATGATTGGATGTGTCCTGGTCTTCTGTGGTCAAATATACTTGATGGCGACAGGTATGCAGCGACAACAGTGACAGTAAGACCCCTTTTCTTCACTGTTAAGCATATATATTGGTTATCGTTGTCAGGTGGTACAGGCCGAATAATGTAGGTCAGGTCACGTCGAATAAACAGCAGGACCTTGCTGTTTCCACTATAACAAGCCGACATAAATGATTCGTATCCGGAGAGTCTAATAGCGCTCGATAAATTTGACTAGCAGATGACGATGATGGGAAACATATTGGTGGAAACGAACCGACAGAAATCTGAAATGCGTGATTTCAGTCCCCGTGCATTCCACTGAAAAATTGTTGCTTTTTTTACCTCTTCCCTGAAAGACAGTGGCTAGTGGGCCATTATCTACTCAAGAGCCGCCAGTACAGGACTCAGAGCGTCCAGTACTTGAAGTGCACTTTTGGCTGACGTTGTGCGCATGTTGTTTAACACCGTGCGAATGGCATTAATTATGGGTCGCAGAAGAGCAATCGCTTGCTTATCCAAGTTCCGCTGCTCCTCTGTTGTCGCAGCTTGCTCTGATGAATGCGGCTTCTGATGTGGTTCTTCCACAAGTTGCGTGCGCGTAAGTGGCGGCCACTCTTAAGTAGAGAGAGATCTACTTTTTTTCTGTCTTCCATCGTCTGCGTTCGCCATGGTGTACCCTGCAGTGGGCGCTGTTCCCAGATGCGTTGGCTTACTTCTTGTAGTTGACTGCGTTCTTCGCGAAGATCCTCGACGGTGACGTCGTCGTCTTCGCCGGACTTTTTCCGTGGCCTCTTTGTGGGTAGAGCTGTCTCGCACCGTTTGTCTAAGAATAGTAAACTCCCTCTTTATGCATAGACTGTCTTTGGAAGATGCACTGTGGGCACCTTGACAATCAGGGCACTTTAGTATGGTTGCGCTGCATTTGTCCTCGCTGTGTGGTTCTGAGCATCAAGGGCACACTTCGGTGTTCCTGCACACTCCCTGCACATGGCCGATCTTCTGGCACTTATGACATCGCATAGGTTTTGGAATAAATGGTCGGACCTGGTGACGAAAGTGGCCAACCTTCACATGGGAGGGAAGACAGTCCACTTGGAACGTAATTCTCACACATTGTGTGTTACCAAGGTGGCTGACATTCACAATGACGTTATCTTCATTTGCCGGTTTTATTAGCACTGAAAGATCCGAGTTTGGTATTTCAGTGGCGATGTCATAAATGACTCCTGTTGAAGTGGTGCTATCAGCTGGTATTATAGACTTGACATTGATGTTACCCAGTTGCGTTACTTTCTGAAGCGCGTTTAGCGCACGTGGGTTCAGCACATCGATTGCCAAGATGTTCTTTCTTGCGTTTAGACATATTTCTTTGATCTGATTTGGCGTAATATTCTCGAGACACACAGAAAGCGCTTGCCTGTTCAGCCCGCGTAGACTTTCGGTAGCCTTCAGTGGCACAAACAGGATAGAGTGAGGTCTGTGGGAAAACCACGCTTCGGAGTTTAAAGGCACCAAATGAAGGAGACGCAAACGCCAGCATCCATGGTAAAAGAGCGTGTTCTATTTCGGCTGGTCTCTTCCTCTTCCTCGTCGTTCTCCGTCTCTTGGTGCGCGCGCTATTCGCGCGGGAGGTTCAAACAATTTCCAACATCCTCCGCGCCCGAAAGTTCAATCGCCCAGCTCCAACGGGCATAAAAGTTGTACTGGCCTCGTAACTTCCGTACCTCCTGCCAAGACAATCTTGCAGGCTCTAACGTGATTATCACTTGATAAGTACACGTCAGTAACTCTACCAACTTTCCAAAAAGTTATGGGCACCTTGTCTTCCTTAATGACGACTACATCGTTAACCTTAAGCTGGTTGCAAGGCTGTACTCGCCTAATGTGTGCACTCCTCAAGCACAAGAGGTAGTCTTTATACCAACGCTTCCAAAAATCAGCCACTATTTGCTGCCTGTACTTCCAATGCTTTAAAGTATCGGAGCGAGTTCCCGACGTTTCAGCAGTATTAGCACTAGGCAGTGTAGTAGACTTCCTACCGGTTAGAAAGTGCGAAGGTGTAAGTACAGCTGGATCGGTAGCGTCAGCGGAGAGGTACGTTAATGGCCTAGAATTCACTACATTTTCTACTTCGGCAAGAATGGTCACAAGCTGCTCGAAATCAAAGCAACCTTTCCCTAGAATTTTCCGTAGGCAGCTTTTAACAGTGCGAATCATCCTCTCCCAAAATCCACCCCACCAAGGACTACGTTCTGCAATGAATTTCCAGGTAATGTGGTTATTAGAGCAAAAGTCCTGTACTTGGAAGTCTCTCAAAGCTCTGTACATCACTTTTAAGTCGCGACTGGCAGCATGAAAAGCTAGAGCATTGTCGGAATAAATAACACTAGGCAAGCCGCGTCGCGACACAAACCGACGGAAAGCCATTAAAAATGACCCCGCCGTCATATCGGAGCACAACTCCAAATGGATCGCCCGAACGACGGCACACGTAAAAATAACGATATAGGCCTTCACGGGACTGGTTCCTTTCACAAAAACGGGACCAGCAAAGTCAACACCCACAACTTGAAAAGGGTGTGATCTCTTAACCCTGTCGGTCGGCAGTGGTGCGGTAGGGGCTGTTGCAGGTTGGAGCTTGAATCTAGCACACACTTTGCACCTAGAGAGCACTTTTTTCACACACTGGCGGCCCTTAATCACCCAAAAACACTCGCGTAGCTCTGAAAGGGTATCGTTTACACCACTGTGCAGCAGGCGCCGGTGCGTGCGGTCGATGATGAGGTATGTGCAGCGGTGGTCAGCTGGTAGTAGAATCGGGGCACCTCACGTATTCTGATGTTTTTACGTTGTCAAGCCGGGTCTTGATTCTTAAAATCCCATCATTGTCCAGGAATGGATGCAGATTACGAATTCGGGATGCCTTAGCTAATGGTTGGTTTTTTAACAATGAGGCGAGTTCTATACTAAAGGCTTCCGCTTGTGCATTCTTCATCCATGTAAACTCGCCTTCTTTTATCTCAGGGGCAGTGAGTGGGCCCATCAGACGACGACTGGTGTGCACTCGACAATTGTGAATAAATCTTCGAATCCAAGCTGTGATTCTAACAACTCGTATCCAGCTGCTGTACTTGTCGAGCTCGAAAAGTGGCTCTGCTTGCGAGCATTGACAAGCCAAAACTGTTGTGTCTTCGTCGTTTGATCTACATAGTTCATCCGTTGACTCATGAGGACCAGCTTCACTTGCCGGCCACGTTTCTTGGGTACCAGATAGCCAGTCAGGCCCATGCCACCATAAATCGCTAGTACAAAGGTGATGCGCTGATATCCCTCTTGTAACTAAGTCGGCTGGGTTTGTCTTTCCAGAGCAATGTCTCCAGCGACTCGGGTCTGTGAGCCCTTGGATCTCAATTACCCTGTTACAAACGAAGGGCTTCCACTTGGTGGCTGTAGACTTGATCCAACTCAAGCAAACTTGGGAGTCGGTCCAGCAGAAGTATTCTATATTTGTGTGTGGCAAAGTATCCACAAGTAGCTTAAGAAGTCGAGCTCCAAGAACCGCAGCGACGAGTTCCAGGCGTGGTAAAGTGAGACCCTTGATTGGAGCGACCCGAGACTTAGCGAGCAGCTGCTGGAGTCGAACCGCTCCGGTACTGTCTTCCACTCGTATGTATGCCACTACTCCGTAGGCACACGGGCTAGCGTCCGTGAATATATGCAGCTGGTGAGTGCTTTTATCAGGGCTGCTGTTGTCTAGTTGATACCTCTTGGTTCTAAAGTCTTTGAGGTCTTGAAGTTCGACAGTCCACTTGTCCCACTCGATCTTCAATGTCTCGGGGAGAACGCTTTCCCAATCGAGTCCTTGCATCCATATCTTCTGAAAAAGTATTTTAACTCGAATGGTGAACGGTGCTAGCAGTCCCAAGGGGTCGAAAATTCGTGATGAAGCCTGAAGCACAGTTCGCTTGGTACAAAGTCCCGCTTTTAAGACTTTCGTCACAGAGTCAATTTTCACCGAAATGGTGTCGTCGGTGTAGTTCCAGGATAGCCCAAGAACCTTAGATTGTGTGACCTGCTCAGCTGACGTCTCTCCTGCTTGCTTGAGCTTCTCTCTTAACAGGTCGCAGTTTGTTGACCACTTCTGCATTTTCATTCCGGCCAGCTCCATTATGGCCTTCGTCTCTTCGTAGAGTTGTAGCGCTTCTTTTGTCGTTGAAGCTCCGAAAACTAGGTCATCGACGTAGAAGCTTGCCTTCAGTTTTGCGGCCGTTACTTGGTAAATTTGTTCAACGTGATCGAAATGGTATTTCAACGTTGCAGATAATAGGAAAGGGCTTGCGGAGGTGCCGAATGGAACTCTGGTCATTCGCATTTCTTGTATTTTTGGCAGTGGTCTGCCTGACATTGGTAGCCCTTCAAACCACAAGAAACGAAGAGCATCTCTGTCTTCTTCTCGAATGCTGATTTGTAGAAACGCCTTCTGCACGTCTGCTGTAATTCCGATGGCGAAAAGGCGAAACCGGATCAAAACCTTGAAAAGGTCAGCATTCAGATTAGGACCTTTTTCGAGTTGTTCGTTGAGAGAACAAGCTCCTGATGCATGCGATGATGCGTCGAAGACTACGCGAAGTCTCGTCGTCGTAGATGTTTCGCGGATTACCTCTCGATGCGGCATGTAGTATAGGTGCTGTGTACAATAAGGGGCATCTTCAACTTTTTCAGCATGACCGTCCACCTCATACTGCCTGATAGCCTTATCGTAGGCTCTCATGGCTTCGTCGTTTGGTGACAGCCGCTTGACGAGTCCATGGAGCCTCGAAAGGGCTACTTTGCGATTGTCGGCCATGTCGACGAGAGGTGATTTCCATGGCAACGCAACTTCATAGCGTCCTTTCCGGAGCCTGGTAGTGTTGTTGAATTCTTCCAAAATATCTGCGTTGCACTGAGACGTCGGCGTGTCGGCAATTCCGATAGCATCGAGGTCCCAAAATCTTTGTAATGGGAAGGCGATCTGGTCGTCTTCGTGGGAACCTGTTCGAAGAACACATACTTGGGTGCTTGCTTTGTTACTCGTGCTTCCACCACCAGATAAGGGGCCTTGGAGAGTCCAGCCCATCTTTGTGTTAATGGCGAGTAAGGCAGGGTTTTCTTCATCCCACCTCACTTCACTCGTGTTGGGCATCAACTTCCAAAGCTGGTCCGATCCAATGAGGACACTCACACCTGGCTCACAATCTACACTCGGGTAAACGACTGCGTCAGCCAGATGTTTCCCCTCCGCTGCGATGGCTTGAAGAAGACGACTCTGCCTTGGTGCTTCAATCATCTCCTCGCAAATAAAGGGCACCACTATGGCCTCAATGTCAATGGTTAGGTCGTCGTGCTGACTGCGGAGCGTGATCTTGACCATTTTGAATCGTCGGGTTGGGTCGCTCGCTCTACCAAACGCACTGATGGCGAGTTCGGTCTCGGCAACAGCAGGTAGACTTAGCTTGGAAGCGACGCTCTCAGTGACGAACGTTCGCTGGCTTCCGTTGTCGAGAACACCGCGTATATAGCAACAATGAGATGAAGTCGTTACCCAAGCTCGAAAAGTCTGGAGAAGAACATCATTGATGAGTCGGGGAACTGAAGCTCTCTGAGTGGAAACTTGCACCGTAGCATTCGGTTTCTTCTGAGCATTAGTCACTGATGGTGTTTCAGAACTACTAGCATTGCACATCGAGGAGGCGTGTCTGCGCTTGCATGCTTGGCAGTGCACTCTCCGCCGGCAATTGCGGACCAGATGTCCTTTTGACGTGCACCGGAAGCATCGACCGTCTGTTACAAGTTTGTTGCGCTTCTCGGCCAGAGTCATGTCACTCGTGCAGTCCTCTGTCTTGTGATCGGTAGCAGCGCAGAAAAAACAGGACGAGGGGGAAGATAGTGTCTTGTTTTGAAGAACGGATGCTGTAGGAGTCGCGGACTGCTTCTTGAATGATCTATTTAATACAGGTACGCTGTTGTTCGATGTCGTTGGCAAATTGTTCACTAAAGAACTCTTTTCTCGACATTCAACTTCGATGCGGAGAAATTTCATCAGCTGCTCAAGTTCCTGATCAGATGAAGCCTGGCTCGTTTCCGTCGTGTTCTCCATACTTTCTTTTTTGAAGTATTCTACGACAATGTCAGCTGGTATGACTTTGAGCAGAACTTCATTCAGCATAGCCGCGTAGGATGACTCCGTGATTCCAAGACTACGCAGTCCCCTCCTGTTTAGTTGAACTGTGTCGAAAAGCTTGCGCAGAGCAGTGACATCACTCGCTAATTTCACTGGTTTGAGCGTGCGCAAATTTCCTAAGTACTTCTGCTCAATGACTTTCTTGTTTCCAAACCGACGTTTCAAAATTTCCAGCGCGTCATCGTAACAAGAATCTGTCACCTGAATACCGGCGACGGCCTGAGCTGCAGGTCCATCTAGAAGTGAGGCCAAGTAGTGAAACCGGTCTGTGTTGGACAGCCTTGGGTTCTCGTGCACGGAGTGCAGGAACATATCCCAAAAGGGTTGCCACTTGATCACGTTTCCATCGAAACGAAGAAGCTCCAGCTTGGGAAGTCGTGCGCCGAACTCACGTTGTGGAAGTCGTTCATGCTCGCTCGGTGCACCCTCACAGGTCCTTGCGCCCATGGCTGGAGTTGTAGACGACGCCGGCGTAGCAGAAGTCTTCAGAACTTCAATGTGGTGCTCGAGCAACGCCAGAGTACTGTTAGCGGCGTCATCGTATTGCATGACCACCTCATAGTCGTCTGCCGCCAGGTCGTCAGTGATCAGGGTTTCAACCTCGTTGTTCAAGGCTTTAAGTTCCACGTTGCTGGCGCGTAGGCGGCCGTGCAGCATTCGAAGTCCAGAAAGCTCGAACTCATTGGACTGGAGCACCTGGTTGACCTCGTTGATGATTCTCGTGTTCATCGATCGCCGCGAGGCCCGCTTGCTCTTCGCTCGCTCCATGTCGGTCTAGCTCGCAGCGCAGCTCACCCACACCAGGAATGAAAGGCTCGGGTCGTTGTAGGCTTGATTCCCGGGTTTCGGCACCAAAATCGATGTGGGAAAACCACGCTTCGGAGTTTAAAGGCACCAAATGAAGGAGACGCAAACGCCAGCATCCATGGTAAAAGAGCGTGTTCTATTTCGGCTGGTCTCTTCCTCTTCCTCGTCGTTCTCCGTCTCTTGGTGCGCGCGCTATTCGCGCGGGAGGTTCAAACAATTTCCAACAAGGTCATCGCTGAGGGGCAGTTTTCACGGTAGTCGTGCTTGATGCCGAAGATGCATTGACGATCCGTCGTTTAGCCTTGCGGTACAGGACGAGTTGGAAGCCGTCGTCCGAGGACTCGTTGCTTGATGCGCAGTACAGCTCAGTGTCCTCAATCTCAGTAGACGCGTTTCCTCGCTTCCTCGAAGCAGTCCCCGCGGTCGAACCGGACTCGGACGGTGCCCGTGAGGTTGCACATCCATCTCCACGATATATGGGGCGATAGACCCCACAACTGCGGCGAAAAATTCAGAAAAGCACAAAGACGAGCAAGATGTGTTCCGTAAACGAATCACTTCGTCTTCCTCCCTCCCTCGGATACTCAACTATTGATAATGGTAAGGAGTTTACGGTCCTACAGCTACCGTATGATCATGAGAGACACCGTAGTGAGGGGATCCAGAGCTTTTGATCACCTGAGGTTATATAACGTGCCCTTGAACCTTAGCACATGGTCCTCAAGCATTTTTGTCTCCTTTGAAAACGCGGCTGCCGCGGCGAGGATTAGATCCCGCTGCCTGTGGTTCAGAAGGTGTGTGCTGGCCACTATGCCATCGTGGCGGGTAATACTGGAATAATCGGTGACGATCCTTGAAAACGTAGCAAGGCTTCTCGAAATTCGACAATACATGTGCAACACCGAGTTCTATTGGTGGCGTGCCGGAAAGATGCTGAAGGAGACAGGTCAGCACATTTTGGTGTGTAGAAGTTACAAAAGCTTTCAACTGAAATATTTATATGTTTAGAGAGACTAGCGCATATATACGTGATGTGGATTAGCGGTTTGCCTCTGAAGGTTTCTTTTTTACGATCGACGATCTTACGCTGGCATTTCTTTCCACTTAGACATCAGTAAGTTTTCACGTCACAGTTGAAATTGATAAAGGTGACCGGTGAAGAGACAACATTACTATATTTCAGGAGATCATTTGAATTTGAACTTTTTCAAACAGTCATTGTCTGGGATGAAGGAGCTAAATACTGATACGACTGCTTTACAAAGGCGCCCCTACCCATACATTGTTCAGGGGTGAAACATTGTGGAGTATGGGCAACATATGTAACAATATATGTAAAAACGCAGCATACAGCATACAGGCAATGAAAACACAATCAGTAAATATCTATATTCAGTATATTCACACAACAATAATAATATTTTACGGAATTGTTTATACGAGCCCTGTAAATAAAGAAGTAAGAGGGAAAAACGAACCGTTGGCGATTGCACAATAAAATGAAGGACCAGGAGCTAATCAAGACACTTCAACTTTTATTTCGGATGTGGTATGCCGAATAGTTGACCTGAATTCTGTTGGCGATTTATCAGTTGCTATTTAGGAAATGTGGCATTGAGTAGGCGAGAGTTTGACTGCCATATTTAGTTTGAAACATAGGCATTCTGAGTGCATTGCGCCTAAAGTGGTATTGAGAATGAACAGATGTTGATGATGGAGGGAGGTATTGAGGCTCATGTAAATTTTGTCTTTGTTTGTGTGCTTGCTTTAGTTTAAATAGCTGGTTGAATCTTAGTATATGAAGCTGGAAAAATGATTACGCTCTCTGGTCATTTCGTTTAGGATTTTCAATACAACGACAAGCTCTTTTTTGTAAAACTATTAATATATCAAAATTTGTTTGAAAAGTGGTATCCCAGATTAGAAGACAGTAGTGCAGATGAGAGCGAACAAGGGCATAGCATATTTGCAATATCAACCATTCAGTTACCAAGGAGCTAACGTTATGTAATATTGAGATCGACCCGCATATGGTTCCATGTATCTTGCTTACGTGAGGTGTCCAGCTCATAATTTCTTTAAAAACAACACCTAGAAGTTTATAACAAGGAATCCGTTCAATTGTGCACTTTAGAAATGTTGTGCAGACAATATGGGCGTCAGGCTTAGAACGGCGTTTGAAGATATTATGTTCTGTTTTTTTTTTCACACTTCGTTGAAGTTGGTTTAGATGCAGCCAGTGTGACAGCTTAGATAGCCATCTATTAGCTGCATGCACTTAGCCGTGTAGGCTGAAATGAGAAACGTTTTTCAGTTTTAGGCGCCCTTCGCCACCGTGTAGCGTTTTCGCACTAATAATGTATTGAACAACAGGATGGGTACGCGCGTGCTCTTAGGAATAAATGAAGAGCAGCAACCTTTCTACGACCATAAACGCGTTATTTCAGGACATTTTGAAATGGCCAAATTCAAAATTTAGTAAGAATACCTTCATTCATGCGGTATATTTTGTGCATGTCTTGATACCCAATAGGTGCTGCGCGGTAGGCTTATGAATGATCAGCGTTCAAGTACGCAATACAACGCAGCTTGTGCGAAGAAAAATGCAACATTTCATGTTTCGCGTGTATACAATGCAAGAGAGGAGTTACGAAGTTGCCAAGCTACATATCAGGTATTGCAAACGATGACTGGTGTCCTTTTTATTGCAGTGAAGGATCTATACAGATCATAGGATAGTCAACTATTTGGTCTAGGGTTCCACTTTGCGTAGCAGAACACGCCGGCTTATGCGCGGAATCCGACGAGGACTGATACCTGGCCCGCTTCCGTTGGAGGGAACGCTTGAGATCACCCACTGACTACTTTTTTCTTCTTTGCTATCGTTAAAGAGCTGGTTATATAAACTTTCAAGAAGTAGGGAAAGAGTGCTAACAGCACAAAATGCGCCATAAAGATAGAACAAATATGAAGTGCCCAAATCTGCCTCGTCTTTTTCGACCACTCCAGAGCGATTCCAGGTGAGCGACCTGATAAGTTTGATGTCCCAACCAGTTTAAAAAATTCTATGAGCCAGTAAAATCAGCTCAGCACGCAGTGGATAACCCCTTCAAATCGAAAAGCCGCCAATACAGCTACAAATGAGCTGCTCTCCGATTACAGTTTTCTGCTCATACCTTGAAAACTTGCAAAAATCAATGCCCTCGGAAAAAGGAACATGCGTGCCCCTCCTTGTCCTCTCAAGGCATGTCTCAAAGCTGCCGGTGTAGCCCCGCTTGTCGTTCCTACCACGCCTTGCAGCTGATGCCATGACGTCAACGATATCGCCGCTGTTACCAGTGGCTATCCAGAGCGACAAGTAAAAGAAGGAGTTCTTCTCAGTGCAGGGGACCAAACGTCCTTGCTTTGGCTTGGGCAACGGTTCTTCAAAGGTGTCATCAGCCTCCCAGGTGGGTTTAGCCGTGAGGCTAGCTGTGAGAAGGCTCCTGGTGTGAGTGGCTAGGGAGAAGCAAGCGAGCCTCCAGAAGGCTATTACCACTCGTACACTAGAACTGTGCGCATGGTCATAGTGAAGCGGCGATGTGAAGGACATTGTGGTTGCATTCAGGCCAAGGACAACGCGGCCCAAGTCACTCATCGGGCGTTTGCCTTGGCGCAGGTTGAGGAGAGCGAAGGATCCCACAGACAAGAGAGTCGTCAAGGCCAACAGAGAGGTCCACGGTAGAATGTCGAAAAAGAAGTCAGCGTGGTGCTTCCACTTCTTTTGTACATAGTAGACAGCTTGTCTGAACTTGTTGACACTAAAATCGAAATCCTTATACCGGTCTTAGTTAAGCCCCACTGGCATGATTACAATGTCTGCTTTATTCTTTCCGGGGGATGCCGCAAAACCTCCTCTTTGCTCCGGTGTATTGTCGGAAGAGACATTCAGTTATCGAAGAGCCTGGGTAAAAGCGTTCCCGTCAACCGACTCACAAGAGTTGATGGCTCCTGTTTTATTGTACTCCACGCAGACTATTCCCACTCATTTGTCCGACAGCTGAGTCCAGGACCTCGCTTCCCCTGAACGTGCTTGCGTTGAACGCCAAGAACGGTAGTTCGCTATCAATTTAAACTTGGGGTGTTTGATCTGGTTCAATTCAGAATTCATTATCGTTTCATGCGCACTTACTTCGGATGAATTCTTCACATTCGTTGTCGGCAGTTGCAGCCACTTGACGTGAGGGCTGATAGCCTCGCACAACCTGGTAGTCTCTTTTAAAACGCGTTTCCAGCGGTTGTCCGGCAACGCTACCAGAATGTACTTTTCATAAAAGCATGCCGCTGCGAAACCGTGGACGTATTGCTTCCAGTTCATGTACAATGAAAGAACCTTTTGAAGTCTGGCGTAATGGAAGAGAAAACCCTTTTGGAAATATGGTCTTGCTTCATAAAGCAAGTGGATATTGACATTCTCTGGTATCAGCGGATTTTCTATATCACCAACTTTGACGTTGTTTTTCCGTGAACGAAGCACCAGCCATAGAATGCCAGCAGCAAGACGAGTTGATTTGAAGACATAACTGACTTTGAGTAATATCACCTAGCTCTTGGCGAGACCTGGCTGTACACTCTAATAGCCAGTCAAAGCAACATCTGTAACCTAGGTTCGTCTGGTTGGTTTATCGAATTTACAGGTACAGTGATGTAAGCTGAATTTAACTGTTGTCATAAGGGCGTACGCAAAAAATCTCACTAGAAGGCGCTGGTGCAACTCAGTTTTGAACGAATTGCTCTTTAGAGGGCAAAAGAAATATCTGGGCGTACCACTTACGCACAATGATCGATATATTTATCAAGGTGCAGCCTACGCTATTGTTTTCTTCAATGTTTTAGCCTGATTAGTTACTGTGTGAAATGTACGTTTCATTTTAGGGGAGAAAGCAAGTGATACTTTTTATCTGCCAGCAATATATTGATTTTGTATCACGTGATTGAAATGAAATGAGAGGCAGTACTGCCTCACCATAGGCCCACTGTATTGTCGCATGAATTATAGGCTATGGTATCGTGAATGGATGACATACGTACGTATCATAACATTTTCAAAGCGAGCAGATGAAGTGAAATACAATACTTATATTTTTTAAAGAACCACTGTTCCGACCGCTACACCCAGTAGAAAGGTTTGAACGCAATCCTGTCATAATCTTTTCTTATTGTGTTGCATTTGCCACGAAGCTCGAAACACAACGTTTTTGGTCCTGGGGTCAACTTCTTTCCAGAATGTAAAAGCCTAATTCGTGCTTAATATTTATAAAAAACACAGTACGGTTGAAAAAAATCTCGGCTTATTTCGCTACGTGAGGTCATTCAATATAACAGGTCATGGTGCACCTTTTAAAATAGGTAAATAAATTTCGACAGCTAAGTGGTAACTTCAAAAATCAACGTCATCAATTGGAGCAAAATTTCACTAAATTGTTTGGCTCAGCCGAACGTATTATTGAATACTCAAGCAACGTTCCAATGTTCACCTTACAGCTTTCACGCCATGACGCAACTTTATATTTGGTAAAAGGAGTCGGTATATTGTCAGCAAGGAAGACGCACTTGCTAATCATTATATGTTGGTACCACTTTCAATGACGCGATTCACAGGTGTCCTTTAATATTAACAATGACGTTCTTAAAAAAATTGTTGCTAGAGTGCAGGTATGTAACACATAACTGTGCACTTCCAACATCAGTACACAATATTTGTTGCAGAGCGGTGCATGCTGGCTGGCTACAAGATATCAGTGCCGCTTGAAACACATGGGAATGAACTAGACATTGTGGGCGTCATTGCACACTACAAATACACTTGAATTTTGCCGCCTCCTTTCCAAGCGGCGTTGTAGCCCGCTTCAGATACAACAGGAATTTGAAGCGAGAAAAAAAACACAAATAACCCACGTTTTAGTGACTCTCTGAACAAAGTTTTCATTGTTACTATATTAAGTGCCAACATCACAATAAGTATAGGTTTCCCCCACGAGACTCCATAAATCTTATTCTTCATGCTCCCACAGTGTTGCTACTTTAGTCTGTGGAAGGACGAAACGCGATAAAGCGTTGCAAAACACCATGAGATGCTGCAGCTTCAGTGTACATGAAACGCGGAACACTTAGGAACTTCAACTGTATCGAATGACGACCACGGAGGAAGATACTGTGGTGTACCTGCGGATAAAAGTTGAATTTTAGGAGCGAAGCTCTTGTTAGTCTAACATTGTATCGCGTCAGGCGTAACCAGCAGTATCTCTCGAACAGTATAATGTATGGCGCTGTCTCATTGACGTACTTAAAAAAATCACAGTATATCGACAGAGTGCGTGATGCGCTCTCCAAAATGACCTTTACCTAACCTTCCAGTGGTGCGAAACTTGGCAGATGTCCCTTAACGCCTCTAAATGCAAGTTAATCTCGTTCACTCGAAAGCATAACAATTCAGCATTTCACTATAAGATTAATAACGCCGTTGTGTCAGCTACAACATCTTACAAATATTTAGGCGTTCACCTTACATCAGATCTATCCTGGACTACGCATATAGCAGCTGTCTCATCGAAAGCATCTCAATCTCTCGGATATCTCCGCAGAAACTTGCGCAACGCTCCTTCTAACGTACGCGCATTATCATATATTATTTATGTTCGCCCACAGCTAGAGTATGCATCATCCACATGGTCACCATATCAAGATTACTTGGTACGTATGTTGGAAGCCGTTCAGAATAGGGCAGCGAGATTCATCTCCGGAAACTACGACTATCATTCAAGTATTACCCTAATAAAACAAGACCTTGCATTTCAGTTACTAGAAATACGCCGCAACATTGCCCTTTTATGTCTGTTTCATAGGTTTATTTATACTAACGAAATTCACTGTTTGCCACTTTATTCTCCTGCGCGCACTTCCCAGCGCATTCACAATGCCCGTAGTTTTATGCGCATTCATGGTCACACGCAGGCATTTAACTTATCATCAGTACCTCGAGCCATTGCATATTGGAACGGCCTTCCGGATCATGTTGTATCCATTTGTAACCGTGAAATTTTCGTGACAACCTGATTTCGTTGCACTCTAGCATTGTATAATGCTGTTGCACCTTGATTTTTGTAATCTTTTATATATGTATATATTTTTTCGTCTGCTTTTCTCCTTTATTGTTATTTCGTTTGATACCCGTCTTACTCAATGCCCTTCAGTGGGCATGTGAGGTATTTTGAATAAATAAATAAAAATAAGCAGGGCAAAGTGTCCGTACGTCGATTCGTTCTTGCTTCCGTCCGTCTGTGCGTCCGTCCGTGCACCCATCCGCGCGTTCATCCGTCCGTGAGTGCGTCTGTGCGTCCATTTGACCGTGCAGCCGTACGTGCGTCCATTCATAGATGCGTCCATCCGTCCTTCCATCAATCTGTACGTCCATTCATTCATATATCCACCTAGGGAGCACTCAAAGTACCGCCATATCACATCTTTTTATTATATATTCAGCATATAGAAGTACCGCCACCCAGCGGCCATTCTAAGGACTAAGGGAGAGGGGACAATCGCGCACTTTCTTACGACCTGCACTTCGTGTCTACTTCTCACCTTTCACCACCTCTGGTTAGATAGATATGTGTGGTTTAACGTCCCAAAACCACCATATCATTAGGAGAGACGCCGTATTGGAGATCTTAAAAAACTTCGACCACCTGTGGTTCTTTTCGTTAACGTGCACCCGAATCTTAGCACATGGGCCTACAACATTTCCGCCTCCATCAGAAATGCAGCCGCCGCAACAGGGATTTGAACCCGCGGCCTGCCGGTCAGCAGCCGAGTACCTTAGCCACTAAACCACCGCGGTGGGGCGAACCGTCTTTGGTTCATGGCTATATACTTGTGCACTATATTCATGGCACTGCGGCCCAACCTTCACTTAACTTTCCCAACCAAGGAGGCTAAGCCCAACGTGTTAATGTGGCAGCCCTTTCTGGTCAGATAGTGCTCAAAGTGCGTCCTTGTGATACTGTTTTCTATTAAGCATCAAATTCAAGGCAATTTTCTTGAACATTGGGTCACCAATACTCGTCCCTGTAAATTATTTCATCAGAAACAGTTTTATTCATTCATGAATGACGTGTGCCGGTTTCATCCTTATTATAAAAGGGTGTGCGCGTGCCGCTCCTCTAGTCCGGTCGTGGAGGTGGCTACTTACTACAACTACGACGATGACTACTACTACTACTACTACTACTACCACTACTACTACTACTACTACTAGTACTAGTACTACTACTACTACTACATACATAGCGGACGCACGACCCACAACTTAGGGAGGTTCACCCCCAAAGACTTCAGTTGAGTGAGGAAATACTAAATAGCACTGTACCACCACTATTCTATTCGCTCCTGTGGAGGCTGTCTCTTACTGCGCAGAAAATGAGTGCCTCTCAAGTTTCTTGCTCATCGCCATACATATTTCATCGTTGGTGAGGCATGGATGAAGGTAAGTGGAGGGCCGAGGCGGCTCGTGATCGTCACTGCTTGATTGCGCGGGGAACGAGTGCTCTACCCTCGCCTGGATCATCGCCGTACGCGTCGAATCGTTCGTGTGGTGTCGATGAAGCAGAGCAGTGGGCACGGTGGCTCGTGCTCGTCACCCGCCGGCCTGCCAGCCAGCCAGCAAGCCAGCCAGCCAGCCGGCAGGCCAGCAGCCAGCCAGCCAGCAGGCAGGCAGGCAGGCAGGCAAGCAGGCAGGCAGGCACGCAGGCAGGCAGGCAGGCAGGCAGGCAGGCAGGCAGGCAGGCAGGAGAATGCTTGGACCAACCGACGGATTGACGCGTGGACTGTTGGATGGACGAATGCAGAGATGGATGGATACTTTGCTCTACTCATCATCATTCGCTCAATGGACATGCTGTTAATTTTTATTGGTTTATTCTTACCTTTATGTCATAGCAAAGGGCACCTCTAGTTGGATGCGCATAACAAAGATGGATAGTGGTACACCTTACCTTTTCTTCTTAACTTTTCACCAACTAAAGCGATGTGTGTTGCGCGTGTGTTTGAATAAAATGCGTAGACATGGTATAAAGTGAAGCTCTTTCTTAGGGAAATTGCTCCAGCCTACGTTGTGTCAAGTTTAGGTCTGCGCAACTGCAATCCAGGACCAAAGAAAAAAAACCGGAAGGTTTTTGGAACAACACACTGACACTCTGTCGTTTTATGTTGGAAGTTATTACGCTGTAGTGAAAAACGAATAGTGTCGCTCACTTTGACACTATTTTCTTATTTTTTTGGCTTACATCAAATGATGGGTGTGCGGAAGAGAATAGAACAAAATATGTAGTGAACCGAAAATGCCGGCTGTTGTTTAAATGGCCAACTTCCTCATGCTTACTTCTTTCGGGCCTACAAAATTTACGGCAGCTCGCAGCGGCGCATCATAATAACGTTTCTCACATTTCATCTGCACAATTTGGCACAGTAAGCCCACATGGTGTAATTATAAGGCGGGGGGTGAGGGGGAAGTCAAGGTTTACTTCCCAAAGGTACAATGTGTTTATAAGAGACGTCATCAGAGGCAACTCCGGAAGTATAGACTACCTTGGATTTTTGGGCGTGCACCACAATCTAAGAGCATGGGCCTCTAACGTTTAGCCTGCATTGAAATGCAGGCCGCCGTGGTCGGTATGTGACCCTCTATCTGCATTCAGCAATCAACCGTTTAACCGCTCGAATACCGCGTTGAATGAAACACTCAGACATAGGTGCTTCAGTGCAGCAAGGCTCTCTGACCAGATAACACATTGGAGCTGTAGGTCGCACTTGCAATTGAGACAGAGGAAGGGGAGATAAGTGGCATGGTTTACAGATGACAAAGAGAACAGAGGAAGGTCTGTAAGGGCAGGAAAGCTAAGAGATCAGCCTCGAAGGGTTTTCTAGCCTGCCATTCAGCCTTAGAAAAAGAGAGGGGGGTATTAAAAATGCAGAGAGAAAGTGTTGATGATGGTTAGGAAGGTGGCAATGAAGAAAAACGATGGAAGTTGAAATGAATATATAGTCTCTGTCGAGTTATGTCTCGCGGAAAATCTTTTTCAGCACATTTAGAATACTGCGCTAATGACGAGGTGGCAGTCAGAACAGAGCATTAAGGAGCTTGTTTAGCAAGCTTCATACGGCCGTACGCCATGAAAGCGCATGTATCCGCTGAAATAGGCCGACTGGTGGAAGTGCGAGTGCTGTCCCCAGTGAGAGTGGCTGAGTGGGCATCGCGAGTAGTGCTGGTAGGAAGAAGAATGACGACACCCAGTTGGGTGGTGATTTTAGGCTGACAGTGAATCCAGCGACCAGGACAGATCAGTACCCGCTTCCGAACATTTAAGACATCTTTGCAACGCGAGCGGGAGGCAAGGTGTTTAGCACGTTTGATTTACGGAACGCATACAACCACCTTCTCCTTGATGATGATACTAAAAGAATAGCTGTGCTGAATACGCACAAGGGCCTCTACTGCTACAACCGCTTGGCTTTTGGTATTGCCTGGGCGCCTGCGATGTTTCAGCAGGGCAATGAAGTGGCCATACGCTGTAAAAAAATTACTCCGAGGTCGGAGTAAATTGCTTGTCCTCTAGCGTACCCCCTATTCGGAGCAATTTCACTCCAGCCACCGGAGCCAACGCGTGGCGCCACCGGAGTACTCCTTACTGGTATTTCCCACCGGCTGGCCGGAGTGATTACGTGGCACCTCCGGAGCATTTTTCGCTGGTTTTTCACTCCAGCTATCAGGAGCTTTTCTTTGGTACCTCCAGAGTATTTTACGCATGTACTTACTTCGTACGGACAGAATATCAGTGAAGTAGATTAGTACTTTTTAAAGTGTTTGCTCCACTGTTTACTTATTGTACGCTAAACACATTGGCTAGATGAAGGAAGTCCAAATTCTTATGCAAGCACTGCAGAATTACTGCGTATTCTTTTCCACAGAGCTCTAGCTCATGAAATTCAAGAAAACACATGAGTCCTTACTTTTTTATTTATTGAAAACAAGCTGCGATTTCTGTCTGATTACCTAGCATTTGGGAAAAGGGACAAGAACAAACAAGCATCAAACAGGGCCAATCCCCTGATTATGCTCCCGTGGTTGCTCCGGAAGTGCTCCAGCAGATCGATTTTGCCCCGGTAAATTTCTACAGCTACATTTATTAAATATACAGCATTGCTATTGTAAGAAATTCTGATTCATTCTATCTTAGAGTGCTCTCCCTGCGTGAGTAATGTATACAAAGTGTGTGTTGTGGATAAAACTGAATCTGCCTAAAGAAAAGCTGCTCGTGTCATTTTCAATCGGTATGACCATAATTTTTATTCCTAATCTGCAAGGAAATATTTGAAGTTATACTATTTTGCACTAGATGTGGTACAAGCTCTGAGACTATTGCACTCTGTCATTCACTCGTCATGCCGGTTACATAATGACAATTTCATCGTATATGCTGGTGCTCTGCCAACCAGACGTGGTCACAAGCTTAACATAAAGACATTTTTGCACGTACCATTAGTAAGTGCAAAAAAAAAAGATTTCTCGGAGTCATTTGAGCGACTTTATCAGGTCTCGCATTCTATACTCAGTTGCGCTAATAGGAGGGGATGATTTTTTATTTTTGTTCTGTCTAGAACTTACTGGGATATTACTGCTATTCTTTTTTGTTGTAACTTGACCAAGAAGGACAGAAACCAAATGAACTTGATAGCACGGGCTGACTGCATTTATCCAGCGCATCACTGACGTCTTTGTACAAGCAACAAAATATAATACCTGAATACAGATAGCTTCAGGCTTTTTAGACCTTTCGAAAAACGCGTTACATCAAGAACGGGTGGACAGGCACGCAGGCAGTCAGCATAGTGGCCGCACCGAACTTAACACAGATAGCATCCACCTCGCACCCAGTCAAACGGCGTTCTGTTGTTGTTGTTGTTGTTGTTCTCCTATTGTTAGTGGCGCATACCCACTGTGGGGGATCGGCCAAGAATCGAGTGGCTTTAAAATTTACTGTTCAGATTTAGAATGATGGAGGTATAACAGAAAGATTACCGATAGCCTATAGGCAAGTGTGGTGCTTAATGTAATGCATACAAATATTTACATAAACAAATTTATTCTTAGAATAGACCAATAATCTGATTTCATATGTATATAATAATGTGGACATGTTGAGATAATGAAACTGGTTAATTAGTCAACCTATTAGTTTCATCAATATAGTCCCGGACGGCCGCGCATACTGTGCCATTAGAAAAACCAGAAATGAAAGCTGCAAAAGACAAAATGACAGGCAGAGATAAGTCCATACCAATGCCACGCAATGGTATTTCTAATAGGGTTTTTCGCAATGTGTTAAACCGCCTGCAGGTCAAAAAGAAATGGTCTACTGTTTCCAGTTCATCACAGAATGCGCACAGTGGCGAAGGTGCCTGAGCAGACCTGTGTTTATAGAAATTTAGATTTGGTACCCGGCAACGCAGCCTTGTGATAGATACTTCTTGTTTTCGAGTGTGGCAAAAGGCTCTTCGCCAGGGATATAATAAATGGCGATATTCTGTAGAGTTTGTTAGTGCTGAACCTTTAAGGACTTGCATAAGCGTACGTCTGCGGAATCGAGCAGCAGTCACATAAGCGGATGATGGACAGAGCGGTAGAATTGGTTCGCTGATTGACGACTTAGCTAGTGTGTGCATGCCATTATTCATATGCAACAGTGATACTGTGCCTCACTATTGCGATAACCTGCATTGGGCTGCCATACTTGAAAACAAAAATATAATAAATAAGAAAAGCAATGAACCATACATATATTATTACATGAACTTTAACGATATAGGCATCATGTCGAGTTAACGTCATTTATAGTTGGCTCCACTCTTATGGTAGCCAACTAAACAATACACTTGTGTTCCAACGATTCAGCAAGCTATAGCCACGCATTGCTTGACCCGAGATGAATAGGCCAACGATAATTTCATCTGATACTCAGATGCTTTCACTCTAAAATGCACTCGGTTTTGAATGAAATAACACTGGCGTAATTGATCTAGCGTGGGTGCTACCGGAAGGTCAGACCACAATTTTCCAAACGTCATTGCAAGCGACATATCTGGGAACGTACAACATGCACACAACTACTACACTAAAAAAAACCCTCGATACACCTTCAAACACTTGGCTCAAGGATAAATAATGCTGTATTGACAATTACTAGCCGACTTCTTCGCTGGAAACCAACTCCTACAGGACGTCGAATTGGCTGAAGTTATTCAATAGGAATGACTTAGTTGTTCAATGAACCACAAGTAAAAAACGAATATGCTTAGCTATCGGGCTCATGTAAACACGGAATTTCGAGATTTCATTCCAACTTGCCCTGATTTTATTGGTATGTCTTTTTGAGCTAGTTGATATTATCTCAGTGAACTAGCCATTTAGGAGAAACCTTGAAGAGACTGAATTCTCTTGGTAAACTTTACTTCCGTCGTTGATTCTGTTGTTTCTTTCCGTATTTGTTTTATATTTTGCTAGGACAGATGTTTACAAACACTCAATTTTTCCCAGGACTGTGTCGTAGTAGAACACTAGGGATGAAATAAATGACCTTTGTTAAGTTACCACAATACCCGCGATAGGTGTTGTGCTTCCATTTTGTATGTTTTACTTCGTTTTACTTACTTCTCTTGTAACTACAGAACTGCATTTTTTATAGTACGCAGTCTGAGTGCCCTTACTAAGTTGAGTGTAAAAATTTGCGCATGCCTTGTACTCACTATATTGATATTTTGGTATTCTAATCTTTTTTAGCGTAATATGAGTGCCCTTCCTGCAAGGACTGAATTCTGGTCTGCAGTATGTTATAAATAAACAAAATATGGACAGATATTTTACTTTTCACCCATAAACTGCCTATGATTCGCCACAGACGTACCAATTTGAGAACATCATGACTTTTTTCACCTTCTCACGTTCTCACGTTCACTCCACGTTCTGAAATCGAATGTCCATTTGCATGCATAGGTTGCGACTAATTTATGCGCCCCCATCGTTAGACGTACCGTGCCCGGATGTCGCGTGACTTGCGCTCATGAATCGTCATGGAGATCTAATTGAAACACGGCGTCTTGCCCGAGCGCAGATTCATGGTACCTCAAAAATAAGCGGGCTCGCTTGTCGTACTGTGATGCAATGCGGCCAGCCTCGAACGTTCGGTCCCTAGCCGCACCCACATCCAGGTGGGCAGTGGCGAGGCTTAACTTAAGCAACGAGTTGACCAACACGACGGCTTCAGAAGTGGCGACAGCGTTTAGTGCTATCACGCTTTCCTTGAGGGCCCTTGGAGTCCCGCCGGTACCACTGAAGGAGTCGGTCATCGACGACAAGCGAAAGATTTATCCTGTGGCCACATTTGATTTGTTCGCCTACGCGATTCGCCTGCTGGTCGCCATCAGCCACCGTGAGCATGATCTGTCGTCGTTTCGCGTATTGCTTGCCCTCGCTCACATATTCCGGACCTTAACTTCGTTCCTGAGCATCGTTCACTTTCATGTGCACTACCGATTGTTAAGCAATATTGTCGCTAGGATACACGCGATCTTCGACTCACATTCCCACGCAGCGAAGCTCGCACACTTCATGAAGCTCTTGTCAGTTTTCTGTGTAGTGTGTCTCTTCATGCTTTGGCCGACCCTCCTGATGAACGCATTTGGGCAAAGGAAGGCATACCCATACGCACGCGAGTGTAGTGGTGTACGGGCAATCCTTCTTTTGATTGACACCTGCCTACTTACTCTGTCTAAAACAATCTCCTCATTTTTTATTGTGCTTTTTGTTGGGTTTTGTCACATGTTGTGCAGCTCTACCCGCCACTTTATGTTGTCTATGAAGTCGGAGCTCACCAAGGCATGCGATTCTGACACGAAGGCCGTCCGGAGTGCGCTCTTGAGACTGTCACAAATCTCAGGTGCAGCCAGCGAATTGAACCGCATCTACGGCGCCATTATATTCTGGTGGTACGCCGATCTCACCGCCAGTTTTCTGCTCGGCATTCCTTCCTGCATCCTCACTGTCTCTGGCAGTGTTCAATTCTCTGAATACGCGTTCAGTTTAGTCGATCTTGTGAGAGATATGACAGTTTTTATGACAATGACATTTGTGGCTTCAGAAATAGCCAAGAACGTGGCAGATTCATTGCACTACGCACTTAGAGAGATCAATACGATCGAGGACCGCCACGTGGACCTAAATTTTGCACTTCTTCTCAAGACCCTTGTCTGCCACATCCAAGACGCAAAAATGGAGCTTTCAGGTGCTGAGTTCTTTCGGTTGGATCGCGCTCTGATTAACAGAGTGCTGCTTCTTGTGTCTACATTCGCTATCATTCTGTACCAGCTCTTGTCGTGAAAACATGTTTATGCAAAAGCAGCTATAGACTTCCGTAGTACTTCCTTCTCAAAGGTTGATGCACAATGTGTTAGAGCATTGGATGACCAACTCGTTACGCTATTTGTATTGTGCAATGACTGGTTGTTCTCTCGATTTTTAAAACGCTTTTCTTGCACGAAGGGGGGTGCATTTCAGACTGACCTCCTCAGCTTGACGGTTGGTGAACCTGGCTTCAGAAAACATTGTGGACGGCATGAATGGGGTTATTCCTTTAGATAGCAAACTGAAGTCATCTGGTTGGGGCTTTTCTACACCTGAGTTTTATGCGACTACAGCTGTTCAGCGACGATGTTTTGCATAAGCAACAGAGATGTCCAGTATTTTCCTACTGTGACCATAGATAGACCGTGTTTATTTCGAATACTGCGTATTTTCAAAGCTAACGGTGGAGGAGAGTCTTGTGGGAGAATATGTTCAGAAAGCCTCACAAGTAGTTGCATGGTTAATAGGAATACTGCTATCCAACATCAGTGACTTTCAACTTAAAGGGGCTAAAATTATTATATATATTAGATGACTTGATCTAGTAACTGTTGTTTTATTGAATAATGTACGATGAGAATAAATGCAGCACATGATTGCCTATAATAAAGAAACGCACGAAGTAAATCACGAAATCGTGCTTTTTTCATGACTGTACAGCTATATTTTAAATACGTAGTTCTAATGTAAACAATCACCATAACGCGTTTTTTAACACGCCCTGTATTTAGAGGTTGATATCGAATTTTTTTCAAGCACGCACCGACATGTTAGCCTTTTTAGACATGAACATATAAAACTTATGTAAATATAATCAATAAAAAACTTGATCTTGTTGCTTTAAATAATACGAGTTGTTCATATCCTTTCGATTCTGTACGTTACACGTCAGGTGGAGGAGTAATGAGAACAGCCGTATGTGACCAATGTATAATGCCTCCCAAGTTTGCTTGCTGCTTTTGCCACTGTGTATGTTGCATTGTAGCTCTGATCGACGCCTTTGTCAAACTACGTATTGAATCATTTAGCTCCAGAGTGAATCGACATGGTTCTGGAAAAATAAAAATGATGAAATCCTCATGCTTTGTGCTGTAAAAAGTACTGCTTCTACAGTCGCCGTTGCGATTTAATGCTGCGCCAAGAACATTCTAACCTTTTATTTGCAATGTTTAGTCCCGCAGTTGTTCGACATGTTTCTGCTACAAATAAACTGAACTGAGATTTCATGCATCGCGCAGTCGTTGCATCCCCTGCTAGCACGTCATGGTTCCCGGGTGGCTGCACCCATCGACAGCCATCAGCGTCCCACCCGAGCTTTGGTCATGACAGGCCCCACGGCACGTATACTTCGCAAACTTTTAGGAGCGAAGCTCCTTAAGGCGTGGGCTGTGCGTCCCCTGTATGTAGCCACCTCTCGTTCAGTTATAAGTATTACGCTAGCCACCGCCCGATCTAAAGGGTACAGCCATATCCATCCGTCCATCCGTCCATCCATCCGTCCATCCATCCATCCATCCATCCATACATCCATCAATCCGTCCGTCCGTCCGTCCGTCCGTCCATCCGTCCGTCCATCCGTCCATCCGTCCGTCCGTCCATCCATCCGTCTATCCATCCGTCCGTCCATCCATCCGTCCATCCGTCCATCCGTCCGTCCGTCCGTCCGTCCGTCCAAAAAATGCAAGATGTTATGAACTAGACGGCGGTACGTGTAGTTGATTATGAAAGATGCGAGGTGTTATAGAATAGGAATGATGCCCCATATGGCGCGTGTCATCGTTCGATATAGTGCGGCGACGTACGCTAGGGGGAGCGTTCCAATAAAATCGAGTGGGCAAAATGTACGGAGGATTCATGGTTTACCAGGTTTACCTCCAGAGCTTCGCCCACTCATCATCATTCACTTCGTGGATAAGGCGGCATTTTTTTAGTTTTTCCTCGGGGTCATCTTGACGGCCCTCACCACAGAATGAACTGTTTGGTCTAGACGTGTGTATAAAAATAAGCTGCCATATAGCTTTGTAAGCACACAGAAAGGAACCCCGGAAACGTGAAGCACGGAAAAGAATCCAGTTTAAAAATCGGCCCCGTATCCGCATTTTAATCTCCAAATGTCGTCGCAAGACGATAGTCCAGCGTGTGGAGAGAGTGAACAAACCATTTGTTTGATGTTCAGTGCAAGAAAATGGGTGAATGATATTCTGGAGGCGCTGTGTTAGAGTGACTCGAGCGTGCAGCAAAGGTGGACGAGCGCATCAAGTCATGTCACACATGGAAGATGAGCGCCATCAGGCACTTTTTTGGAAAACAAAGCACATGGCTCTGAGACGGGTGTGCACGCCCGTCTCAGAGGTCATAAGGTGTAGAACGCAAGGCGACGGGTAGGTGCCAACACCGTCTCGTCTTACCAAAGCGTTGGAAACACTCGCCTTTTCCTGCAAGCGTTGCTTGGTCAGTGTAGATTGTTAATGATGATATATGGTGTTTTTTGGCGCAAGGGCCATTTGATGGCCAAAGAGCGCCAGGTCATGGGACAAGGAATGTGGGCGATGATTGTTATTAGCGGCTGTAAAAGGGCCATAAATTCCTCGCGGTAAGGCGGGTAAAACCATACAAGTAATAAAATCATGACCATGCCGTGAAAGGTGTGTGTGGTGCGAATAGATGAACAAAGTTGGTGATAATAAAAGACGATGGTGGATATGTATGGCATTAGCACAGTTTCCTCACTCGTTCATACCCTTGCGTCCAAGGGCCGCGAGGCAAGTGCTTTCTTGTGTAGCCACTGCAGCGAAAACCTCTCGGGAGAGGTCGTGCTACGGAATGCCCGGGTATATGATATGAAAACTATGAATTCCTTTTAAAAACGCTAGCAATGACTTATAACTAAAGAGCGGTTCTCTACCGACGAACATTGCAGGTTGTAAAGGTATATATTGTCGGTAGGGTAGTAGAAAGTGTTGTTTTCTTATAGTGTCCAATTGTTTGCACTGAATTAAAATGTGAAGAACTGTTAGTTCTTCACCACATCTGTCACACAATGGTGGGTCGCCACCGGACAAAAGGTATCAGTGTGTCGTGTATGTGTTGTCCTATCCTGAGTCTCGTTAGTATTACCTCTGTATGACGCAATTTTGATACTGGCAGCCAATGACCAAGGTTTGGCTTAATAATGTGTAGTTGGTTTTTTCTGTGTGTATTCCACTTGCTCTGCCAGTAGTCCCTGAGGTCTCGTTTGAGAGATGGCTTAAGATCAAGGGCCGGGGTTATTATGGGTGTAGGGGCAGTGCTTTTGTGGACGGATGCAGCGAGCTGATCCGCCCTCACGTTGCCTTCGATCACCCAGCACACTACAACATGTTTTTTGAGTGTGTAAAGTGTGCACAAAATGGAGTAAAGTGAGACAAGGACCGGGTTTTTTTTTTGTTTTTTAAGACTGTACAGAGCCGCTACCACACTGAGGGAGTCTGTATAAATTACTGCTTTTTGTATTTGTAATTGTTTGATGTGTTTAGCTGCCACAAGTATCGCGTAAGCTTCTGCTGTGAAGATACTTGTGCCTGGATGTAGAGGGCCAGCATCCGAAAAGGATGGGCCGACAGCAGCGTAGGACACAGAGGAGCTGGACTTGGAGGCATCTGTAAAGAACTCAGGACGTGTGTATTTGTGTTGAAGTTCCAGGAAGTATGTTCGGATATGGGCAATAGGCGCATGTTTTGTAACTTCTAGAAAGGACACATCGCAGTCTATAGCCTGCCATTGCCACGGTGGCGGATATGCTACAGGAGCCATTAAACTGTGTTCAAGTGAGAATCCAGTTTCTTAAGCTAGACTTTTCAGGTGAACTGAGAAGGGCTGCCTCATCGAAGGCCTGTTTTGAAACAGAATTCAGCTCGACAAATCATTAAGAGTAGAGTATGAGGGGTGATTCTTATCCGCTTTCACCTTAAGGAAATAAACAAAGGACATGTAAGTTCTCTGCAGATGAAGCGACCACTCATTTGACTCAACATAAAGGCTTTCTATGGGGCTGGTGCGAAAAGCACCCGTAGAAAGGCGGATGTCCAAATGGTGCACGGGGTCCAGCATCTTCAAAGCACTTTGCGTTGCAGACTGATAAACAACGGCCCCATAATCTAAGCGGGTGCGAACGAGGCTTCGAAACAGATTCATGAGGCATTGCCTGTCACTACCCCAAGTAGTACGTGAAACACTTTTATAACATTCATGGCTTTTAAACATTTTGTTTTTAAATACTTTATGTGTGGTACAAATGTCAGCTTGTTGTCCAAGATTAAGCCTAAGAATTTATGCTCGGCTTTGACGGACAGACGTTGCCCGTTCAGTCGAATGTCAGGTTCCGAGTGCATGCCTCTCTTTCGAGAGAACAAGACACACGTGCTTTTTTGTGGGTTAAGTCGAAATCCGTTTTCATCTGCCCATTTGGAGACCTTGTTTAAACCCAGCTGAACCTGCCGCTCACACATTCCCAAGTTGCATGACTTGAAGCCAAGCTGAACGTCGTCGACATATGTACAATAGAACATATTGCGGGGGATGGACAACTGCAAGGAATTCATTTTGATAATAAAAAGTGTGCAACTGAGCACACCACCTTGTGACACGCCTGTTCCCTGGACAAATGTTTGTGAGAGAACACTGCCCACACGGACACGGAATGTCCGATTGGACAAGTAACTCTCAATTATGGAAAGCATTCTACCACGCACACCCAGGTGAGACAAGTCTCTTAATATTTCAAAACGCCATGTTGTGTCGTAAGCCTTTTCGATATCAAGAAACACAGAAAGAAAGTATTGTTTGTGGACGAAAGCATCTCGGATCTGTGCCTCGATACGCACCACATGGTCGGTGGTAGATCTACCCTCTCGAAACCCACATTGGTATTGGTCAAGCAGATTGTGTGTTTCAAGGAAATATAAAAGTCGGCGGTTTATCATTTTTTCAAAAAGTTTACAAAGGCAGCTGGTTAGTGCAATTTGCCTATAACTCGAAACAGAGGAAGGACCCTTGCCCTGTTTCAATATAGGGATAACAATGGCTTCTTTCCAGGAAGTAGGTACGGTGCCAGAAAGCCAGATAGGATTGTATAGGGAGAGTAAAGTTTTTCGCGTTTCAAGCGGCAGGTTTTTCAACATTTCATACATGACATGGTCGTGGCCTGGGGCAGAATTACTGCAGGAATTTAGTGATGTTTGTAGCTCAGCTAAGTTGAAAGGTTGGTTGTATGCCTCGTATGTTGTACACTTGTATTCCAGTTTCTGCTTTTCGATTTTTGATTTATATCTTAGAAAAGCTTCAGTATAGTGTGACGAGCTAGAGACCTGCTCGGAGTGTGCACCGAGGAAGTTCGCCTGATCTTCCAGGCTGTCAGCCTGTGTGTTTACGAGTGGGAGTGAGTGTACTTGTCTTCCTGCTACTCTACCAACCATGTTCCAGACTTTAGCCTCTTGGGTATAAGAATTAATCCCCGATAAAAACTTGTGTCAGCTTTCTCTTCTGGCCTGCCGACGCGTTCTCCTGGCCTGAGACTTCATTTTCTTAAATTTTTTTAGATTTTCGGCTGTCGGTGAGTTCCGAAGCACCCTCCATGCTTTGTTTTGCTGCCTGCGTGCATTTTGGCACTCTTAGTTCCACCATGGCACACGTCGTTTTCGATGATGTCCATTCGTTTGTGGTATGCTTTTTGTTGCTGCATCAATTAGAGATGCTGTGAAGTAGTCGACAGCCGCTTCAATGTCTAAAGTGCATATGTCGCGCCAATTTATATGTGTGATGGTATAAAACTGTTCCCAGTTGACTTTGCTTAATAGCCATTTTGGAACCTGGGGCGGGCATTCAGTTGATGTAGGTGTGCTCAAAACTACGGGAAAATGGTCACTTCCGTAGGGATTTGTGATGACTTTCCAGTGAAGTAGAGGCACAAGCGATGGAGATACTATGCTCAGGTCTATTGAGGAATAGGTATTGTTAGCGAGGTTATAATAGGTTGGTTCTTTCCAATTCAGGAGACACATGCTTGAAGAGAGAAGAAACTGTTCAATAAGTCGACCTCGGGCGTCACAACGAGAGTCGCCCCATAGCCTGTTATGTGCATTAAAGTCCCCTAGAACAAGATAGGGTTCGGGAAGTTCATCCATCAAAGACTGGAACTCATGTTTGCGTAGTTGAATATGTGGAGGTATGTATATAGAGCAAACGGTGACAAGTCTGCCTAGAAGCACCACTCGAACAGCCACTGCCTCAAGAGACGTTTGGAGTTTCAAGTGTTTACATGATAAACCTTGCTTAACTATAATAGCTACACCTCCAGATGATGCCACGGCAGCATCACGGTCCTTTCGGAAAATTATGTAACTGCGTAGAAAGTTGGTGTGTTTAGATTTTAAGTGTGTTTCCTGTACACACAGCACTTTTGGTGAGTGAATGTGTAGAAGTTCTTGGACATCGTCGAGGTTAGTGAGAAGGCCTCTGACATTCCATTGCAGAATCTGTGTTTCCACATTTGATGGAAAGTGGTGCTGTGTGTACGAAAATGAAGTGGCTGTTCAAGTGGGAAGTTGTAACTTAAGTAGCAGGGCCGTTGGCAGGCCCTGTTATTGGTTTCTTGGTTCTTTTAGCGCGCTCTATGGAGCCACGCCACGTTTCCGGCACCTGAGGTACCGTGTTTGTGTCCATTGTCTCACGTGAAGCAATTGACGCCCGCGTACGCGAGATGCTGCTGCGTATTTGCGACCTCGCCTGGTGAGACGTGGTTGGTCGACCCGATGACCCTGGAGTCACCTGAGTCTCTGGCTTGGTAGGTGGAGCAGGCTTGGCTGCTTCCACCATGGAGGCGGCCACCACACCCGATGGCTCACTTTGCGTGGGCCTAGGTAGTGGCGGAGGGTGATGCGACGCTGCTCCCTGACGCGCCGCATCAGCGTAAGTTGTGCCGTGAAAAGCCGAACACCTTCGGCGTGCTTCCTTGAAGGAGATATTTTCGCGAATCTTCAGTGTAATAATGTCTTTTTCTTTTTTCCACTGAGGACAAGAACGTGAATATGATGCGTGGTCTCCGTCACAGTTTACACAATGTAGGGTTTCATTACAATTGTCAGAGATGTGGCCTTGGGCACCGAATTCGGCACAAGCAGGTCGACCACGACAGCTCTGAGAGCCATGGCCGAACCTTTGACACTGGCAACATCGGCGGGGGTTTGGTATGTAGGGTCTGATGGGTGGCTTTGTATAGCCAGGTTCTATTGTTTGTGGTAGTTCACAGGTGGCAAAGGTCAGTACCAAGTGCTTCGTGGGGGTTTCCTGATTGTTCCTTCGGAAAGTGATTCGCTTCACGTTGGTCACATTCTGTTCTTTCCAGCCCTCGAGGAGTTCAGCCTCCGTCAGGTCAAGGAGGTCTGTGTCAGAAACAACTCTACGTGCAGAGTTCATGGATTGATGTGGTGTTACGCTGATGGGGATGTCGCCGAATGTTGCAAGGTTCTTTAGTTTGTCAAATTGTGTTTTGTCACGGAGTTCTAAAAGAAGGTCACCACAAGCCATTTTTGTAACTTTGTAGCCATCACCTAATGTGGCTGACCGGGACCGCGATACTAACAACGGGGACACTGTTCTGGCTGTTTTGTTGGGCTTCTCACTGTGTACAACATGATAACAAGGGAATACTTCTTTGGGTCGGCTGAAAAAGGAAAATTCTTCGGTGCGTACGCGCTTTGAAGCGGCACGATCATTGAGGGGTGGAAAACTTCTCGGCATGATAGAGGAATGTAATTCAGTAACGATGGCGGCCACCCACCACGGAGCCCATAGAGGGGACGCTACAAGGTTCATGAAAGTGAAACATGCAGACGCCAGCCGTACACCGCTACAATAACCTAATGCACGTAGGCCAAGGTTGGCTAGTTGCACAAGGTTAACCCAAGCTGCCCTTGAAAATGGGGAAGTAACAGAAGAAATTAGAGGACAGGATAGATTTAAAGAGGAGAAAAGACGAAGATGTGGGAGAGAGAGAGATAGGAAAAGGCGACTGCCGATTTCCCCTGGGTGGGTCAACCCAGGGGGCCGTCTACGTGAAGCTGGGGCCAAAGGGGTGTGTTGTCTCTGCCGGGGGGCCTTAAAGGTCCAATCACCAAGCGTCGGCTCAACCCCCAGGATCCCCTTTTCCCCGGACACGGCAAAGCCACGCACGGCTAGGATTGGGAGGGAGTCAAAACTCCCCCGTTAGCTCGGGTCTGTGGTGCCGCTACACACCAAACACGTACTTGCGCAGGCGCCCCTGCTGGGAGTGTAGATTGTTAAGTCCTACGGTCCTAAAAAATACTTATATATGCCTTTTCTAGTAAAAGACGCACATGTCGAATATATACGTGTTGTTAAGGCGCCCCAGACATGCGCAATAATTGCTTTTTAATTGACAGTTGCAGAAGTATGAACGCTAAATCTTGAGAACATTGGTCGGCGCTGCAGATAGGGTCAGCCGTTTCAAATACCTGGGGCCGAATTTACAGAACTTTTTCCTGGCTACGCAAATTTTAGCAAAGAATTATTTCGTCTGGAGGGGATACGATAACGCGGGTATGAGTTTAACTTATTTGGCACTTACGAAGGCGAGGAGGACACACGATAGCCGATGAAATGACAAGGAAAGAAGCGTGTGCCGATAATATTGTTACGTAAAATGATGTAGAATTACATCGTGGAGCAAAAAGTCGGCAACGACAGTAGCAGTGCTGGTGGGGAGCGCTCTGGTGATGGCAAGCCTGGTCGCATGGTCTATAGCAACAGCGACCCACTTGTTCCCAGAGTTTGATTCAGGGAACGGTCTGAGGAGGTCTACACCAACACGGAAGAAAGGTCCGGTAGGGATGGAGATCAGGTGACAGAGTCCAGCCGGGGGTGCGGCAGGTCGTTTTCGACGATGACATTTATCCCAGGACGCCACGTAGCGTCGAACCGACAGCGCGAGACCACGCCAAAAGAAGCGGCGCCGGACTCGGTTGTACGTGCGAAATACACCCAAGTAGCCGGCAGTTGGTTCGTCGTGAAGCTCAAGCAGGACCGCTGAACGGAGATGGTTTAGGCACGACTAGAAGTTGCTCAGGGCCATCTGGCTGGACGCTACGACTATACAGCGCGCCATATAAGAGAACGAACATGCGGAGTGGCACGTCGTTAGGGTCAGATTCCAGACGGGCAATGAGTGACTGCAAGGAAGGATTGCGATGCTGTTCGTCACCAATCTGACGAAACCTAGACTTGGACATGACGCTAACGCCAGGCTCGCCAACCGACTCATCCGGTTGGTCAACAGGGTAGCGGGACAAGCAATCGGCGTCCAGATGGAGGCGTCCAGAATTGTAGGCTTCTGAGTAGGAGTACTCCTGAAGACGCAACGCCCAACGACCAAGTCATCCAGAAAGGCCCTTCAGTGAAGAAAGCCAACAGAGGGCGTGATGATCTGTGACGACAAGGAACGGGCGGCCATACAAGTAAGGGCTTCGAAACTGCCCAGGCAAGGGCAGGGCATGCTCGTTGTGTTATATAGTAGTCACTCTCCGAGTTTGAATGAAGATGATTTGCGTATGCAATTACATGATCAGTGCCCCGCTGAGGTTGGGCCAAAACTGCGCCGATGCCGTGACCGCTAGCGTCTGTCCGCACTTCTGTAGGAGCATTTGGGTCAAAATGTGCAAGTACCGGTGGTGTCGTTATAGCGGTGATCAGTCGAGAGAAAGCGTTAGCTTGAAGAGGACTCCAAGAAAATGGGACGTCGTGTTCGAAAAGGTCTGTGAGTGGGCGTACGAGTGCCGCATAGTATTTTACGAACCGGCGGAAGTAAGAGCATAGGCCCACAAAACTGCGAACATCATGAATAGAGCGCGGAACGGGAAAGTTCGTTACTGCGCGTACTTTAGCCGGGTCTGGCCGTACACCGGAAGCGTCAACAAGGTGGCCCAACACAGTAGTTCGACGAACACAGAAGCGGCACTTCGAGAAATTCAGGTGGAGGCCGGCATGTTGGAATATTGATAGAATGGTCGAAAGGCGTTCAAGGTGTGTGGCTAAGGTGGGTGAGAAGATAATCACGCCATGCATCTATGTACCGCAAGCACGTCGCCCATTTAAATCCTTGAAGCAGCGTGTCCATTATTCTCTCGAAAGTTGCTGGGGCATTTTAAAGACCAAACGGCATGACCTTGAGTAGCTAAAGGCCGTCGAGGGTAACAAATGCAGTTTTCTCGCGATCCATTTCGTCTACAGCGATTTGCCAGTAGCCAGGTTGTAGGTCTTGAGATGAAAAAAAAGGTGGCGCCATGAAGACAGTCAAGTGCGTCGTCATTATTATTTCGTTATTTTGTTATTTCGTTGAGGGGCCGATAATCAATACAGAAACGCCAGGAGCCGTCTTTCTTCTTTACCAAGACCACTGGGGAGGCCCAAGGGCTTGACGATGGTTCGATGATGTCTTTCGATAGCATGTTGTCCACTTCCTTATGAATCACTGCTCGTTCTGATGCGGACACGTAGTCAGGCCGACGGTGGATGGGCGCAGAGTCACCAGTGTCGATTCTGTGCTTGACAATAATTGTCTGGCCCAAGGGGCGATAACAGATATCAAAAATGTGACCGTAGGAGGTCCAAACGCGGCAGAGAGCGTCGACCTGATCACGCGAAAGGTCTAGTCCAATCATATTTCGAAAGATGGCTTCGGCAAAACCGAGTAACCGTGAGACTTCGGCTTGGTCCGGAACAGTTACAGCGACAACGGTTATGTCAAGATCTCTTATGGCAGCGAGTTGAGCAATCGACATCTGGTAGGGCAACACTTTAGGAATGAGGCCGAAATTTTATAGCGGAAGAAACACACAGTAGTCTACTATGGTGGTGATGGTATGTGGCACTGTAACAGTGCGCATCCGGCGTGCGTCTCGAACCACACCCGCGGAGGGCCATCAAGGTAAAGAAGCACGTTGGCAAGCATGAGTGTTGCCCCGCCGCGGTGGTCTAATGGCCAAGGTACTCGGCTGCTGACCCGCAGGTCGCGGGTTCGAATCCCGGCTGCGGCGGCTGCATTTCCGATGAAGGCGGAAATGTTGTAGGCCCGTGTGCTCAGATTTGGGTGCACGTTAAAGAACCCCAGATGGTCAAAATTTCCGGAGCCCTCCACTGCGGCATCTCTCATAATCATATGGTGGTTTTGGGACGTTAAACCCCCCAAATCAATCAATCAATCAAGCATGAGTGTTGGGTCCCACCTATAGATAACGCTGATTCGTTCATACACGTTGAGCCACTTGTCAACTTCAAGGCCATCCTGTCCGGAAAATACGCAAGGATCACGAGCAGGAGGTAGGACAACGTAGGTAGGAGTCACAGAAGAGGCGGGGGATGAAGACAATGTACCTTGAAACTTTGACATGGTAGGACCCGGGATGATGCGGCCGCTGTGGGGCTTTGTGATGGGTACAGGGAAGGCCCAGCACGTCCACCACAAATATGTTGCGTAAAATCAGACGGGACGTGACTGTTTGGCAGTGTATATACACCGATAGAATCGGAGCACAGCACACAGAGCGAGCAAACCAGTCCTCTTCGTCGTCTTCTGAGCCCAGAATGGTTCACCCTTCATGCGATAGCTACGTAGCAATATCAAGGTCGCACGCAAAGCATTTAACAGTGAGAGTATACGATGATAGCCAATTATTTGCTGCATCTAAGTTTCAGTTTCGCGAGCGTCTGCTACAGCGCTTATGGGATGGCACGTACGTTGTAATAGACGTTTTGTTGCGCTGTGCAAAGCCAAGGACTCGCCTTTCACTAACGACTGTGGCTAAAAAAGAAATGGCTCGATGACCTTAAGCCATCGAGCAATCCATGCACTTTCTCGCCAAGTACAAGTAAACAACACTTCATGTGCACCACATCAATCAAACTACGCCTACATCGATGCATGCAACGTTTGAAAATGTGCCTCAAATGTTTTCGCCTGTTTAACGCGACCAGTTAAGTTACATTCTAACGAAGATGCGCTGCTACTCAACTAATCCAGTGTAATCGAGCACGGTAGAGTGGTGAACGGAATGCTGTTTTGTACGTAGACGTAAAAGGTTGCTTTTCTTACGCTATTCTTATTACAAGACACCGGTGCAACTTTTGTGCCTGCGGACGAATTGTGCAGAAATGGAGAACAGCAGTAATCAAATCAGATTGTATGCGGAATTTAGCTGGTTTCATGCACCACAGCTTTTTTATAAAGCCGGAATGCGAGAACGTGCATACGCTTACGCTTAATTATGTGTCTACGTAAAACGAGGGAGACTCGTCGGGAGGTGTTTCAGTGCTAATGCTTTTCACAAAACACGGTGCAAATATATCGTCCAGCGTAGTTTGAGAGAGTAACAAAGCGAGGGACGTGTATACGAGTTTTGAAGTCGAGAGACGTTATCACACGTGCAAAAAGGACGAAAAAAAGAGAGAGACTCTCGTTTTATCGCCGCGAAAACTTGAAACTGATAGATAATAAGAAAAATTTTCTGGCCCAGCAGACGTCAGGAAAAGGTTCCGCAAAGCAGCGTCGGATGCATGGAGAGCATAAAAAAGTGGAGTACGCGTTTTATGGGAGTGACAACCACACTGAAAGCGAGCTGAAGTGCGACTGTCTTTATATGTGAGAATCAATGTTAAATAGGAAAGTTGTGAGTTAATTAACCAAATCTTCCTTAAGTAACTGTATTGGAAACAAACTTAGTATTCATCTAGGAAAAGTGACACTAGTGACATAATAGTTGATTAGCGTTGTCACAAGCCGATATACATTTTTATTTTTTATTTATATTTGGCAAACTAGAAGAAGGTAGCGTACGTTAGAGCCGGCTATCCCAGCGTCATGACAGTAATGTACGAGATAAAGAGTGCACGGTTATACAGCCACACGGGGCCGTTTCTATCTTCTAGTAACCTTGGGAAAACGCATTGTAACACTTTTTTTCTATTTTTGAACAAATTTCAACAGATGTTTTTTCATTTGGCGCCATTCGAAGCATTGACGATATCTTAGCAATAGGGCAAATGCAAGCACTGCTGCAGTGCACGAGCGGTTACAGCATTCAGCTACAATCTAGGAGGTACTGAGTTCGATCCGCAGTGTCACCGATAACTTTTTAAAAAAAGGTTGTCTGGCTCGACATTATGCGTGGCGGCGGGTACTAACTTTTTGAGCATGGGGCTTTCGCGCTTTCCTTTTCACTCCCCGTTTGACCCAAAAGCGCTGTGTCGTGCTTCTTCATAAATTACATATTTCAGGGTTCATAATTTTCCCCTCCGTCCTCTCTTATCGTAAAAGTGCCCAGTGCTGAAATACAAATATCATACCTGCTATATTACTTTTCACGTGTTTGGATATTCGACCAGTGATAAGTCGTCATGGTGTTTTGAAGAAAATCTACACGTGCAGTGAGCGAGCTAATTGCTTGCGGCCAAGTTGACTGTCTTTGTGGGGACACATTTTTGTGCTAATTTGGTGGGCATCATTACATGCAGCAGGTAAAAGAGCACGCACAATTAGAGAAGACACAAACAGAGTGATTAGTTTGTGTCTTCTCTCACGCTATCTGTCACGCTGCGCACTTCAGTCTAATGTCTCTGTCAATGGTTAAAATGACCTATAGCAGATAATAGAGTTCTGCTGAGAGGGTCCTCTATTGTCCAGAACGGAACAGAACAATGACAATTTGATTTGTGTCATAGAGGGATACTCTGCTTTTGGTTACTGCAATAAGTTTTTAAACCGTAGTTTATTTTTTAATAACAACAGTTTCTTTACAGATAAAAGGTGCATGGACAAAACTTGTGTATTGAGCTTGACTGTGTTTGTGACCTTAATAGTAATTGCCAACCAGTATTACAATATGCATAAATATTACACACATATACAAGCACGGGTGATAGCTTGTTTATTCTGATTAAAATTCATATGTGTGAATCGAGATATTCAACGAACGCAATATGTACAAGATATGATATGTAGAGTAGCTATGCTCTAAACTAATCTTGGCTGGTTGGTTCGATTTTACCCAATTTCTTTCTCTTGAGTGTACGTTGGCAAATAAAACAACTTCTTCGAATGCACACATTTTGTGTAAGGTTACATTTATTTTTATGCAGCAACAACAAATTGAAATGTATAATGGCTCAGAAGAAAAAGAACTAGAAACAATTTCAGCAAAATCACTACCAAACTTACTTATTAATGATAAACGGATTCTCAATTAAAAGATACATACATACATACATACATACATACATACATACATACATACATACATACATACATACATACATACATACATACATACATACATACATACATACATACATGGGCACGGCGGCACCGGCGAAATGACGGTCACTAACCCGTTTGTCTTCATCGTGCAGTTGTCCATCGGTCTTCTTGCATCCGTGGGTGATGTACGTGCTATGCCAGCACGATTGCCCGGGTACGCGCCGGACACAAGCTTCGTCAACTTCCACGTGACGGAGATAACATGCCCGGCGCCTTGGGACTGCCAGCCCAGATCCGTGACCAGGACCACGTGTGATGATCTACGTCACCAGCACCCAGCGCCGCCTCACAGTGCGCCTATAAGTAGCCTGCCTCCTCGCAGTGCGTCCATTGGGCACGGCGGCACCGGCGAAATGACGGTCACTAACCCGTTTGTCTTCATCGTGCAGTTGTCCATCGGTCTTCTTGCATCCGTGGGTGATGTACGTGCTATGCCAGCACGATTGCCCGGGTACGCGCCGGACACAAGCTTCGTCAACTTCCACGTGACGGAGATAACATGCCCGGCGCCTTGGGACTGCCAGCCCAGATCCGTGACCAGGACCACGTGTGATGATCTACGTCACCAGCACCCAGCGCCGCCTCACAGTGCGCCTATAAGTAGCCTGCCTCCTCGCAGTGCGTCCATTGGGCACGGCGGCACCGGCGAAATGACGGTCACTAACCCGTTTGTCTTCATCGTGCAGGTAAGAAGACAATACGATTACTGTATACGTTCTGGTGACCCATTTTTGCTGGTGCTGCCGTGCCCTCGGCTTTGCTGTGCATTTGCGAGTGTGTTGCTATTTTTAAGAAAGCTTCTTTTGCTAGCAGGAGATATTGAAAGTAATCCGGGACCTGATCTAGCACAAATCGCAAAGCAGTTGAAGGAAGTTGCCGTCGATATCAAAGAAATTAAAGAGGGGCGGCTTGCTGATATGGATAAAAAGTTAGATGCCCTGTCGCGCCTTGAACCGAAGATAACTTCATGCGTAAAACAAATAGAAGACATGCATCTGATTACCAAAAATTTGGAAAAACGAATGGACGACCTGGAAAACCAGAGTAGAAGGTCCAATATTATAGTATACGGCTTAGCGGAAACAGAACAGGAGAACAGTGAAAAGTTGGAACAAGCTGTAAATAAAGGCATTGTTCAGGACATACTCGGCTTACAGCCTGTGACCATAGAACGAATTCATCGTCTTGGAAAACCGGCCCAGAACAAAACGAGACCAGTAATGTTGAGGCTACTTGACTCTAGACAGAAATCAATAATATTGCGGGAGGGACGCAAGCTGAAAAATACGGGTCTCTCTATTGGGGAAGATTTCTGTAAGAGAACACGAGAGATAAGAAGGTTGCTGTGGAATAGCGCAAAGGCAAACCGGGAGCATCATGACAAAGTGTCTTTGTCATTGGACAAACTTTACATAAATGATCAAGTATTCACCTGGGATGAGGGCAAGGGGGAGAGGGTCCCGCTGAGAAAAAACGCCGAAGCAAAACGTCCAAACACGCGAAGCAAAACACAGCCGAGGAACTAACACTACTAAATGTAAACGCCAGAAGCATTTTAAATAAGACTGAAGCGTTTGAAAACCTACTCCTTGCACATAACCCTGATATAGTAGCGTTAACTGAGACGTGGCTTTCCCCGGCTATCTCAGATCACGAAATAGTGCCTCCAAATTATTGCATCATTCGAAAAGACCGACCGTCACGTGGTGGTGGTGTGGCGCTGTTGATAAAGAAATCCCTTCCATTCGTACAATTGCCAGATGTGAAGGAAGCTGAGGCGGTGTTCTGCAGAATCATCTGCAACAGCACTGCCATAATTACAGGCTGCGTTTACCGAAGTCCTGACTCGAACGAAGATTGCGTAAGGAACATACATGAGTTTCTGCAGAACCACGCCCCAAGCCTAAGAATTATCATTATGGGGGACTTTAACTTACCAGACATTAATTGGAACACAAAGGAATATTCATCACATGCTTCCGAAGCGCTGATTGATCTGATGCTAAATTTTAGTCTGGAACAAGTAGTTAGCCAAACAACGCGCTCACAAGGTACTGCAAACAACATACTTGACCTAATACTGCTTAGTGATCACTTTCAACTAAATACATTGCAAACTGGCATTATTGAAGGAATATCCGACCACGATATCCCGATATGCCACCTACCATTATCATGTTCTATTTCGAAAAGGTCCTTTGAAAGCAAAATCATTGACTTTGAGAAATCGAACGACGCTGGCGTTTTGACATCCCTGGCACATGAGTTCACATCATTTTCAGAATTTGCTTCTGATCCGTCGGCAGATATAAATGTCCTCTGGATAAAGTTTAAGGGCATAATACATGACTGCATTACCAAATTTATACCGTTAAAAACTAGGAAACCAAGAAAATACAGCCCATGGGTAACGCGCGAGGTTATACATGCCAAAAGGAAAGTTAAAAGGTTACGTCGTTCACTGAAACATACAGAAAGTCAATCAGTCGTGAAATCTAAGCTGATAGGTGCCAAGCAAGAGCTGAAACAAAAGTTGAACCAGTCACGGAAACAATACTTTAATACAATCCTACCAGATTTCCTAAAAAATAATCCACAGAGATTTTGGAATCACTTTCGTGCACGCAATACTTTGGCGCCAGAACGCACTCATGATGAAAATGCTGTCCAGGCTGATGTATTCAACAAGTACTTTCAATCTGTATTTACTACAGATAACGGGTTTCTTCCATCGGTCGTTTCTACAGGCTCCAGCATCGACCCACTTATCATATCTGACTCGGGAATCCTTAACCTTCTACTTGGATTAGATGCTAAAAAATCAAGCGGCCCTGACAATGTTCCAAATGAATTCCTGAAACGATACGCGGAATGGTGCAGCAGATACCTGGGTATTATCTATCGTTTTTCACTATCAACTGCACGTGTGCCAAATGACTGGAGGAAGGCAAAGGTGATACCAATTCATAAATCAGGTGACATAAACTCTCCGTCTAACTACCGACCCATATCCCTTACCAGTACATCATGCAAGATCCTAGAACATATAATTTCAAAACACCTGACAGTATATCTTGAACAAAATCGCATATTAACACCCAGCCAGCACGGGTTTAGACGCGGAATGTCAACAGTGACGCAATTAACGGAAGTTGTTCATGACCTTGCACAGATAATTGACAATCGCGGCCAAACAGACATTATATTCTTGGACTTTAGCAAAGCTTTTGATCGCGTGTGTCACAACAAGTTAATAGCAAAACTAGAGGCAATAATTGGCATCGGAAATATTTCTGCTTGGATTGGCGATTTTTTATCCCAGCGTTCGCAATTCGTCCATTTCAATGAAGCATCATCCGACATTGTTCCCATCTCATCTGGTGTACCTCAGGGCTCGGTCTTGGGGCCCTTGCTGTTTTTAATTTATATTAATGACATCACCACTAACATGGAATGCAACATAAAGCTGTTCGCAGACGACTGCATTATCTATAAAGAAATACTGTGTTACGAAGACCACCACACCCTGAACAGACAACTTAACGTGATAAACACCTGGTGTGAACAATGGCAAATGTCTATTAATACCAGCAAATCTGTGTCAATGACGGTGACAAAAAAAAAGAACCCGTCAGAATTTACTTACTCACTTAACGACACTGAACTAACTAAAGTTTATGAACACAAATACCTAGGACTTACTCTAGCAACCGACCTCAAGTGGAACAAACACATTGCCAACATATCCTCAAAAGCTATCCGTAAGTTATTCTTTCTTAAAAGGTGCTTGAAGTCTGCTCCCACTCCTATCAAACTCCTCAGTTACACAACCTTTGTGCGGCCAGTGCTGGAATATGCTAACACTGTTTGGTTCCCTCACAATATTACTAACATAAATCAACTAGAAAAAGTTCAAAGAAAAGCGATACGGTTCATCCATAACAAATACAAACGTACTGACTCGCCCACTGAACTTCTAGCATCATCCGGTTTAGACACACTGGCAGGCAGAGCAAGACAAGCTCGGTTAAAATTCATGCATAGCCTTCTGCACAACCACTTCAACATAATTTCTTCCAAATATATCACCTTCTCTAGATCCCGGATATCGCGTAATAAACACGATAAAATGTTAACTGAATACTTTTGCAACTCCAACACGTTTAAATACTCATTTTTTCCTACAGCAGTTAGGGAGTGGAACAACCTCGACCCAACAGTAGCTGCCATAGAATCATCATCAATATTTTGTGACGCGATAGGAAATAAGCCCCAACCATGAAAAGGGAAAGGAAAAGGTTTCATATTCATGCAAATTCTTTTTTAATGGCTTCTTTGTGTTCCATTGGATTGTATTAACCTTGATTCTTCCGTTGTATATACTAATGTTGTATTATAGAGAACACTTCTTTGTATGACATGCCATTGTACTGTGCACTGCGTGTATTCTGTTGCACTCACGTTGTTATCTGTATGCCCACCTGCTTTGGTCTCCAAGTGAGACTGGCAGTATTGAAAAATAATAATAATAATAATAATAATAATAATAATAATACATACATACATACATACATACATACATACATACATACATACATACATACATACATACATACATACACACACACACACACATACATACATACATACATACATACATACATACATACATACATACATACATACATACATACATACATACATACATACATACATACATACATACATACATACATACATACATACATACATACATACATACATACATACATACATACATACATACATACTGTTATGGCGTTTATTAGCAGGCACACAGCCAGTATACACAATGGCGACAGTAATGGCCAAGCACGGACTCTCAGCGTGAGCGACGTCCTTTTTGGGTAAACCCACTAGAGAACACTTGAGAGTTAGACCCACTTCAGTGTTCGGCGGCTTCTCTACAATTACCCCGGAGTCGAAGAGGGAGCCGCCTGGCGACCTAACAGCTTGTCACTACGAGCGGGTCATAGTAAACCTTCAGGTGCTCCACGGTGACTATGTCGCGCCCACGACGGCGCATGTCCGAAGATTGTTCAATTGGCTTGACGAGATAATTTACTGGAGATGTGTGCTCGATCACACGGTAGGGACCTTCATATTTCGGGAGTAGTTCAGAAGAAAGGCCAGCTACAGAGGTCGGGATTGAGAGCCATACAAGGGAACCAGGAAAGAACGTGGGTTCAGATGTGGCGGAGCCATCACGAATACTCTTCTGCCGCTCTTGCTCATGCGTCGTAAATGTCTTGGCCAGCTCGCGACACTCTTCAGCAAGCCTGGGTGTCTCGGAAATAGGTGCACACTCAGATGGATACGGCGTGTACGGGAGTATAGTGTAGATGGTGTGTTACGGGTGCCTTCCGTACAGCAAGAAGAAAGGTGAAAAAGCGCTCGTGCTCTGAGGGGCGGTGTTGTAGGCGTAGGTGCCGAAGGGCAGTATAGTATCCCAATTCGTGTGGTTGGCGGCGACGTACATCGAAAGCATGTCGCCGAAGGGGCGGTTAAAGCGTTCGGTCAGGTGATTCGTCAGCGGGTGGTAAGCAGTTGTTTTTTCGTGGACAGAATGGCACTCAGTGAGAATGGCGTCGACAACTTCTGACAAGAAGACACGGCCTCGATCGCTGAGAAGCTCCTGGGGTGAACCATGGTGCAGTATGAATCGATGCAGTAGGAAGGACGCAACATCACGCGCAGTAGCCGCAGGAAGAGCGGCGGTTTTGGCGTATCGCGCTAAATGATCTACGGCGACGATGACCCAGTGGTTACCAGCGGACGTCAGAGGGAGTGGTCCATAAAAATCGATATCTATGCGCCCAAACGGACTGTCAGGGCAGGGTAACGGTTGCAGACCTGCTGGTGACATGTGTGCGGACGGTTTGCGGCGTTGGCAAGCGAGGCAGGAGCGAACGAACTTCTGGACGTAGTGGTACATCCCGCGCCAGAAGTAGCGTTGTCGAATGCTATGGTAGGTTTTGAATACCCCAGAGTGCGCACATTGCGGATCAGAATGGAAGGATTCACATATCTCCGCCGCAGACTGCGGGGTATCACGAGTAGCCACTGTCGGCCATCGGCGTCGTAATTGCGTCTGTGTAGGAGGCCGTCACGAATGACGAAATGGTGAGCTCGATGACGCAAGGCACGCGTGGAAGGCGTTGCGGATGGATCAGAGAGCAGGTCGATCAGTGGGGAGATCCAATTATCCTTTCGCTGTTCGGTAGCGATGATGTCAGCATCAATGGCAGGAGCAGCAACCGAGGATATTGAGCAGAGCACGTCAGCTTCAGGCAGAGGGAGTGCGAGAGGGCGTCGGCGTCAGCATGCTGGCGTCCGTTGCGGTAGTGCACGCGGATGTCGTAGTCTTGTATGCGAAGAGCCCAACGGGCGAGACGGCCTGAGGGATCCTTCAATGATGACAGCCAGCGTGGTGCATGATGGTCGGTGACGACATCGAATGGGCGACCATACAAATAAGGTCGAAACTTTGTAAGGGCCCAGACGATCGCCCGGCACTCCTTTTCCGTGACGGTGTAGTTTGTCTCGGCTCTCATGAGCGTACGGCTTGCATATGCCACGACATAATCAGGAAATTGGGGTTTGCGCTGCGCCAGGACAGCGCTGAGGCCTACACCGCTGGCGTCCGTGTGCACGTCCGTTGGGGCTGTAGGGTCATAGTGGCGTAGAATGGGAAGAGACGTCAACAAATGGCGGAGCTTGGCGAACGCGTCATCGCACTCGGATGACCACAAATTAAGGGGCCCGTTACCTCCAAGGAGCTTCGATTGATATGTGGGGTTTAACGTCCGAAAACCACCATATGATTATGAGAGATGCCGTAGTGGAGGACTCCGGAAATATTGACCACTGGGGTTTGCACACAAATCTGAGCACACGGGCCTACAACATTTCTGCCTCCATCGGAAATGCAGCCGCAGCAGCCGGGATTCGAACCCGTGACCTGCGGGTCAGCAGCCGAGTACCTTAGCCACTAGACCACCACGGCGGGGCTCCAACGAGCTTCGTCAAGGGTGATATGATCGTGGCAAAGTTTCGTATGAAGCGTCGGAAGTAGGAGCACGGGCCCAAGAAACTACGCAGTTCTTTGACGGACGCAGGTTTGGGGAATTCGGCCATGCCCCGAAGCTTGGCGGGGTCAGGAAGAATGCCATCCTTCGACACGACGTACCCTAGGATGGTGAGTTGGCGTGCTGCAAAGCGGCACTTTTTCAGATTTAGTTGCAAGCCAGCAATGCTCACACGTGCGAAAACCTCTTTTAGACGTTGTGGATGGGTGGAGAAATGTGGAGCGAAGACAACATCATCGAGGTAACACAAGCACGTGTGCTATTTTAAGTTGCGCAGAACGGTGTCCATCATGCGCTCAAATGTCGCAGGTGCATTACACAGAGCAAACGGCATGACGTTGAATTCGTACAAGCCGTCGGGTGTGATGAAGGCAGTCTTCGGTTGAGCGTCATCAGCCATGGGTACTTGCCAGTACCCCGAGCGCAGATTGAGAGAAGAAAAAAATTGGGCTCCATGAAGGCTGTCACTTGCGTCATTGATGCGCGGCAGGGGGTAGACATTCTTGCGAGTGATGTTACTGAGCTGTCTGTAGTACACACAGAACCACACAGAACCATCTTTCTTCGCAACAAGAACAACAGGAGACGCCCATGAACTGTCCGAAGGCCGAATGACATCACGTCGGAGAATATCGTCCACCTGCTCGTTAATTTCCCGGCGTTCAGCAGGCGAAACGCGGTATGCACTTTGACGTAATGGTGGATGAGCACCAGTGTCGATACAATGCGTAACAGTGGACGCACGACCGAGAGAACGTCGCCCGACATTGAAAGAAGAACGGTATTCTTGCAGCAGGTCCAGAAGCTAAGAATGCTGTACTGACGTAAGGTTGTCATCAATGTATGGGCCAAATACATCAGGAGATGATGAATCAGAAGTAGAAACAGCACTGATGGTACACGAATCGGGACAACGCGAGTCTTCGGGTGCGTTCAGGACTTGTGCGTCGTCGACTGGTTCCACTCTGCCGAGACATTCCCCTCGAACCAAGGTAACAGTGTACGGCGATGGGTTGGTCACAAAAATAGCAGCGTTGCCCTGGGTGATTTGCACGGTCGCGAGAGGCACTAGCAACCCTTTCCTTCTAGAAGCACGGTCGGATGGTGAAACGAGTGCAATTATTTCGGAGAGACCAGTGCAGTAGACCGATAGACCGATACAGCCATCGACGAGCTTGGAGGCACTATAGTATCATCTTTAACGAGAATCTTGCTAAGTGTGGAGGGACCGTCTTCTGGCGTCAAATGCGAGAAGGGCGAAGGTTCAATTTCGGCGGCGGCACAATGAATAACGGCGTCGTTGCGGGAGAGAAAATCCCATCCGAGGATGACGTCATGAGAGCATGCAGGAATGATGATGTATTGGGCGACATACAGAACGTCCTTAACGACAACGCCAGCTGTGCAGCCTGCTGTAGGATGAATACGATGGGAACTAGCGGTACGAAGGGACAACCCAGAAATTGGCGTCGTCACTTTTCGAAGCAAGCGGCAAAGGTTTTCTTTCATAACTGACACGGCAGCTCCAGTGTCAATAAGAGCAGATGCATGAACACCGTCCACAAGCACGTCAATGACATTAGGTGGGCGGCTCTGAGGGCTTTCACAATGCGATAGCGTTGCAGTCCTTGCCTGTGGGACTGCGACGACTAGTTTTCCCGCTCATGACCAGCCGAACTTGGCCGCATGGGAGACAGGGACCAACGTCGCGGTGACGGCGACCTTTGCGGAGACGGACCTGGGCGAGACACTGGCAAAAACGGCAGTTCGTCATTATACGGATGGCTAACGTGGCAAACAACAGGAGAAGAAATAGGAGCCGGCTGTACTCGAGAGCAATAACGGGCTACGTGACCGGCGTAACCGCAAGCAAAGCAGATGGGCCGGTTGTCGGGTGTGCGCCATCGGTTCGCCGGGGTGGGTCTAGCCCGGAACGGTGGCTCGAAAGGCTGCATGGTGGGCTGAAAATGAGGCTGAGGGGTTGCGCCAACATACGCAGCCGGCATACCCGCTGCAAAGGACGGATGTCGTGCGGCAGCTTCGGCGTAAGTCAGTGGTGCAGGCGCTTGAACGACTAGAGGCGCCCTGGCGACCACTTGGGCGTAACTTGGGGGCGCAGGGGCCGGACGTTGCTGTGGTTGGTACGCAGGCATGCCCTACGGTATTTCCTGCTCAATCGCACGGCGGATGGGTGGAAGAATAGTAGTTGCTGATTCTTCCACAGCCGGTGTGTAGGCAAAGGGAAGAAGAGAGAACTGGCGCGTGATTTCCTCACGTATGAAGGACTTGAGGTCTGCCAGCAGCACCACCTGATCACATCTCGCCTCGAAGCCAGCAAGCCCTGCATCTCGTGGTGTGGAGCGACAGGTCATCGAACGCTGCCGGTGGAGCTCCTCGTAGCTCTGGCACAGCGTGATGACCTCAGCTACTGTGTCTGGGTTTTTGGCAAGCAGCATCGTGAAGGCATCATCGTCAATGCCCTTCATGACGTTCCAGATCTTGTCTGATTCGGACATGCTGTCGTTGGATTTCTTGCACAGGTCCAGGACATCTTCTAAGTAACTGGTGAATGATTCACCGGCCTGCTGAGCGCGTTCGCGTAAGTGCTGCTCGGCTTGCAGCTTACGAACGGCAGGGCGGCCAAAAACGTTGGTGATAGCGGTCTTGAAATCGGACCAGGTTGCAAAATCGGACGCGTGGTTGTTGTACCACAAGCTTGCAACGCCCGCAAGGTAGAACACCAAGTTTGTCAACTTGCCGTCCTCGTCCCATTTGTTGGCGATGCTGACGTGCTCGTAAATGGCGAGCCAGTCCTCCACATCGGTGCCATCGGCGCCCGTAAAAATGGGTGGATCTCGGATCCTGGGGACACTGGGACAAGGGGGTGGCATGGGAGGAGGCGTTTGCTGAGAGGCGTCGTGGGACATGGTAGATTGCAGGGTACGTGAGCACAGTTCCAAGGGCATCGAAGGGGATCGTAGCACTCTCCACCATTTTGATTATAAGCAGGCACACAGCGAGTATACACAATGGCGACAGGAACAGCCAAGCACGGACTCTCAGCGTGAGCGACGTCCTTTTTGGGTAGACCCACTAGAGAACACTTGAGAGTTCGACCCACTTCAGTGTTCGGCGGCTTCTCTACAATACATACATACATACATACATACATACATACATACATACATACATACATACATACATACATACATACATACATACATACATACATACATACATACATACATACATACATACATACCCTGAGGTGTAAATATTGAGATGAATGGCTATAGAACAACATTTATAATACACTCAATTTGATTATGCAGAAAGTAACTACAATAGAAATCAACCAAAAGTGTTATGTTTGAACTCGGTGTTTTTCGAACCATCTCAAAAAAGTTTGATGTGTAGATTCTGCTGCTGCCCAGTGACAAGCGGTTTTTATAAGAAACACAATAATATAGCCTTTGACAATGTCACGCTAAAGAAAAGGGCTGTGCATCAATATTTCGTTCAAGTTTGCAATATTACGCTAATTATTTACATAGCTTGGGTCATTCATAACACACTAACAAAGCATGTTAGGACACTTGGGCTGAAAGTCAGCACAGCGCAAAGAAATTCTAGACAATACATAAATAACACAATTCTAAGCTAATAAGCTCCTTGGTGCTAACAGTGTTTATATTGACAGCTATAGACTTCATTTCGTTTCCCGAAAACACTCCTCAAAAATACTTCAATGTTTTCACATCAACATAGTTCCCACACAGCTGTCTGTTAGTCTGCTTGAAAAAAATTCAGTTCCCTGGTTGGCGAAGACTACACTAATTATGTGAGGGGATGCTCCAGTGCACTGCATGTACGTCTTTCTGCTGGCCTCAACTGCGATGTTACTCAGCACATATGTGTAAAATCACAACTAATACTATGGCATTGCAAAGTAATTATGTGTCATTTGTATGAAACAGGAACCACAATAAAAGAACATCAGAACATTTACCTTCACACAGTTCAAAGAATGTAAATACACAGCTCATCTGAAAATAGTAATAATGGTTTTAAACACATTGTTACCTCCACTAACAAACTATTTTAAAATACAAGCTTCAATATTAGAGTTTACCAGTACCTTTAGAGGGCTGTACTATTGTACAGGCATTTAGAAAAAGATAAGTAAATGCATGCTATAGCTACATATATATTAAAATAAATGCTTTTATTTGTAGTCTGAGAAAAGCTGCAAAGATTATAAGTCACTTCCATTATACACAATTACATTATGAACAAACCTAGCCAAGCAAAATATACATTAAAAAGTTACACTTACACAGTAGAAACAGAGAAGTAGACTGTTGAAGGACGGACAGGCAGTGGGATAACAATACACAAGCACTAAGATATACTGTCAGATATACTTGGAGTAGTAATGATCCTCTTCCTTCCAAATAAATTAATCTACACAGATTCACTTCCCAGAGCTTATACACACATGGCATCATTTATGCTATACAAATAAGTGTATACTGAAGGATTATATCGACTAAGTCAAAGATTACCGCATCCATGGCTTTTGTTCTTGTACTACAAATAATGCAAATGCAGTTACCGTTGCCGACCATGGATGCTGTGATTTATGGCAGTAAAATGCAGAGACATGCAGGCACTTTGATTAACATGCATGTTAGAAACTTCAGCTCAAAATTATTTGCCCATTAACACTACTGCAGCCTTTAAATTAGTGTGTTTGTTTGGTACCTTCCATGCAAAATTTAAATATTTTGGAATGCAAGCAAAGGACCTGCTGAATAATGCACTGCTAAGAACTTAAACTGCAGCTGCACAGAATGTTACTACGTATACAATTCAAACTGCTCCTGACATCACAATGTGCTCTTTCTGCTGTCATACACTTTGTGCAGAAGAACAGCCACTGGCAGTCCCTTTCTACTTGTTGGTCTTTTGTGCTCTGTCCTTGATACACTGTACATGATCGTGGAGCACCGGGTACCTTGTTACTGCTGGAACTTAGAAAAATATAGATCATTGTTACAACAATGCTACATGCAAAGGTGTACAGTTGTTTAATATGTGCTCACATTTACAGATGTATTTTCAGAAGCCGATGACAAGCCTCAAGTAACACACGAACAGTGAAAACTAAAAATATATTTTATTATGATACAAAAGCAAAACTACAATGTTATAAACGAAGGCATGAAACTTCTGCCAGGCATCATAAGCCAATCAGGTTTCTTCTATTTTGACTTTACACTACGTGCGTCCACCTAGTGTAAAGCAGACCACAAATAAGTTCACTAAGAAACACAAGTTAGACTGCATTACAACACAACAGCTAATGTTCATAACTTTAAGGATGTTTAACATAGCCAGCTCACCATACCTCGTATAGGAGCAAATGGGCAGTCTGGAAGACAAAAAGCACTTGTTTATTATGAGTGTGCTTGTTGCTGACATCTATTATTCCAAATGAAAAAATTCTTTCAAAAATTCACTTCATCTGAAGAAATAATCATGCTCAACAAACACAACGGGCTCCTACAGGTGCCACCAACACTAACCATTATTGTTGATATCAGTGGCTTGCCGAAGGGTATGCTGTGTCCCGCACAAAACACCAACGGAGCGCTCCATAACTTGGCTTGCGTGTGTGCTTGCTGCATCGCACTGCCGCTGAAGTGGGCTAGCCACAGACAGAGAGATGAGAAGCTATAGTTTTAAAACACACCGAACATCACCTTTAGAGATGAGAAATGCATACTTAGGTCAGGTACAATTTGTAGAAAAAAATATACCACTATGCAATCGTGGTGAACACATTCGGCCACACATACCACAGCACTGAGACAGAAAAAGCTACATTAAGTAAAAGATGCAGTTACTGGCCCTATGCCGTCTGAGGCTTGTTCAATAGGTCTTTCTCCTTGCAATTTGTGAACAGCCAGGCGACTTTCACCCACTTGCTATTTCGTTCCAGAGCACTTGATCCACAGAGCGAGTCACAAGCTCGAGAGCTCAATAAGGAATAAAAGTATTTGTGCTCTTTCAAAAGCACGAGCTTTTGAGCCTCAGATGATTGAAATTTCTTTTATAACCTGCAGGCTTTCAACTTTCAACGTTCCCAATTATCTCGCAATTTAGTTCTACTATTGTGCAATAAGCAATATGTCTGAGAATAATACAGGTATTTACTGCAAGAATTCATGCTTGGGTTTTTCATTTGTGCACAGTAAGTGGTGTTTACTTAATCGTATGTATTAAAGAAAAACTAACCATGCAGTCAGCCGTTAGGCAGTTTTGTGCCCTCGAAGCTCCCAAGCAGATCGCAGTCCTTTCAGATGCGGCTGCCATGCACGCTTCTAGGCCACATCCGCTGAATGATAACAGTCCCAGCAGTGGCATAGACTTTCACTGTTAGAAAGCACGTGTCCTTCCTATTTTTGGACAGGTGCTCCATGTCATGATGAGGCTTCATGTGCCAGTGTGTGCAACCGATGCATCCCAGGACCTTAACAAACTAATCTCTGCGATCTGTGAAGACCCAAAAAACGAGAGATCCAATAACAATCACTAAAAGCACTGACTTCTAATACTTTTTTGACGAAGCTTCGTCAAAGTTACCAAATCTCCTATAATCACAATGAAACAAACTGAAGCTCCATGTAAAATTTACATACCGCAATATAATTGTCTTAGTGAAGCATAGTGCTACCACAGCGGTAATCGTCTACAGAAATTTTGCAAAATAACATAGGTTCCTCAAGTGCAACCTGGCTCCTGGAAAATAAATTCACATGAACTTTCCAACTATGAGACGTGGTAAATCGACAGGCCCATACTAATAATCAAACAAGAGCTCACTTATATCAAATCACAAAAAAAGCATGTGATGTATTTTCCCGCCTCTCCATAATATATGTATGTATATAATAGTAGTTGTAAATTTTTCATGCTCTACCTTTACATAGGGAGGCATTACATCTGGTGGGCTTAAAAACTTCTACACGTATTAGTACTGTGTGACTAACAAATTTAGTGGCACAACGTCTACTCACTGATGGCAGCATTTAGTAGCCGTCAGTGTCATGAGGAACCAAGTGTGCTCTAGGGCCAACAGGCAAAAGACATCTGCAGACTGGAAGCTGCCGATGACAGCAATGAAGGGCTGCCCAGGCGTGCACGTTCATTGATAGAGTGTTAGAACTCGCCATGACCGGCTGCTGTCAAGGCTCTAGTGCCGTGCAAAACGATGGCCAGACGAACTCGGAAACCCGTAGTTAGCCGGTACTGGCCTACAACTTCATCCAAAGCAAGTCACCGGCAAAATCTTTGCTCTTTCTGGGGGCCGGAGGGAAGCTTGACGTTCACGGGTTGTCGCTGCCACATATAACTCTCAAGTTCATACCGAAGAACAGTCTAGGCGTTCTGCCAAAGTACCACGATTTACAACAGAATATAGCATCTCGCAGTTTCGGTTAATCACATCACAGCGCAAGGACTATGGTTATCACAAAATGAAGAAGTGACGAGTTAACAACAAAAACGGCAAGCTCCATCACCACAACTTCGCAGGGCAAAACAGTCATCAACACTGTCTTTCAATTTTCGCTCACACGAGCACAGCTTCTTCACGTCTTGTTAACGTCAACACAGAACCGCTGTTCACAACGAACAACGTTTCACTCCCGAACACTAGATTGCTCACAAGAAAATAGAAGCGTACGGGCTAACCAGTGGCAAAGCAAGCACCGAACACAGCGCGTACACTCTTTAAAAAGTTAGTAAAAAGGTAGCAAATGCAAGCAAATAGGTAGTAATTGCAGCGGTTACTACCTTACTAGGACCGTTACTACCCTTTCCTACCTATTTACTACCAACGTTAATAAACAGGTACTAGCTGCTACCGTTACTAACATTTTTCGACCTGTTTACTACCAATGTAAGTAGTAAATGTAATGAAATATGTAGTAACTGCAGCCGTTACTACCTTTTTGCTATCCGGCTGTTGACTATTTAATCCAAAATAGTGTGTGATTCCGATTCTGATTATTTATGAGGGGAATCATCTCGACGTATTATCATTAAACAAAAAAATAGCGCAGAAGATATCTATAGATCAAGAAAATACATTTTGTTTTAAATTACGCAACTGAGATATGTAAACGTGATTTCGATATTGCCGAAACAGAGAAGTACAAGTGACCGAACCATAGGCAAGTGTACATTCGTTGTAATTCACAATTACAACAAACTCAGTAAATTACAGCACATATTAACAAGACCGGTGGATCAATATCACCAGACGGTAACCATTAGTTCCGAAAACGGTCGCAATCAAATCACTGCGGTGTGTCTGCAAACATTATCATTGTTTTGCCGCGTCAAACCGAAAAAACGAATATTACATTGTAAACGCTGATATGTTAGCCGTGTGAAGCATTCAAATGCAGTGAGAAGAAGTTAGTAACATTGTTTCGGCCACTGCCCATAATGCCTTTTTATGACCTTTTTATAGTAAATGATTCTGAGATACAATTTTTTTAAGTAAGGATAAATAAATGTCTTGTGCCACGCCCCCAAACATACGTAACCAGGTAGTACATTAGAGTGCTGTAAGTTAAAAATTATTATAATTCATCCTGAGACACAAGTGCTCCCCTGTACCAGACATGCCCCTGCCAAGTAGGGGCTCTATATATCCCATGCGTACTTAATACTACATGTATGCGTAAAAAATAGTGAACTTGTTTGGTCTATGTATTCTTAGCGCTCATGACACACCACGCTTCATTACCTGCAGTGGCCTTGTAATAAGATATTGCTTGGAGAACATTAGCAGTAATAATATGCCAAAATGAATAAACAAGGTAGTATCAGTGTTGTGAGTGAAGTGCGCGAGTCAAGTGACTTTCAAATTTGGCGCGTAAGATGAACTACTGACAATGTGTGCAAGATGGCGTATTGCGCCAGTGCGGCGAACACTGGCGATTGGAAAAAGAAGAAAATTCAAAGGAATGGGAGAAAAATCCAGAGCCAGGGCATCGAAGAACGAGGAAGAGGAGATTCGGGCTCGTGCTTGGAAGAAGAAGGCTAGGGTGCGGCGTGCGACCTCGTCGGGTGCGAGTACCTCCTGGGCGTCAGGGCATCCACCTAGCGGGCGACTGTTTCCACGGGGTCCTGGTGACCATTCAACCGCAGCGGCTATTGGCGAATCCTTGGCAAGACCTTGGTCTGATGTTCGAGCGGAAGACAGCGCAGCAGATGACGTCTACCGGGAGCGGGAGCAAGCCGTCGGGCTACGGGCCCGAGCTTATGCACTCTCACCACGGCAGCTTCCCCAATGGACTATTGAAGGGCGTGAACCGCTGGTGAGCCGTATCCGTCTTCTCTCGCGTCCGGACTCAAACACGAGGACTTTAACGAAAAGGACTGTTTAGACTCTTAGAGGTTTCCGCTCGCTAACGAAACTGACAGTGCTAATTAGTTAACATTTTTCTGATCTTAGTATTTTCCTTTTTGTGGTTTTTTTTTTGTGTGTTTGTGAAAGTATAATTTTTTTTTGCAAATCAAACGCTCACTTCCTTTTCTCGTGAGAGATTAACGTTTCACAGCTAGCTCGACTGGCTTTATTTACTGAACCTGTCACAAATTGGCGTCCGCGACAGGACGTGAGTGTTTGCCACTAAAAAGTAGATTTGAGTAAGGCTAACTAAAAAAGTAAAATGGGCTCACGAGAGTTGATGGCGCTGGCAGAACGCATGGGGTTGGAGGGAGCAGAATTGCAGGCTTGGTTTGACGCACGAGAAGCGCGTGAGCGCGATGAACGAGCCGCGGAGAGAGACGCGAAGAAAGAACAGTTGGAGCTGGAAGGCCGCAATTTACAGCTACGTCTTGAAGTAGCAAAAACGGAGAACCAAACCCGAGAAGCAAGCCAGCGACACTTGGAAGTAGAAGAGAGGACGCTGCAACTGCGCCTGAGAGTAGCTGAGGCCGGTGTCGGTCAGCCTATGGTGGCTGACACGGGCAACCAAAGGAACGCGCCTATGGTAGTGAACCCGCATAACTTTATACCCGTTTTCAACGAGGACAGAGACGACCTTGACGCCTACCTGAAAAGGTTTGAGAGAGTGGCGACAGGTCAAGATTGGCCACGGGAAAAGTGGGCCACGGCTCTTAGTTTGTGCCTTGGCGGAGAGGCTCTGAAGGTATTTGGACGGTTGTCACCGAACGATTCCCTGTCATACGACGAAGTCAAATTGGCACTGCTCCAGCGTTTTCGCTTCACGGCTGATGGCTACCGTGAGAAATTCCGGAAAAGCAAGCCTGAAGACGGCGAAACTGGAAAACAGTATGCCACGAGACTCCAAAGTTTCTTTGACAGGTGGATAGAAATGTCTCAGACAGAGAGGAATTTCGATTCAGTCCGTGACTTGATTGTAGCCGAACAATTCATGGCGAACTGCAGTAGTCAGCTGGCGCTCTTCTTACGGGAGAAGAACTGCAAGACTCTGGAAGCCATGGCAGAGGCAGCTGATATATATATAGAGGCAAAGAGATTGAAGAACTTATTAATAGTTCAGAATAAGAGTGAGGACACAACTGGGAAGGCTAAATTGATTTCAAGCCCAAGAGCAGAGATGCAATGTTTTGTTTGTGGCCGTAAGGGGCACAAGGCTTCTGACTGTCGAAGTAAACCTAAACAAGTATTTTGTACAAACTGCCGTAAGTGGGGGCATGATGTGAAGGGCTGTCAGAAAATGACTGGCACTTCGAAATCAACTACATCTTGTTTAATGCTACCCAAAGAAGAGACCGGTCCACAACAATCCATGATTGATGGCGACGACTCGGACCGAGACGACAATGTTATGGGCACGGTGAAGACGCAAGCGCAATGTAAGAAACGTCCCATGCCAGTGTTACCAGGGGAAGTGAATGGACAGATTGTTCGAGTCCTAAGGGACACCGGAAGCAACACGTTGGTAGTACGCCGGTCATTAGTACCTGATGAAGCACTAACTGGCACTACCGCGACGTTGTGGTTGGCTGATGGCAGCACCATCGTAACCCCTGAGGCGGAGATACGTATCAGATCTCCATACTTTTCCGGCATGGCCATCGTCAAGTGTATGCCGTCGCCACTGTATGACGTCATAGTTGGGAACGTACCGGGGGCCCGTGACGCCAATGACCCCGACGTTTCGCGGAAACTTTCTCAAGATCAATTCATTGAGAAAAAAGTTCATTCTGCGGACGAAGGTAACCACCCAAATTCTCAACTGGTTGGTGCCGCACGTCTCAATAGTTCGCGAAGGGCCATCTCTGTTGGGCTCCCTGGCCAGATGTCTCGCAAAATGTTTCGCGAAGAACAAGAAAAAGACCAGACGCTTGACATCTGCAGAGCCAGAGTGGGTAAGAAGTTTGTTAGAAAGGGCTCGACATCTTTTTCTTTCGTAGCCAAGAATGGTATTCTTTACCGACAATACTTCCTGTCCCCTGGTAAGATCATTGAACAAGCCATAGTCCCGAAGTCCCTGAGAGGCCAAGTGTTACGTTTGGCTCATGAAAATGTCATGTCAGGCCATCAGGGTGTAAAAAAAACAATAGATCGAGTTCTGGACGCCTTCTACTGGCCCGGGGTACAAGAAGATATCCGCAGATATGTCCGATCATGTGACGCCTGTCAAAGGACTTTACCGAAAGGCAAGGTGGGCAAGGTGCCTCTAGGGCGTATGCCGTTGATCGACACCCCTTTTGAACGTGTGGCGGTCGACATCATTGGACCGATAACTCCAGCCTCGGCAAAAGGCCATCGGTATATTTTGACTCTTGTGGATTTCGCCACTCGCTACCCTGATGCAGTGCCTTTGACAGCAATTGACTCAGCTACAGTGGCCGAGGGACTTGTCGAGATGTTTTCTCGCATTGGTTTTCCACGAGAAGTCTTGGCTGATCAGGCATCGTGCTTTACCTCAGATCTAATGAAGGAGGTGAATGAACTACTGGCAGTCAAGCATCTTAGCTGCACTCCATACCATCCTATGTGCAACGGGATGGTAGAGAGGTTTAATGGAACGCTCAAGCAAATGCTCCGCAAAATGGTTCAAGAACAGCCTAAATGTTGGGATCGCTTGCTAGCACCTCTTTTGTTTGCTTATCGTGAAGCCCCACAAGCAAGCTCCGGGTTCTCACCATTTGAACTTATTTATGGCCGACATATTCGAGGACCTCTGAGCATCCTGAAAGAGCTATGGACTCATGATCAGGAGAACGAAGAACTTAAGACGACGTACGGATATGTCCTGGATTTAAGAGAGCGAATTGAGAAGACACTAGAGCTGGTACGACAAAACCTGAGCCGAGCACAGGTGTCGCAGAAAAGGTATTACGACCGCCACAGCAAGCAACGGGACCTGAAAGCTGGTGACCGTGCATTGATCTTGCTTCCCACAAGCAACAACAAGTTATTGATGCATTGGAAAGGGCCGTTTCCAGTCATAGAAAAGAAAAACGACTATGACTACTGGCTGGACCTTGGACACAGCAAAAAACTTTTCCACATAAACATGCTGAAAAAGTATGAAGAACGCCGTGAAGAACAGCTTCCTCAGACATCATCTTTTGTCGTTCTGGAGGAAGAGGAGTCTGAGAAACCACTACCAACTTTCAAAGTACAGGGTAGCTGCGGTATTGACTCCATAAAGCTTGGAGATGAAATCGGGGAGCGACAGCGGGTGGAGATACGGGACATCTTAAGTACCTACGAAGACGTATTCTCGGAGATCCCAGGTAAAACAAACCTTGTGGAGTGTCGGTTACAAACGACCAGTTCAGAACCAGTTAACACCCCACAATACCCATTGCCATTCTCTATGAAGGAAGTCGTTGAAAAGGAAGTGCAAGACATGTTGCAACTTGGCATTATAGAACCCTCAGAGTCACCATATAATTCTCCTTTGGTACTAGTCAAAAAGCCAGACAATGGCTACAGGGCCTGTATAGACTTTCGCCGTATAAACAATGTTCTGGTATCTGATGCAGAACCTATACCCAGAACTGATCACTTGTTTGCCGAAGTGGGAACAAAGAAATGGTTCTCGAAGTTTGATTTAACTAAAGGATATTGGCAGGTTCCTCTCGCAAAAGACTCGCAGCAAAAGACCGCCTTTTCAAGCCAATCAGGGCATTATCATTTCCTGTATATGCCTTTTGGCATCAAGACCGCATCCGCGGTCTTCACTCGTCTGATGAGAAAGTTATTGCTTGGAATACCCAACGTCGTTCATTACATAGACGACGTACTGGTGGCTACCACTACGTGGGAAGAACATCTAACAACTTTGAAGCAATTTTTTGCCAGGATACGACAAGCCGGACTAAGGATCAAGCCACAGAAATGTGAAGTGGCTATGAGCACAGTCACCTTTTTGGGACATCGATTGGGAGATGGCAACATACGGCCAGTCGAAAGCACGATACAGAAGATCACCTGTGCTTCTAAGCCTGAAACAAAGAAGCAACTCCGGTCATTCCTTGGACTGGCTGGCTATTACCGTGACCTGATACCTCGGTACGCCGAGAAAGCACAGCCGCTCACTGAGATGACGAGGAAGATGGAGAAAAACAAGATTACGTGGACCACGGATAGAGAAGAAGCGTTTGAATCACTCAAAAAGGCTTTGTCTTCTGGGCCAATCGTCAAAGCACCCGATCTGAAAAGAGAATTCGTGCTTCGGTCTGACGCCTCTGATTCTTGTATAGGCGCTATCCTTATGCAAGAGCATGATGGCATCCTCCACCCTGTGTCATATGCCAGTCGTCAACTTCAGCCTCGCGAAAAGAGATACTCAGCAATCGAGAGGGAATGCTTAGCGTTGGTCTGGGCGATAGAAAAGTATCATGTTTTTCTGTACGGAACGTCATTTGTCGTACAGACCGATCACCAACCACTGCAGTATCTCTTAAGGGCAAAACACCTGAACAGTAGGGTATTACGGTGGAGCCTCGCGTTACAAGAATATTCATTCCGAGTCGAGCACATTAGAGGCTCTGAAAATGTCGGCGCAGATTATATGAGCCGGTTGTGAATTTTTACGTTTTCTCGAGACAAGCGACTACTTCAAGTTGTTTGTTTGTTAAGGACATCTTGTGAATGGACGACGCGTGGTGACTTCTCGCGCACTGAACTGCAGTTTATTTTTCTTCGCAAAAGAAACTTTTCAAAGGGGGGACTCTTGTTGTGAGTGAAGTGCGCGAGTCAAGTGACTTTCAAATTTGGCGCGTAAGATGAACTACTGACAATGTGTGCAAGATGGCGTATTGCGCCAGTGCGGCGAACACTGGCGATTGGAAAAAGAAGAAAATTCAAGGGAATGGGAGAAAAATCCAGAGCCAGGGCATCGAAGAACGAGGAAGAGGAGATTCGGGCTCGTGCTTGGAAGAAGAAGGCTAGGGTGCGGCGTGCGACCTCGTCGGGTGCGAGTACCTCCTGGGCGTCAGGGCATCCACCTAGCGGGCGACTGTTTCCACGGGGTCCTGGTGACCATTCAACCGCAGCGGCTATTGGCGAATCCTTGGCAAGACCTTGGTCTGATGTTCGAGCGGAAGACAGCGCAGCAGATGACGTCTACCGGGAGCGGGAGCAAGCCGTCGGGCTACGGGCCCGAGCTTATGCACTCTCACCACGGCAGCTTCCCCAATGGACTATTGAAGGGCGTGAACCGCTGGTGAGCCGTATCCGTCTTCTCTCGCGTCCGGACTCAAACACGAGGACTTTAACGAAAAGGACTGTTTAGACTCTTAGAGGTTTCCGCTCGCTAACGAAACTGACAGTGCTAATTAGTTAACATTTTTCTGATCTTAGTATTTTCCTTTTTGTGGTTTTTTTTTTTGTGTGTTTGTGAAAGTATAATTTTTTTTTGCAAATCAAACGCTCACTTCCTTTTCTCGTGAGAGATTAACGTTTCACAGCTAGCTCGACTGGCTTTATTTACTGAACCTGTCACAATCAGTCACTGCTTTTTTTCTTGAAACCTTTGACGTTACTACCCATGGATGGTAACGGCTAGGGTAGCAACAGTTACTAAATGCTGGTAGTAACTACAAGGGTAGTAACTGTTACCACCCTCTCCGTTACTAACTGCGCTTACTACCAGGGTTGTAACATATGTGACAAATCATTGCTACCCCAAAGTTAGCAACTACTACCACCTTTTTCCTAAGAGTGTACTTCATACGTTTCCGTACGTACTTGGGGTCACTCAAGTAACGTGTCAAAACGCTCTCAATCAGAAATGTCACACAGCACCAAACTGAGAGACTGGAAAGTCAAGCGAAAGAACTGTTACCGGCACAAAAACACACATTGCAGGCTTCTCGAGTGCTAACTGCCGTCTATACACCGACGCTGATCCCCGCTTGATAAACACACCGACGCACAGGCTTCGCTGCGTTTCCCCGTACACCATTGCACTGCTGCAGCTTTCCACACTGCTTACACGCACCGAAAGAGCTGCCGTAATCACAACGCATCTGGTCGAACGCTGAAGTAACTCATGCGAGAAGTGTTTGCTAAAATTCTCACCGACCAATATGCTGTTTACGACGCCATGTTCTTTTCAACAACTGTGGAGCACGTAAGAGAGCTCTTAGAAAGTACTTGTGCATTTTTCACGGCGTGACAAAGTTTGCTCTTATGTGCAAGGGGGGTGATATGACGAACACGACAGGCGTGCCAGATAAAAGAAGTGTTTTGGCAACGTCACGGAGTGACCCGTTGTTGAGGCTATTGCTTGACAACCAATGACAAGCTGTTCCTGTCGGCTAAGCCGTCGTCTGCTCGCGTTTGTCTTCTGCTTTGATCAGAGCATGCGACGGGGAATTCGCCTTCGCAACGCAATTATTTCCAGGTGAAGTCGTCGCTGCGTCGCAGAAAGTACATGTCAGTGGCTCACTTTGCGTTTGAATGATGTTCTTGCGCCAAGTTAAACGGCTGGTAATTGGAACAGGGACGAATTCAGCCAAGGTTTGCAGCAGAATCGTGAGGGCTTGCATATTTCCGGTGTCATTTAAAGTTACTAGGGTCATTTCATCCCGAATGCTTGCCATTTTATAATGGTCCATATCGGTTTCTAAACAGTGAAGGTGAGAATGCTTGATTTTTCTGTAGTTCCATGCGTAAGCACGCACACCTCTTATACGCTTCAATTTACAAAATACGCGCCGTTCCAGATCGTTTCAAAGAGTGTCGATAGCTGTAATTCAGAGATCGCACCCATTGGACAGTTAGAGCCAAACAAAATACATTAGAGAACAAGCTTTATGAGCCACTCGCTAAAAAGTTCCTTCCATTTTATTTCTAATAGCGTGCATGGAATGCACTCCCGTTAACCTCTTTGGTGGTAATTTCCGCCAATGAGGCAAGGATCTTGAGTCGCAATTTTAATTGCATGAGAAGGGACGCAACACAACCACATAACAAATGAGCTTGATCCTATGCTGTACGGCATTCGAATGCATCAACCATTCACGTAGCCCATTGGTTTTCATCCAAGCACGAATCTTTACATGCATAACTTTACGCCATAAACGCCCAATAGGATTCTTCAATTACTGCGACTTCGAACTTATTGGACGACGGTGGTTGTCAATACCATCCACTGAATACAAGGGAAATAACACAGGAAACTCAAAGCGCCAAAAGAAATGAAAACGCACCAGCATTCATTAGGCAGCCCTTCATGGGCGTGAATTAACTCAAAACCAGCCAGGGCACCAAAGTATACCGCCACGGCGGCTTGTTCTAAGTAGCCACATTGTTCCTTAGAATGGTCCGAACCACTCTTACCCTCGTATTCACAAACGCCCCTCTACTCGACTTTCACCCTTCACTTGACAGAGTTGGGCACTGCGCCACCACTCGGCTGTAGATGACGCTGCGCTGCTCAAGAATCGCAGCAGACTATCGCTGATATGCAGTGATTTGCCGTACCTTGAGATGGTGCTCCCATCGTCTTTCTCAAGTGAAGGCGAAGCGTTGAGTGAAGGGAGTTTCTAGAATACGGGGGTTAGTATTTTCTCGCAGCAACGCTGTTTTTACGCAAATTGTTGCTTCGTGAATCCACTTACGAGCTCTTTTCGGTGACGTAAGCAAATATAGCAACTGCATCACCATCGCTGACATGTTTGTGGGCAGTCACAGCACGCTTTACTGCAGCGGCCGATGTGACAACGATGACCTCTTACGACGTTTTTTTCGTTTCATGAATCGACATACGCAACAAAATTACTCTTGCGCAAAAATGTTTTCGTAAGTGAGTTTTGTGAATCCGGCCCCTGGTACCGTTAGTAGTGGACAAACAGCCAAAAGGACAGACAGACAGACCAACGCTTTTGCATTGAAGGTCCCCAGGAAAGACTATCGTCTTTAAAAGTAGCAGGCACTGATAAGGGAGGCAGCATTTGTTTATTGTGTAGGCAAAAAAATAATAAGGCATATTAGCACCACTGGTGCCAAGCCTGGGGTGGGTAAGGAGCTACATAGCTTCCATTGCCTTCTTTTTTTTAGATTTTGTTCATCTAATTTTTTTGCATTTGCTTATATTTATTTTCTTATATATACTTTTCTCAGTTACTCGTTCTATCCATCCTTCATTATCTTTCTTCTACATTTTATCTCTTTCTATATTTCTAACTTAATGATTCTTTTTACTTCTTTCTTTTTTGCCTTTACCTTGCTGTTTTTGTCTCTCTTTTTTCTTTTTTTCTCTCTCTTTTTCTTTCTCTTACTAGGGCATGTTTTACTTTGTCTCCTCCAACTCATTTCTTGTCACTCTCACGTCCGTCGTCATCACACTTCATTTTCTTCCCTTTCCCTTGCCATACTACGGTGTGCAAGGCTGCTTTTCGCTCTAATTTTTAATATGTGTCGTTTTACGTTCCAAAGCCACCATATTGTCACAACGCAGAAACAGCAGCAGTTAAATGCAGGACAGCTGGCTTTAATTATACCAGAACACTGGCAAACTGATGGGATGAGAACCTCGTCTTTCTCTGTCCCCGCGCATGCTCATAGTTGTTCTCTGGGTGCTGCATATTCAATGCGGCGTTCGCCCCCTCCAGAAAGCAGCGTCCCGATGCTCTTCTAGAAAAAACGGTGCTGTAGATGTATGGTGCAAATCAGTCCGAACCATAGGGCTTCATTGGCACAGCGTGCACAATTTCTGGTTCTTGCTGGCGAGCTCTCGAGGGGCTGTGAGGAACAACCACGTAACCAACGTCACTCAGGCGTTGTACAACTTCGTAATGGCCAAAATACCTCTTCAGCAATTTTTCCTACAGTCCCCAGTGGCGCATAGGGCTCCATACCCACACTTTCTTACCGAGCCGATAAACGACATGTCGGTGTCGCAGATTATAACGTTGGGCATCGTAGTTTTGCTGTTAGGTGATTCCGACGCACGCAAGCTACCTCGCTTCTTCTGCTCTTTGGTTAAAAGATGCAGTGTCCGCATCGATGTAATAGCAATCGTGCAGTAACACGGCGGCAAGCATCGTCCTCACTTCAAGGCCATGAAAGAGACTAAACGGCATTTTTCATGTACTTTCTTGCTGAATTGTATTATAGACGAACGTCGTGTACGGTAGAATGTCTTCCCACTTCTTGTGATCCACGTCAATGTACATACTCAACACGTCAGCAATAGTCTTGTTGAGGCGTGTTAAGCCGTTCGTTTGTGGGCTAGACGTGGGGTTGCTGTCAGGTGTCCCGAACATGTACCGAGTGCCTCCACCAGTGTCACAACGCCAAAACAGCAGCAGTGGAATACAGGACAACTCACTCTAATTATACCAGAACACTGGCAAACTGATCAGATGAGAACCTCGTGTTTCTCTCTCGCTGCCCGTGCTCTTCATTGTTCTCTTGGTGCTGCATACTCAATGTGGCAATATAATAATTTTCGCTCCACTAGCATATCTGCACACAGATACCTCACTTACTAACTTAGTTTACTAACTGGTTAAAAAACATGTGACGAGTATAGCTGCTAAACCGAAGCTAGTAAGTACTACAACCGGTTAGAAAACATGTGACGAGTATAGTTGGTAAACCGAAGTTAGTAAGTACTACAACCTTTTTTTTTAAAGAATGTAGTGATGGTGTGCGATAATGCTGTGCCCAAGTTGTGTTGTAAACTCGCACGTGTTTACGTGTTTTGAAGAGAATTACGGGAAATGAGATTGCAGGCGGCAAAGATGGGATGCGGCCAATTCATCGTTTGTGTTTTCTAAAAATACGGCCTCAGCAATTTGTGGGACAGGGAGTGTTAAAAAAGAAAGTGGCCCGTGCTAGTGCAAGAACGAAGAATGGCGCGTGTCACGGGAGGTTCTTGCATCTGCGCCGCAATAAATGGCAGCGTCGAGACACTCTGCTGTTGATCTCCAGGTGTATCAGTTATTTAAAACTGTTTATCTACGATAGAAATCAACTGATTTGACAGCTACCTCAGCCTTTACGTGGCAAGTTCGGCCCTTCGCTCTCGAAGTAGGTCTTGCTTTCGCCCTTCTCTTTCGGGTGGCACAACACGCTCCTATCCTTGGTACTAGCACTCATAAGCACGCTGCTTTTGACACCATTCAAACGTCTGACACCTTACGAAAATGGCACCGTAAGATGTGCACAATCAGATAAATTATACAAAAAGTTGCGCCAACGGCAGTCAAACCCACGACATCTTGGTTTACGAGAACATATGGCGGGCATGCTATCCGCTGTGCTGAACTCAAGCACCCCTGTAGAGAGATGAACGCATCACTTACATGTAACCATTTCCTCTTACAGAGCTCTGAGTTTACTATGTGCTGTCACCCTTTGGGAGTGCTAATGTAATGAACCATGACCATGGCCTGAGCGCTTAGCATATGCAACCAGCCATGCATCGTTGCTACGCAACTGTCCCATTCGGTGATAGAAGCTCAACTGATAGAAGCACAACTTTGTGAACATCGTCACACACCACGCAGTGGATCCCAAGCGTAGGTCTAAGTTATGGCATGCTTTCATTACAAGATAGGTCTTTGAGTTGAGCTTGCTTCACCTGCAGTGTTGCACGCTACCTTCTTCAATAACACTTGGGCGAGTAAAATTGCGGCCGGGCTCGACACAATGCGCGTTTCGTGTACCCCTCAGCGAATATGTTCAATAAATCTTCTAACATGCCACGTAATGGTGAGCTTAGCTGAACTTCTGCGTTCAATCAGCGTGGCCCTTTCGGCTGTCATACTACTTTTAGAGTATAGATTTTTGAAGCCTGTGCCTTCTTTGAGCATATCTGACTGACAGATCTGACGAGATTAAAAGACAGCGCCTGCAGAATTTATCGATATGGCATACCACTGGCATCTAGTATCTCTGTCTCTTTTGTCACGCGCCCTGTTCTCTAAGCTAGAGTTCAGGAGTATGCGAAGCTGGTGCGCACATTGCGTCTCTTTTCGACGTTTGTAACTGTACTTTTGCAATTTCGCTTAATAAGCGACGCACAGAGTCGTTTGGTTTGAACGCATGCGCTGGCAGTTTCGGTGGATATATCAAAAGAATAGCTAAAAATGCGAAAAGCCGATATTTCAAAACAAAGTTAACATTGCGTCAACACGAATCTGCGTTTTTAATTTGCATCGTGCAGTGTCGTGAGCACTGATAAACATTTTCTCTATGCTCTAACTTTATCTACTATAATTATACAATAGAGGATTCCTTGATCGCTAATCTGAGGATCTGATCCTAAGTATGCAGATGCACTATGTGGCACGGACAACAGTACATCTAGGTTAAATAGCACTATTGCTCCGACACAACTATAGACATTTGTGAAATGTGCATTGTTCATTCTGCACTGACATTGTGCATTGTACAATGCTGTTGTATATTGTGTGTCTGTTGCGTGCACGTTGAAATATTTTCGAATATGCATTCATGAAAACTAGCCTAGTTTGCTGTACCATTACAAAACGTAAAGCACTTTACAACTACATTAAGATTCAGCAGCGCAAAAAAAAAGAGATGAATCATTTACGAGGTTTACACGTGTCCCTCCTAAATAATATGTTTTTTTGCGATGGTAAATCTATCTCAATCATGAATCAACTCGCCCAAGAAGCCGTTTCAGCGAATTTCACATCTGTATTTTGATGACGTGTCACGTCGGTTAATGTGTATTCAGCTAATATGTCGGCTCTTTTAATAGCAGCCTTTTATTGCGTATGTACTCTCATGAATCTGGAAACAATATGTAAGTGTTTCTCGACCCATGAGAAATACGACAATGAGTGCTGCATATGACATTTACTTGATTGTACCATCATTGCGATGGAGCTGTCGTGTGTGCTCATAAGTCCCAGCTTGTGTTATGTTAGACCAAAAGTTACCTTTTAAACTACAGTGCATACTCAAAGTGTCTGGTGAGCTCGTGATGTATACAAAATTACTTCATTTGCAAAAAGCACGTCAATTCAACTCGTGAATTTTGCCCAAAAGCCAAAAACAAAATGAAGCATAGGAATTGCTCACAGTGTTCTCCACATGAAACAGGTTCCCACCGTGTGTGGAATCTGTCCAGTTTTGTGTCCCCGTCAGTTTCGCACTGCGAAAAAAAACAAACTTGGTCACTATTAGAAACCAACTACCTCACCCAAGAGTATTGCTTGGTCTTTCCAATCTTCAATATTTTAACAAAGAAAGCATTGTGTGAAGCGACCCTGTGAAAGGAAGGTTTCAACCGCTGGTGTGAATTTGTTTACATCTAACGAATGCCGTCCACTACCGATATGTTGAGAACTTGTCGCTATATAAATACCACAAGTTAAAGAAATATACGCTGTGTACGAGACGATATCATGGGTCGAACAACGCTTTATTGCCTATAGTGACGAGTTTAAGTAGGCCAGGTGGGTGACGTCACGCTTACGTAGGAGCGACAGCTTGCGCTCGCTATCGCGGCCGCGCCAACTCGGTTACATCTTCCTTTCCTTGGGGCAATATAGGTCGCTCTGGCATGGGGTACCGACGAGGCTCGCGACGTTCCCGAGTGCTTCTCCGTGGTAGTGGCGGCTCTGGAACGGGACCCGAGCCTGGCAAGCCTGAGGAAGGTGTTGTGGTAGTGTCGGGGCATGGTAGCTCTGGAACCTCCCGGAGGTGTTCTCCTGTGCGTCGCATTTCTCGCGCCATCTTCTGTTTTTACCAGTACGGAGCGTGGAGCTCCCGCTGATCCCAGCACAATGAACGGGGACGACGTCCGTGTGTGCGTGTCGTACAACGAGGCCCTCTGACCCGGTGAGAGGGCGCGCAGGTCCCGAGCACCTCGATTGTAGTAGACCTTCTGCTTGTGGCGAATCTCCTGGAGACGGGAGTGCACCTTCCTGTTGGGCAATGGTGCCGGCTTCAGGTGGCAGGAGGGAACCGGGAGCAGTGTTCTCGTCTGTCGACCCATCAGCCTCTGCACAGGCGACATCAGAATAGCATCACGTGGAGTATTGCGCAACTCAAGCAGAGCTAAATGGAAGTCTGGGCTGTTATACGAACACTTCTTCAGCAGCGTTTTCGCTTCTTGAACTGCCCTTTCGGCCATGCCATTTGCGCGAGGGTGATAAGGGCTTGACGTCACGTGGGTGACTCCTAGTTCATGCAGAAATTCACGGAACTCTTGGCTACTAAAAGGGGGCCCGGTGTCACTACAGAGCTTCACTGGTAAGCCGTGGACAGAGAAAACTTTCGCGCACCACTTCTTCAAGTGCCAGGCTGTTGTGTATTGAAACTCCTTTATTTCAAAATAAAAGGAGTAGAAGTCTACAATTAGGGCAAACTCTTTACCACCGGCATGGAATAAGTCCATGCCAACCATTTCCCATGGCAGACTGGGGACATCATGCGACAGTAGAGGCATCTTAGTGTTTTGCTTTTGGTGAGCCTGGCAAACTTTGCAGGATGCTGCAACCTGGTCAATGTCACTCGACATGGATGGCCAAAACATGACACTCCTAGCCCGAACTTTCTTTTCCGCCCCCGAGTGGGCCAGATGAAGAAGCCGAAGGATTTCAGCTCTCTTAGCGCTTGGTACGGTTACCTTGTTGCTGCGAAAGACGATGCCATCTTGTGTATGCATCTCTTCTCGATACGCCCAAAATGGCCTGGAACATGCAGGGACGTCCTCTTTGTTTTCCGGCCAGTCAGTCTCTGCATAGGATTGGATGGGCGACAGAGCAGGATCCTTGGTGGTTGCCACACGTAGTTCCTCGAGGCGACGCTCAGAAGCTGGAACAAGGGCAATGACGTTAACATTGAAGCGCTTGGTTTCTTCCGTCAATAACGCCTTGCTTGGAAAACGAGAGAGCGCATCAGCCAAAAACAGCTCTTTTCCTGGCTTGTACAGTAGATTAATGGCGTATCGCTGCAATGTCAGTCGCATTCGTTGCAGTCTAAGTGGGCACTGGTGAAGTGGTTTACTGAAAATTGGCACCAACGGACGATGGTCGGTTTCCACCGTAACCTCAGATTGGCCGAAAAATATAGTCGCGAAATTTTTCGCAGCCATGCACAATCGCCAGAGCTTCCTTTTGAATCTGCGCGTACCGCGTCTGAGCATCGCTGAGCGATCTAGACGAGAAAGCGATAGGGCGGCCGTCTTGTATCAGAACGGCGCCAACGCCCATGTGGCTGGCGTCAACAGAGAGGGTGACTGGCTTTTTCGGATCGAAGCAAGCAAGCACTGGCGCTGTTACTAAGGCTTGGCGCAGCTCATTGAAGCTGCATTGCTCTTTTTCTGTCCAGACACAGGCAATATCTTTGCGCAGCAATGTTATAAGTGGTGCGGTGAGTACAGACATTCGAGGAATGAAGCGCTGCACGTAATTCATCGTTCCGAGGAAGACTTTCAATTCCTTACTGTTACTTGGCGCTGGCATGTCCAAAATGGCTTGGACGCGATTGGGTCCCAGGCTCAGTCCTTGCGTGGTGAAAACGTGTCCCAAGTAGCAAACTTGCTCTTGCAAAGACACATTTCTGTGAGTTCAGATGGAGGTTGTGCTCTCGGCAGCGTGCAAGCACCCCGGTCAAGTTGTTGTCATGTTCTTCCTTCGTTGTGCCCCAGACTAATAGGTCGTCCATTACAACCGCTACTCCAGACAGGACCTCCAAGAGGCGGTGCATGGCTGCTTGAAATATTTCTGGGGCGGAAGCAATTCCAAAAGGCATGCGGATAAACCGATAGCGCCCGTAGGGCGTGCTCATTGTGCACAATCTGGAGCTGCTGTCAGAAAGTTTTATTTGCCAGAACCCGGACGTTGCGTCCAAGGTAGAAAAATATTTAGCTCCAGCTAGTCGTTGCGCGACCTCTTCTAGAACAGGCATAGGGTAGTGTTCACGCAGAATAACCTTGTTAAGCTCCGTTGGGTCGAGACAAATTCTTACTTTATCACCTTTAACTACGGCTACCATATAGCTTGACCATTCTGTTTGTTCGGTTACCTTGGTTATGACGTTGTGCTCCTCCATGCGTTGAAGTTCGGCCTTTACTTTTTCTTCAATGGCGACCGGAACCCTTCTGGCTGGCACAACAACACCGAGGGTTTGAGCTTCATTTCGTACTCAAAATTTTTCAGCTGTCCCAATCCTGTGAAAACATCGGTGAAGGGCTGAGCCGCCGGCTAGAGTTGCTGCGTCTCGACGCTATCAACCCGATAAATCAACCCAAGGCTTTCTGTTGCTGCTCCGCTGAGGGTCACCGGCACGTTTTGCTCTATGACGAAGAAGGTTTCATCGTGCTGTTTATCGTTCACGGATAGCGACAACTTTACTTTAAACTGCGCAGTCGTTTTGTGGCCGAAAAAACTCGTTAACGTGGCTCGGCAGGCTTCACGAGTCTTTCTCGGAAGCGACAAAACATCTTCCTTTGAAATCACGCAACAGTTTGCCCCAGTATCAAGTTTGCAGACCATCGGACGGCCTTCAATAGAAACTGTCGCGGTCCACTGGTCGCTAGCGAGTGCGTTCACGGTTAAAGCTTCCAGAAAAAAAATCTGACCTTTCGTCAACATGTAGCTCTCGTATTTCCCTGCGCTTTGCATCTTCGCTGTGCAAGAAGGATGACTGCGAGCATGCTTGGGCGAAATGATTCAATCCTCCGCATTTCTTGCACGCTTTTCCTGTTGCTGGGCAGCGGCTTCCGCGGTGAACTTTGTAGCCACATTTGTTACATGGCTTTGTTACTCTGGCCAACGCATTTACGACTGCAGTTTCAGCGCCTTCAGTGGTGCCACGTATCTGTCGAAACTGCTCCTCGCCTTCCTCTTGGATGCGACAGATTTCGACTACTCTTTGGTAAGAGGGGTTTCCAGAAATTAACTTTTTTTGCAGTCCCTTGTCTCGGATACCGAGTATGATGCGGCTACGAAGCATGCGCTCTTCTAAGTCTCCAAAATCGCAGTGTTGGGCTAGCGTTCGCAATTCGACAAGCCAGTCATTGAAACTTTCGTCCTCTTTTTGGTCTCGGGAGCCGAAGCAAAACTCGTGGTAAGTGAGGTTCTTCACGGGCTGGTAGAGGTATTCAAAGTTTTTTTATTATAAGGGTTACATCGGTTGTGTCCTCTCCTGGCTCAAACTTGAACGAAGCGAACACTTTTCTAGCCTCTTCCCCAATGGTCACTAAAAGCGTCGCCGCCTGCACTTCTTTTGGTTGTTTGTTCAGGTGAGTTGCCGTGGAAAACAGTTCAAACTCACTTTTCCAGGTCTTCCACACAAGCCAAGCGTCTCGCGATGTGTCGAGGGGCTTCGGAGGTGGCAGGAGCGTTGTCGGCAACGCAGGCGGTGTCGGCAACGTAGGCGGTGTCGGCAACGTAGGCGGTGTCGTCATGCTGGCTGTTTTCCGCTGCCACCATGTGTACGAGACGATATCATGGGTCGAACAACGCTTTATTGCCTATAGTGACGAGTTTAAGTAGGCCAGGCGGGTGACGTCACGCTTACGTAGGAGCGACAGCTTGCGCTCGCTATCGCGGCCGTGCCAACTCGGTTACATACGCTTACTCATGTCAGCGCTGCAACATTCGGAGAAGAACTGAAAGTCTTACATATTTACCAATTCGGATGAAACTTTATAAAACAACAAACTTTTTCAACAAAGTGAAAATAAATGAATTTTGTTTAAACAGCCGCTCGACCTTACTTCAACTACCTATGTTCGGAACGAAGAACTGAATGCCAGCAAAGCTGGGCATGCCCTATGACCCCATGCTTCCGGTAGCAACAACATAAGAAATTAAGACCATCATTTAACACTTTAAGTAGAAATGTATTGAGAATCATATTTAAAACTTTGAAAATGGACTATTAAACATACGTAGTAGTCCAAGTGGCCATCGATACCGTGTTTAAGGCTCGAAAACAAAAGAAGGAATGTTCTAAATTGACTAATATGATAGGACGTAATATCGAAAACAATGAAGCTACATCGAAAAAAAAACATCACGTCCGTAGTATACCAAGGCAAAACAGAGTTTTACTTATATAATACAGCGCTTTTCAAGCACTAGCCCCAAAGTGCTTGCAGCTACATCCCTTCTTATTCTGTCACACAATATTAAGCCATACATTACATTTTTGTGTCTGTTTAAGTTCAAGTGAACATTGGTAGATCCCATGTTGCAGAGCTCTTTGGGTTGATAATTGTATCTTTCAGCATTAAGTTAGAAAGATGACATAGGGTGGCTTTTTCCTTTTTTATACCTAAGGGCGGTGGTTGCCGTCACGCGTGCACACTTAGAATCGGACATTTAAATGTAAGTTGCCAGACAAAACCTTGCACCTAGCATTTGGACCGTCACCACAGGAGATGGTGCATGCCGGCACTCCGACAGCATGAGATGCCTCGCCCCCCCCCCCAAAAAAAAACAATGTCCGCCTTCCCCCCCACTCCCCCCAAGCACTCCGTACACAGATAGTTAAATGGAGATAGGTGAAACGTGCGGCTACGGCGTTAAGCAGTGGTTCAACCCGAAGCCTTTCACAATTATGGGGCACTTGTTTGTGCTCCTTCATGAGGTTAGACAAACCCTTAGCTTGGGTTTACCACAGTGCTTATTTCACATGCCACACATTCTGCCTCATATGATCACGGTCATTGAGGAGCGTAATAAGTGGTTAAATGCGTTCCCAATGCGGTAATCTCAGTAGTTGTCCTGGAACCCCATGCAGGTGGTCACAGACGTCACAGCTGAGCTTAAAATGCCGCTGGAGAAACTCTCGGCAAATGCCGGCGTTTGAACGCGTTCACGAAATCGTCACGTTGACGTTGTCGTGCACGCGACGGTGATTCTAGAGCTTGGCATTGTTGCAAGCGTTTGACATCACGAGTTAACTCGGTGGCAAGGTTTTGCGGGATCCGCCCGCCACCAGCACTGCATTCCCTTTCACAATTTAGCGCGCCTTGGAAGGCTGTAAAGTAATCGGTACGCAGTTCCTACCGGCGCTTGGTCTTCCGAGACTTTTTTTGTGCCCGGACTGCATCATCGGCCCACTGGATGCGTACTCTTTCACATTTCCTCTGTCAATGATAGTTTAGAGTAATCGGCGGGTTATCCATGTGTAAAAATTAAACATAAATTGATGCGTGCACCCTCGCCATTCCTGCTGCGACGGGGTGGACGACGTCATTCGCAATTCAGACAAAGGCACATGTGCTTAGGCATGGCACTAAGATCGACTAACTGATGTTGCTGCCAATGAAGACCGCTTGTGACACTGCTGTCATACAGTTTTTCGTTTTTCCTTGCCATGTACAGCTCTCGCTGTATTATCCCACAGCAATAACGAAATTCCACCAAGACCTGCCATCACCAGCTACCTGACCGAGAAGAAAAAGCGGCAGGTCTCACACCTGCCTTGGCAAATGACGTCAGGAGAAGCATGCGCTTTCATTTATTGCATCCTTAAAGGCCCGAGGGCATTACATAAGGGGGGGCAAAAAATACGCTGTGAATGTGTATAATTCAAGTTGAACAAATTATTATAAACAGTACAGTTCTAATATGGTAGTTTGGTCAAAAATGACAACAAAAAAGAATCAAATAACACACAAAAGAAACGCTTTGGCTGGGAATTAGAGAACAAATAACTAGGCACAAGCAAATTATACATACAGTACATTGGTAGAATATATTTAGAGCCACGGGTTAATGGGTGGAATCAAAGTGGGATTCTAATTTTGCGCGGAATGATGTGCGGTCAGGTGTGGCAACAATGGTATCGGGAAGGTGATTCCAAAGTGTTATTGCTTGGGGGAAAAAGGAGTCGTTCATTGCGGATGTACGGCCGTTGATTCGTGCAATGGGGTTTGAATGATTAATGCGGGAAGAAGTTCTGTTTGGGGGCTGTAAAAGTTCGTGTCTTGATTGGGGTCGGAAAAAGAAACTGTGGAGGAGGCATAGGCGCGAGATGAGGCGGCGCGACGCGAGTGATGGCAGTTCAATTGATTGTTTTATGGCGGTGACGCTGATTTCTCTGGAGTACTGTAAGGTTATAAAGCGGGCAGCGCGGTTTTGAACTGCTTCTAGTTCGCTAACGAGGTATGCCTGGGATGGATTCCAAATGGACGATGCGTATTCGAGCTTTGGCCGTACGTATGTTAAGTATGCTAGTTTTTTAACGTCAGGAGATGCTGATTTGAGGTTACGGCGCAGAAAACCAAGCGTACGCAGAGCGTCTGAGCAGATGGACTGTACGTGCGGTGCAAATGAAAGAGATGGGTACATGTGCACTCCGAGATACTTGTATGACGAAGCCGAATCGAGAGGAAGCGAATTGATAAAGTATGTATGATGCACAGTGGTGCGTTTACGGGAAAATGACATCGATTTGCATTTGGTTAGATTTAACGGCATTGATGAGTCTTGGCACCATAGCGCAACTGTGTCGAGGTCTTGCTGTAGTTTAGTACTGTTTTCAAAGTTGTGAATGGGGGAGTATATGACACAGTCATCCGCAAATAGTCGAAGTTTTGTTTGAATGTTTGTTGGCAGGTCGTTTATGAATATTAAAAATAGAAGAGGTGATAAGCCCGCACCCTGAGGGACGCCTGATGATACGTGAGTTTTAGAGGAGTTATGATTATTAGCAGAGGTGAATTGTTTACGGTTGGAGAGGTTCACCTGAAGCTTATCTAAAACGCTTTATTACTCATATTAACGCGATTTTTTTCACTACATCAAGCCTGCCGAAGGCAAGTTTGCAATGTAGTTTTAGCCCTAACGTGAATCTGTGGTAGAATGCGGGGCGGGAACGCAGGAGACATGTGTTTTAATCCCATTGTGTCTTAGTGTTTTTCAGTTGCTTCGTTTCTTTTAGATGCGAAACGTTTCTTAACGAACTTCGGCAATTTTGAGCGTATCTATCTATCTATCTATCTATCTATCTATCTATCTATCTATCTATCTATCTATCTATCTATCTATCTATCTATCTATCTGTCTATCTATCTATCTATCTATCTATCTATCTATCTATCTATCTATCTATCTATCTATCTATCTATCTTTACAAACCAACCTTGACATTACCTCACGTTTTCCTGAAGTCTCTGTACTCTATACATGCGTCATAACTTCATAAGGGCACAGAAATGGTAGCATGTTAAATGAAATCAACAAGATTGGTTCGTAAATGCTGATCTACTTTATTCATCGAGTGCAACAAAGGCTTAACACGGATAAGGAAAACTTGAGGTAAGGATGAGGTTGGTTTGTGGATGCGGGCCTTCGTATCTGCCCAGGAACGACGAGAACACACATGGGCAATTTTAACGAGCGAGCGTTAAGCAATACATGACATAGGTATATAGCGCCGACCCAACGAAGGCATATAATAAATGTCAGTGTTAAAAAAAACCTGACATAGGCAGCGTTGACCTCCCCCCCCCTACCCCCAATGAATGCAAATAATAAATTTCAGTATTCCAGCAGGACTGGAACCCAAGCATTCTGCGTGGCAGTCAAGTATTCTACCACAGAGATAGACCTGGTCTCGGAACTACTTTTGAAATAGAAGCTAATCTTCATGAAAGATGAGTAGTGGTTGAAGTGCTGCCTAAAAAAACTCCATATGTACTCCTTTCATACAGCCGTCACGTCGGGCTAACGTCGATTACGTTTTGTTTCCATGCGCTGAAGTTCATTTATGTAGCAGAGTCCAGGGCTATCATCTTCGCGAGTATCAGGGCTTCATATCAGCTTCTGGTGTTGCTAATACGCATGTTCTATTCGGCATCGTTGCACAAGTGCGAACAACTGGTTATATAAACATCTGCATTTTATCAACATACGTCTGTGCGTGTAACGTTTGTATATATATTTAGCATCATTTTATAACGTTTCGCTTAATAAAAAAATTCAACACGATCACCTTCCTCCCGCATGCTCGCATAACGTCAGTGTCCAGGTACGTGGGATCTGCCAAATTTTTTTTTTATTACGCGCGATAGAGGTTATGGACACCGGTGACAGCGGCGGCGGTGACGGACAACTACGGCGCACGTGACCCTTGTGGCGATTTCCCAACAGGTTTCACTGTAAAAACTCGGGTGTTTTAAATTTCCAAATTCATCGAGAGCGAAGTGCAACTGATCATATTGTGGTTTCTGCGAAGGTAAATGTTCAATACTGCTACTAATAATGAAACATGCAACGTGGTAAAGTGGGTATTTCCTCGTTTTTTTTATTCGGCAGTATTGCGGTTGCTGCCACGTCTCTGTAAATGGCTATTACACCTTTACTGCATTTCCGTTACTGCAACAAGAAGTCAGCTCAGCTATCAAGTTTTCGCCACCAGCATAGGCATGTGGTGGGTCGTTCCTACCTCCTATCTTAATGAACAAACTGGAGATATTACAATACCAAACGTATCTAGCCAGCAATCAAGCCACAGAAGACCACGCATGTGTGGGGCCTACGTAATGTGTGCTATCTGGAGATATGTGATGCTTACATTGCTTTGTTTCATCTACTTGCGGTAGCATTATGAACCCACGTTACTTCTGTATTGGTAGTTTTTTAACTGCTGATGTTAACCTTCAGTTTCTTCTAGTTAGTAACTTGACGGCTTTAGATGACTTACAAAACGCAAAAGAGAGGCCACTCGCGTCTATGACATCAGCTTATAACCACCTGACAAAATTATTAAATAGCCATAATAAAGCGCCACTTGTCACCAAGATATAATAGTAGTGATATGACAACGTCATAACATGGCATAGTAGTGCCGTGAAAAGGGGGCTGATTTGGTACGCACTCGGAAAACACGTGAGTTGGAAAAAGCATCGATTGTCGGCAATTTCAGAGGCCCTCTAAAACCAAGTTCGGTGCACAGCTTTTCGGAGGAAGTTGATGCAATCAATTGGGAAAAAAGCTTTATGGCTTTCATCATCAAGTTCGTAATATCTGGTGTAATACGTTCAGTAACCATGATATGCTTATGAGAGATGCCTAAGGAGAGGCTCCACAAGTTTTGACAATATGGTGTTTTTTATGGCACTCTGACATAGAACTCCAACGACACGCGACCGCCGCAACCATGATTGAACCCGTGACCTTTAAGTCAGCAGAACAGTTACACTTTTCGACAGAAGCGGACGTGTTGTTCTAGTTTGGCAAATACATCAAACACCACGAAAAGTTTCTCAGCAGGATGCGTCGAATGATTAAGGAGCAACTGCGAAACAGTAACGAGTAAGGAAATTCCGCAGCGTGAATTCCGACAATTGATGATACGATACAATGCTGCGTTCTAATGTAACCACGAAGAAAGATGACTTTGATTGAAGTTAGCATGCTAATAGAACGTATGCTCTGGTTTAACGCTTGCGTATTGATTCCTCTAACTTCCTTGCTGAAATGAAACGTCGGGACTAAAGCATTGAATTGCGATTTCAGGGCAGGCCTTTGTCGACTAATAATAGAGAAGCGAATGCAAGCAGACAGCCATTCTATTAACGAAATAATAAATGTGACGCAGGCAACACGACAATCCAAGGTTATGAAGGTCTCAAAAGTGGATTTGTGTTGATTAAGATTTAAGATAAGGGGTCATTTATTCACAAAAATATGTTTAAAAGTCTAACAAAACTTTCGATTACTAGCACGCCTTATACACAGAAAATTTTTTGCCAAATGTAAGCGTTTATTGCGGGTGCAATATATTTTTCATTTTTCATAAGTAAACACTCTATTGGATATGGTTCTATGTCGCCATTTATAACTAAAACTCGATATAAAACAGAAGAATTATAGAACCTAAAGTAAGCTTCGTCCAGTGAAATAAGCCAGAACAAAAATGATATGAATAGTAAGAACATTGTGAGTGAATAATAAAAAAATGCAGCAATGCATAGGTTACTCTGGTATTACAGACAGCCATATTAATTTTCTTGTTATAGCTACACGAGTGGATGATCTCTGCGCCTCACTAATATAACAAGGAAGTGCATTACGCTTTAGTCAAGACTCGTTATTACATCTATGCTTAATCGCGCCCAAGAAATCGCAAAAGATTTTTGAGAAAAATGAACAAAAAATGCTTTCATACATAGGTATTGCTGACACAGGGTAACAAGGAGCAACGTTTATAAAACCTATTGAGTTTTAAAATTCAGCGGTGTTGCGCAGCGCCGGCGCAAGTAGTGGCTTGAAGTGGCGCAGCTGCCATAACAGGCTTCCGGCAGTCCAACAGTCTGCGCCGCATCGTGTGTGTGTTTGGCTGTGGTTGTGCTGTGTTCAGGTGTTGTAGTTCAGACTGAAGTTATTTTGCTCGCTGTTGCGTTCTATGCTGCGTGGAGTTGGTGCGTCTGCAATGTGAACTTGTGCACTTGGAGGCAGAACCGATCAAAACACTAAAAATTCCCTGAGTCACTTCTGCTGGCTGGGCTTCACGTGACAAAGCTGACCGTGCAGCATAAAATCGCCCTATTCCCCGTCTTTAGGAAATGCTGTCGGACAAATAGCAAGTTTGTGATGTGCCTTTTTATGCCGAGGTCATCTTGAGAACGTACAAGGACTTCGTCGGTCGGAAAAGAGTTGCAATCGCTTGCGGTGATGAAGAAAATTTTGGCAAAGGAAACTGTGCGTTAGGTTCGAACTTGGTGCGTTCTATCGCATTCATTTTAACCTCTTGTTTGAAAAATTCCCACTTTGTTTCCAAGTCATCTTTTTGATTACCGTGGAGTTTCGTGAGGGATTCGGTTAGATCTTTACCATAAAATTCATCTTTCAAGATATGGCTGTTTAGTTTCCACAAGTACCAGTTAAATTTCGGAATCCTGTCTTTAGCGCCAAGTCTGAAACTAATCATACAGTTGTCGCTGAATGACACTGTTGTAACAACATATTCATCACAGCACATAATAAGGTCCAGTGATATGTACGTTCTGTCTAAACGTGCGTGGCTTTGACCTTGAAAAGGCGTAAACTGAACACTGCAATTAGATATACATAAACCAACATCTTCCAGGCCATTTTCTGCAATAATCTCATTTAAGAACACTGCGCTTTTATCAAATGACTGGGCTGGCTTGGCACGGTCCTCCTTTCTTCAAACACAGTTAAAATCACCAAAAAGGACTAAATATTTGTCACAATCCAGTAAGTTACTTATTTCTTCAAAGAAAACTTTCCCTTACTGTCTCGGTTCGGAGCTTAAACGCATATGACACGCCATTCGAAATTCAAGAAAGAAAAATCACACACTACGTAGCGTCCTTTATCGCTGCTTTCTACACTTCTTTCAACAACGCCTATTGATCGTAGTATGAATAGTGCACACCCTCCTGATAAGCCATCAACATGGGATACACAGATGTTATACATTGAGCGAAAAAATAACGTCATATCATCGGTATCTTTCTCTGTCGCTATTTTAGTTTCCTGCACAGCAATCCCATCCAAGTCATGCTCCGAAAACAGCCTACTCAACTGGTACTGCCACCTTCTTGAAGCTAATCCAGGCACATTTAAGCTGGCAAAACGCATTGCTCTTTTGAGTTTCAGGCCCAATTTTTTAAATACAAGTAGCTGCGCACCATACCGTATTAGCTGAACTCCGCCTATTTAGTCGTCTGGTGCACCTTTTTGGTAGAAGGTGACACATAATGCGTTGTCAAGAGGCCGGTTTTTCCGCCCTCTTTTCCCCATCTGTTATATTATGTTTGACCACCAGTCGTTGTCTCCGAAGGAGAGCTGCTTTCGCTGGCGGTTCTTGATTGCTGATATCACTTGATTCTATTGAGGCTGCGTCTCGTGGTCGTTTCCCTCCCGTACCTGGTTCCTCGGCGTCGTGCCACTACATGGCACCACCCTCGGCAGGTTTCTGGACAGTTTGAGTAGATGATTCGCTCTCATCTGTTGGAGCGGTTGCATCGTTTAAAACATCAGTCTCCATTGCGCTCGTCAATGATTCGGCGGCCGCTTGCATACACGCAGGTTCACTTGTTTTTCCTGCTTCTTTCACATCCATCACGCCTCCTGTACTGAACTTTTTGTTCCGCAAAAGTCACCTGTAATTTCGCCGATGCATCCGCGATAGGTTGCACTCCCCCACTGTCAGTAGACCTTAACGGTTTTTTCTGGAATCGCGTCATGCCTGCTGCACTAGGTGTTTTTCCTTCACAAGCCGTTTTTGATTTCACCGATTCTTCTGCTTCGGCCTCGTCCATAGTGAGCTTGGATCCCGGTGTTCAGTATAGCTGCTGCATACGTCTTCGTGCAGTTCCCAGGAGCGTGTCTAAAACGCTTGCAAGTGTCACACCGCGGGACTCGACAGTCCCTCCTAATGTGGCCAATCTGCTGGCAGCGCAAACACCGCGGCGCTCTTCCGGTTGCCACAATAAGTGCGAGCTCTCCTCCAGCTCGTAACTGGTGAGGTATATCGTCCAGCGTAACGTTAGCCTTTAGCCGGAACGTCACGGTTCTCGTCATGGTATTCTGCTGGGTGTAGCCGTCAAGTCGCCATTCATCCATTCCTACATCAAGCACCGTCCCGTAGGGGGTCGGTTCATTTCGTACGTCCTCTTCTCTTACGTGGTAGAGCAACCAATGCAGCTTCAGACGGACGTCGTGGTGGCTTGGGTCAATTATCATGCATTTGAGGCCTTTCACTGTCAATTGCGGATCAGTTCAAAGTTTCTTTACACCTTCAGTGCTTCGGCACGTCACTGCCCACACGTGGTTCATTTGATAAGCGCCGAGCGCAAGAACCTCGGTGGGCTGAACACGTCGAAAAAGTGTTTAGCGAAAGTCTTCCGCGTGACAAGGTCTTCCTTTTACTTCGGCATGCAGAAAAACAGTGTTCTGAACCACATACCCAATCGGCAGAGGGGGCAAAATAACAGCATAATCCTGGGGCATTTCAATCTTGGAACGGCGGCTAAGCTGAGCCGCCGATGCCGCTCCGACGGAGCTCATGATACACACGTCCACACGTTTTCGCGACAGGAAGTGGAATCGGGCCACTCCAGAGAACGTTGTTCACTGTTCAAAGGGCAAGCTATTTATATATACCACAAACCGCTGCTGTATTTTCGGAATTACCAGAAAAGTGGCACAATGAGCGCATGTCGCCACATCGCGCAGGAGTGCCTGCTCTAATTTCTTACGCGTACTTTGCGCGGTAGGAGAAGGGGATCGACGCACCTTCGCGCGCCCTATCTCGCAGTGGCGAGGAGGGGAGGATCGTATGCCTTGGCAGGCCTCGAGCTTCACGTGGGATGATTCTGCTGTAGTTACCGGGCTCACAAATGTCACTGCATTCATTGCAGCATGGCATAAAATGACTATATGACGAACATATTTGACTATTCTTAACATTAAATTCATGACAATTATGCCATAAATGTCATGATTTACATTTCATGGTCTTTGCTCTTGCGGTGGTTTCGTTGCCATGTCATCCCCGCCGTGGTGGACGCCAGGCACCTGTCCTGCCATAGACTCGCAGCGTGCGCTGCGTTGCTGTGACGCATGCGCGTTTCAGAGCGTCCGGCGTCCATACGTCTCGAAAACAGGCAGACGCAGTGCTGTCATGGTAACGCATTGGTGCCATATGCAGCATGTCGCATTTCGCACCGGTTGCCGTCGGGCTGCGCTGACGGATGCTGGTCGCGCTGGTCGCACTTGGGGTCAGAGTATAGAGTGCTTGTGTTTTGATAACGTAGTGTTGCTGTGAACGTTACGTTAGAGTATATTGGGCCCTTCCTGATGCACTCGAGGTCGTTTCGCTAGCTCCACATGTGCCAAATTTGGTGTTACGTGACGTCAACGGATGACGAAGGTATATGACTGGTGCAAACATGATAATCATCAGACGCGTGTCATGTAAAAACATCACGACATACCACACTGATAGCGTGCTCGCGGTCGCTTCGCTTGCTCCAAATATACTAAATTTAGCATCACGTGACGTGAATAGATGACGAAAAAAAACGACACATTTGAACATGATAATCATGACACGGAAGTCATTTACTGCAGGATTTACCTCCAGCTAGTAACGTTGTGGTGATTTGAAAGTGGCATATCAGCCTTCCTAATTCGGGCTTCGCATATCATTGATTCCCACTGTACGTGATATCTGAATTTTTTTTACTTTTTGAATCGCCATTGACCGCAATAAAACGCCAATTTTCGTAAGCACATCAAGTGTATACTTTTTATACTGAAAGAAAATGCGGAAGGGCTGTGTAAAAAAAAACAGGCGAAAGCTCTTCCGACCACTTCGTACCGCAAGCGGTAAATGGCGTGTATAAATTGCTCACCGTTTATATGCCACCGCACACGTGACAAGTGGTATATTTCACTAAGGTGGCGTGCTGCGAAAAGAAAAATTTCTGTTCGGAATTCCCGTCTTAGAGGTGGACCGAACGACATTCTGATGAGCGTAAAATTATCTATATTGGAAGTTCACGTGTGTCTTGACGTCTTCATGCACAAAATTTTATTTCGGGGGAACCCTTTGCCAAAAAATGTTCCCAAAAGAAACGAAAAAGTGGCTGTCTTAGTTGAAAAGATGTCAGGTGGTCGCCTGAGGTGACCACCACGCAGTAAGGCTCTACTGGTCACTTTCGGTGAAATAATAGCGCTTCATTTGTATAGTCCTTAGCGTTAGCTACTGGTATATCGTGCTTTTCTGTACTACCAACATAGCAGAAAGAGCACATATCCAAATCTCTATAAAAACATCTCAGTTTGACGTTATAGCGCGCCTTGAAGACGTCATGTCACATGGAGGTGCATGGAAGTGCAAAAAAGAAGCGCCATCTTCGTCAGGCTGCCACGTTCTTTAAAATATCACCCAATTAAAAATACGACACTCGAGGCTCACGTCTTTCAACAGGAAACAATGAAAACGTGGTTGTCTGAGCTGACCACCATGCAGAAAAAAGATGAAAGGGGGCCATTTAACTGGCAAACCAGGAGCTACAAATAACATGGTTGATCTCTCCGTCGCAGTAATTGGTATAACACGAAAGCAAAATTTGTTTTTATAAAACTTGTATGTTTACTGCACTTTAATAATAGAGTGCTTGCCCACTATCTCCTAAAGTTTCAGGGCTAATTAATAAACGTGATTGCATCGACGTGGAAACTTAGTGATACATTTTCATTTTGAGGACTAATATCGCTGATCACTGATCAAACAAGCCCTTCTGGTCGTAGATATCTGTGGATGCTGTATCAGTTAACGGCGATAGGGTAATGAGAGGAAGCGGCGAGACAGCCAAGAGAGCCATCACTTAGGGCCCTCTGTACTGGAACCAAGGTCAACTACTCGCAGCATCTCAGAGTATTGCGCGTTCCCGCCAATAGAGTTCCATACAATATTACCTAGAAAGAAATCTGGTGCTCACATTGTGTACCCAATAAGAATTATGGGAAGCACAGGCTTCGGATTGAATTTCGTTAGCTAGGGAACTGTCTATAATTTCTTTTTTACACTTTTAGTTTCGTTGGTGGCAAAGCGTGGGTAGTGAAGTGCGCTGCAAAGCACTGAATAAGTGCCTTTGTTGTTCAAACAGTCTGAAGACAACTGAGTCTCAAATTAAATAAGGCTTTGGAACATAACAATACGTATTTCACTATTATGGTGAAGCGTCGTCCACTCACCACAGCGCATAGATATAGCCACCCGACAGTGGACCAGAGGGCGCGACGAAGCTCTTTAGGCTGCCTCAGCATTGTTGGTACCGACCGCCAGGGATACTAGAAAAAAACGAAACGCTCGCTGAACACAGCGACACGCTGAAGTGTCACTGCCCTTTTTGGCACGTTATCACAAAACGCTTCCTGGGCGCTTAAATAATCAGCCGTTACCCCTTGCTCACAATTTCAAAAGAAATATATGCACGTGCAAGTTCGGTTTTGCTGCATCTACTCGCTAGGCTACGCATCGGAAGACTCGGTTTTGCTGCGCCTACTCGCTAGGCTGTGTGTTCTGGTGCTACCATCAGATCTCGTAAACTGCATTGCCGGGAGCCTATAGCGTATTATGCCCGTGAAGAATATTACAGTCAGTTCACGTTTTTTTTTGTTAACGCGTCTTGCCTAAACTCAATTGAATCAACTGCAAAATGACGGCGAAGCTTAATAGACGCACTGTTACGCTCCTCTGACTCGACTTACAACGAAACGGGAGCTGCGTTCGAGGCAGATCTCTTCGTCAGAAGCACCTGGCACTGCAGCAGACGACACGTAAAGTGTTGACATTGATTTATATGTAGGATTTATTGTTTCAGAACCACCATATGATCATGAGAGAAGCCGTGGTAGAGGACTCCGACAATTTGAACCACTTGGGACTTTTCAACCACCACCTTAATTTGAGCACACTGGCCTACCGCATTTTAGCCTTTATCAAAAATGCAGCTGCTGCAACTGGGATTCGATCCCGTGACTGGCAGGTCAGCAGCCTAGTACCTTAGTCACGAGACCACCCTAGCAGGGTAAACCGTCAAGTGTTTCTCACTTGATGCTGTACTGTTACTCAAATAAATGAATGGTGCGCACTTTGGAGGGATAACAAGAATGTTTATTTTTAAATGTTGTAAAAAATAATTCATTATATCTAAATGCCAAACTAGGAACGCGAAGACGGAGCAACGCTATGCCCTGGAGGTCAAATTTGTCGAAGTTTCACTTCTACCTTATGATCGCGGGAATGTTTTCGGGGTGAAACTCCCTGTGCCGTGGGTCGTCGTAGTAGTAGGTAGCCACCTCCACGGCCGGACTAGAGGAGCGGCACGCACACACCTTTTTCAATTGAGGAGGAAAACCGCAAACATTAATCATATATAAAAAAGATAGTTGTTTCTGAAGAAATACCCTACATTGACAAGTATTCAAGTGTGCTCTTATATGGGTGCGCGCTAAAGAACCCCAGGTGGTCAAAATTTCCAAATCCCTCTACTACGGCGTCTCTCATACTACTAGGGTGTGTTTGGGACATTAAACTCTACATATCTATCAGTCAATGTTTTGAAAGCAAAAACACGGAAAGTGGATTGGGTTTCGTGTAGGTTGCATCACAGATAATCATGCAGAAAGGGTGTTATCTAACCAAGCAAGCAGCCTACGCTAGTATACTGGTTATTCCAGTGTGTCGGTAAGCACAAAAACAATGTTCACTTTTTTCGGACGCCTGAAACTACGGATTCTTCAGTCCTACCGGTCGTTTCTGCTCACCCCGCCTCTCACTATGGCTTTTAATCACGCTTTGTGAATACTTACGTGTACGTTCTATAGAATAACTTGAAGTGTTCAGCAATGCGCTTAGGTGACGTAATTTTACTCTGATAGACTGAACGAAAATGAAGTCGAAAGGGAACATGTGCGCCAACGAGCCTTCACCCGCCCTCCCGGAAATAAAGATAATGTTTTTGAGTAATTAACTGGAACTTTTTGACTCGCGGCAGATTCTTTTTTCCTTTCACACCTATGTGCTCGTAATGGTTTTTTTTCTTGTTTTCAGCTATATTTATAGGTTTATTAAATTTACACACAGTTGTTCGTGAGCGCTTGTGTCGTGTGTTAAATCTTTCTTTCTCCCGTTTTTTGCGCTGTTACCCTTAGTATTATGTACCAACTTGCCCTTCAAGAAACCCTTCCGCGATTCTGTTTATTGCTGCTATTGGTACACCATTAAACCGGAGAACCATTAAAATTAGTTTAGAGTATATATCATAGCAGTTTATTGCAAAGGATAAAGTTGATGCAGCTACAGGGCCCGAAGTTTTAGAAATAGCAGGCGTCGAATTATTTTTCTGCTTAACCAGCTTACGTAGCTTGATCCGACTATGCCTTCTATTTCAACACACGCAGCTGTGCTAATCAAATTAATTTATACACACTAGTTAAACGAAACGATGTTTCATGTTACATTGTGCTTTCATAAATTATCACAAGCGGATTTCAGCGGCTGTCACCTGCAGTAAAATAGTCGCGTCGTGATGAACTATTTATGATACGACACAGACATTTTACATTTGGTCTACGTTTCCGCTGTACAACTGCGTCTATAAGATACACCGGCTGTCAGCCAGAGTACGCAGTCATTGGAGTACGTTATCCATGGCGAGGGCTTCATCCTCCCGTAATATTACTCTTGCAGCCGTAGTTGCTCTTATTGTCACCGTTGTGCTAGAAGGGACGCATGGTGACGACCTGGAACCGGTTCCTGAGGCGCTCAAATTTTTGACGAGATTTCGAAGACCTGTAATTATTCCCTACCGGGGTGAGCCGAATGCCCAGTACTCACACGTTCGCTTATTACAAGCATCGAAGTTTCCGTCATGTATCACATCATTTATGTTCTCGATCCAAATTCTTTCATATAAAATAGCAGGTTTCTTCATTGTAGACAATGCAAGTTTCACGCATGTGCTTTATTGTCCATCGCTGATTCATATTGATTGCAGCTTTGTGCTGAATTGATTTACGCACTATTGATTTTCTAAACATTTACAGAACGCGGCATGTAGAAATATTGTTTTGATGCAGCGTGAGAACGACGATGGATACAGAACAACAAACAGACGCGAAAGAGCGGGACACGCAACTGAACATCTTATTTGGAGATCACATGACGCCAAACGAAAAAAAAACGATTCCGCATTGCACAGAAGTGTTAAACATGCATTGAAAAGTAACAAAGCGCATCACCTAACGGGAGACACACTGAGAGCATTGTTGGGCTCGCTCGGTAAGAGGCAACGAGGCGTCACTTACGGATGCATCACTGATTCGGGTAATGTGGAATACCTCTATCAGTTCTCCACTTTCTGGGAAAGATATTATCACTATCTTGCTGAAATGGCTGAAACAAGGTGGCAGCCTCACGTGTCACAGTGTGATGTTAGATGCGCAGCGTTAGGATTCTTGAACAAGTTTTGTACTCACATCGGCGAACGATAGTGCGTCGACTGCCCTGGCTCGTGTATGGTCGCCGACATGTAAATGAGATTTTGTGAACAAAAACGCACTTGCCGGGGCAAAAAGGAAGGAACATGCTTAATTACACAGTTACTTCTCTCATTGTCATGTCGCTTCATTTTGTTAAAAACCAGTGGGCATATTGTGGAAAGTTTTTGAGGAGCCAAGAACACATCCTACTCCATAGTTGTTGCCGAATTCGATCAAATTATAAGTGGCCAATATATACTTATAGTAGTACTCCTATGATTATCCTCGTTTAAGCGCTTTTCAATTAATAAGATGCATGCTTTTAACCAATTTAATCAACCTTTTTGGGCACGTGTATAGCACAAGGTGAAGGTACTCGCCGCTTTCTAGCCTCTTATTCGGTACTGCGAAGCGCTTCTCTTTGCACATTACATTGTTACAGCTGTTCCTGAGGTCGGGTTTGCAATGTCCTTTTTCCCTACCCTTCATTGGTTCGAGGAACAAGGGTGGACTATATTTTTGCGGCCTCAGAAAGTGGCGCCAACAAACATGTTTAGCCTGGAATGATGTGCTCAAATGCAAGAACTGTATATTCATTCTATTTATCAATCCAAGAGTGAAGTTCAAGTCGTTCCTGTATTCTCAAAAAGCTTCCAAATTCTCAATCACCTTCCTATTATTGACTAAATTTTAAAAGATAGGAGATAACCTCTGACCTACAGATACACCGTACCTGGCACAATTTCTTTGCTAGGAACTCGTGGTGGTCTTTTAAGTTATATTGTAGCATGTCCTAAATGCAAGTCACTCAAGGTATGAGCTAATCGCAATCTTCACAAACTTCAGATTTCTGTACATACATTTCATTCCTGCAATTAAAAGGTATTGATATGATAAAACGTTGAAGTCAGAGAAACAGTACACTTACATAACACATGTTAGTAAAAGCTTGAACACAAACTGATAACAGTGTTCAGTTACAGTGTTCAGATCACAGTGTTAAGTTCAGTCATAAACTGCATTGTTTTGATTCATTTGGTTTGTTAGAACGAATACATAAAATCTTCTAGGGAAATGCTGACGACATTGTAATGTCTTGAGTCATTGCTATAAGATATGAACTATCTTTTCTTAATTCTTTGACAGGAATTGATCAGTGAGGCTAAACGGGGTGATGATATTTTGTAGTATATTTACAGCACCAGTGTTGTTAGATGATACTGGCACGAGTGTTATTTCAATGTGCTTGTTTTTGAACCAGAAAGACTCTTAGCAATACTACCCCGCCATGGTGGTCTAGTGGCTAAAGTACTCGGCTGCTGACTCGCAGGTCGCGGGATCGAATCCCGGCTGCGGCAGCTGCACTTCCGATGGATGCAGAAATGTTGTAGGAACATGTGCTCGGATTTGGGCGCACGTTGAGGAACCCCACGTGGTCGAAATTTTCGGAGTTTTCCACTACGGCGTCTCTCACAATTATGTGGTGGTTTTGGGACGTTAAATCCCACATATCAATCATCACTCTGAGCAATACTCGGCGCAGATCACGTATCAGTGTTCGAGAACCTTCGTGTTTTTTAAAGATGACTTTCGTAAGATTGAGCATGGGATACGAACACTCAATATCATTTCAGAACTTGTGCGACCACAAGTGATAAAGCTGGATAGTTGGACGCACGAGGTATAAAAGACGGCCCGTTACAACGACGATCAGCTGATCGATGACCTAGGATCTGTCCGCCGCTATCAATGCTAGTGTGCATTACCGTAATATGACCATCTGTTTACCAGCCACAAGTTCAGCCAAATAAACAGTTTCATTTTAAACAAGCCTTCTCTTCGTTTGTCATATTCATGACTTCTTGACAACGCATTTCATTACCTTTAGGTTCGATTTCAACCCGTATGTGCTATGTTGAGGTCTCCTTTTGCTTTTGCGGTTATGTATCTTCCAAATGAATCTTTTCTTTGGCGATTCAGCACTCGTTCATGTCAATATGTCCTTTCCGTCTTCGCCGTTCTCGCGCTGTGAGCAAGCAGGCTACCGTGACAATTAGGTACCTTTAGTACTACCAGAGTAAATTTCCGAATACACTGTGCTGAGGAAAACAATACCTTCTAGAGAATTAGTTACGCGTATACGAAATTCTAGAAGTTTCTCTGGTCCCGTATTTCGGGAGAACCATGGCTCAGTTGTAAGCTTGCTAATTAAGTGCAATCGCTTAGAAAAAAACTGTTCAACCAAAATTCCTGCGGTAAGATAACTACGTTGTACCTTTCCAGCAGCCTGTATCCACGGTTCTCACAAAGAAAGATTTTCTACACTATTATTTACAATTTAACTTTCTTAATTACCAACATTCATGGTAATTTGCATCGGCCAAAATTGATGTATTTATTAAGAGGCTGCTAGCAAAGTTGGACATTTGGCATGTACTTACAAGATGTTCTTTCGTGTATTCTTTTGTCGTTGGTTCCAACGCTGTCAAATTAGCGATTTCCTCAGTTTTAATGTGTTGTAAAACTCAGAAGCCAGGTAGGAATAGTGAAAGTGAGACCGTAAAGCAATGTAGTTCCTTTCGCTTGCTTTCTGTTTGTATTTAAGCAATCAGCATACATATCACGCTAAGGCTGCGATCAGCCCTTTAGGCTGCTGCACGTGCCAATGAATAAATTTCGCTACTGGTCACCCTTGTGATAGATTACTGGTGTGAATATTATTCAAGCTCAGTCGAAGAGTGTGATCTTCCCCCATGCTTGGTTTAACAAATCTGTGTTACGCTAGAGTTGTGAGCAAAGAAAAATAAAATAAGGCAAATACCAGAAGCACAAATTAGGGAAAAGTTTTCTAGATTCGGCTGCTAATATACATATATTAAAAATCGACTGATTCATAAGAAGCATTTTGGCTCACAAAAATAAATGCACATCCCAGACAACAGCTAAAATTCAAAACGTTTCATCTCTGTGGATATCTCAACATATAGCTGAAATGACTGCACCATAACTTAAATCGTCCAGTATGAATACAAACCATAGCCATTGCATAGCACGTCGTAGCACCATCAGGCCATTATAACAAAGTTGAGATTACCCTAAGTGCAAGCAATTAGGAGCTAAAGTGCTTACGACTAGGTGCTATTGTTTCGAAAAAGTATGCTGACGCCCATGCGCGTCACGTTTAGATGTTATTACAAAACAAATATACATAAGGTTATATGTATAGGCATGATCATAAGCAGCACCTCACAGGTAGATTGTTGAATTATTTTAACCTTGTTGTATGCTTTCATGTACACAATACATTAAACTTATGAATGCTGTTGTACCTCATCTCAATTGAAATTCGACTGTCATTGCCGGTATTCGAATTCATTCCCTTAACCTTAGCTCAACAGCAATGATGTGTAGCAGAAAACTATGGCTTTAGAAATGAAAACAGCTATATCAACTTGAGCATATTTTACATATGAACGTAAATACGTACTGAAATATAATTTTTTTTCAGGTTTCTTGAAGATGAACCAAGGAAGTTCCAACCGACGAAAACCGTCGGTTGCCACTGGTCTAAATATCTTGGTGAGACAACATTTCATAACTTTCTATTCGATCACTCTTAGCCGCTTTTAGCCACAGTCTCAATAAAGTTGCCACCCCGCCATGGTGGCCTAGAGGCTAAGGTACTCGGCTGCTGACCCGCAGGTCGCCGGATAAATCCCGGCTGCGGCGGCTACATTTCCGATGGAGGCGGAAATGCTGTAGGCCCGTGTGCTCAGATTTGGGTGAACGTTAAAGAACTCCAGGTGATCGAAATTTCCGGAGCCCTTCACTACAGCGCCTCTCATAATCATATGGTGGTTTTGGGACGTTAAACACGACATATCAATCAAACCAATAAAATTGCCGTCCCTTTGGCGCACTCTTATCGGCACACTCGCATTAGCGTTGATAATAACGGTGAGCTTATGTCATCGTTGTTGCTGCCACGTTGTATGGAAAGTCTAAATCAATAACAGCGCACCGCGGTGCGTATGTTCTACGTGAAGAGTCGGCAAAGCAGCGGCCCAAAAGCAGCCCACGTGGCAGTGTTATGCTGCTCCCTGTACAAAATCTTAACCCCACCCGTGCACTTGTCATGCCGCATCCACTTGGGCTGTTATAATGTACATGGGCCCTCTGCGTAGCAGTCAGGTATCCTACCACAGTTTCATGATAGTTCTTGAAATTGATTTGAAAAGATGCGCTATACAGGTGCCATGTCGGAAAATAAATCCTGTTAATCCACACGATAGCATTCCAAAACGGAATAACAACAATCAGCCATAACACCGTGCTAATTGCACAATGATTGCGTGGTGTAATTCTTTTCAACCACCGCAAAGTGCTCAGTGACAACTCTTTATCGTCACCAGGCACACCCAACATCAAAAAAGAGCACATATTAACTCACAAACGTGGAGCCCGTGCCATGCACCGAAAGACGACTAATAGTGGAATGAATGCCCGCATAGTTAAAAAAAACTATGATTTATGGCGTAGTGGACACCTTGCAGAAAGCTAAAGCATCAAGCAGAGTTGAGCTTGTTCTTGTCTGAAGATCAGCTCATATTTCAGAATATTGGAATCATCAAGAAAACTTTTTCTGGTGCACCCACATATTCTTGTATTCTTTATTAATATCAAGCTCAGCCATCAAGGCTTGCCTGTTGGATCATGGCTGTCTCTCTCCGATAGGTGTTCACTTCATCCGGCGCGCTAGTGTAAAATTAATGAAAATGAAATGATAGTAAGCAGCTGCTTGATAGGCACTATTAAAATTGGCGGTGATGTTTTCATTGTATGTCACTCACAACTATTTTAATAATTCCCAATGGTTAGTAAGCCAGCATTTGTCTATTTTTGTACAATATGCGTTTGCCTGTTGCTATTGTAATTTTAGAAGCTGTGCAAACTTTTATTTACTAATACATATACTCCAGGATATTAGTAAAACATTCCTTGACGTATACGTAAATAAAACTAGTTCGGGCATCAAAACGTCGAATCACTAACCTGCGCAAGTTATTAAGTAGCACGCAAAGCGAATTTGACATAAGCTGTCGCTATGCTACTGTAGTGCACTTTACGTTTTAACATTGTGATAAAGCTCCTGACAAGGTGTGCCATCGCTTACTACTTCTCAAACGTAGTATTTTTAACATAGACCTAAACATTATGAACTGAATAGAATGTTTTCTAACGAACCAAGCTCAATTTGCAACTGCTAGTGATGTTGCATCTCCACGTTCTTACGTAAACTTAGGCGTCCCTAAAGGCTCCGTCTTGGGCACACTGTTGTATCTCATTTAAATATTCACTTACCTACTGATGCTAATAGTTACGATAAACTCATTAGCTGACAACTGTATATTATACCATGAAAGAACTAACCAGCATGATAACTTTGTTTTTCAATTAGACATATATTATTATATAGTATATGAACCTGTTGCTCAGAATGGCTATTGTTCTTAAAACCGACTATATTCGAAATCATAGATTTCCGTGTCGCCGTGACTCATACACATCGCTCGTCTATGCCACCAATGACATCAAACTCGAGTATTTAACATCGTATGGATATCTCAAAATTCAGCTCCACAATAGCCTTTCTTCGCAAGTGCACATTGAAAACATCACTAATGTTGCCAACAGATCTTTAGGGTTCATACGCAGGTATTTTTACAAAACTTATTGTCATTTAAAGTTAATCTGTGCAAAACAATAAGAAGATCCAAGCTTAACTATGCTTCTTCTGTTTGAGGCCCCAGTCAAAAAACATTAACAACTATATTTGAATCAGTTCAGAATCATCCAGCGCGTTTCGTCAAGCCACACTACTCTCGCACAGCTAGCGTTTCGCTGATGAAATTGGACCTTAGACTAACAAAAGTGATATTTTAAAGAAAAATTTATCGTTCATAACTTTTTCACAAGTTCATATACCACAACAATTCACTGACCTGAGCACCTTCACACGTATCATTGCTTCTTGATTATCGATATAAAGTTTTCGTTCCTTTTTGCCCCACTAATGTTTTTTACAATCCTTTTTAACAAAACGAGCGCTCAGTCGAACCGCCTTCCCCCCATTATGACCTGCACCGAGGACCCTTGATCATTCACAGCTTTACTAACCAATTAGGTCTTCAGCCTGTCATAGCGTAGTTTGTTCGAACATGTATTTTCAATACTACTTTGTATTTCAATGTTGTATTTTTTATTTTATATTTTGTTTAGGCCACCAACTCTTTAACACTTTTACGTGCCCAGAGCATGAAATAAATGAAAAAAATTAAAATGAAAAGCAAATATTGGAGCGTGTGGTGGCAGCTGCCCGCGTCAGCGACGAGTTACGCCTAAGCGCCGTGCGCGCTGTGAGGAGTGCCCTTTTCTTATCCAATGCTGTCAGCCTCCAATAGCTTCCCAATTTGTACCACCTAAGTAGAATATATCCCGCACAATTGAAAGAAACATGTCAATCGTGTTCAGACTCACCGACACTAAGCCACATAACACTGCAGCGCACAAAAAGGCCCACACACATCGACAGCCCACACGTTACTAACCATCCGCACATGTTGCACAGGCAGTGGGTGGCATGGATTGCGGAAGAAGCGAAGCAGAACCAAATAGCTTTGCTTCATCAAGCCCACCAAGCCGCTCGTGCCAGTGGAGCCCTGGACTAAGGGTTCAACCACAACTGCCTGCATTTACATTTCTGTTTTTTTTTCCTGAAATAAAGTTTCTTTCTCCCCCTCCTGCTTCTACGCTTGTAAGCGTGACAAAGCCAGTGACCCAGGCGACGATACAGCACCGGAACCGGGGCTCCCTGCGCCTGCGCCTGCGCATGCGCGAAACTCGCAACCATTAGCCGCTAGTGGCGCCGAGCTGCGGCCAAATGCTCCGACGTTTCTTTTAACAGTGGGACGTCCATAATTTCTTGATGTTTGCTTGTTTGCCGCAAGCTTTCTCATTATGTAGAACACGGATGAATATATGACTTATTTCCACAGAACTAGCCCAGGGCGTTGTGGTGGCTGCTGAACCTGGTGTACGTGGTGAAGAAGGCTGACATTTGTGAAATGGTGGCTTGGCTGGCTGAGCGTTACGACACATCCAACGCAAAAAGGTGCCGTTCCAACGTGGGGAATGGTAAATAAAAGTTTTGCGTTTCAACCATAACTTACGTGTCTTGCTTTCAGTATAGTAAACACTGCGTATTCTGTATGTTGGCTTAAAGCTGCAATGCGTAGTTTTTGTTGACTATATATATTGATACGTGTATGAAACTGTCACCTAGACACAGCTGAATTGGCACCCAAATGAAGAAGACGATAACGTGGTTGTAGTGGGTTAGACTCTAGAGCTTCTCCCGTTGGCCTGCATGACTGTGCGCTCTTTAAGCCGTTAGCAAGACCAGCTCTCGGTGAATAAATCTTCCCCGTAACATCTTTTGGTGGAAGGTGCGGGTTCTTCACACAACCCGGCTCTGGAACTCCGCAGTGGACGCCAGCTTTCTCCAGCCACGATGCCTGAAACTGGCACTCAGGCCCCATCTTCTCGACCCTGGCACGTTTTCCGGGACGGACAGCACGGACGTCGAAGAATGGCTCGCATTATTCGAGCGCATCAGCAAGCACTACAGGTGGGACGAAACGCTTATGCTGGCAAATATTCTGTTCTACCTAAGGGGTACGGCACGCGCCTGGTATGAGACGCATGAAGAAGAATTAACCAGCTGGGACACATGCAAGCAAAAGCTTCGCGATTTGTTCGGTCGGTCAGTTGCTCGTCAGATGGCAGCCAGGCAGGACCTCGCGTCGCGTGTTCAATCATCGACGGAGTCGTACGTCACGTACATCCAAGACGTACTGGCACTGTGCCGGAAGACGGACAAAAACATGTCCGAGGCGGACAAAATCAGCAACGTGTTGAAAGGCATTGCTGATGATGCTTTCAACATACTAATGTGCAAGAACTGCACCACTGTCGACTCCATCATATCCGAATGCCGACGATTTGAACAAGCAAAAAGCAAGCGAATCACCCACCACATCGCGAGACTACCAAACACTGCTGCGACTTCGTCTTGCGAGGATTCTGCAGCGCCCCGTTCACTTGCGCCTCCTGCCAATATCGCAAGAATTGTTCGCCAGGAGCAGGAAGCCATGGCACCCGCTTCCTATCAGCCCCCTGCGCAAGACCACTGGGCAACAGTCTCGCTTATTCAAGCCGTCGTACGCCAGGAGTTTGCTAACCTGGGCGTCCAGGTTCCCCAGCCGCAGCCCATTAGCACTCCTGTCCACAACGCTGACCACCAACCACTCTGCCCCACTTGTCGCTGCGGCAGCTTCGACTCCTCGGTTTACACCACGCTACCGAAATCCATCTGTGGCGTACGCACGATGATAGACCCATCTGTTTTTCTTGCTCTCGGGTTGGGCACATCTCCCGCCATTGTCGCAACAGGGGGTATTTCCGGCCAAGCTTTCGTAATGTCGACCGCCGTCAGGACCGTGGACACTATTCGCAACTCGGTTTTTCGGATGACCATAATCAGGACTCTTCAGCCCGCCGTTCATCTCCACGCTCCGAACCGTCCTACGCTGACGTCGTCGCCCAAAGAACCTGGTCAAGCCGCTCGCCGTCACCTCAGGGTCGGCCGTCACGCTCCCCTCAACGCCGCCGCTCTCCGTCACCGGCTTATTCTGGCCATTCCCCGGGAAACTGACGAGTGCAGCTCCTGGAGGTGGCGCTGCGTTGACGACTCGGAACGAAAACCCTCAACCGGCTACAATTTCAAGACGCAATTTACTTCGGGTGTTCGTTGATGGCCACGCCGTTACTGCTCTAATTGACAGTGGTGCCCAAGTATCTGTTATGAGTTCTACACTTCAATCTCGCCTGAAAAAAGTTCTCACACCAGCTATGTTCTCTACTGTTCGAGTTGCTAACGGAAGTCGAACATCGGTACTTGGTATGTGCACTGCCCGCGTTACTGTTGCTGGCCACCACACTTCCGTTCTCTTCGCAGTCCTCGATGCTTGCCCACACGACGTCATCCTTGGAATTGACTTCTTAACCACCCACTCCGCCCTCATCGATTGTTCTACCGGTATCGTACGGCTCGAATTGCCTTTGCGCTCCGATTTCACTCCTCCAAGTCGCACTCGGCTACGATCCGTGGAGTCTCTACGGCTACCGCCCCAGGCTGCTATGTACCTTCCTCTGTCGCCCTTCCCGTCCGTTCCTGATGGAGATTATCTGGTAGCTCCCCTCATTGATTTGACCCTTACGCACCACATCGCACTACCACATACTATAGTGATTGTTGCTAACAACACGGTGCTACTTCCAGTTCTGAACTTCTCTACGTCGACCCAAGTTCTTCCCCAAGGCATCACTTTAGCCGATCTTTCCACCCTTGATGAATGTTCGATTTGTTCTTTTACACCTGACACTAATACCATGGCGAAACCTGTCATCACGTCGCAAAATAAGGCGTATCTCCACAAAATGATATCCAGCGACCTCTTACCTTCCCAAATTGCGGCGCTCCGGGGTGTTCTGTTTTCTTACCTGGATATCTTTGACGTCGACGACCGTCCCCTGGGCCGCACAAGTGCCGTAACCCACCGCATCGACACCGGCGACGCCAGTCCACTCCACAAACGCCCTTATCGCGTGTCGCGTGCTGAGCGCCAAGTAATACAGACGGAGGTCGAGAAAATGCTCAGTAAAGACGTCATTGAGCCGTCATCGAGTCCTTGGGCCTCCCCTGTGGTCTTAGTTAAAAAGAAGGACAACACCTGGCGCTTTTGCGTCGACTATCGCCACCTGAATCGGATCACCAAGAAGGACGTTTATCCTTTACCCCGAATTGATGATGCGCTCGACTGCCTCCACGGTGCCAACTATTTCTCGACCCTTGACCTTCGATCCGGATACTGGCAAATTTCGGTCGACGACCGCGACCGCGAGAGGACAGCATTCATCACACCCGACGGCCTTTACCAATTCAAGGTCATGCCTTTTGGGTTGTGCAATGCCCCGGCAACGTTTGAACGTATGATGGACTCTCTTCTTCGCGGTTTCAAATGGTCGACCTGCCTTTGCTATCTGGATGATGTAATAGTTTTCTCGCCCTCCTTCGAAAGCCACCTGTCTCGTCTCTCGGCAATTCTTGACGTTTTTCGTTGCGCTGGTCTTCAATTGAATTCGTCGAAATGTTCATTTGGACGTCGGCAGCTTAAACTACTCAGCCACCTTGTTGACGCCACTGGTGTTCAACCCGACCCGGACAAAGTCCGTGCAGTCCGAGAATTCCCGGTTCCGCGTTCCACACAAGAAGTTCGCAGTTTTATTGGGCTCTGCTCATACTTCCGCCGCTTTGTCTTCAACTTCGCGGATATTGCTATGCCCCTCACGGATCTCCTCAAAAAGAATGTGGCCTTCTCTTGGGGAAGGGACCAAGAACATTCCTTCGCGTCGCTAATTACCGCCCTCACCTCACCACCTGTGTTGGCTCATTTTGATCCAACGGCTCGAACAGAGCTTCGCACCGATGCAAGCGGCCATGGCATTGGTGCTATACTCGCTCAGATACAGAATGGCACCAACCGTGTGATAGCCTACGCTAGCCGCCTTTTGTCGCAAGCGGAACAAAATTATTCTATAACTGAGCGCGAATGCTTAGCCCTCGTTTGGGCTATCGCGAAATTCCGTCCGTACTTATACGGACATCCGTTCGCAGTCATCACAGACCATCATGCGCTTTGCTGGCTGTCGACGCTTAAAGACCCTACAGGAAGACTCGGCCGATGGGCTCTTCGATTACAGGAGTACACGTTCTCGGTTGTTTACAAATCTGGAAAGCTGCACAGCGATGCTGACTGCTTATCCCGGCACCCCGTTGATCCACCTAGCTCCACTGATTTGGAATCCGATGCCTGCGTTTTAGCCATCACTGACTTTTTGAACGTGGCTGACGAACAGCGCCGAGATCCATCGTTGCTCACCATCATTGACCGCCTTCAATCGCGTCATGCTGACCCTTCTCTTAGCAGATACCTGCTTCAAGACAACATTTTGTACCGCCGCAACTTACACCCCGATGGCGCGGAACTTTTACTCGTCGTACCACATCACCTGCAAAAGGAGGTTCTGCGACAATTCCACGATGCTCCAACTTCTGGACATCTAGGAGTCTCCAGAAGTTACGACCGCATTCGACGACGAGTATTCTGGAAGGGTCTGTACCGCTCTGTTCGCCGTTACGTCACATCTTGTGACCTCTGCCAGCGCCGAAAGAAGCCTACGACTCCCCCTGCCGGTCTTCTTCAACCTATTGAAGTTCCAGCCGAGCCATTTTATCGAGTGGGGTTGGACTTGCTAGGTCCCTTTCCTACTTCTACAACTGGAAATAAATGGATTGCAGTGGCCACAGACTATGCCACTCGGTATGCAATCACTCGAGCGCTACCAACCAGCTGCGCAACCGACGTTGCCGACTTCCTGCTGTACGACATTATTCTCCAGCATGGCGCTCCGACTCACCTGCTCACAGACCGTGGTCGCTACTTTCTATCTCGTGTGGTTGATGACCTACTCCGATCTTGTGCTACCCGTCACAACTTCACCACATCTTACCACCCTCAGACTAACGGCCTTACGGAGCGCCTAAACCGCACATTGACGGACATGCTTTCCATGTACGTATCTACCGACCACACTGATTGGGACATAGCTCTTCCGTTCGTAACCTTCGCCTATAACTCGTCGCGTCATGAAACAGCGGGCTACTCCCCTTTTTATCTACTCTTCGGACGTCATCCCTTACTGCCCTTCGACACACTGCTTTCATCAGACCACCCATCCTCCACTTCGTACGCTCAGGATGCGATCTCCCGGGCCCTCACGGCACGCGCGGTAGCGCGCGCTCGGTTATCGTCGTCGCAGACAGCACAGAAGTCCCTTTACGACCGTCGACATAGAGATGCCGTTTTTTCTGTGGGATCTCTTGTTCTCTTGTGGCTCCCGTCTCGACGTGTTGGCCTCAGCGAGAAACTACTATCGCGATACGCCGGGCCCTACCGAGTCATTCGTCAGGTCACACCTGTGACCTACGAGATTTCCGCTACCACAAACTCATCAGCTGCTGCACCCAGAACGGAAGTAGTCCACGTTTCTCGTCTCAAGCCCTACAACGCCGACTCGCTCATTTAACAGGCACCGAGACGGTGCCTTACGGGCCGGGGTGATGATACGTGTATGAAACTGTCACCTAGACACAGCTGAATTGGCACCCAAATGAAGAAGACGATAACGTGGTTGTAGTGGGTTAGACTCTAGAGCTTCTCCCGTTGGCCTGCATGACTGTGCGCTCTTTAAGCCGTTAGCAAGACCAGCTCTCGGTGAATAAATCTTCCCCGTAACAATATATACTGAGGTTTGGTTTTTATGGAATATTTCCTTCCTGTCTGTCATCACTAGCCAAGTGTTTTCAGATGTCGTCATAAGCATGACGGGGCCCACTGCCGGGAAAAGACCTCTCCCTTGATCCGCCAATCAAGCCAGTCATGCGTATTCTGCTCTCACTTTACACCTGCAAACTCCTATAGGGAGCGCTGTTAAAAGATGCGAACACAGGTCACACGCGGCACCGTAGTTGTCCGCCATCGGCGGTGTCCGGAACCAGTATCCAAAAATAAAAGAAACGTTGTAAATACAAAAACTACTATTGACACACTAAGATTTGAACTCGGGTCCACTGAGGCCCAGACAAATATTCTACCACTAAGCAGCGTCAGCATTTGGAACTCGATTCCAAAGTGGCCCTAGGCAGGATTGATATCAGGGAAAGAATTGCATTGATATGAGTAACACAGCGTTTTTGAACATCAACGGAACGACCAGGCATTACACAATGCGAATTTTTCAACAAGTGGGTCGTCCAATGCGATGGAAAAATTTTATTTTATTCCTGCAGGACACGTTTAGCATGCAGTGGGCGTCTCCCACGTAGGGACCAACAGGGAGCACTTGGCGGTCGCTTGCTTCAAAGTTTTCGACAACTTGTTTTTGATCACCTAATAAGCTTGTCCCATACCCACATCACCCAAATATGATCGTCGTCGGCCACTGCCGAAAAATAAAACGCACTAAATTCCCAAAAAGAGTGCAGTGCATATCACGCTTCAGCGAAGAGTGACGAAGATATAGCTTAGCGCATTCTGACCTACTTCACGGCATTTGGGATTATTTGTGGTATAGTGGGTACTCAGCAGTGTGCTTGTAGCATTTACCCGAAGAGTGTTTAGAAAAGGCCATAAAAGGCTGCTCTTCTAGCTTTCCTTGTGACTGTGCTGCTAGTTCCGCGCAGGCCAGGTGTTTTTTTAATCTGTTCAACCCACCTAAATTTCTTTTCCCCTCGTGCGTTTGTGTTCCCTGGGAAATCTACTCATTTACCTTTAATGACCAGCGGTTATCTTGCCTACGTACTGCGTGCCCGGACCATTTCCATATTTTTCTTGATCATTTCAGCAATGATATGCTTAAACGTGGTTTCTTCTCTGACCCACTCAGTTATCTTCTTCTTAAGTTTCCTCCTATCACACTTGATTGATATGTGAGGTTTAACGTCTCAAATTCACCATATGATTATGAGAGACGCCATAGTGGAGGGCTCCGGAAATTTCGACCACATGTGGTTCCTTAACGTGCACCAAAATGAGAGCACACGGGCCTACAGCATTTCGGTCTCCATCAGAAATGCAGCTTCTGCAGCCGCGATTCGATTTCGCGACCTGCGGGTTAGCAGCCGAGTACTTCAGCCACTAGACCACCGCGGCGGGACCTCCTATCATATTGCTTTCCGTGGTTCGCTTTGTCATCTTTAATGTAAGCTTAACACTCCTTTTATGCCTCCAGGTTTCTGCACCGTAATAAGTACAGCTGTTATATACTTTCCTCTTGTGGGCTTGTGGTGCATTGCCATCCATGATTTAAGAATGCTTGGCGAATGTGAGCAACACCATCCTTTTAAATGCGAGCATTTCTTGGTGAACTTCGGCAACATTTATCTATCTATCTATCTATCTATCTATCTATCTATCTATCTATCTATCTATCTATTTATATATCTACGCACCTATGTTTGGGTGCTCTCGTGGTCACTTTTTTACTTCGGCGTGAACCAAAATTAGCATGAGAGGGCAAAATGGTTCGAAGATTATGACGCACTGGTCAAGACACGAATAATGGCACAATCCCCTCGCGTAAGTCGTCAAACACTTCCCGCCGTATAATGGCACATGACCTCAGGTGGGTATGTGCCGCTGGTATGCGGGTATGTGCCACAGGTGATTCACACATAATGCTATCCAGGAACGACGAGAACACATATGGAAAATATGAGCCTTCGCCGCGGTCGCGGTATCATCCGCGCAGCAGACTCTTAACTCTGCCAAGATCTTCACCCGAAACCCCGAAGTAGCGGAGCAAATAGCTATAGCTATAGTTATGCTCGAGAGCAAACTGGAATTCATCTACAGTGACTCAAGGCCAGCCATAAAAGCTTTCGAACGCAGGGTCATCTCCGATCAGGCGCTACGTATCCTGCGCAAAGCGGATCCGAGTGCACTGAAGCACCATACCGTCATCCGGTTCCCCGCCCATCTCGGCGAGGTGCCGGGTGCCCTATCCAACCCCAACGAGATCGCCCATGAGGCAGCGCGTGCACTTACCGACCGCACCGCCACAGGGCAACTCCATCTTGCTGGGTTAGATACCAATCGGGATGCACCAATTACGTATAATGAAATAACAAAGCACTTTTACATGGAACGCCGCATTTTTCCACACCCACATCGGAAACTTAACCAACCGCAGGCATTAACCCTACGCCTATTGCAGACACACACGTACCCAAACCTTGCCACGCTTCACGTTTATTATACTCATGCATACCCCAGCGACACATGCCCATCATGTGGACACACAGCGACACTCGCACACATGCTCTGGGATAGTAGAACAACTCCTCCCGTCTCTGCCTCAAGTAAGTGGGATAGGTCCCTCAGGAGCTCACTTCTCGCCGACTAGCAATGGGCCGTCCAGCAGGCCCACAAAGCGGCCACCAGGTACTCCCTGTCGGTCTCTTCGTGAGAGACGCCCGCTACGCGCTAAGCGTGTCCTGCAGGACTGAAATAAAGTTTTTTCATTCCATTCCAACGTTAAGGAATACCCGACATGACATCGTTATCGTTGACCCAACGAATGCAAAGAATAAATGTCAGGGTCCCAGCTGGAATCAAACCCAAGAATTCTGCTTGGCAATGAAGCATTGTACTATGCCAGGTCTCTGTACTACTTTTGAAAAAGACACTAATCTTCATGAAACGTCATTAGTGATTGTAGTACTGTTCATCATTTTATAAACGTTACATATTAACTCCTTTCATACAGCCGTCACGTCGGGTTAACGCCAATAGGTTGATTTGTGTAGCAGTTTCTAGGGCCAGCATCCTCGCGAGCATCAGTGTTTCATGTCAGTTTCTGGCGTTGCTAATAACATGCTCCACTTAGCAACGTTGCGCAAGAGCAAACAACTGGTTATATAAACATCCGCAACTCTTCAACATGTGCCTGTGTGTGCAACATCTTTACATATAGTTATCGTCATTTCATACGTGTCACCTAATAAAAAAATGGCAAGATGGTCACCTTTCCTCCGCATGCTTCGAATAACGTTGATTCCCAGGCACGTGCGATCTGCCAAATTTTTTCTTCTAGTCACTTCATTCTCACGTCTCGGCTAAGCGGTTATTATCTGTCTTCATTAAACATATTCATTTACCACCTCCAACGACTCTCCACTTCTCACAAACCGCTGCTTTCTTGCGAGATTCTTGCAAAATACTTTTGCTTTATGAATATTAAATTTCAGGCCTAGTTTCCTGCTTTCAAAGTTGAGCTCTGTAATCTTGAGCTGTAATTCTTCCTCTTAGTTACTCATCAAAGCAGTGCCATCTGCAAATCACAGGTTACAAAGACACTCTCTATTAACTATATCTTAAACCCTTCCCAATCTAGGGCCATGAAAGCTTCCTGCAAGCACATGGTTAACATCATCGGAGAAGTCGTGTATCCCTGCGTACACACTTCTTTATTTGAATTTTGTCGCTCTCTTTGTGGAGTATTTGGTGACTGTGAATTCGATGGAGATTTCTTCGAATATGTTTACGTAGGTTTCATCGTTTCACTAATTCCGTAGTTCCTGCATCACTGCTGATGTATCGTCTGAGTAAAAGTTCTTTTTGTAATCTATGAAGGCTATGTATAGGGGTTGGTTGCATTCCGCAGATTTCTCTATCACCTGATTGATAGTATGGACGTGTCCTAATGTGGAGTAGCCTGCACGAAAACCTGCTTGGTCTTTGCGTTGATTGAAATCTAATGTCGCCCTAATTATATTAGCTACATTTTGGTTAGACAATGGAAAACTGATCGGTGCATTATTTTTCAAGCCCTTGACATCTCCTTTCCTATAAGTTAAAATGATGCTGGCGTTATTTAAGGTTCTTCTAGCCTTCCCGTTCAAAGCCACTTAGTATGTGGCCAGTTTTTCTAACAAAAATTTTCTGCCATCTATCAGCATGCCCGTTGTTGCTTTATCCTCAGCTGTTGCTTTGTTCTGTGCATTCCTGTTATCACTTGCTTCCCCTGTTATTAGTTATAGGATGTCTAATTCCTCTGGCCCATTATTGCTTCTTACGCTATCGTTCTGGTTGTTTCCGTTTCTCCACAGCTCTCTGTACAACTTTTCCGTCACCTCACCGTCTTCATCATCATCCAGGTAGAACGTCTTGCTTGTAGACGTTCACACCTACAACTGCGAAACATGTGCTCTCGTAGCGTACCTACTCACAGTACCTTCGTTTACCTCTGCCACTCTGTACGTGCCAGCAGTCATCACTTCCGTTATAGCCGAAGGCACTCGGTGTTTCGCTTTCACTTTACTTTGGTGTCTCGTGTGCTAGAATGCCTCCTTTAAAAATACAACTTCGTGGATGTCATATATCATTGCAGGGTAATGCCAGTTATCCTTTGCTGCTTTACTTTTTGCTTGTTCTTCCGGTGAGTTTTGTCGCACAAGGTCAATTCGTTTTATTTGGACTTCGTGAACCGGTTCCCGGAGGCACTCCACTTTGGCATTCGCTTCACGAGTTCAACATGGTGGAAGCGGCACCGAAGTATTCGTTTCGAAAAATGGCAGCTGTCGTGCAAGGCTAGAACACGAGTTTCCTGCACCTGGTCGTGATGTAGTACCGAGTCCGTGCTGTACAAAATGGCTGCAGCTGCCGCCGACAACACAACCATTTGCACTTGTGTCTGTGATCGCGACGTGCAACAAGTACCACAGTGAACATTTTCCGGTAGACACATGTCAACCAACATAAGCGGCGCCGTCTTTTACAAATCACAGCCCCTACAACCATGGAGACAGCCAATTAGTAGCATAGAGATTGCACGACATCTGAACTCTCGTATTCTTTTCCGCGTCTCGTCACTGCTGCAGTTGCTGAAAAGTCACCTGCACGAAGACAACACCCAGATATCATCACCGTTAAGCCACTGTGAACTAGTTTCGGAAGTGCACGGTGAATTGAATGCACCTACAGTCTACTCATACCGCTGTCAAGGGTTGATGCCACAAAAGAACTTCCCCACATTGCGCATAATACCACAATTATACGTTAGAATCTTCCACAGAACTCCACATGACGCCCACAGAACATCGCAGCAATGCTCAAACTAGAGCTGCCATCAAACACTTCGTGACGGGACGCTACAATGCTATGTAGGTTGTGGGTAGGCATTGCTTCCCCGAATTCATCAAGTTATCGCATTGGCATGGCTGACTCTCTCAACTTCGATAGCTTCCATTGTGTAGAAACTCTCGATCGTGTCCTGTGTCATTGTACAGTTTGAAGAAAATCGCCATATTCTCCAGTGTGCCTTAAGGAGTCTCAATGATGGAGGCTCAATGATAAGGAGGCTCAATGAGAGAGCGTGGCCTTCAAGTACTTTAGCCCAGAAAGCCACACGAGCCTTTCTACAATCCTTCAGAGCAATAACACTGCGTGACTGTCTGTGAAACCTAAACTGTGTCTGTGGCGTGTGTGTTATGTGTAATTTGTTTCTTCTCTATTCTGTCGCTCCCTTTTAATCCGCCATTCCCCGGTCCCCCGCGTCGGGTAGGAAACTTGACATATTCTAGTTAACCTCCTACCTTTCTGGTATATTTTTTCTTTTCTCTTCTTGGAGCTCACTAGGGTTTTTACAAGCGTTTTGCTCATTCATTTCTGCTCTTTGCAGAGCTAACCCATAAAAACTGGCTTATAACCATGTAGCACTTCGTAATGGGTCTTTCTGGGGCTTTTCCTCACAGCTTTGTTTACACTGCCCTCAACATATTTGAGGTTTCCATCTTGATTTCGGTGCTCCGTGTTCTTATTACCGTAGTGATTACGGGCAACACAGTTCCGTTCATTCGTTGGACTTGTGCGTCAGCTTGAGGGTGGCATAACGAGTTCAGAACGTGTTCAACACCTCGTGCAGAACAAAACTCTTCGAAAACTCTTGGAGTGAAACAACTACCTCGATTCGTAAAGAAGGTTTTAGGGAGACCTCTCTCGAGGATGAACTCCTCGTTTACACGCAGTACACACTTAGTCAATGCATCCTACGTAGGGAAAACGCGCACAAGTTTTGTGAAGTTGTCAATGACTACCAAACGATGCTTATTTCGTTTCTTGCTACAAACGGACCAGTGTGGTCGATGTGCATTGCCCTAAAACAGTGCTTGCCAGAGCGAACAGGGTTGAGTAGCCCTTCCTCTTTACTACCAGAGACGTGTCACATTCCTTGAGCTTTCTTTCGATTGTTTCTCTTCCTTCGGCGTTGGTCCAATGTGCTATCCGGGTGCTATTCGACGTGCATCTTTAGTTATGTCATGAAAATCAGTTGCGCTGGAGTTATCGCGGAGCACCCTCGAGATTCGTTTAATAAATATAGGAATCATGAATGTTGGGACTCTGTAACAGAGGCTTCAAGGTTCATGTCAGAGCTTCGTTTGAGTTTTCTTGAAGTTTCCACGTGCTGCTTTTTCACCACTATTTCCCCTTGCTCTGTGTCATCCGGACTTGAGATTCGCCCAGAAGCTTCTAGTACCTCTGCTGGTGTAACTCGTACAAACTGGTGACGACTTCCATCCGTAGAAAAAAGTAATTCAGCTCACGGCGTCACTTTGGCATACGTATTCCTCCTTGACGCTCAGCTGCAGTCCCTGGTCCGCACCCATGATAGAATTGGCCTGACGCACAGTCTCACGCTCAGAGTAAATTTTAATTCGAACTCGGTATATTTTTCGGACCATGTTCTTCTTGGCGAAGCAAAGCCGGGTTCGTTGCTTCGCTAGGATGATCACCGCCATGTTCGTGACTTTTTGCCGGAGGAAGACGCCTTCACCGTTGGAAATTTTCTAGTACAACCTAATGTACACAACTTGTTACAGTGCAAAACGGAAGCAAAAACTATTACCGACAGTGAGGCCTAAAGTAGTCTATCGGTTTCGACCCGACAGGCTCTCCTAGCAGCAAAAGACTGCTCGTCTTTTGCCAGGTGCTCCTTTGATACCCCCGTCCTCGTTGCCCGGGGCACTCGTCGACACCGGACAAGCAGTTTCGTGAAAGGAGCAGGGGAGGCAGAGGGAAGTGCGACGCCGTTTCTCGGGATTGTGTCAAGCAAGTAATGAAAGGGATACCACGCTGGGCCGGCTTCGTTTCTTGGAAAGACGTGTTACCAAGGAGGAGAGGGGGGCATGTCACGCCGAGGGTGACCTTACACTCAGTCTCACCATTTTCTTTGTCGCTGTCGGCTAGGGTACTTCACCTTCAACGATCCTCGCTGTTGATGGTGCTGCGCAACTCTTTAGGCCTGAGATGTCAGTTTCTTCCGGGGGAACGCACACTCCCAGCGCTGCTTGAGACATTATGAAACAGTTTTACTACACAAAAATAAACAAACAAGAAAGTTGACACCAAAAAAACAGTCACTCAAATTTGCCGCACAGGGTTCATCGCACACACAGCATCCGCCGAACTACGCAATGTCTTTCACGCTTGCACACACACACACATCTGCACTGTAAGACGGACGCGCACACAGTGTACTGAGGCTAGACTTGAGTCATTCACCAGTAGTCATGGCTCATAACATAAGTGGCGCTAGCTACTGGCTAAGCAGTTAACACGCGTTTAGAGCCACAAATATAATATGATGCGTAATCCTGAACTCCTGTGCTCTTCCTCTTAATACTTGCTCAGTAATTGGAATTTTGCGCATTTTATGCCTGTCGTTTTTATATTTAGCTTAAATAGTGCTCTTAGAATTCTATGATCACAGTAGGGGATCTTGCCAATTACCTCAACATCCAGCAAAATGCCCGGGTGATCACACATATTAGGTGTATTTCATTTTAGTTTGGGTGTTTGCATTCTGTCATGTTCATTTACGGTTAGTCCATATTCTGTGGACAGTATTCAAGATCCGTAACTTATTACGTTCTGCGAACGCAACTAATAATTCCTCTCAAGTATTCTTAGGGTCAATGCCATGTGTCTCCACTACACGGTCTCTGGCCTGTTTCTTGCCCATCCTTAAAACAGCCAGTTTGTCTAGTTTCTATTTACAGTGTAGGCTATTCGGAGAACGGGGGCAGGAAGCCACCTTATTTGTTTTTTCCCCGACCGTAACAAACAGCACTGCTGTACGAAGAGCCTGTTCGTCATTGTGCTTTCAAGAACTTAAATTTGGTACACTTTAAAAATCTTTCAGCTTTGCACGAGAGCAAGTACAATGTCTTTTGCGTATCTTATTGGTGGAACTGAGCATACGTCCTTTAAATAAGAACCAAAGCTTCAATCTGCAACCACACGTCCTATAGGGAACATGAAAGCCTTGACAGAAATAGCGTATTAGGCCTCTACCATAATTAACGCTGCTTTTATTTCCCAATTATACATTTCACGAGCAACAACACGAATCAAGGTGGACGATTGGGCGAGTTGGTGATTCATGATCGACGTATGTAACTGCGCGGTAGTAAACACGGACGACAAGAAGATACAAGGACAAGCGCAGACTATCAACTGAAGGTTTATTTTTCACAAACCACATATATATGACTGAAACAGAAACAGAAAACACGAAAATCTACAAAAAATGATGACTTAGCACTTAACAATCGACAAAACGTGAACGTTTGACAAAAGCAGATTCAAGGACCATGTGCGCCACTTGCCAGATACCGTAGCTCTTTATCTAAAAGAGCTAACGACGGTTTGCTGACGCAGTGTTCTGGTTCCCGTGCCATTTTTTCCGCTTCGACAATCATACGGGTATGATCGTCTTTGTGCCTGAACATTACGACCGTGCTTTCGAACTGCGCAAGGCAGCCACACCTACTGACGTGCTGAGCTAAAAAACCTTCATTGCCAGTGCGCACATTGCGTGCGTGCTCGCGCAGGCGCTCATTTAGGCATCTCCCAGTCTGCCCGATGTAACACGCACCACAAGATAGCGGAATTCTATAAACTACATTCATGTCACATCTGACAAACTGGGTTTTATGCCTGACAGTGCAAGCTTGTTTGGGCCTATTGTTTACACATGTCATTTTGGCTAGCTGAGAGAGCTTGTAAGGTGCCGAAAAAACGACCTTTACGCCCATGCGCTGTCCGAGCTTTTTTATCTTGTGAGATAGCTGGTGCTTGTAAGGGATTACCGCGACTTTGTCACGTTTGCTTTTGTCTCTGTCATTAGTGTTCTCTCTGCTTCTGGGCTTTTTCTTCTTTTTTATTGTTTCTGCCACAGAAATGAGAAGCGAATCCGGGTAGCCAGCTTCTTTCAGACGCTCAACTTGATTTTGGAAGCTTGTTTCCATCATATGGAAACATGATCTGTCCAGGGCATTAGTGAAGCAGGAGTTCACTATGCCTCTCTTAACCAATTTGCTATGCGCTGATTTAAAAGGCAAAAGCGGTTTCATAGCGCGAGGCTCATACATCCAGCATGCGTGATTCACGCTGAACAAAAGTCTCATGTCTAGGAAGCGAATCGAGTTTTTCACTGGGAGTTCATGGGTCAGTACGAGTGGACTCAAGCAGTCACTAAAAACTTCAATGACATCAGATGACAACCCCATTACTCTAGCAGATTCACACTTAAAAACCACCAAGTAGTCGTCGACGAACCTGAAAATCCTCACAACTTCCTGGCAACACAGCCGCTCTTTCAAGTTCCTGTCGAACTTCGCAAGCAACAAATCACTCAGAATCGGTGCAATCGAAGATCCTATTGACACGCCATTATTTTGATAAACATCACCGTTCCATTCTACATAGGTAGAGGTCAGATAGGTAGCTAGCAGGTCAAGAAAACTGCTAACACTGACACCAGCTGCATTCTGGAACGTTACGTGGCCCATTAGATCAACACATTCTTCTATGCATGAATACAAAGCGTCACGAGGGAGAGAATAATATAAATCTTTGATATCTATGGAAAAAGCACTTAAAGTGTAGTTAGAATACTCTTTGAAGAATTCAGTGACCACCCTTGAATTCCTGACTAGAAAGGGATCATTAATCTCTAAAAGTTTCAACTTTTTCTGCAAAAACATCCCTAAGGCGTTTTGCCAAGAACCCTTCTCTGTAACAATGACACGAAATGGCACGTCGACTTTGTGTGTCTTTGCCGAAAAATGCATAGAAGCATGCATGCCGAAAAATGCGTATTCATGCATAGAAGAATGTGTTGATCTAATGGGCCACGTAACGTTCCAGAATGCAGCTGGTGTCAGTGTTAGCGGTTTTCTTGACCTGCTAGCTACCTATCTGACCTCTACCTATGTAGAATGGAACGGTGATGTTTATCAAAATAATGGCGTGTCAATAGGATCTTCGATTGCACCGATTCTGAGTGATTTGTTGCTTGCGAAGTTCGACAGGAACTTGAAAGAGCGGCTGTGTTGCCAGGAAGTTGTGAGGATTTTCAGGTTCGTCGACGACTACTTGGTGGTTTTTAAGTGTGAATCTGCTAGAGTAATGGGGTTGTCATCTGATGTCATTGAAGTTTTTAGTGACTGCTTGAGTCCACTCGTACTGACCCATGAACTCCCAGTGAAAAACTCGATTCGCTTCCTAGACATGAGACTTTTGTTCAGCGTGAATCACGCATGCTGGATGTATGAGCCTCGCGCTATGAAACCGCTTTTGCCTTTTAAATCAGCGCATAGCAAATTGGTTAAGAGAGGCATAGTGAACTCCTGCTTCACTAATGCCCTGGACAGATCATGTTTCCATATGATGGAAACAAGCTTCCAAAATCAAGTTGAGCGTCTGAAAGAAGCTGGCTACCCGGATTCGCTTCTCATTTCTGTGGCAGAAACAATAAAAAAGAAGAAAAAGCCCAGAAGCAGAGAGAACACTAATGACAGAGACAAAAGCAAACGTGACAAAGTCGCGGTAATCCCTTACAAGCACCAGCTATCTCACAAGATAAAAAAGCTCGGACAGCGCATGGGCGTAAAGGTCGTTTTTTCGGCACCTTACAAGCTCTCTCAGCTAGCCAAAATGACATGTGTAAACAATAGGCCCAAACAAGCTTGCACTGTCAGGCATAAAACCCAGTTTGTCAGATGTGACATGAATGTAGTTTATAGAATTCCGCTATCTTGTGGTGCGTGTTACATCGGGCAGACTGGGAGATGCCTAAATGAGCGCCTGCGCGAGCACGCACGCAATGTGCGCACTGGCAATGAAGGTTTTTTAGCTCAGCACGTCAGTAGGTGTGGCTGCCTTGCGCAGTTCGAAAGCACGGTCGTAATGTTCAGGCACAAAGACGATCATACCCGTATGATTGTCGAAGCGGAAAAAATGGCACGGGAACCAGAACACTGCGTCAGCAAACCGTCGTTAGCTCTTTTAGATAAAGAGCTACGGTATCTGGCAAGTGGCGCACATGGTCCTTGATTCTGCTTTTGTCAAACGTTCACGTTTTGTCGATTGTTAAGTGCTAAGTCATCATTTTTTGTAGATTTTCGTGTTTTCTGTTTCTGTTTCAGTCATATATATGTGGTTTGTGAAAAATAAACCTTCAGTTGATAGTCTGCGCTTGTCCTTGTATCTTCTTGTCGTCCGTGTTTACTACCGCGCAGTTACATACGTCGAACAACACGAAGTCTCTTCCACTGAGGGGGAAGATGGAGTGTTAAAATGTGCATCCGCTCTGTTGATCTCCCTGGCTCTAGGGATGATAATGAAATGCCGTATATGATTTGCGATTTCTGAATTTCTCCACTGATAGTATCACGCCCGGATATCATATATCGGGAGGGAATTTTAGTGACATGCTTCATAGAAACTCGTTCGTATGTGAACTCCAAAAGCAAACAAATGAAGCAAAGACTACAGAAGAAGAAAGAAGGTGCTACCACGATTATTTTGAAGAACAAAGACCCTTCCTCTTCAGTGCTGGTCTTAGTAAAGTTCAATTGCATTCTTCGGGCTATGTGTTCATTTCACCCAGTTTCGAAGCTTCTGTACGCAGCTGCGAGAAGTTCCGGGTAATGTTGGTAGTTTTTTCTAATCGGAAGCCCGCCGATAAGGCTCAAAGCGGTCTTATTTCTGACTCCCAGCGCTTTCTCAAAGCGCGAATGCACGCAAGTCTTGAGACTTTCTGCCAGAAAACGTGTGTCTCTCCGCTGGTACGCTCAAGACAGTTCTTAATTCTGCCGGAGATACGAGCTTTGTTATGGCCCCACCTAGTTGTTGACATCGCCATAAGTTCTAAGACGTCACTGCCAGTATCATCGGCTCTCGCAAAGAGAACACCGATGAAGGAGTTATTTTCTGCGCAAGTAAGCAGGCACTGCCACTGCAGCTTAGGCAACATTTTTCTGTACGCTGTCATTGGATTTCCACGCTGGTTTTACCTTGAGCCTGGCAGTTAGCATTGTGTAAGTAGTCAGGGGAAAACATGCTAGCTTCCAGCAAGCCATGGTTATACGGCCGCTTCGGCTACGCGCGTGCTGAAGGTGAATCGTAGCTGAGATTGAGATCGTTGTGGCCATCAGTGCGAGGACCGCTTCACCCAGCTTAGCGGCCAGCTGCCTCAATGGATGTTGAGCAACACGGAACAGCTCGCAGAAGCAACCATGTAAACAGTCAGGAGAAACAGCCAGGAAAACACGGCGAGGAAGAAAGGAGCTTCATGCTTCCGCTTTTTCTCAACACAGTGGACAACCTGTCCGAATCGGTTGACCGTCAAGTGGTAGTGCTGCATTGTACCAGTCAGAAGTAAGGCCGACTGAATGGTACAGGATGTCCAGTTTCACGTTCGTAAGAGCTGACATGAACATTCCTTCTCTAACGGGCGTTATGTAGAAAGTTGAATTAAGCGCAAAAAGAGCTTGCGCTAAAGTGTTGCTATACAGTAAATTACACGGGTCAAATATGCGTATATCCTGAAGCACAATGCAGCCCACTGACATTCTTTTGCCCGACAGCCGAGTCCAGTGCGTTGAGTGCTCTGAATGTCCACAATCGACGTTTTCCTTTTCTTGCTCCGGGATTTCATTACAAATAGGCGGCAGAGAGTTAAGCAGTTTAGCCAGCAACATCTGAAGCGAACAGTTGGTCTAGACTGTGTTCTTTGGTGCTCACCATCGTGATGAAATGACGGCAGGAATTGCGCAGCTGGGAAAGACGAAGTGTCTTGTGATTCCAAACCGCGTTAGACGCAGCCACTACGACCTTCTTATGGTTTAGCCAAGCTGATGCAATTACCTTGTGGTAGCTGTTCCAGTGCTGATACCATAATAACGCCTTCGTCGGGATTCGTAAATACACCTACCGCTTTAAATCAGATGCACGCTGACACAGAAGGTAGATGTTCAAATCTTCCCTCATCAGCGTCCTTGGCAGGCGATAAGAATGAATGACTTGGTCCGCATGCGTGAAAGAGGAGAGTCTCAGCGCCACGATGAAGGGAATCAAATGAGTCACAGAAAATCTTCCCGCGAACAGAACAGACAATTAAAGTTATGAGGCTAATCTCTTTCGGGGCACTTTGGGCGTCACAATATTTTACCGCAGAGAAGCGGCTGAATTCCAAAGATACATTGTTAATGATACACCGTATCGAAGTGGGTTAATTGTTAGTTACTATGGCATGCTGCGCTTCAAGTGAAGCAGAAATGCGGAGTTTGCCGCATGCAGCAGCAAAACACACGCCTCAAGTGCAAGCCTTTTGAATTAGAAAAAAGAAACCATACCTACACAGACTGCGCAGCTGGTAGCTGATGTAAAAGAGGTGAATAAAAATGTTTCGAACTATCAAAGCGCAATTGAAGTATTGCTTCAGTTCGCGCGAAAACCATTATTACTCAAACTGCTTATTCAATCCGCATCAATCTGTGCTCTAATGCTTCCCTGTGTCCCTAAAGCCTTTGTCTTTCAATGCAGCAGATGTAGCTACTCTAGTAGTTTATCACAAAGCGAACACCACACAATACGCATCGCCAACTGTTCTCACGTGTTATAAAATTGTGTACGCGGACACAAAAACTGTGTAGAACAACATTAGTTTATTCTGAATGCCTGATAGAAGACGAAGAGCCTAAAAAAGTGAAGGGGTTGCTGCACTTAGAACAATGAGTGCCGCTAATTGCTGAGTACGCGTGACTAAAGCTTGGTCGAACGAAAACACTATTAGAAATGAATCCTGTACGGTTTAATGCGGTGCTTTTTCAGTATTCTTAATCATTGTCCTTTGTATAGAAGAATAATATCTGTTACATAATGCCTAACAAAATACGAAGAGTCTGCTGCAAAAGTGAATATATATTCATCGCTTAGAACAATGAATGCCGCTTATTGCCGAGTTCATGTGACTAAAAGTTTGTAGAACGAAAACACTATTATAAATGTGTCCTGTACGGTTCCATGCGGTGCTTTTTCAGTAATCATATTCATAGTTTTTTTGGGTATAACAACAATATTTGGTACTTAATGCCTAACAACATACGAATGGCCTGCTTCAAAAGCGAAGAGCTATTCATCGCTTAGAACAATCAATGCCGCTAATTGCCGAGTACGTGTGACTTAAACTTGGTCGAACGAAAACACTATATAAATGTATCCTGTATAGTTTCATGCGGTAATTTTTCAGTATTCTTAATTATAGTCCTTGGTGTAGAACAAGAATATCTGTTACTTAATGCCTAACAGAACACGAAGGGCCTGCTGAAAAAGTGAAGGGATATTCATCGATTAGACCAATGAATGCCGCTAATTGCCGAGTACGTGTGACTTAAACTTGGTCAAACGAAAACACTATATAATTGTATCCTGTATTGTTTCAAGCGGTGATTTTTCAGTATTCCTAATCATAGTCTTTTGTGTAGAACAACAGTATCTGTTACAGTTAATGCCTAACAGAATACGAAGGGCCTGATGCAAAAGGGAAGGAATATTCATCGCTTAGAACAATGAATGCCGCTAATTGCTGAGTACACGTGACTAAAATTTGGTCCAAAGAAAACACTATATAATGTACCCTGTATGGTTTCATGCGAAGATTTTTCAGTATTCTTAATCATAGTCTTCTGTGTAGAACAACAGTATCTGTTACTTACTGCTTAACGAAACATTAAGGACCTGCTGCAAAAGTGAATGGGTATTCATCGCTTAGAACAATAAATGCCGCTAATGGCTGAGTACCTTAGACTAAATCTTCGTAGAACGTCCACACTATTGTAAGTGTATCCTGTACGGGTTCATGCGGTGCTTTTTCAGGAATCTTCATTATAGTCCTTTCTGTAGAACAACAATATCTGTTGCAAAATTAGAGGGATATTCATCGATTAGACCAATAAATGCCGCTAATTGCCGAGTACGTGTGATTTAATTTTGGTAGAACGAAAACACTATTATAAATGTATTCTGAACGGTTTCATTCGGTTCTTTTTCAGTATTCTCATTTTTAGTATTGCGTCGGTGCAACATTAGGACGCCTTTAATTCTAACTCACAAAATATGGCCTTAGGCCGGCCACCGAGGTGTTTTTTTTACAAAGATACAATCCATCTTAAGAATGACACATGCATGGATGGAAACTCGCGATTCGAGGCTTACCTCATTTACAGTTAGGCTTTATTCGTAGACGTTGTTCTAAGCTACCACAACGCGATATGCGTTTCACGGTTGGCTTTTATCTTTGGAAACTGTCCGTGACACGCTGTTTCCTCGCCATTCACTAACAGGCTTTCTGAGAGAATCACTACGAACACTCCGAATGAGAGAGTACTACGCGACGTATCACAAAACTCGATTGTGTCATATCATAAATTATTTATTCTTATTGTTCTTGGAATGTTCATGAAACATTTACAATGCAATTTTCGTGAAACTGTAAAAAGAAATGTCATTTTTACGGGCGAAGCTCCTTAGCGGGTCGTTCTGTCTATCCTCCGTTGTCGTACGTAGCCACCGGGGGCACATACCCACTTTAGAGCGGGTATGTGCCACAGGGTATGCGAGATGGGAGATGGCAGTACTTGTTCACTAGATGGACGCATGGACGGATACATGAACGGACGAAGAGACAGACTACCAGACGGACGGACGGTTGGATGGACGCGTAGACGTATGGACGGATGGACGCACGAACAGACGGACGGACGCATGGATGGACGCGCGGATGGTCGCGTGGACAGACGTAAGCAAGAACGAGCTGACGGACGCTTCGCACCACTCATCATCATTCACTCCATAAATATGATGTGGTTATTTTAAAGAGGATAGTATTTCTTGGGAACATTCGTAAAAAAATGGGTCTGTCTGTCTGTACACTTGTCTGTTTCTCTGCCTTTAAGGATACCTCAAATGGCATCAAACGGCCAACCCACTCCGCAGCGCCCGCCAATATTGCTCAAGCTTCAGCGTTCATACTAGTGGGATTGTCAATTAAAAAGCAACCATTGTGCATATTTGAGGCACCATAACAACACGTTTATGTTTTGTTTGTGTGCCTTTATACTAGATAAGGCACACACAAGTACTTCTAAGGACCGCAGCGTTTATCATGCTGCGCTGACAGTGAAACGCGATGCTCAGAAAGGTAAGTGTTTTCAACGTTTTGCTAAGACGACACGGTGGTGGCACCTGCCAGTCCCTTTGAGTTCTACACCTTATCACCTACAAGACGGGCGCGCATCTTTCTCCGCGGGCTGCATGCTTTCCTTCGTTTTCGAAGATAACTGCCAGATGGCACTCATGCCTAACGTGCCTAGATGTGCTCGTTCGCCTCGCTACACGCTCGAGGACCTCTAACGAAGCGCCTCCAGAATATCATTCACCGATTTTCTTGCACAGAACACCAAGTAAATGTTTTGTTCACTCTCTCTAGACGCAACACTATGACCTTTCAACGACGTTTTCAGTGTACCATGCAGGTTCGGGGTGAATTTTTTTTTTAAAACCACACTATTTGCCCACCAATACCCCTAAACTGTATTAACGGGAAATGATGAAACAGCCCATGTTTCAGAAACTTCTTTACCTAAGTCGGCAGTGCTCGGGAGTGAAATATTGTGAGCTAGTCAGTGACAAAAGAAGAAATATGATAATAATAATAAATGTGAAGCGTTTTCTTAGTGAACCAAACGCATGGTGATCATTTCTGTTTACGTATCTAGTCGCCTAAGTCTCGGCCCTCTTGTGGGCTTTTGCTTAATTCGACCCCTACCAAACTTTCATACTAGGCCATTAGTGCATGGCATACAGCATAACAGTTACTTGCTCGAATATCTGATTTGCGTGATAGACTTCTCCCGCACATCATGAAACCTTTTTCTTCAGCCTCGTGTGACACACACCATGCATTTCATGGGTCGTTGTATGCGGGTATTAGTCACTGGTGGTTGGCCCAATCTATCAAACCAGGAACGGCCACGACAGAATTTCCGAAGTATTTACGCAGTTGGGGCATGGAGCTTGTGCGGCAGAAAATGCGTGGCGGGCGTCGGCAGTACTGCAGGTAGGGGAAGTGTGAGAGCAACATAAAGAATGAAAACCATGTTAAGATTCGGAATACAGCCTACGCATTCTGCGTGGCCGTCATTTATGCAGCCAAAGAGCTACGCCAGTGCTTGAAACAGCTTTCAAGAGAAACCTTATAATTGCGCTCTATCGCGGAAGCTTCAAAAGAGGTTAGGGTGTTCACTATTTGCTTTCATAACAACATAGCAAGCATTTCATACTAACTGCTGTGTGTGGCGAAGGTATAGTCAGCCAGTGCAGAACCCTTCGGAACACAGTGAAAACTGTTTCTTAATAATATAGACGCCAAGCACTGTAGTGTGCTGTTCATTTAGATGAAACGGACGCCAGTACTTTCATGTGAGTACCGTTTCAGGTCAGACCACAGGTTACCCTTTGGACATCGGCATAGTCGACATACCAAGTAAGCCCATGAAAAGTCCCTCATCCGGGAGGAGGAGGGTGAGGAGGTGCTAAAAACTCTTAAGGTATTCAATAAGCCTGTTTGTGTGCGCTCTAGCCCTCCCCCTCACCGTCCACAATACTCCCGTTATTACCCGAAATGCACAATGAAGTCATTCAATGTTTGGCTCAAAGCAATATAAAAATGATGTGATAGAGGTCACTTATCACCAAATGAATCGCATGGGATAGACTGCCGAGTTGAGCGGTATCTGTCAAATTCCTTTTTTTTACACACACAAATGCGCTTACCACGGCAAAGTTCAATTGAGACTGCTTCGAAAAAAAAAGTGACATCTTCCCAAAGAGAACCCTAATGTGATGCGAACCATCAGCGTTGCGCATGACTGGCGTCACGGGTTGAACAGTGCTTATAAGGCGGGGGCTACTGTTAGCGTTGGAAGGTTAGTTTCAAGTGATGGCTGGCGCATGTCTTGTCGTTACTTCAGTGTGGACATGGCCGGGCACTGAACCGGAACTACTACGGCCTTGTAATCGGTGAAGTGAACGCTGAGAAGTTCCTGCAGACATTCGACGTCGAAGTTGGCAAAGACCAGATTGATGTACTTTCACCTATAGTGGCGGGTAGTTTTCTGTTCCATTTGGGTGCACGTTAAAGAACCCCAGGTGGTCTAAATTTCCGGAGCCCTCCACTACGGCGTCTCTCATAATCATATAGTGGTTTTGGGACGTTAAACCCCACATATAAATCAATCATTTTCTGTTCCACCGACACACACGTCAGCGAGTGCCTGTCACGCTTGTAATCGACGAGTCATTCTTCTCTTCTTCCGTTGACTTCAACACTGAAGTCTAGCATGATTGTGGAGGGTTTTAGTTTGAGGTTTTTACATTTCGCTCCAGTCCGAGTTCACCGGCCAAGCTACAGTGGAGTAGCGTACGACTTTATCATTTAGTTATGCGCTTCTGTTATGGAGCAGACCTCTCATAGTTACATTGCCTTCTAATCAAGTTAATACACGTTAAACAAAACTACAAACCATTTTACGAAGTAAATATGGACGGTTTCGCAAGAGCCTGCTGGTTTCTGGCAACTTTGAGCGTTCACCGGGAAACCACCCCTGCGAATTTCCGGTTTAGCTTGTTTTTGCGTAGTTTTAGCGTTTGTTGCTGGCCGCGGCTGCTTGTGTTCCGATGTTTTATGCGGATAAAGTTATTTTTAATGAAGCGCTGGCAACTCTAGCACAGCTGTGTGAAGCACAGCTGTGTCAAGCTGTGTCAATCAGCTGTGTCAAGTCAGTCTACATGCCTGAATTAATTTTATATGTCAGTCAAAACGTTCTGGTGCCTGACCGTTGACGATAGAAAGAGTGACTGAATTGCAGCGATCACGCGAGAAAACTAGATTCTCACTGTGAGCGCGTAGGTTTGTTCTGCTCATTTCATCGAAGGCAATGTAAAGCTCTGCGCAGAAATATGGCACAGAGGCGATACTCAGATGTTAGGCTATAGTGGAATGCTCCCGTTACCAGGAACACATCAGTCACTGTCGTCTTCCGCGCGTGGAAGATAGGTGCACTGACGCGGGAAATGGGTAGCAAAACGCGGAAGCTAACTGTAAAAATTCATCGCACAGGTGTTTGTTTCATAGTTTGAGCTGTAACAATGATGCGTACCGTTCGAACCAACAGCGGACACAAAGTAGCTGCTCTACTTTGTGTCGGAGCAGGGGGCCGCGCTCATCGGGAAGCGACGACGAATATTTTGCGAGGCGCCCATCGGCCACGCGAGCCGCGTTACCTGCATTAGTGGCCGCGCCTGTGCCTGCCGTGTGCTACGTCAAGCCCCTTCATGTAGTCGCTAGACGTTGCTCCAAACATATTCTAAGAAATTTGCCAGAAATTATAGAGCAGCAAACTCAAACACACCGCGAATGCACCGCCGGAACCATTCAAAAAGAATTGCCGGAAGTGTCGCACCGAAAGTGTGCCGGGTAGGCCGTGCAGCGTGAGCCAGTTTGTTTACAAACACCAAAAACATCTCTACAAGATTCAATTGTTTGCAAATCTTCACACTTGCTCTAACAATGCGTCACCAGTTCGTTTCATCAAAGAAAATTGGAGGTTTGACTTGAAGATAGCCACGTGATTTGGTCATTCCAGCAACGCAGGCGGCGCCATGCAGCCGTCCTTTCAAGCTGTCACATGGTGATAAAATTGCGACGCACTTCAGTCTCTGAATAGTCATAAACCAATGAACGTGTCTTCATGATCCATGACGCTGGCGTAAACGCTCGCGACATCACCCTCTCGTCCGCCATTTCGACCTTCCGTGCGCCGCCTATAGTCGCAGGAATGGTTGAACAGTCAGCGAGGGCGCATTCCAGAGCACAAGGGAGGACGCACGCTGATTCTCGCTTACGCTTGCAAAAACAGCAGCCACGCTCCACACTCCGCTTAGCCAACCCGTAAGCGGAGTGTGGGCCTCGATCCTCTAACCTGCTTCCAGCCCTAGCGAATGACGCATCCGCACTCGCATTGCCGCTGTCCTTAAACAACTGACCAGAGCGTAAAAACGCCAAACAACACCCCTCTTATAGGTACTTTGCAGTGGGGTTTTCCCGTATGACTGCAGCGCCAGAACGCAATGTCTAGCAAAAAAAATAACGGATTAAAAAATTGGCAGATCCCACGTACAGTCGGAATCGTTGATATGCAAAGCACGAATGAAAATTGTTTATATGTCGCTTTAAAATCAACCCAACGTTACGAGGCGGAGGTAAATGAAGCCATACATGACTTCGATGTCATGATTATCATGTTAAGATGCCTCGTTTACCTTCGTCATCAACTCATGTCACGTGACACGAAATTTAGTATATGTGGAGCTAGCGAAACGGCAACGAGCACGCTATGAGCGTGGCATGTTGTCATGTTCCTACATGACGCGCGTGTCAGGAGTATCATGTTGCCACCAGTAATATATTTCGCCTTCCATTCCCGTCACGTGACCCCAAATTTGGTACATGTAGAGCTAGCAAAACGGCCACGAGCGCATCATCAAAGGCCCAATTAACTCTTATGTAGCGCTGACGCGCGCGCACGCTGGACATAGCGACGCTATGTTAGCAAAACGCGAGCACTCTATAATCTGACGCCAAGCGCGACCAGCGTCCGTCGGCGCACCCGGACGGCAACCGGTGTGAACTCCGACATGCTGCATTTCACGCCGACACGTTACCGAGGCAAGACTGCGTCTCCCTCTTTTCGTGACGGAGGGACACCGGACACGCAGAAATGCGCATGCGTCAAAGCAACACAGCGGAGCGCGTGCCTGCGAGTATATGGCAGGACTGGTGCCTGGCGTGGCAACACCGGCATGACCCGACGAAAATGAACGCCGGTGAGCAAGCGCACCACGTCACGTTGAAATATTTTGGCACCTTGACTGCGACATGTAGTCAAGTTCTCACATGACACGCATCTCATGATTATCACGTTTGCACCAGTAACGTACATTCGTCATCTATTGGCGTTACGTTATGCCAAATTTGGCATATGCGAAGCTAGCAAAACAACCGCGAGTGCGTCAGTGTGGCACTTAGCCATAATGTTACATGACATGCCTGTCGTGATTATCATGTTTGGGTATGTCATTCCACTATGTTGTCCGTTCGCGTCGCGTAATACCGAGTTTGGTACATGTGCAGCTAGCGAAACGGCCAGGAGCGCATCATGAGCGTAGCATGTACTCATGTTGTTGCATGACACGAATCTCATGTTTATAATGTTTGCACCAGTATGATACCTTCGTCACCCATTACCGTCCCGGTATTCCAAATTCGGTATACGTAAAGCTAGCGAAACGGTCGCCAGCTCATCATGAGCGTGACATGTAGCCGAGTTGTGACATGACACGCATCTCGTAATTATCATGTTTGTACCAGTCACATACCTTCGTCATTAATTCACGTACTGTGATACCAAATTTGGTATATGTGACATTAACGAAACGACCGCGAGCGCATCATGAGCCTGGCATGTAGTCATAATGTTACATGACAGGCATGTCATTATTTTATGTTATGGTCTGTCGCTTGTGTTTGCCAAGCAATCATGCCATACCATACCAGTTTTGCAGCATGCCACGTCAACAAAACCACCGCAAGCACTGCAGGACCATGAAATCCCAATCATGGCGTTCATGACAGACTTATCTCGATTTTCATGTTATTACTAGTGAAATATGTTCTTCATGCAGTCATGTTATGCCATGCCAAGTTTGATATCGATATCATTATCAAATTGGCCAGGAGAGTTAAAAGTCGTAGGTTGATAGATAGATAGATAGATAGATAGATAGATAGATAGATAGATAGATAGATAGATAGATAGATAGATAGATAGATAGATAGATAGATAGATAGATAGATAGATAGATAGATAGATAGATAGATAGATAGATAGATAGATAGATAGATAGATAGATAGATAGATAGATAGATAGATAGATAGATAGATAGATAGATAGATAGATAGATAGATAGATAGATAGATAGATACGCTTAAAGTCGCCGAAGTTCGATAAGAAATGCTTCGCATTTAATAAGCCAGAAAATACAGCTGTAACGTTAAACGTGTTTATTGTGGCTTTCTCTTCTCGATGCGAGGTGGCACATCGTCGCGTAAAAGACGTCCAGACGTGTTCCGATTCTCGGACAGCATGGGCTTGGTGCTGTCCTTAAAGCAGTCTGCGTAGACTGTCTACGTGCTAAGAATTGAAACACAGCTGTTATACCGTCGTTCCCAGCGCTCCAACATTGCCGCTCAAAAAATTTGCATAGACGGTGGTGCCACACTACCCTCTAGATATTTGTGAGAAACTGTATGGCAGCAGGGATACGGGAGGGAGCGTGCACGCGTCCGTTTTCTGCGTGCTCCTAACGGCCAACGTCAGTAAACTTGGGATGGGCTAGTGCCAGAAACGCAGTATCCAGTAGTCGGCGGACGGTGCTTACAAGAGATACGCGTCGACACGCTTCGCCGCAATCAGTCAGGGTCTCCTCCAGACAGCACTGAACCTATTCCTTCAGCAGGTTGAGAGCGAGGCACAACGGGAGAATCACAACGTCGCCGACGCACACGGCAACGCATTCGGAACAGGTGTGTCTTTGGGAGGTTCTGGGTTGTTTTTCCAGGTCACCTCCGAATCGACCAGCGGGGCCCTGCGCTTGAGAGCGGGCGCTTCAGCGGAAGACGTGCGTGTTTTCAACACGTGGCTGACGAAGCTGCCGACAATGGCGACGTCGAGGATTCGCAAGCGTTGGCCTTCCGCTGCGGGCGAGTGGCTGCGTTAACTCGAATGAAATCAAATCAAAGTTTATTTTGCAAAGCATTGTTACAGCGTGAAGGATATTCAGGACAGGGTCCCAAGGTCAGGGACACTCTGATGCATAACAAACGAAAGACGCACAATAAACGGATTCAGGTATGTAAGTCATTCAAAAGTTGCATGACTGCAGATGACGCATCAAGTAACATGATTACGAAGTAATACGCCATCACTATGATGAAAGAAATCGCTACGAAGAGCGACGTCATCGTACGACACAGTTTTCAAGCAGCATTGATACCTTAGGCAGCACATAACGCCTCCCCAAGTGTCCTGACGTGGGCTCATCGTGGCAGACGAGGAGGACATCATCACGCATGTCGGTTGGCACAACGAGGTGGAAATATTTTGTTGCTACTTCTAGCAATTTTTTTGTAAAAGCTAACAGCACCCTCCAAGTACTTAGCAGCATGTCCTACAGATGCTCGCGTAAGCGCGTTGGCAACATTGTGTTGGCGCGTAGACCTATACATGATAATGTTGTCCAGTTTCTGCGAGCGCAAGCTCTACCGAGCGAGACGGTTAGACGTATCGCAGAGATTGGCTAGCCAGCACAGCGTGTGATGATCTGTCACCGCTTTAAACAGGCGGCCGTATATTTAGGGTAGAAACATTGGCATTGCCTACACGACCACGAGGCGATCATTCTTTGTAGTATGGTAGTTGGCCTTGACACGAAAAAGTGCACGACTAGTGTAAGTGATTATAATGCTCTACACTAATGTGCTGCTGAAGAAGGAAAGCGCGAAATCTGATATTGCTGCCATATTTGTGCATTTCAGTAGAAATATCCTAATCAAAATGTACAAGAATTGGTGCTGTTTCCATTCGCTGCCATAAATCAGTGAAAGCTGCCTCTTGCTCTGTAGTTAAGGTAAAGGGTACATCATCTCGGGTGAGTCGCGTGAACGATTCAGCTATAAACGAGAAGTTGGCAATCAATAAGCAATATGCGAAATTAACAGCGCCATCTAGTGAACGCAGCAGGTACCCTATTCGCCATTTTGATGCTGGCAAGGCTCGACCACTACGCACGGGCGACCCGCATGCGAGCGTACCACGGAACGTACGCGCTTCGACGCTTCGACTGTCGCAGTCAGATTTTTTTTGCTGGCGAAATGCCAGTACACTGCTGTGTACCGCTGTGCAAGCAGCGCGGACTCACAGACAGCGATGGGAGCAAGGTATGTGGCATGAATTACGTTTTTGCAACGATCATTTAAACGCAAAACAGGGTATGGCGTGCAGAAGCTTTATGGGCACATTCTAGGTTGCATGAATCTCCGCGGTGCACGGGCTGCACGAGAGCAATGCAGGACTAACCATTTTTCTGTGTTACTCAGACAGGCCGTGTTTTTATAGGTTTGTCAGCTTTGCGGCTAGGTGTTTTCACTACGTCGGCCCTCTCCACGACAGTGGTGCTCTTCGATTTACCGTCTCGGACTCGCCGAGAAGCTGTCCGGCATTCGAATTTCCCTATGGCTTCGGGGAATCCTCGGACTACCCGCGGCGAGTCCGAGATGGTAAATCGAAGAGCCCCGGTGATTCTCTGCAGTCGAGTGGAGAGTGCGCCGCTGCTGTTGGGGTAACTAGTGTGATAGAACCGAAGTGTTAGGACGGGCTGTTTTGTGATGAGATTACACCATGTAGGTAGACGACGTATAAATGTTATTTTTGAAGGTGATTGCGCACAGAGACGTGTAGAGCTTCCGCTACTCCGAGTAACATGCCGTACACGCATCCTAGAAAGGCAACTCGGTTGCTTGTCCGCGTTCAGGCTCCGTTGTGTCCCCAAGTACGGTCACCGCGCAGCAATAAAACTGTCATTCGGAAGATGAGGGCTATGCCCACTTTCGAACAGAAAAGTATCTGCTCAGGCGCTTAACTTCAGTTCCCCCAACGTGCGCGGACGCAACTTTTGCATTCGGTCCTCTCTCACCGATATTCCTTTACCAACGAAATAAAATCGAAAAGATAGCGGGGCGCGCTGCCGTAGGTTTCGAAAACTGGCACCATGAGTATCGCCAGGGCTTGACTGAATGACGTTCTGCATCAGTTCAGAGCGCGGCAGTTCCATTTATTCGTGAGACGGGATTCATTCTCTGCATTTTAGTCTCTTCGGCTCAGTTGTGTTGCAGCTGTTTGGTTGTGTTGCAACTCACCTCACCTGAAAAACGTTTCATGTTGCATTATCAAACATACAGCTGTGGAGGCAGCCATAACTTAGTTGTACGGGATTCTGCCTTTTGGCTGCCTTAGACTCGCAGATCATAGAAACCTTTGAAGCTACCTGGAGATAAAAAATAACTGATTTAAATTCCCCCCAGTGTCCACAAGTGACTAATGCCTCTTAAGGCTTGCTGTGAAGGGCCATATCTAGGAAAGGCTGCTAGAAAAGGGGAGTGTGCGCAGAAAAAACTGAGGGGGGTGAGTCACATTACAAGTGCATCATTAGTCCTGCAATGCACGTATTAGTGTGACCTCTATTCTTTGTGAGATGAATTTGTGATAGTGCCTGTGTTTGTAAACAACAATCAAACAGCTAAGAGGAACCTAGCTCATGACGTCGCACTGAATGTTTGTTTGCTTATATCTTGTAGGTATCCTTCCACCGCTTTCCGAAAGATGCAATGATATACAAGAAGTGGATTGTTGCGATCAAGAGGGATGAAGGCCCGGAATTTCAAGTCGGCAAGTCAACGAAGGTCTGCTCGAAGCATTTTAGGTCACCGGACTTTATACCTAGCGTTGTGAGTGGCCGCAGCCTCCTTCGAGACTCGGCAGTTCCATCAGTTTTTGCTTTTTCCAAGGAAAAGAAAGAACGGAAGCCCCCAAAGCCACGTGCTTCACCACAAGTAAGAAGCCAAAACCCGGTTCTAGGCCCAGGAGTGCTAGGCGATGAGCTTATGCATAGCCCAGATGAAGTGAAGGCAGCACCGGTAGTTCTAGAGGAACCCACTAGGCTCAACAGCTCACTTGAAGGTGAAAATGCACGTTTGGCCGAAACGATAAAACAGAAAAACAACGAAATCGCGCGGCTCCGAGACGAGCTTTGCCAAATCAAGGAGCAGCTTGTTGCTGCAAAAGGAATCATCGGGCAACTGGGCTTCGAAAAGGCGTCCTTGAGTTGCCAACTTGCTGCTGAAAGAGAACGAACGGCTCCCTTCACAGTGGAACGGTTCAAGGACTGCGACGAAGACATGCTATTTTACACTGGGCTGCCAAGCTACAACCATTTCGAGAAACTTCTGGTCTACTTGAACCCCGGTGATGATGGGTGCAACGTTCTACGTTCAGAACGTACAGAAAGCAGTGAACCCAGATCATCGCGAGGGCGGAAGAGAAAACTAAGCACAGAAAATGAGCTGTTTTTGGTGCTAGTCCGACTGCGCCTCGGCCTGTTTGAAGATGATTTGGCTCACAGGTTCTGCATTGCCCAGTCAACTGTGTCCCGAATATGCACATCGTGGATTAACTTCCTGTATGCCAAACTAGGCCTGTTACCTCTGTGGGCTCCTAGAAGAATTATAGATGCTACAATGCCACCCGAGTTTAGGGAAAAGTATTCATCGACTCGAGTAATCCTGGACGCCACGGAAATACAGTGCGAGGTGCCATCATCCTTATCCCTACAGTCTACAACGTACTCCCCATACAAGTCGAGCAACACATTCAAGGGACTCATCGGCGTCCTGCCTAATGGCCTTGTCGCCTTTGTGTCAGAGCTTTTCACAGGATCCAGCTCAGACAGAGAGTGTGTGATTAGGAGTGGTTTTTTAGACTTGAAGTTTGACGACGAAGATGCTGTTATGGCAGATAAGGGCTTTCGCATCAAAGATATCTTGGAAAAGAATGGAGTGAAATTGAACCTGCCGCCGTTCCTGAAGGGTGGCACATTCTCACCTGAGGAAGTGAAATCTACAAAGGAGATTGCTGCTTTGCGGATACACGTGGAGCGGCGGATACAGCGGATAAAGGCATTCCACATTTTTGATGGACCCATACCAATAACCTTGGCTCCACTGATTAACCAAATTTGGACTGTGACGGCAATCCTGAGCAACTTCCAGTCTTCTCTCATGCAACAGTCAAGTGGCAAACCGCAACAGGAGCCTTAGATGTGGCAAGCTAAAAAATTACGCCCTTTCCCACGAGGGGATTCCTGCGAAGGATGCGGAGCGTAACGGGGCTCCATCTGAACAGCACTTTGCGACTTATCACAAAGTATATATTTTTGCAATGCACCAATGAAGTGCAAGAGTTTTTTTTTTCAGCGCACGCACTTGCTTTCACGAGACGAGCCCGCTCCCACTTTAAAAGCTCTGAAGCGACAGTGTTGCTGGTGTCCTCCTGGGCCGGCACGAGCCCCGACCATGAGATGGCTTCTGGAACGCCAGTGTTGCCGGCGTCTTCCTGGGCGCATGCGCAGGTGGCGTGCGGACGACGGGCTATGGAGGGACAGAGCCCAAGCCTAAGATGAATTCGCAGTTACGCTCCGCATCTAAAAGAACACACAGCACTTGGCACGTTTTAATGCACCGACGACTGATGATTGACTGGTTGTGAGGTGTAACGTGCCGACGCTACACAGGCGATGAAGCGCGCCGTAGTGGAGGGCTCCGGAGTAATTCTGATCACCTGGGGGTCTTTAACGTGCACTGAAATCTCAAACACGCAGGCAATTTCACTTTCCGCCTCAGTCCGAAAAGCGGCTGCTCCGGCCAAGAAACGAGCCCACAAATGAAGGATGACTGCAGGATCAAAAGGGAGATGACAGCACGGACCGTGAAACTGGTAATCTGCAGCTGTGTGACTTGAGCACTCAAGGGCGCCACGTGCGCGAACAAAAAGCCTTGAGCAAGAAGGCAATGTTGTGCGCTGTTAAGTTGTTGCTCACTGTGTGATTCGTTAAAAGACGTAACCACCAAACTTGTACTCACCGTGTATATACTTGTGCAATTTTTTTTCCTGGTCATCTCCGGACACCATTCACGCTACCAAAAGGCTCCCGAACCTGGATTCACAGCAGTACTTTGTCAAGCTCTATTATTATTTCTTCGCTCATTTGTAATCCTTCCTTATTGTTCATATACTGTGTTGTGTTTGTTAACCTACCTCAAGTTGACTCTCATTGTAACAAATCTTGCAAAGATTGACTATAAACTGGTTTTGTTTTGTCCATGTGCAGCTCAATGGCAGAAGATGTGGTTGTTTCCAGTCATGACATGCTTTTGGTTACCACAGACTAAATTTTAAGTAATCTAGTCAAAAAAAAATGCTCACAAAGGGATTGAGTGGTGCTAGCATGTACATTATAACTTATTTGGATGAGATAAGAATTTAATTCGCAGCATTGCAATGTGGCCCACAATCATAGCTTTTCTCCCCCCCCCTTTAGGCATGTTTCGTTGCCTTTTTTGCTTTTTTTTTGAGGCCGTAGCACTTCTGTGTATCGCTGTGTATCACATGTTAAAACATGTGGAGCTGTCCACCTTGAATGGCTTGAAAGGCGCACTCGCTGCGTGCGGAGTATTTCTCTATTTCAAAAAAAATGCAGGAACACAAAAGTACATGTCCCTTGTGACTCTGTAGCATGTGGTTAAGAAAACTGCTACGTTGTGTTTGCGTCTCTTCCTGCAATATCACTCAAACTGATGCGTTACAAAGCATCACTATGCCTGAAAAATGGTGTTTTTCTGAACTTTCATCGGCGAGATTTTAAATTATTCAAGATTAAATCGAGCGAGTGTGAGCTCACGTACAATATCTATATTCTCTTAGACGTATCCAAAACTTTTAAGGGCTCACTAAGTTCTGTATGAATACAAGCAACTGGATGCTGCAAGTATGTACTAAGATTCATTAAACACTGCTTAAAAAACCTTGGATGGGAGTCTAATAATAATAGGTATGGCATGCAATCTTTTATCTTTACCCAAAATATGATGCATGAGATTTTTCATTTCCTTATTGTGGTCTCCACAACTTGTGCTGTGGCAATGTGAAGTCTAGTGAAAAAAGTGAATCTGAAAAAATTCTTGCACGAAATCAGCCTGTGTATGTTTGGTTCACAATAAAGCAGCCAATGTTTTTATTTCCACATGTCCGCAAAAGGAAAATTTTTTGTCTCAAGGTATTATGTTGTGTTGCCTTCTCTGCGTTGAGATTTTGGTGCACGTTAAGATGCCCAGGCAGCCAAGACAATTTGCAAGTATCCATTACAGGGCACAGTATTGCCCAGATGCACAAATGGCAAGTAAAGCTCGGAGCGTTATTTTTTTAGTATTGAAAAATCCTCTGGCACGAAGGTAGCACCGAGTTACCTCTTGGCTAGGGTGTGCAGGTACTGTGCACGCCTCATAGGTTAGGTGTAGCTTTGGTGCACTAATCAGCCGAAATCTGGAAGCTTCACTGATTACCGCCTGGCAAGATGGGGCAGCATTTGCTCAAAGAAGAAGGCATCAAGCTTTTTGCGCATATCCTCCCACTCGTTCCTGTCGAACCAAATGCGCTCAATGCCAATCCACTTTTCCGAACACACGACAAAATCGCCCCACAAGCAGCCAGTGAGGGCCATCTGCCCAAGCACCTGAGCATAATACTCATGGTCTCTGTCCAGCTGCGGTTCACCATTTTCCCCGAACACCAAGGAAAACTTTCTTTTCTTCGCTTCCTCTGGCTCAGAGTCTTTCAGAGAATGGGGGCACTTGACCTCCAACACACCATATGAAAGTTCTTCCGGGTCGTACACGAGTCCGTCTGGTGTTGCACCCAACCAAGGGCACACAGGGTCTACCACAAGGCCGCAATGCTGCACTGACACATTGTGCCCGTAGCTGTTCATGACAGCTATATACCTATCTTTGGCCATGTTCTCATTCCTTATTCCATATTGCACCGGACGGACGTGCGTGAGGTCCTTCGGCTAAGTGAGGTTACGGAGGCCCTTCTCCGTCCATGCCTGCCGCCTGACGACGTGGCCGAAAGTTGACGCTGTCAGTCGATTGGCCTGTGCCTGTCGCCAGCGTTCACTGAGCCGCTGCTGCCTTGAGTTCAGCTCGAGGTCCCGAGCTTCTTCTTGTGACAGCTGGATCTCCTGCGCAATGTGGAAGTAAATATAGCATGAGAAAGCGCTAGAAACTTTTAACGGCTCAGAGCTTGCATACACTGTACTTTGACTACTAGCAAGACCCAATCAGCTTTCCTGCAGCCTAGCTGGTATGCCAATGTTTGTTTTCGGTACCGTGCTGCACTAAGATTAATAGCCAGTCATCAAAAGACAGATTTAGGGGCCACCTTTAGGAGAGTCAATGGCATGAATGGCAGAACAGCAGCAGCAATGAAATTGTGCTTTTTAATAAAAACAGGCAAGAGAGGAGCACAGTTCCCGGTTTTCTAAGCAAAGCTTGGATAGCTAGGGTTCCATATATTTTTTTCATTTGGATATAGAAGCTCATGAGTCTGCAAATGTTTTCAAAGCGCAATACAATAAAAAGAAGTCCACACGTGTGTCCCCTCATGTTTAAAATGGCATATGCAGTGGATAGTGACCGCGCACAGAAAAAAAAACAACAACGGGGTGTTTGTCGTCCTCGCAAAAGTAGCTAGAGATTTGGGCTTGAGAGTGGCACACACCCCAACCGAGGCATCGGTGTTTGCACCACAGAATGAATGCGCACCTGAGTCGGGCTCTACCACCTGCCGCCGCAGCGTTAGCGCCCGGTCATGCCTATTCTAAAACTCTATTGTTATAATGCAGGTTTGACAAAATCAGAGGACATGCAATCGACAGTGGCCCCAAGTTCGATTAAGTGTAAGTCTTGGTTTACATTACACTGATGCATTGAAATGAATCAAAATACGGATATTGGGTGGTAAAGCTAGCAAATAGCAAATGTTAGCCTGTAGAAGCACATATGAGTGAGACTGTTTAATAACCACACAGCTTAACATCCTTCAAAGCGTAGAGCATAAACAATGATCTGCACTGATAAAATAAAGCACAGCATTAGTGCTGGGTTTGCCTGTAGTTTAAAATTGCTTAACCACTATCATCACTGGGGCCATTGTCTTGGCATTTGTAACATTTGGTGGAAGCAAATAGGGCATTCATAATTTTCTCGCTTTCTCTTTTTACAGAGGACTGCATAAGAATATTTCTAGGCTGCATGTGCTCTACATCTAGGTCCACCTAATCAGTTAAAAGCATCAATGGTACACACTCCACCAGTGCAGAGAGAAGTATCTTTTCTATACTGCACTTACAGTCAACACCCTCCATTCTTCAGCCGTGAATCTGCCGGGCAAGGGTGGCTGTGAGGCTCCGTCACTAAACAGAGTCAAAGCTGGCACTGGTGTCACGGTGGCTGCCCCTTGCGAAATGCTGGGTGACATCCACGTAGTGAAGCCTGCAGGGAGTTTTGCCTGCTGGTACGACAGTGCAGACCCCGCAGGCGCAGGCCCAAGCTTTGTGTCCACTGACGGCCCCCCAGCAGCAAGGAGAATGGCAGCAAAGTCGAAGGTCCCGAGGCTCTGGAGGTCCTCTCCCAGTCTATGGATCGCTTCAAGGTGTTGCTGCTCCTTTTGCTCTTCAGCCTGCGCATCAAAAAGTCGCACTGGCATTGGCATGCCCATGCCACCCTCACGTGGACTCCGCCAGTCCACGTTCTGCACGGCCATAGGCCTGATGCCTTGTCGTCGGGGGCGCCTCCATTGCTGCGGCAACTCGGTGCATAAAAGCTCTGGTGGTGCCTCTTTGAAGCCCTTCTGCTTCAGCAGAACAAGGAGGCGCAGAGCCGCAAGAATGTGGCTGCAGGCACCACCAGCCCCAGCGGGGCACTCACAAGTGGAATCTGCCACTGCTCCACTGTTGCTTTTCAAAGCCAAGCTGACTTTGTACGGCCGCCCACTCTTCTTCTGGCTTCGGTAGCACGTGGCACGTGCATAGACAATCCCGAGACTGTAAGAGCAACAACAACAACAAAAAAAGAACTTTGTAAGCTGCACACAGTCAAGTTTGTCATCTTTTTACCGAGTGCCATATCACAAGTACGAATAAAGCTGTCGTGGCACTTGCCATGACAGCTTTATGCAAAGCAACAAGGTTATGCAACCTACTCTCCACAAAGTAATGACTATGTCATTCGTGCAAACCCCTGCGCAGCTGACGTTACAGTGCAATAATACAAAACCTGCATGAAGTGCTTCGATGTGAACAACCTCTAGTGGAACATAAAAAAACACTGCTTTTTATTGACGAGTTGGAAAACCACATGCCAATGCTGCTGAAAAATCTCCAAACCAACATGCACTGAATGAATCAGGTTTTTAAGGAGTCCCACTGTTAACTTACGTTGACACTTGCGGTGGATCAGTTCCGTTCTTTCTAGCTGTCCTTGTAGACCCGTTTAGTCTAAATGTTTAGTGAACAAACTAGCGTACGTCGTGTTTTATACAAAGCAGCATGCGCACTCGTAAAGGCAGCACATTAATATTAGACCAGTAATGCATACGTGCGGACGCGAAATTTGTTTGCGCAAAAAACTTTTCATAGTACGAGCGATGTCCTTCAAGGCATGCACACTGCACCACCGGAACAGCTGCGAAGTTCCTGCGCGACCACGCCTGCTGATCGGACGTGCTAAAAATGAACGCCAAACCATAGCCTCCTCTTGCCAAGCCATAATGACAAGTTATCCAAGCACGTGAGCACGCGTAGTGAAAGAAACACGCAGTGACATGACCGACCTCGCCGAGAACGCCCGCACGACGTTAACATCGGCGGCACTATTTGTACGTTGCTCCAAAAGGAAAAGCACTGCATGCTTTGAGAAGGTTACACAAAACGTCGCTTACCTACCTTGTGTCACAGGCGTTGGTCACAACCGACGACGGCAAGGTGTACGCTTCCACGGCGAAGGCATAAGATTTTGTTTGCTGCTTGGATGACGTCGGCGCCTGGTTTATTAGGTGCGCTACAGTGTCGTTCGATATATGCGGCAAGTTTTCTAAACAGTTTGTCCACATCACATGTTCGGGCACTGGGAAACGTCTTGCTGTGGCCATCGCAGTAGCTCAGCGAAGTGAAGCGGGTGTTCAGAAGTCGTACGGCCGTACTAGCGAACGCGTTTCCGTCGACCGCTCGCCCACATTAAAATGGCGGCGGGGTTGAAGTGCACAGTGTTGCCAGAGCACAAAGCTATTTCGCATATGGTCTATTGACAATATTAAGCGCACAAGCCGAAAAAACGTCGTACTGCTTTTTTATCGGACGTAACAAGAAAAGCAGCGACTGCTGCATTTTTGTCTGAATCAGGCCAAAATCCATCCGCAATGACCCAGTATCAGGAACTTCAGCTCTTCAGGTACATCAGCCCAGAAAGCCACACGAGCCATTCTACAATTCTTGTGCGCAACATCGCTGACCAACCACCCGTGAACCACAGCAGTGTGTGTTTGGTGCGTGTGTGGTGTTGAATGTTCATATCCTCTCTCTTTTTTTATTACGGTGTCACGAAGTCATTTTCGCACAGACACAATTGGAAGCATTACAAGTGCAGCTCAGTGAAATACTAATCATAAGCAGATCTCTACAAACATGTCGAATATAATTTGATCACATATTACCAAAGAATTGCAAACATTTGCCCAGTAGATACTTATATTGCATTTTGCAGGACTATTTATCAAGATTAGAAACGGCTGCAGTGATATCAACTGACGCTTCAGTTTGTGAAGAAAAGTCAAGGGTGGGAATTACATCATTATGTTTAGATTCGTCTTTTTCAATTCGATTACCTGACTTTACTTCTATTTGTCATGCGGAATTACTTGCCATAATAATAACTCTACTGAAATTACTCCTATCATTATCAGAAGCTGTCATTCTGACAGACAGCCCATCCGTCAGTACCGCTTCAACTGCATTAAAATTTTCAATTTCTATAGAAATATTTCGTGCCCTCATTTCAAGACATATACGTATTACTCGCTTGGTATGAGTACCTGGGCACAAAGGTATACCTCTAAATGAACGAGCGGACGCACTCGCACTTCTATTATGTAATGGTCCGATCATGTCTATTTTGCCGACTTTGGTGTTTATAACTGCGGCACGTTTTGAAAAAATTGCCGTATCGGACAACTTCACAAAGTATGCGTTGTCAGTTTCTGAGTTTCCTCAGCTGAATTATCGTTGGAAGAATCGATGGTGTTCCTCCAGAAGGACCGAGATTGCAGTTACTAAAATACGATGCTGAGTCCACCCACTGAACTTTTACCTACACAAGTCTGGTCTGGTACAGTCGCCTTAATGCCTCCATTGCAATGAATGTGAATCTCTTGATCATTTCTTTCTAAAGCGCGGATTATTAATCAATCAGAGGAAAAGACTTTTAGACGAACCGCTTCGAAGAGAGAGAATAAATTTATTCCCTCCGGTTCTTCTTTTCTTTGGGGCTACCGTGTTGGGTTTTAGACACAGGAGTGTTTGCGAAGTCGTTTGCGATTTTCTTCGGGAGACAATAAGAATAGAATGCTAAGTGCATAGTTAAAATTATCACAAACAAGCATATTCATTAAACACTTAACATTTCATAAGTATGAACATTTCCTTTAAATAGCAAGACACCGTTCGTTTCATGGCCGATCCGTCAAGGTAGGTTTCGCCATGATAAAAGGGACAAATAAACAAACTGCACATAGGTTAGTCAATGAATATCCTGATTTGTGGAGATAAAAATTTAACTGAGGAACTCTACAGCGAAAGCTTGTGAGGGTCACCTCACATTCACGGGAAATGCAATTTGTGGTGTTCCATGTGAATTGCAAGTGCCTAAATTCTTTAGATTGTAGGAGTGATGTATCGTTGACCTTTAGGATTGACAGGCGTTTTAATAGTTAGGCAGTAATAAAAGAAAAGTGTGGAGCTACTAGTACCACCGCGAAATTTAAAGATGCCGAAGCGAGCAAATCAGCAGTTTCATTTTGTGCAATTACAGCCTGCCTGGGGGCCCAAGGCAAGCGAACTTCTGAAAGGTTACGTGGTACGAGAGACCAAATTATTCTGAGTACAAGACTGCTTGGTGGACGTTAAACGTGTAGGAACAGACATAGCATTAGAAATAGTAATAGCTTTTGATTGCTGAGAACTTAGTTTCTGAAGAGCAAACAATAGCTAGGAATTCTGCGATACAAAGTGGTGTGAAGTGAGGCAATTGGAGCACAAAATACCAATTAAACTGATGAGAAAAAGTATTTACTCCAGACTTCTGAAGATTTTGCGTTGCATTCGTTGAAATTACTACGTTCTTAGCGAAATGACCAAGATGGTATTGAAGGAGGCCCTCCAGAACATGCTTTAGAAAAATCTTGGTGTTTTTTTGGAAAAATGTCATTGAAAATTAGGTCAACTGGCATCGAGCATAGGGTTCGGGGAGTTATATGCTGGAGAGAAACACGAATATTTCCTAACAGAGACTCGACGAAAATGACTTGGGGCCTTTGATAAAGGCACCACGGGCACTTAAAGAAAGAAACTGGATATTTGATGAAAACTGTCTGTGAACAAGAGAGGGACACATCGTAGAGTTCTAAAAATGTTTGTACGGTAAGCTGTCGAATTCTTTCATCAACTGGAATGATTTGAGCTTCCAAATAAAGCACGCTATTTGTAACACACCTAGGTAGCCTGAGACACAGCCTCAGAGCTTGCCTTTCTAACAATATAAGAGGTCTTAATTTGCACTCAGCATTTCCAGAAAACAGAACGAAACCAAACTCCTGAACTAGGCGTGCGTAAAGTTCGTATATTATAAGTAACGTATCTCTGCTCATCCCTGAATTCTTATTTCAGAACAGGTGAAACAATCCTAAGGCGCTTTCTGCTTTACGGGTGCTTGATTCTATTTGTTGCTGCCAATGTAAATAGTCCACGCAAACAATGCCAAGATATTTTAGTGCTGTTATTTGTGGAATCAGATCATTACGATGATGCAGCGAAAGAACTTCGGGTATGGATAGAGGAAATACAAGCAGAGTACATTTGCTAACATAAAGCGAAAAAGACAGCCTGCCAAGCCATACCTCAAGCTCTCTCATATACGACTGTAAGATTTGATACAAAGTACTGATATCATAAGATGAAGAGAAAAACCAATATCATCGGCCTATGCGTAGATAGGAACATTTTCATGAACGAGAATGGATGATAATGAGATATTAAATAAAAGAGGTGACAGCAGTGATCTTTGTGGAACACCTCTTGTTTGCTTATATGAGGCAGAAGTCATTTCCTCATGGCAACAAAAGAATTTCTCTCAAAGACAAACTCCTGAATCCAAAATATAATGTACCTGGGCACATCACAATCCACTAATCTTGAAATCATTGTGTTACGATAGTGAAATGGATAGTGTTCCACACTATCGTAGGCTTTTGCAATATCTAACGTGACTAATACAGAAAGCTCACCAGATACTTTTGCAAGTTGAATTCGGCTTTCCAAGTCAACGTGAGCTGACTATATATAGCACCCCTGTCTAGATCCCACTTGCCTTGGCGAAAGGGTGCATTGACGAGTGATGAATTAAATGAGCCTGCCATGAAGAATGTTTTGAATAATTTTAACTAAGTTATAAATAAAGAAATTGGGCGAATATAATCCAGGACATGTCCGAGGCTTTCATTTTTTCACAACTACACAACTTTGGCAATTTTCCATGCGCTTGGAATCCATATGTGCTGTAAAGAGCAGTTAACAATATTCAAAAGCTCATCGGGATGGGAATTAAATATCAACCTATTCGTAGAGTTTGGAATCTGAACCGGACCGGGAGGAGCTTGATTTACAGTTAGTATGACATCTGCCAGTTCCGCCATAGTGATTTCTCGAAAGCCCGAAGTTGAGCTTTTGAATGTCATAGGCCTCAAGCATGACGGAATGAAACGCGCTTCAAGTCCCTTCGCAATACCCTACAAGAAATCGGTTGCCTCTTTAGGAGAGAGCACTACTGAATGCGAATAGGCTGGTACCTGTGTCGATTTTTCGTTCCGTTGAAACCTGCACAGGGCCGATCTTTTTTCAGGTTTCGATAAACGCGAATGTAAATCAGATTTGTGTTTATCTTTAGCTATAGCAACTGTACGCTTAAACAGTGCAGCGTGAAATTTATAGTTAACCCAATTTTTCGGAGTATGGTTGTGGCGTAAATGTTTCCAAGCAGCTTTACGTCGTCTATACGCAAGCTTACAATCTTCATTCCACCAAGACGAATTCGCCGGTGTGCTGCTACACTTGACAGAAAACTCTGCTGGCTGAACAGAGTCACTTAGACACGCTACTACTGAAGCAGCTCGTTGCTGTTCGACACGTTTTCTCGTTGACGAAAGTGCAGAATTTAAAACAGTTTTATAAATTTTATAGTGGATGAACCGTTATTGCCGGATACCAGAGGTGAGGTGTGGTAGCAATATTTCATAGGTAATCAGTGCATGTTCACTTCTCGTCCCATTATCAAACGTTTCCCACGATGAAATATAAATTGGCCCCTCAAAAAAGTCAGGTCAAATGTAGATGAGCTTATCCCGCGTAGAAAGGTAACTTGTCCAGACCTATGACAAAAAAAATCGTATCCCGCAACCAATTCCACAATCGTTTGCCACAGTCATCTGTTGTAAACCCCCAAGAAGTGTGATGTGAGTTAAAAATCTCTGCCAGTAAAATTGATTTTGAAGAATAATTCTTGATGACACAATCTAGGGGATATGTGCGTCTCACTCTGTTTAGAAAGTACGCTATTACCACTGTAATTCTGTTTGAATCAGGTAACAAACAATCTATTCCTAGCAATTCACAATCCGGGCAAATATGTTCAAAAGTTACAGCAACGTGATGATACATTTTTGAAGATATTAGGCCCAATAATCCACCTCCCCTATTTGACCAATCCCGTCTAAAAGATCGAAAATTATTCAGAGTAAATGTTTGATTTACTTAAAGGCAAGACTCTTGAAGTAAAATTATATTAAGATTTGTTTACTCTATGAGATAAATAAGATCTGTATAAGCGTAAGATACAAAACGATTATTACACCGGAGAACTTTTACAGGCGCTATGATGGACTTAATATAGTTGACTCAAGTGCAGAACGCAAAACGACCTGTTCGTTGTTGCTATCAGTGGTACCATTTTTAGGTTTCGACATTGGCGAACTGATTGGAGACAATGGAGCACTGCGTCGTTTATGAATGATATTACCAAGCCTCATTTCACCAGTTGATCCGCTGGGCCCCACAGGGGTCGGCGACTGAGAGCTGACGAGTGTTTCTGAGGGAACATTTTTTTTGACACCGATTGTTTTCTTCATTGTCGAGGTGCCCAGCTTCACCCAAGAAGCGGCCCTATTCAAACTTCTTGGTTCTCTTTCTCGTGTCGTTCTCCCACGGGAAGCCATGCGACAACATAAAGTGATGAAGCGAACCGCGATTACGGCAACAATGACTGCTTGAGCTGTTCGTTCCCAAATCTATCACGGGAATGGCGCACGTTCGAGCACTCGCAATTGTGCACTGCGATAGGTCCTTTGAGATATCGACTGAGTTATGCCATGACTCTCTGCTAGGCGCCTTTTTTCAGTGCGCCATCTATCCAGCGTTTTTGTTTCATATAGAGTATCTGCTGCCGGTATTGCGGTCACCATTTTGTTTTACTGCCATTTTCATCCTGACCTGGTCATTTTTAGAATAGTGAAGCTTCTAATTGTGCGACAAAGAGGCGCACGTTGATGTCACGCAAATGCAACCTCTACAGTACTACCACTGTTTTCGTGTAGCAGTGGTGTAGCGAGTGCTGGGTTGAAAAAACGAAGCTTTCTCCAGAAATCTACAAATTTTGTCTTCGAGCACATACACGCGCACTTAAAACCACATATGAAAACTTACACAAGCCGCCATGGAACCCGCTATTGATAACTAAAATGCTGGTTGCTTTCATGAATGAGAAAACAAGATCTTCCCTAAAGACAAAAATATGTCTTGTGTCAATCCTTTTCAATTTATTTGGGAACAGATGACCCAAAATGAGTGAACACGTGTAGCTTATTATCACAGATAACTAAGCTGGTTTCGGCTGATTGGCGTGCGTAGTAATGTGTCGTTGTTTCAACGTTTCTTTTTGTTATCGCATTAGAACATTTTTAAATCGCAGTTTTCGGTACCGCGGCCGGAATAAGGGTCAATTGCTAGTAATGATGAGGTAGCACTTTATCCACTAGAAAGTTGCAACGAGTCTAGGAAGATACAGCCATGCACTGCGCTGATTTACAGAAAGCTAGAAAATAAATGCATTGCAAAGAGACCGTGCTTGGCGTCTGCCCTAAAAATAAAATTTGATGAGTGGGTCAGTTGGTGATTCATAACACAGCTCTTTAGAGAACAAGTACGGCATCACAGCCTGCTTGTGATCCTTGTTCTCTATCGCGCTGTTCATATGGAACAGCGACCCTGTTTACGTGCAGCTACGAAGACGTTCAGTTACTAGACGGTCTTGTTGACATTTGAAAGAGAACTGATGTCGCCCCTGCTTGGTCGGCACCAGTTGTTGCGTCACAGAAAATTCAGCTAATGCAACTGTAATTCCTGCGGAATACGCATGGAGCAAATGCTACACAATGACCCTAATTATGCGCGGCTATGAATATGTCCACTTACTAGGTGGTTTTGTTGACGTATAAAACAGTACCGATGCCCCCCCCACCTCCCCTGCTTTGTTAGCAGCAGTTGTTGCTTCACAAAAACTGGAGAAAATACAACTGTAAAGTGCCAACCACTCACACGCGTACGCACGCGCCTGCACGTCAAAAGCGTCTAGTCGCCCCTGTGGAGGAAAAGGGCGCGCAACTACTGGCATGCATCCGAGGCTGATGCACAGTGTTGCTTCTATTTTGGCTCAGGACTGTCTAAGCTCAGCACAGAACGACGCGTTCTCAACTGGAGCAGGTTCGTACACTTTCAAAGATAAGAGAGCATGTTACAATATTGATTGTACTTCCTTCGCCATATTCTTGATTATTTTAGAAGTACGTGACATAGCAGTAACCAAAGAACCTAATGTGGTACGCACCGTAAATCAACATTATAGCATGCGCCACTCTCACGAACGAAACTATGCGCCCAGGATACTCCACGTCAATCATAGGCGTTCGGAGGGCTGTGGGGGCACTCAACGGAAGTGAGGGCACTCAACGAGCCTTCCCCTCTTCTTAAAGGGGAGGGGAAGGTTCGTTTAGTTCCCCCACATCCATAATACTTCAATGTAGGGGCTGCCTTATAGCGCCCTTCCAACTATGTTAGTCTATGAAGCTTTGACATTGCGCACCCCCCTATTAAGGGATCAAGGCAGTGACCGCCCTCCTAATCATTTTTATTAATCGCCAGGTTTCTAGACCTACACTACCAAACTTCATAATATTATTGTGAATATGCTGGTACATTCAGCACAATTACACTTATGCCTGAATCTACCTGACGTGACAGATTTAGGTCATCAGGCTACATTTGAGCCCTAAGTAGAAGGCTCTCGTATGATGTCCGCGGCAGAAACATTCTCTAATGCAGCAAACCACACCTAGCCCTTAATGATACAAGAGAAATGGGTCATTATGTAGAAACCAAGATCGCATTTTCGTAGTTGAAATACGCTCTAACGCAAATAACGGTGGTTTACACTTCATTATGTGGCAGAAATTGGTCATAGGACCGCAACCTTATCTTGTATGGAAGACTTCTTGACGTTGTCTGTAATCAAAGTATTCTCTAAAGTGACAAACTGAACCCAACACTTCATAAAGTCACATATATCAGTCATAAGATTGCGACTGAAACCTGTATGAAAGGCTTTTAAACGTAGCCTGCAGCTTAAATACTCTCTGAAGCAACAACCCACAACTTACACTTCACGAGGCAACAAATATCGGTCATAAGACTCCAATAAAGGCCTGTGTTGAATGCGTTTGGTTGTTTTTATTTTCAAATACTGCATCCTAATGCGGGGCTAGTGCAGGAGTCGCGTTCATAAATTCAAAATCAAAGAATTTAGGCAGTAATATCCCAATAGGTGTGTGAACAGAAATATATATCGCTACCTCCTGAGTGCCGCCAGGTAAGTAAATCAGAGAAATAGAACAATATTGTAGCGATGCTGAGGCAGACAGGCTAAAAAACAAGCAACTTTATTAGGACGAACTTGTGCCCACAAGTCTAATGAGTATGGTCGTCGATTCCGAGTAGCCGAGATGCACAGATTCAACTAACTTCCTCTTCCTCGTTGTTGGAGCGCACGAACGCGTGACGCATGCTAGCCGGGTCTTGCTGTTGCTCTTGCTATGATGATTGCGGCGGCTACTTGAACGTGGCCAACCTATCGTGGCAATATTATCATACAAGTGCCTCCAAAAAGTCACGCTGCTATCACGAAGCAAACAACCAAACCAAGTAGATAGTTCCAGTGTTTCATAACTCTATTTGAATGCGTTAAATAGCACTAAATATGGCTCCAGTTAGAGTGCGATTGCATATAAGTGCTGTGTTGAAGGATTTTGGACTTTGTGGAGCGTTTATTATTCCTTAGCATCTACAAAATGAAACTTCTTGATGTGACAGATGTTGGTTTTAAACTTACAGCGAAACACCGCATAGAAGGCTTTCACATGTCGTCAGTATTCAAAATACTAATTAACGTAATAAAGCGTGCCCTAACTTTTATTTTGCAATAGATATCAGTTATACGATTGCACCAGAACACAGCATACAAGTTTTTGGCAAGTTTTCGAACATGATAGCAAACTGAATATTCATATTTTAAGTATGCTAAGGTTAATGCATAGTCCAAAATAATGCAATACGAAAAATTGAACAGAAATGAAAGAGCCTTTGCAATTTCTTAGAAAGACTTGATGTTTAAAACCATCTAATTTTTTTCTTCAGCTCATATCAGTCTAGAGGAACAGATGAAAACATGCACTGTTCTGAATGGTCTCAAATTTAGATGAAGCACTGTTTGCATTTCTTCTAAACAAAGCGCAGTAAAGTAATAGTGCACTTTCATTCATTCGGTACATGCATGTGCTGACACGCTTTTCTTATCCTACGATCGTGTCATCGTGCCGCTGATTTCAACTCCGGTGCTTCTTACTCTCAAGGTTTGTAGCTATTCATTCAAACGGTTGTAAAGAAAACGTGTAGTATACTATAGTAAACTGCTAAACAACAGATACGTGTCATTAATTGCGTAGCTCTGAGTATCACAATGAACTAGAAAGTATATGTGTGTTAGAGTGCTGCGAAACAACGTATGTGCACCGATTGTGGCAAAAAAGCAGAACAAGAATAAGAGGTGAAATAGCAAGTAACACCCGCAGCACTTAACCATGCAAATTTTTTTTCGATCACAACTGCAACGCATGTTCAAATCTCTATCTTATACATGAGTTGAAATGAGATCACAGACAGCTGAATGCGTAGCGTCGCTAGTACCCGGCACGAAATCACTTCACACTGCTGCCAATCAGCGCACGCTTGTTGTTAGCTTGACAACACCCGCAAACGATCTGCACAGTAGCCAACGAATGTTTCTGCGTGGTACAATCCGCAAACACACTTGCGTAAGTTCGTACGTTTTCACATTTTTTCACATACGTTTTTGCGTAAGTTCGTACGTTAGTTACTCTGCACTCTGGGAGTTACTCTCGCCCTTCTCAGTTTCCAAGCGTTCGATATGAACTGCGTCTTGCATATGAACAACCGATATGAACAACCTTTATTGTTAAATGTTACACAAATGCAATAAAGGAAATGCCTAAGGCATGCCCCAATGTCAAGCACAGCTTCCACAAACTAGCAGTTGACAGGTATCCCGCTAAATAATGACGCTAATGCACAAGCACTGCACCCTTATGCACGACCATGTGTACTTGGCACTTCTGTTGCACAGATGATGCAGCACGAATAAAAAAAACAAGTGCAGAGTTACAGCCTCCCTCTATGAAACAGCTGGCCTTCATTAAAAAAACGTTTTTAATTGCTAGTATACCATCCGCACAGAAGAAGATAGGTTGGCCTCTTTGCCATTCAGAATTTCGTAGACATAACAAAGAAGCCCCGAGGCTAGCAAATACACCAAACTGGGAAATCCTCCTCATTGTAGCACTGTGTCGTCACCTGCATATTACTTTAAACTTTATTTATGCAACACTCCACTTCGATTATGCTACGATTGATGAAGCACCCACTAATGTTTAGATGAACAGAGCGAAAATGTTCTGCCTGTTTTTCTGTCACGTATTTAGCACGTGAGCAGCCACCACGGAAACATGGCTAACCCCTTGCTTTTCTACGCTCCGTAGGTGGAACTGCTTTTCCATCTTTGCTAAAAAGTCAGACAAAAGATACTCGATAATGCTCTCATACACACAAGTGCTTTGTGAAACTTTGTGCAAATGCTTTGATTGTTCCTTGTTGCTTCTATGCTGTGGTGATATGGAATCCAACGCTGGTCCACCCCGCACTCGATCTACTCAAACAAAAGGTGATTCTGAGCAGGCTCAGATAGCGATAATGACGCAGATGCTGAAAAACACAAATTACAGCATGAAATAACTCTCAAATAAGTTTTCTACTAGTCAAGCATTGGCTATGACTGAAATAAAGGCAAAAAATCTTACCAGAATACATTAGAAACCAGGCTTCTTGACATGTTTGCCCGTATTGAGACTCTCGAGCGTAAATGTAACGAACCTAGCTCTCTCAGCGGTAACTTCGCTGTGGTGCAAGAGCCCTCGGTACGGTTGTCGTCTGAGCAATTTTTGACCCAAAATCGCTTAGACGACCTAGAGGATAGGTGAAGGCGTGACAACGTGATTTTACACGGCATTCCCGATGCACGTGAAACTTGGCAACAGACTGAGCAGAAAGCGCTTGGCGTATTTTTCTCTGTGCTGGGTAGAAAAGTCTCGGAATCCGAGGTTGAACGTGCACACCGTTTGGGGCGTATCACACCGGCAAATTGTCGGCCTATTATTATAATATTTGCTTGTTTTAAGACAAGAGGAAACATGCTGGCATCAAGGTCAAAATTAAAACAAATGTGGATGTCTGTTGATAAAGACATTTCTGCTGCCACAAAATGACTTGCTGAATTCGCAAAGGCTTACCTGGTTCACCGAAGTTCCAGTTGCGGTACAACAAGCTTATTGTTAACAATAAGTACTACAAGTATGGCGGCAACCGAATTATCGAGCTCAACTCATCTACTTCTATCGAGCCATTTGCAAGTTTTTTCACCTACCGCACCGCATTTGAGTGATGAAACACGAACGTAGGTACACGCGAGGGGAAGTTGTGACTTATTAGCACCATCTAGTGTTTCTATACTTCTGGCAAATGTCAGAAGTGTAGTTTACAAGCGTGATTCACTTGATTCTATGATTGATACGTGCGAATCAGGCATAATCGCGCTAACTGAAACCTGGCTTTACCCAGGCATTTCTGAGAACGAAATCTTTCAAGACGCGCGCAGATTTTCCATTTATCGCTGCAATCGAGAATCGCGTGTTGAATGAGGTGTCATGTTGGCTATCTCACGAAATATACCGTCTTATTATCTCGCAGTACAATCAGTGCTTGAGGTGGTATAGACGCATGCCTAAAGCTTTGCATTTGAGGTCTGCAATCGACCTCCCAACTCGGCGAGCTTGGTTGCCGATTTAAATAACGCCATCAATACCATCACTTCACGCCATCCTAACGCTTTCATTTTTCTACTGGGAGACTTCAACTTTCCCAACATTTCCTGGTCTTTTTGCCTTCCGGTATGAAATCCATTTTCTTCGGAAAGCTTCAGTTTTATTAACCTTTGCTCAGTATATACTCTCTACGAGATCGTTTCACAGGCTACTAGGCTATCGAGCAACCCTAGAAACACACTAGACCTTGTATTAATGAACTGTCCGGATATGGTTTCGGATTTATCACACCTACCTGGTTTGAGTGACCATTTAGCCCTATCCTTTGAATTGAAGTATTTCCATCCTCCAAAGCGCAAAGTAAAAAAATAACCTCCATAATTTCAATAAAGCCAACTTTGAGGCATTTAACGATGAGCTGTCTAGCTTCGCGGGAGCTTTCTTGGAAGGTTTTTGTTCAAAATTTTTTGAGAATGTTTTATGACCCTTTTAAATGACGCGCCGAGAGGACACGTCAGTGGCGGCGACGCGCCGATCAGTTCGTGTCGGCGGCGTGGCAAAAAATTGTTGGCGGTGGCGCGCCGACTCCTCGGCGCACACCTCTAAATATTTACCTGTGTATTATCTGTATAAACATAATTGGAATAAGTTATAGTTTTTCACAAAAGCTTGTAAGAAACTTGATGAGAAAAACTGACAAGTGGCGTCATCTCACGAAAAACTAGTAAAGAATGCATTAGCCAACGCCTCCTCTAGAAGATGCCTGCCGCATGAGAAGAAAAACGGCTGCCACACCCTTTCCTTCCTTTATTTTAGAATGTTCTTAGTCGCTGACGTCACCTGTGGCGGACGGTGCAACAACGCAACACTTTGCATAGCCTTCGAAACAGTAATGCACAGTTGCTGGTCTCAAATAACTCTCGACCGCCGCGCCCCTATGGGCCGCAGATAAAGAATGCTTAGCAGGTACGGTGGTACTCAAGGAGGATATAAAAACCCGCTGGAGTGGAAGCCGTCTATGCTTACCCATGGGAGGGGGTGAAGCCGTGCCGAGCCGCCGGCGGCCATCTTGGCAGAGGCAAGAAACAGCCGAGTACAGCTGCGCTCGCGCTTATTTAAGCAGCAGGTGCAGTTTCTCGCGTCTTCAAAGCAATAAAAACAGTTGTGTCAGGTTGAAAGCATTTATTCTTTGCTTTTTGGTGGCGAAATGCCCTACGATAACACTTTGAGAAACTCGAAAATGGCAGAAAAAACACAATCACACAAACATTAAAAATATATGCGAACAGTATAGCCGAAACGAGCAGTGCGGGGAGACTCACTGATGTTTGAAAATGATCATTCTTGAAAGAACTGGCCTGACCCTGTCCTTGATGATCTCGCGGTTTCTTTTTTTTTGTCATATGGTGGATGCGGATTTTCACATACAGCTCCGCAACTTTTTTGCACAAGCTGTAGATATGATTGTCGAGGGGATCAAGGTCAAGAATGTGCTGCTCTAGCTTCTGAAACCATTTTTCCTCTACAGACAGTCGTAGCACTTCCAAAACGAGATGCTTTGACTGGGAGTTAACAGCTTGAAGTGTTCCACACTCAATCTGTAGCCGTCGCAGCCCCTTTTCAACGGCTTCACACAAGCCAATGACATCCTTGGACGGGGACACAAGCCCACCTCTGTTTTTCTGCTCAACTAGGGGAACTAGCTCATCTGAGTACAGGGCTGCAATGCACTCTTCGCATGTTGTTGTCTTGCACACTTGGCGTACAACGAAGCCTGCGATATAAGGCACCACCGCAACAACTACGGCAAAAAGGTTTTCAGGGTGCGCGTAGTCGTGGTCATCGTGAGACTCCAAGATCGAGGACCTGCGCATGTCTGTGAGCGCGCTTGTTGCGTCTACCTGGGCGACAACAGTAGTGGCATTCAGGATGGAAACCATGTCTTTGGTGCAGTTTCCCGAGCTAGAAGACGTCACTTCTGTTTGCACCAGCAAACGCTTGTATGCTGCCATGAACTGAGCAGCGGTTGGGTTGTTGTTATACCCACCTCGGCTACGAACAGATCCGAAGAAGTTCTCAGCGTGATCCTGGCTCAGTTTGTGCGCCAACAAGTACTTCAGCTTACCCTGGCCAACAAGCTCGTCGAACATTTTTTCAGTGCTCGCCATGCAGATTAAGAAGCCCACAAAACCAGTTTTTTTTAAGCCTTCTAAAACTGGCCGCCCAGCCGGATCTCTCAATCCCTTTATATGCGCTTGGGTGTAGGCAAAGAATGGCTTCCAGCAGGCTTCATTCTGCTTCCGCAGAGGAGCCTTGTACGACCTTGCAAAAGGGTTCCTAGAATTAAAAAGGTCGAACAGGTGATCGAAGACCCTCACGAACTTCGATGTTGCACTGGCGCCCCGGAACTGGGGTAGCTTCAGCACATTTTCACAGAAGTCCAAGGCGTCGGCCACAGAGGAACTCAATGCTTGCGCAGCATATCGCACCTTCATCTTTTGTTTTTCCCATTGCACGTGGACTTTCGTGAGTTTGTTGCCCAGCCGCAGCCCTTCGGAACGCTGCAATGCCTCCAATGCCACTATGTAGGCCCACTTTATGTGCTTTCCTTCAGCATCAACAATGTCGCTTAAGTTCGCCAAGGAATTGCGGATAAGCTTAATGATGTGGCAGGCGTCTAGGATAATGTAAACATTCTTAGCATCGTCAGCTGGGTTCACAAATCTTGAAGAAATTTGCTCACAGTCAACACGAAGTTGAGCACCTAAACACCTGGCCATAGTGAAATTCGACGAGGCTCCGTCAAATGTGAGAGAGAATATTTCAGCCTTCACCGACGCAAGCTTCTCAATGCACTGTTTGGCCAGCTCGGCCCTCTCTGCTCCTGTGAGTGAGTCTATTAAGAAGTATCCAACTGGCATCTTAAATCTGACGTTGATTCCAACGATCATGAAGACACACGCATTTGCAGCTTCAGGAAGACCGTCATCGTCAAGCCCAGTTCCGAAGTCAACATACCCTACTACCTTATCTCCAACTAGCTCTACGTGTTTCCTGATGGCCATGTCGTCTACAATGAGAGCGCAGTTGAAGGGTTCATCACGTGCTTCCGCAAACTTCTCAAGGAAAGCAAGTGCTTCGGCTGTGAAGCCAGGAGCTCCTTGAATCGACTTGTACCAGCCCCTTAGTGTTCGCTGGGATGAGAGGGCTTCGTTGAACTTGGATCGTACATACTCGTACGCGGCTGGACTGTAAAAATGCAAAGTCAGTGCAAATGCTCGCAGCTCAGGTGGGTACTTGCCCTTCTGCTCATTGCCCACCCTGCAAAGTAGTTGCTGAATGTCATCCGAGAAAACAGATGAAAACACATGTGAGCCTTCTTCTGACAAGAGTTTTTGCTCTCTGATTTCTTTGATGATTTCTTGGGTGGTTTCATTTCTCTTGACCAGCCTTCGTTTAGTTTGTTGCAGTGTTTTGACCTTCTTCTTTAACTGGGTTATCTCTTCTTGTGAGGAAAGGACCTTGTCTATGTAGAACTGTTTGGTTGGCGAGTCTTCAGGAATATTTTCAGCTTCAGGCAGGTCGCACAACCCAGAACACTCAGGACCAGGCGGGGCCGGGAAATCTCGAGACTTGGGGTCGGGACGCTTCCGTTTGACCTGGGTTTGAAAGCATACGTTTTCTCAGACGAGCTAAAAAGGCAGCAAGCGCAAAAACTAAATGAAACCTCACACGTATAATGTGGGTACAATTAAGCTGCACATTTTCTTTGAAGAAATAATAAATGTATTAAGTAACAAACTTTTTCATAATCGTGCACGAGACATTGTATGCCAGCAAAAAGGACATGCACCCGCTCTGGTATAACTTTCCATTCGCCGGATGTGCCTTTAAGTATTGAATTGTAACCACTGTCAGTATGCTGTGGATGTCAATAATGTTTTTGTAGTAAGCATTGCTGTATGTCCATTCCTGCTTAAGACCTGGTAAACAGGTCAGCAGTAATAAATAAATAAATAAATAAATAAATAAATAAATAAATAAATATGTATCTTGATCACCAGTTAAGGCGAAGGTCAAGCAGTTACCATTACCGGTAACTTCACCTTCGCCGGCGGCGTCCGGTAATGCGGTAAACGGTAACGCAAACACGGTAACGATATGCTAAAACTACAGCTACTCCTCCACAGTACCGCCAATTCTCGGCACGCAATCAATGCCACGTATACCCGCAACAACATTTCGTGGAACAAGTATTATGTAGCGGCCGTAACGCCACGAGCGTTATGCACGCTAAATATTACGCTTCTCGTCCAGCGATGGCAGTAATACTCACAGGTTTCTGCAGATGAGGCGGAAAAGCTGGAAACGACGTGGGCACACTTCCCACCCGCAGTCGCGTCGTTTGCCCAGTGCGGTCAAAGCACTCAGGAGTGATATGTACAAAGCACAGGCGGTCTCCATCCTTAGCGCGACACCCTTCACGGCGAACTGCCCGCTCCCAAAGACTCCGAACTTCTGCATTCTTTGGAATCCTGTCAAGAAATATACGACAATCAACTGCGGCACACGTACACACAATGCCATTTTGCTGCTCTTTCATGTGCGGGCCTGCAAGCAACTACAATGCGGCTGAAATGACCGCGAGTAGAACACGCTAAATTTCATGTACGTACAGGTGAAATGTGAGGCCAGAACCTTTCTTCAGCCTGTTTGTGCATCCGTAGGCAACGCAGGAGGTAACCATTATCCAAGAGCAAGACTTGCACTCATTGAAAACTTTGAAGAAAACAGCGTGCACCAGCAACGAAGCGTGGAGGCGACACACCGGCAGCGCGCTTTCTGCCTCCGGCAAGATGGCTGCCGCTGGCGTCACCTGACGGGCGTCGCTTCCACTCCAGCAAGTTTTTATATGCTCCTTGGTGGTACTACGGTGTCTAGAAATATACTGGCTAGTGTGCTGAGCGCGGGCTAGGAGATGGCCCCGCAGCTGATGACTGCCGGCAGCGCCCGCATGGTGCGCTGCTTTGCGAGTGGGTGCATTTGCGTTCAATTGCGCTCCGCAAGCGCCGCGAAGCGTGCAGGAGGCCGAGCGGCGCGAGGCCAACTATTATTTTGCTGCATTTTCGGAGTGTTTTTTTTTTACATAATGCTTTATTGTATAAGAACTACTCTATTGCTTTCACAGTACTGGCGTTTTGCAATACCAAAATGAAGATCATTTCGTGGCATACATTTCGCCATCTGCTACTTGCCCGCAAAAAAAAAATAGAAACGCAGATCCCACGTAACTTGGGAATCAATGCTACGCAAGGTGACTCTGTTGTAATTTTATATTAGGTGAAACATTATGAAGTGGCGCTAAATATATGCAAAAAATTGGATAGTGAACACTGGAACCAGCATTGGCGTTTCACGAACATTCGGCTCTTCTTGCAAAGTATTTCGAAGACCCTAAGTTAAGGGGGTGATCGTGAGGGCACCCGGACGTAGGCGAGTCGATAGATAGATAGATGCTCAAAGTGGTTGCAGTACGCAAAGAAATTTATTTTAAAACCCATTGACAGTATAACCACCAGAGTTATTTTTTAAAATGTGCTTTGTTCTTGAGAGCAAGAATTATCACAGAAGACTCTCAGAATGCTTTTCTCACACGACAGCCTTCGGATTCAGCCTTTTGTCTGCCCAGGAACTTCCAGGAACTTTTTATCTGGATTACCAGGCTTCAAAGCTTTTTTTTTTGTTTTCGTGCTGCTCCTCAGGTGAATAGCAAAACCTATAAAAACATATTTTGTGCATTAGTCAAGTATGAAATGATGCGAGAACAAGACTTTTGAAAGCCAGCGTGAGAAAGACACAATGTAGGCTTCACTTACAGAATTTTAGATGAGTTTAATAGAGCAGCACATTTTAGAAATCTTAATCACGGTAGCAGGAGTGCAGGACCTCTAACTTTAACCTTTTGAATATATTGGCAAGAAATCTGAATATACGCAATTCTCTGTTATGAATTTGTTTCCACCTATAATTTATACACATTTGAAGAGCTTCTAATTACAGCTTCTAATTACACAATAAATGAAGAGAGCTTCTTAGATGACTACATGAAAATTTCAAGTAGCTAAAACATTGCTTTCCAGATGCCCATTATGCCTACACACAAGCCGACAATGCTAAGTGAGTGAAATTAATAATTTGCTCACCATGTATGCCAAAGATCCGCCACATGCTGCGATTCCAGCTGGCCCCGTCACAGGTCACGGAGTCAACATACAAGCCCGCTCGTTCAGCCAGGACGGTGCACTCTACTATGATTTTTGCAAGCGTAGCTGCCTGAACATTGCCTTTCGAGGCAAAAACGCCAAGTATTTGTGTCCAACTCCCTAAAAAATGGGCAAGAACAATGATGGTGCAAGATTACCATGTCACTTATGTCATGTGTTTGACAGTAGTCTCTTTTTAAAACAACTTACCGGTGTAGGGTTGAAACAGCACAACCATCCCGTGGTCTGCAAGCACACCCTTGTGGTTACTCAGGGTCCGCCAGCTCGACAATTCGCTTCTGTTGTTTAGGTGCCGGTTCTTGGTCGCAAATGTTTCTCACCTTTCGTTTCATCGCATTTTTAGGTACAAGATGTGTCGGATAATCTTCGAAGACCGTAGGGACAGCATCGGGCTTCAGACGTGGCTTGTCTCGGGCGATTTCGTTGACGACACCGTTCACCGTAGTCTGAAAATATCGTTCGATGTAGCCACTCTCAAAATGTCTTTCGCACACGACAGCCTTCGGCGTCAGTCTCCTGTCTGCCCTCTTGATTTTGCTCTCCCATTCTGCAAGCCGTGCTGGGTCCGTCGGTGCGGTGAACAAAGACACCTTTTCCTCGTTCGAACGATATCCGCTCCGGCACAGCGGCACAAAACACTTCCTTTCTTTGCATTGCCGCTTAGCCTTCAACATCTAAGGACGTTGCTGCCCACATTTTGTGACGACGAACTTCACACTACAACAGGTCGAACACTGACAGCTGTCAAACGCTGAGCAAAGCATGGGACGACAGGAGCTTGGCGGCTCTCATGCATGGATGGATGGGTGGTTATGGCTGTACCCTTTAGATCGGGCGGTGGCTAGCGCCACCAAGCCGTAATACCTAATGAATCAAAAACTATATTTTTTTTTCCGTAAAAAAAGAGTTTGAGGATTCGCACTTTGCAGTGAAGAGTTTAATTTTCACTCGTGCCTTGACTTTAGCCACCAATCAGATAACCTCCTTCTAGTTAAGTCTACCCGCTTAAAGTTTATTTTGCCCTCCCGGTCCCTAAACCCCAGTGCTTTGAAAAACTCTGCGCCATCATCCTGAACTATAGGGTGAAGCCCTTTACAGAACATTATCAAGTGTTCGGCAGTTTCTTCTTCCTCTCCACACGCACTGCATACTGTGTCTACCCCCTCGTATTTGGCCCGATATGTCTTGGTTCGCAGTACTCCCGTTCTGGCCTCAAACAGTAGAGAACTACCCCGAGTATTATCATAGATCCTTTCCTTGGCAATTTCCTGCTTAAACGTTCGATAGATCTCTAGTGCGGACTTCTTTATCATGCCCATTCTCCACATGTCAGTCTCCGTTTCCTTCACTTTCTTCTTAACCGATAGTTCTTTTTGGTTTGGCCACCTGCTGTTTTCTAAGTATTTACCAGTCAACTTCCTGGTTCGCTTCCTCCATTTTGTATCGACATTCTTCATGCACAAGTAGCTGAAAATCTTCCTAGCCCAACGCTCTTCCCCCATTTCTCTCAATCGCTTCTCAAATTTTATCTTGCTGCTAGCTTCCCTGCCCTCAAATGATGTCCATCCCATATCCACTCGTCCCACTCGTCCATCCCATATTCGCCCGATATGGGATGGTTCATCCCATCCATATGGTCCATCCCGATATGGGATGTCCATCCCATATCCGCACCCACTCGTCCGGCAGCGCCACTTGAGGCCACTGCGCGCAGTCATCACGTGCGGGGCCACCCTCTCTCGTACGGAATGCGCGCGCTCCGCACACTAGCCAGTATATTCTAGGCACTATAGTGGTACTGCCCGCAGCCGTGATAATGGATAAATGGATGGATGAAAACGGCTGTACCCTTTAGATTGGGCGGTCGCGAGCGCCACCGCGCGGCGCTTGCTCAAAACTGAAGGCAGGCCAACTCCGCTGGGAGCGCGAGCCATTACTCAGGCAGTGTTTAGAGGAGGCGTTGCATTAGCGCGCGGTATGGTTTATGAGAATTCATGGCGGGCCCAGGTGTTCTGTGGCGGGCCGAAGCGAAAGACGGCCGAAAGGGGCATCTTCTGTGTGTTGTGCGGGAGGATGCCACAACAGTAGTTACAGAAACACCGCAGGAAAGCTGCCGAAGGTGTAATTCTACTGATTCTCTTGGAGAAAGTATGATGACAACCGGAAAGCACTGCGGATCAGGGCCGTGCAACCATTAAGGTAATATCAGACCGCTGTTTTCGTTCAAGTGTGGTACAGCCTACCTCATGCTTAACGTGAACGCACGAATGTCTACCGGCTAGTCGATAAGCGCCGTACACTGTAGCATAACTATTATAACGAAGGGTGGTGGCGAAACAAACGAGAATGCGCGCTTCTACAGTCCATTGCAGCTTTCTGCCAAGCTGTTCCGGACAACAGGACGCCGCAAATCGGCGCATCTGCATGATCGATTTGGTAACGTGTTAAACGTAATTTCATTTCCTTCAGGTCAGAAAGGCATCTGTGGCAGCCCGTGCGGGGCGAGACTCGGATATGCAGCGCGCACTTCGTGGGGAACAAAAAGAGCCCCGATTCAACGCACCCGCCCAATGATATTTCCGTCGAGGGGCATACAACAGGCAAGTATCGCTGGAACAGGCCGTGTGTTGCGTTGCGTTGTGTGTGTCACTGTTTCGCACGCTGCTGTGGGCTAGATACATGAAAAGGAGACCGAGCAAAATAATTGCCACCCCTTGGCGGTTCCTACATGGTATATGGAGGGCTGAAAATCAGAGAAGCTGGGGCTCCAACCCCCCCCCCCCCTTATTATTTGAGGCCTCCCAACTCGGCAGGTCAGCGGTAGCACTGCACCAACTCGAACTGTTGTGGCAGTCCAACAGCTAACCTGCCAAGAGGGATCCTCAAGGTATAAAGGGGGGGAGGGGAAGCGCCTCTCCCCCGATTTCATGCACTCAGTATACCAATTAGTAACCCTCAAGAGGGGCTAGTGATTATGCTTAGTCTCCTTTTTATGTGCGAAACAGTGTCATACATGCTGCAAAACATCACATGTTTGGCAAGCGCAAGAATTGAATGTTCTGGCAGTACTGTCTTGTGCGGGGGCAATTCTAGCTGTGTAATTTGTTGCATAATAATTTAATATGGTTCGTCAGGTTGATGTGGTGAAAAAAAAACAGCTATCATCCTTCTGCTTGCTGCGCACAATTCCTCTGTACATTGTGCACAACAGGTTGCCACTGTGTGCGACTAAGCTTCTAGCGCAGTGTGGGCAGAGGTAACATACGTGCTGACGGTAGCTAGCTCGAGTTTACCGGCCACATTTGGTGCCTGCAGTGGAAGCACTTCACGGTGCCCATGTGGAATGTTAAGTTTATTTATTTATTCACTGATTTCATACCATTTGGCGGAAAGGTATTATTGGGGAGAGGGGCGAAACATGTCGTACAACGTTAGTGAAAGTTCAGAGGTTATGTTTTTTGGCTTCGTTATAGAATAATACATGGTGCAGAATGGAAGAAGCGATGATCAGTGATGGTGACTACAGGTCCGGGAATGTGGTTCCAGTTTAGAGACATTGTCGAGATAAACAAATCCCTGCATATTTTGGTTGTACATTACGTTGCACCAACTTTATTTAAATGATCGATTCTAGTCCATATGTAAGAAAGGGGGGAAATGAGTGTGGTACAAAGAACTAGAATATAGAAATATAGTTAGGGAAATAAGACACTGGCGGAAAAGCATACGACGAGAAGCAAGAGACAGAAGTTTAAGTGAGTTCTTAACGGCAAAAATGCTAGCTTAATGGAACTGCTTGTAAAGAATGAAACTAAGCAGAGTTGTTTTGTATGAATTAGAGAGTATTTATTAGATTAGCTTAACTCGGAGTGGCATATTCTATCTCGCTGCAACTTGGTAACGTGCACTGTAGTCGTTGAAGTGACACGGACACAGAGACGTTTTGGCGAATATACCCAAGCATGCAATTTGCATTAGTGGTAATGTAGTGAACATGCAGAGACCAGCTTAAACAAGATTTGATGTGTATGCCCAGATGATGGTATGTTAAGTAAGTAGTTAGCAGAAGAGGATGATATTTGGGACATATGCAAAACCTTACATTCAGTAGCATTCAATTCCGTTTGTCAAGTCATGCATGCGTCAAACATTGAGTCAGTGCAGGGTAGTGGGAAGGGGTGACATAATGTTGGCTATTAATTTTGTGGAAGATAAGTCATCTAGAAACAGATTTATGTTAGACGAAACACAAATAAGTAAATCATAGACATAAATTAGGAACAAAAGTGGGCTAAGATGAAACACTGCGGCACGCCAGAGCGAGCAGTACGAGATTAATTATTCCCACTGAGAATCGCAAACTGCATGTGCTTAACTAGGAAGAATTTTATCCATCTAGTGATTTTGCAATCAAATTTTGGTTGTCCTAGCTGTATAAGTATTGATCTATGACTTAATTTATCAAAAGCCTTCGAAAAGTCAAGTACCGCATTCCCTCGTTGGTGCTGTTAAAAACACCACAAGTGAACACCCTGAATACACTTGTAGTTGTACATTCATTTTTATAACCTTCACAAGCATTTGTTCAAATGCAGAGGTAGCGTCACTACATCGATATTGCCTCAAAGTTTTGTGGCTTGTGAATATTCTGACGACACTAACTTTTACGCAGAATAACACTTTACCTGTTGGGTGTTTATCTATCTTAATTTGCATATGTGTTTTTAAATATGTGTAGTCGCCGCCCTGTGATGCTACCTTCTCTTGTATAACGGGAGGCCTTGATCTTCTTATAAATTGGTTGTGTGCTGGTGTAAAAATGTGGCGCATGATGTACAAATGTGTTGTAGAGCTCTACGGCGAGCCTCGGCAGGCATGGTGACAGCAGAAAAGGCCCAGTCACGTCGATTAAAGCTATGGTCAGTTTTTAAATTTTTTTCTTCTTCAGTGTCATGCAGTCATAAGCTGAGTAACTGCACTGCACAGCAGCATTGAAATTTGTGTATATTCTGGTTCTATAAAAGGACGTGTAATGTTAAAAAACATATTGCAGCCACATTAATTGTACTTATGATGAAAATGGAGTGTGTATAATTGTTAACGTATTGCAAATTACTTATGTAAGTTCAGTGCGGCTTTGAGCTGTTTGAAAATGCTTTGCGAATTGACTGAACATTGTTTTTAAAGTTACAGATGGCTGATTCATGTCAACGCATTTTTTTTTGCATGACAGAAAGCTCACTCTTCCTAGGGTTTCTAGCTACAGTGGTTAATCCCAAAAGCGTGTTGTTCTTCTAGCAATTCTTGGAAGCTGTTTCCATTCTGCTTTTGTAGAAGTTCCAGCCACCTCTATTTTGAGCTTTTTAAGGGCCAGTAAACAGGCTCTAACCGACGGAGAGACAGACGAACAGAGAGAGATAGATAGGTGCTGAGAGTGCCTACAGTTCGCAAAAAAATGCTTCACATTCAAAGTACTATAAATCCGCGCTCCTGAGAAAAGCAGGGTCGGTGTGAGTCAGCGGGGAGGACTATCTTTCAATCAGTGGAGTCATCTCCTTTCATGCTCTGGGAAGTTGTCGGTCTCTTTATTAAGTTATCAGAGGCAAGCCACGTTTAATCGAAAACGTACCTCCTATGGCTGTCTTTTCAGGCGACTTGAACGGACGACACCGCCTAGTGCTGCACAGACGGCTCTGCACGGGGCAGCACTCTGTTCCTGTCAGTGATATCTGGTGGCTTGGCGTTAACCCAGGTGCGGTGTCGCCAAAACTGTGCCATTTTGCCACAATCGACATCATGGTGTGCCAAGCGTCGTAAAGGTTGCGTTGAGCCAAAGTTTATTGTTCTGTTCCTCCACACATTGAGGGAGTTGTTTGCCCGAAAAGTCTTGTGGACTTTTCGAAATAGCTGCAAATCAGCTTGCCCTTACTTCTTTGTGCCAGTGGAGTGCACGTGGTAAACAAGGTCCTCACACTAGTCATTTTTGTATCTGTGGCAGTTTCTCGGCCACAGAAAGTCCAACGCGATGCTACGATTCGGGCGATGTCTGAGAGTAGAACTAATTCTGACTGTGTTGAAAAACCTGTGATCTTTTTTTTATTCTCAGTCAATTCTCAGTCAGTGCTACCACCTTATCGAAAGCTCGTGGTTGGACTTGTTCCACCATGGGCACACTTTTCACTATTTGGTAGTGTCGTGAGACGATGTCACCACGTGATGCCATCTTATGTGATGTCAAAATAACAGTACATTTTGTTTATCTGTGACAATATGAAGCCGGAATGTCACATTGCATGACTTTTTGCATTGTTAATGTTGACCCCCAATGCTAATTTTCGCTTCTCTTGATTGTTGAGGCACTTGTGAATCGGTAACTCGTAACTTAACCGAAACTGTCGATTTTCTACCAGTTTGTCCAAGTGTGTCTCACATGCCACCTTGAAAGGAGCTCGTGGTTGAGATCTGCTGCACGAGGTTCTACAATGCTGCACTCAATCTTTGAATGAACACATTTGTTTTTATTTATTGTCCTGACAAAATATAGGCATTTAATTGAAGTAATTCTGCAATATAATATTTGTATAATGATTTCTAACTTAAATCGCAAGCCTGGATTTTTATTTTTAGGAGGATTTTTACGAGCATTACAAAAGGTGAAAGTGCTCGACCGGATATACTTGAAAGAGAAAACAGGAGTTTCACTTGGTAATCATGCTGCTGACATGTGAACATTGCATGTACATTGTGTTGGGGAGGCTGTTGCATTTGGTTATTGTACTTCTATGCCTACGCACAAGTGTTCCGCACAGGTGGTACAGCTGGTGGCACTCGTGCGCATCGTTACTGTTTTGTTCACGATACCAATTTTGTGCTGCTGCCAACGAGCGCGCATAGAGCAGGAGTCATACTCATACCACAGGCTGGACAAAAGTGGCAATGTGCTCAAATGACAATGTAAAATCGCCTTAGAAAACCAGTGTCGGGGTCACTCGGGAACAGTCGACTGATGCTGTTTTAAACACTCGTCGTTTCACTCCACGCGTGCAGCAAGATTTGATGGTGCTCAGCAAGGCCATGTTGTGTCCGCAATTAAAAAAATGCTGTGATGACTATTGATCGTCAATGTCGTGAGTGTTGCTACTCAGCGACTACCGTAGGGCTGATGTAGCATGCGATATGCTTTATGCAATCTAAAATGCTTATCAATGTCACTACATTGTTTCATGCCCCTATTTTGCATGAATTATGGAAAAGTCATCTTAAGTTATTTTTTCAGCTTTTATTAATAATTTAATGAACCTAAACCTGTACTAAAAGTTTCATAGTTATAATGGCTGTAATAATAAAAATACAGCTTTGTGCCAAATATAGCTCACCATCAATATAGTGCAGCGGTATTGCTGCCATGGGGGAATAACATACAACCGTAGACGGTGGTATTTGTAGCACAGTGTGTGAAATGAAATGAAACAGTTGTTTGTTGCATTCAGGCACAGATAATTGTTGCACTTCCTGCATCTTACCAACAACTTCTTTGTGCATGATGGCCGCTTACGTCTTTGTCTCTTTTCATCAAATTCTGACCAGTGGTTGGTTTGGTCAGATCGGATGTCATTAGAGGGCATTGGTGCAGCCGGTCCCCGTGGTTTTTGACTCGAACCTGAAATTCGATGCCTTCTCTAGAGGGCCTTCCTGGTCGCTTTTTGGGTAGGAGGCACTTGTCGTGAGAGATAAGTCATTCTGCAATTTCATTTGGAATTGAGCCAGCGGTAGTACTTCTTTCTTCCCAAATTGCTCCTGCACCTCCTGTACAGTAGCCATGCTGCGACTACCGATAAGTTTAGCATATGCCTGAAAACTCGAAAGGGCCACTTCTTGGACCTGATATGCATGCGGTAGAGTCCAAGCAGTGAGTCCAGCAGGTCGACTCCACCCATATGTGTGCTGTAAACCTTTCATACGCTAGGGCAATCATTTTAATCAAACTCCTTGGCTAAGGTAAACCAGCGCTTAGTCTTTTTGGACTGAACCCCTCCCAACAAAGCTCGACAGAAATGTCACGGCGCGATTATCGTACTAACGCACACACGATAATTTCATATCATCTATCACGGTTGTGAGTTCCTCTGAAGCAACACATCTTTTACATTTGAGTTCCTTTTCACTTTTTAGGCAGCAGTTTGGCAGACGATTCCCCCTCACCATTCTGAGCTACGAAATTCCATCTTGCGATAGTGACCTGTGATAAAGTGGATGCATTCATTGCACTGCCGTGCTTCACCTTCACCACGTAACACCTATATCCCCTCCCGTGCAATTTCCTACTATCTGGAATATGGTAAATGCTAGTTTGTAGTGCCGAGCTGCAGTCACGGAGAAAATTGAAAAACCGAAGCTCGAAGGCATCGCATTACATATATTTGTTTTGCGTTTTACTGGACAGATGGTACCACGATACCAATTTTGTCTTTCAAGTTCATGGTGTGCCAAATTTGGCACACACTAATTTCAGGTTCTTTGGTGTAGTTGCATTGGAACTTCTGAAAACTAATAATAAGCTTGAATTTGTGAGGTCATAAAGTAAGCCAAATTATATATTGTATGCTGATCAGGGGAAAACGTTTATAGAAAAAAATGACGATTTCTCGTGCTCGCTTCTTCCGAGTTGCACGTTGCATCCCAAAATGCACTAGCCTCTGTTTTCCTTATTGCTCAACAGATATGGTATTACTTGCCCATCATAAATGCACAAAACTATGAGAATTACTCCGACAGTATCATATTCTCAAGTGGGCAGCCCACACCCACAAAAAAAAGTAAGTGGTATGTGCCAAAAATGGGATGCCATGCAATAGAGGGCTAATGACAACTAACAAAGATGTTGTGTTCTCATTATTATTGTGTCTTAGAAATAAAATGAGCCTTTCAATTTACACTTCTTTCTTACATTGTTTAATGGTGTTATGTTTTATGTAATGTAATGTTTTATGTTTATGTAATGTTTTATGTAGTGGTTTAATGGTGTAAATGTTTTAGGTTGTTTAACAAGCGTTGAAAGCTGACCAAGTTTGTATAGGTTCGTCTTGAGGCATATAGGTTCTCCAACTGAGTTCCACGAAACCCAAGGATTCTGTGAAGTACCCCGTAGGGTCCCATGAATAGACAAAACGAGTCTAACCAGCTCACATATTAGCCTTATAGTAATTTAGCCCCACTAGCAACTAATTAGTGATCTTGGACAAAAAAATTTGCATTTTATATAACACCAGAGCGTCGCATGCTGCTTCTGCATATCGAGTGACTGCGGGTAGTGAAAGACCCGCATGGTAGCAGCACTAGAGTGTGCCATAAAATTTTCAGGCTTAGTGAATCAGTAGTAATAAAACGCTCGGTGTCCTGATTGTTGTGGCAGAAAAGCAGGGAGGCAAAACCTTCCTTTAGGGAGACTATGACAGGGAGTCAACACGTCTTTTCAGTTTGAATGCATCACGAAGACTGGTTTGTTTCTACATTATGGGCAGCACTGTCGTAGATAGGGAAAGAAAAAGAAAATAGAAAACAGAGAAGCACTACTACATTCAAGAGAACTCGTGCGAACCTTTGAGAAACAGAGGGAGAAAACGCTGTGCCCGTGTTGGGTGTCGGCCCCTGCGGCTTTCAATTTGCTTCCTCAATTGGTCCTATAGTTCGAAAAAGCGGAGACGTCAAGGATGCTCTCCACTCTTCCCGTATGGTCTGCCACGTGGACCACTCGGTGCCTTTGAATAGCGAGCCATTGCGGTTGCACCCCGGAAACGCGTCCTCCCTAAGTTGCCCTTTTTCGCCGCGAGTATTTCATTCAACGTTCCTTCCTAGTGGTGGTTGCTTCCCATTTTGTGATAAATACAAGCTCTCTCTATGAGAGAACTCTTGAGCTCATTGTCCGTTGACTTCTAGAGGATAAAGCAGCTGTATTGGTCGTCTGAAATTGCCCCGCCGCAGTGGTCTGGTGGCTAAGGTACTTAATTGATATGTGGGGTTTAACGTCCCAAAACCACTATATGATTATGAGAGACGCCGTAGTGGAGGGCTCCGGAAATTTCGACCACCTGGGGTTCTTTAACGTACACGCAAATCTGAGCACACGGGCCTACGACATTTCCGCCTCCATCGGAAATGCAGCCGCCGCAGCCGGGATTTGAACCCGCGCCCTGCGGGTCAGCAGCCGAGTACCTTAGCCAGTAGACCACCGCGGCGGGGCGGCTGAGGTACTTGGTTGCTGACCTGCAGGTCGCGGGATCGAACCCCGGCTGCGGCGGCTGCATTTCCGATGGAGGCGGAAATGCTGTAGGGCTGTGTGCTCAGATTTGGGTGCACGTTAAAAAACCCCAGGTGGTCGAAATTTCCGGAGCCCTCCACTACGGCCTCTCTCATAATCATATTGTGGTTTTGGGATGTTAAACCCCACAAATCAGTCAATCAATCGTTTCAATTCGTTCTGTGAGTTTCAATCTGCACGCCCCCACCCTGTCGTTTTTGTCCTTGGAAGTTTCTTTGAAGTTTCTTTTTGGGGATCTTCCACATGCGTCATTTCTCATTATCTTCTTTTAAAAGCACCAAATTGTCTATTTTTTATGTCCCTCAATGTCGTTGAGCAAACATGTGGGCCGATCTAAGCTCCTATAAATACTCTTTTCACCAGAGTCTCCAGAATCCTTCAATCATGGCCAACTGGTATCCCCAGCGTCATGAGAGATGCGCGTCACCACCCACGATTCCGGCTGGCAGATGTCCTACCAGCAAAATTTCCTTGGACCAAGCATAGCAAATCATCAGCGAGATCACATATAAAGCCGGCACTGTGTCTTGTTTATCACTTGCTGCTGGTCCGTTAGTTAGATTGTTCTGCGGCGAATCTTCTGTCGGGTAGGCCTCTGCACCTGGCTTTATATGATCAAGGTGCCGACGAACCGTTCTGCTTCTTGACTTGATTAGCCAAGATCGATGTCCGAGTCTCTTTAACACAGTTCTGCCAACCCAAGCTGGACTTCCTGCAAAGTTGCGAAAAAGACTGGTTGCTCGATGGCTACCTTTCTTGGCGATTTCGTAGCGCTGTGGTCAGTGGTCACCCTCTCAGCTGGTTGCGGCTGAATGCGTGTCAGTGCCGTTGAGAGTTCGCGGCCGAACATGAGTGCAGCTGGCGATTTGCCTGTCATTACTGAAACGGTGGTGTGCTGTTTCAGCTGGAAACGAGCCAGCCTGCACGCAAATGTTCCTGACTGATCCTTTGCAAGTGCCTGTTTCGTTTCATACACCATTTTTTCGGCTTGCCCATTCGTGGCTGAATGTTAGGGTGCACTTGTGATGTGTGTCACCCGATTCTTTTTCAGAAATTCTTCCATTTCCGCAAAAACAAACGATGGGCGTTATTCGTGACCACCCTTTCGGGAATGCCGAAAGTTGCGAACAGGTTTCGCAGTTCCTTGATCACTGTCGGCGACCGTATATTCTGCATGATGCGCACTTCGAGTCACTTGTTGTATGCTTCGACTACATTCAGCAGCATCCTTCCCTCCACAGCCCCAGCGAAGTCAGCGTGGATCGTGTGCCATGGTGTTGTTGTACATTTCCACTCGGGGGCTGGTGTTTTAGTTGGCATTTTCTGGTGCTGGCAGCAAGTTGCACAACTTTTGACTACCTGCTCTATGTTGTTGTCGACACCGGGCCACCAAAAATAGCCTTGAGCGCACGCCTTCATAGCCACCACGTCCCTGTGACTCGCATGTGCCAAGTCGAGCACGTCTTTCCTTGCTTTCTCTGAAACGACCAGTCTGGCACCCCGGATGACGCAACCCTCCTATAGCGAGAGCTCGTGTTCAAGCTTTGCAAGTGTCAAAAATTCCTGCTTGGGCAACCGGTGTAGTTCTCCGTTTGAAATGCCTGTCATCACGCGGGATAACGGTGGGTCACTCCAGGTGAGCTGAGCCAGTTGACCCGGTGACAGCTTGAAAGGCGGTGCAGATGCAAGCATAAGCACATCTCCCGGAGAGCCTTGACTCATCTACCTGCGCGGGCACTGGCAGCCTGCTGACCGCGTCAGCATTTTGGTGCAGATGTCCAGGACTGTACGCCAAGTCGTAGTCATATGTGGCTAATTTGAGACACCATCGACTCATCCTTGGTGACAATATCAGGCATTTGCTTTTTTTCCCCCATGATGCCTAGGAGTGGTTGGTGCACCGTTAATACGGTCACATGCCGGCCAGCGACATATTGCCGAAAGTGGCTGACGGCATAAACTACCACAAGACCTTCTTTAACGAGGTGTGAGTAGTTTTTCTCAGCGGTTTCCAAAGTTCGTGACGCGAATGAAATGGGAGCGTCTCGGCCGAACGCATACTTTTAAGCGAGAATCGCGCCGATGCCGTATGGTGACGCATCTTCAGACAGAATGAGAGGCCTCTTTTCATCATAATGTGCAAGGACTGTCGAATACCTAATCACCTTCTTAAGCATCTCGAAAGCAGCCTGGTGTTTTTTCTCCCGATTCCAGGGCGTGTTCTTCCTGAGAAGCCCATACAACTCTGCAGCTACCGTCGCTCCGTTTTCAAAAAAACGATTGTAAAAGGCGAGAAGCCCCAAGAAAGCCAGCCGAGAGGTCTTGTCTGTCGGTTTTGGTGCCTCAAGGATTGTCTTTACCTTCTCTTCAGTCGTATGGACACCCTGAGCGTCGATTTCATGACCGAGAAACTTGACTGAGCTGATACCGAAGCGGCACTTCTTTTGTTTGAGCCGCAGACCTTTGTGGCTTAGTCTCGTCAGGACTTCTTCTAGACGTTGTGCATGCTCTTTAACTTCCTTCTCGCTGACAATAATGTTGTCAAGCTAGACACTCATCCCCTGAATTCCGGCCAGTGTAGTCTCCATCATCCTCTGGAAGATGGCTGGCGCAGGGGATACTCCAAAAGGGAGACGGTTCACCTTGAACAGTCCTTTGATGGTGTTTACGGTGAGCAGTGCGGCTCTCTCATCGTCCACTCTTAGCTGCTGATAGGCCTGGTAAAAGTCTAGCGTGGAAAACGTCGTCCCATCAGGCAACTTTGCGGACACCTGCACAGTTGTCGGTAGCAGGTGCGCCGTCTTCTTGACCACTGCGTTAACTGTGCTCCTGTAATCTCCACAAACGTGAAATGTTCTATCTTTTTTGTGCACCCACACCAACGGTGTGGCCATTTTGGCGTGTTGCGTCGGCTCCAGGATATCTTGTTTTTGTAGGCAGTCGAGCTCTTCCTCCATAGGCTTTTGGTAAGCTAGGGGCACCGGCCGTGCTTTGCAAAACTTGGGTGTGGCACGTTCTTCCATGTCAAAATAAACCAGTGGACCCTCGTAGCCGTCGATACCTTCCTTAAATACATCAGGACGGCATGCGAGAACATCCTGGATCTCTTGACGTGGTTCGGTGACCTGGTATACTACATGGACACGGATGTTCAGTGTTGAAAACCAGTCACGTCTGAGCAGGTTGCACCCAGTCCCTTTCATTACCAGCAGGGGCAGCACGTAGTGCTTTGATTTGAAATGCACATCAACTTGTGCCGAAACAAGGGTGCCAAGTTCTTTCTCTGACCAGGTGCGTAAGTCTAGGGGTTTCTCTAAAGCTTAGGGGCGTACGATGGCCAGATTTTGTGATAGGTAGCCTCACTGATGAGAGAACATGGGGCGCCCGTGTCCACTTCGAATTTCAGGGGCCTTCCCTCGATTTTTACGTCAACGAGGAATTTAGAGCAGGGTTCTCGCGCCCTCACGTAGGTTATAGCACCTATCGGTGTCCGCGGGGTCGTAGCTCGCAGGTTGGGCGTAAACCAGGCGAGTTCCTTGCCGGGCGTTGAGATTTTCTCCATTAATTTTCTTCATTTTGGAGATGCAGGCGTTGTCAATGTGTCCTTTTTTGGCACAAAAACGGCATTGCGCTGTCCTTAACTTGCAGGTGTCAGCCTCGTGCCAGCCGTCGCATCGGTAGCAGCATTGTTGCTGAGCCGAAACTTTGGTTTTCTTTTTACACTGCGAAGTCTTTTGCACTACCGTGGAGCTCGTCGCTTTCTTAAGGCCTCGTTGCTGCAAGGACGCACTTTCGGACGACAGTGCCAAGTCCAACGCGCGTTGAAAATTCAAGTCTTTCTCCGCAAACAGTCGCTGTTGGAGATGCTTGTCGCGGATGCCGCACATGAACTTGTCGTGAAGCATCACATCTTGGGGCAGCATGGTGGGTTTCCCCAAAACGGCTGCATGTCCTTCTGCTGGTGGCGTCGATGTAGCAGACGTCGCTGGCACTCCGAAGTTACTGTCAGCTGACAAGCTTCTGAGGGCTGCAACGTAGTTGCTGATCGACTCTTTTGGCCGGCCGCCGGTCGCGGCGCTGCAACACGTTCCGGCTGTACAACTCAGAAGTTCGTGGATCGAAGTGTTTCTGCAGAAGGGAAACTATGTCGGCATAGCCCACCTCTCCAGGAGTGTTCAGCGCGACCAAGGCCCAGGCAGTTTCAAAATTGTCGGCTCCGCATAGCGTCAGGAAGAGCGCGTGCTTTTTTTGTTCGTCGCAGACGTCGTTTGCCACGAAGTAGAAGGTCAGGCGCTGGATCCACGATGACCAGTTCTTGCCGCTAAAAAGCTCGAAGGCGGCCTGCATTCCTCCAGTAGCCATGGGCGTAACCTAGAGAGCTGCGCACTTTATAAATTCCGCTTCTCGTCGCCAGTGTTATGTTAGTGTTTGGAGCCCCGTGGTGCAGGAACCACATGAGACAGCGGCTGGCAGGAGACTATTCATTGCTTTCCTTTAGAAGTGGACGAGAAGAGGTTATGGCGAGGTTAGAGTCTTTCCAGCGAGTGTGCATGTTTAACACGATATTCAGGAGCTGGGGACGAGAGTCCAAAGAAGGTGCCAGGCATGCGGGCGCGTTGGGCCACACCCGCAAGCGAAGCACAACACAGGAGTGGCCGTGTGTGGGTTACGTGCGCGGAACAATTGTCCAAAAGCAGACAAACCTTTCGTTCTCGCCTGCCTAGATTCCAGTCAAATTCCTGGACCTAGTCTCCGAAAATTTCATGTGTCTTCCACGCGAGGCTGTTTGCCTCGTACCTCACTAGAAGGTGCCAATTTTCCTTGAAGCAGCGTGGTTTTGCACTTTTGCTGATGATCAACAGCAGTCGTTTATAAAAGTATTTTGTGTAAGCATCTTGTAAACAAACCAATTTCATCGGCATTGTAAATATCCGATGGTGTGTAGTCCTTCAGGAGACTTCCTAGGCTGCCCGACATCCACGTAGTGGCGCCGTCTTTATCCACCGAAGTGGCCTCACTACACAACACTTTGCCGATGATATTGTGGCGGGACTTGAATCGGTTCAGCCAGCCAATGCTGGCTTGAAATTGCCTATGCCGAGCACAGAAGCGAAATTTACTGCTTTGTGCCGCACAGTATAACCCCTAAGGGCTATTTTTTTGGCCCGCGTCTCCACAAACCAGGTGTAGACTGCCTTGTTGAACGCTTCAGGCACTGACTGGGTCAACTTCTTATGCTTTGCCGACATCCCTGCAGCTAGAACTTTGTTTATAGCGACCTTGCTCTTGTTGACAGAGAGCTCGCCATAGTCCCAAACTATTCAGCGATGAACGCTTTTTTCTTGCCGGCTTCAGCACATGCAATAAAGTAGGCCCTGTCTTCATGAGACAAACACGACATGACTGTTCGCATTACGGCAGCTTCAGGAAACAATGCATGCAAGTTGTGAACATGTGACTCTAGCCCTAGTCAAGCAGCAAACCGTCGCCCCAAATGCCTCGCCACACCCTGCTGGGATTTGCCTTGCAATTCTAATTTTGTCCGTACATTAATCAGTAATTCTTGGCAATCAAAAGATTCTCATAAGTTTCGTAAAAAACAATTAGAAATACTATAAAAATCAAATTGTGTGTTGCTACGCAGCCGCAATTTAAAACGTTTTCTCTTAACAAAAGTTGGTTGTATACCCAATGGTTGTGGTGCCAATAAAAAGATAATCTTGTCGTAATAAAACAGCATGATTTCATCAAAAGAATAATTTACATTCTATGCAGTACTTCGATGGGCTAACAAAAGGTAGGTCAATTTCAGGAAAGATAGAAAAGTAGCCATTCTTGATGTCTCTGCTTGTTCCGATAATTTTGCGTGTTGTGCCCACGAGACTGAATAGCAGGAAATCGCAAATCAAATGTGAATGAATAATTTCTTCAATGCAGGAATATTCGACTAGCATTGCCAGTTGAAAGCTACCATTTTACCAAGAGTGCATTTTCTGAAGTTTGCAATTGCGCCTACAGCCACTGATCCTATATACTACAAATGTACTTCTCTTTGCCACAAATAGAAGTAAAGAGGAAGCACTTCTCTTCAATTTATGAAATTTGGAGGAAATATATATTTCAAAGAATGCCCCCAAAATGCCACATTGTTATAGGTGAGTCCATTTTGGGACACTGCAGCTACCTCTGTGAACACGTCAAGTCTTTCATATTTGCACTGTGAATAGATCTTCATGTGAACAAACAACCTGTGCATTTAAATTTATATATTAGTTTTTAAAGTAATAAATTCTTATTATCTAATCATTCAAAAGATCAAATTGTTCCTCAATTCATAATGCAATAAAAAAGCAGCTATCAGTGTTAAAAATCCCACAAAATGTCCTCAGAGAAATGCAAAATGATAATATGAAAAGACATGTTGCATAATTTTTGTTGGAACAACAAATAAAAGAGGTCAAACATCGTGTTTTCAGAGTTTGATCGCCAGTGCATATAACTCATCTATTGCGACAAGATAACAATATAATATGTATTTTTTTCTCATCTAGGTTTGTCTAGATGAGAAAAACAAAAGTCATCTAGGTTTATCTAGATGACTTGGTCATCTAGACAAACCTAGATCTTTTGTCATCTAGGTTTGTCTAGATGACAAAACAGTTGAGAAAAAAAATGTATTTTTTTTCTCAACTGTTTCTTCAAGAAAACGATCGTTCCAAGTAAATGTATTTGCAGAGTTTATGCTTCCACTACAATATTTCACATCCCTGAGTAAAGAGGCTGCTCATCTATTCGTACCCTGTTTTTATTTACCTACTTCGATTAAAAGGAATTCATATTTTAGATGAAAAGTGGTCGCCAAAAGGTTTTGTTTTTGTTAGCCCAAATGCGCTCAATAACAAATCGGAGGCGATTATCGCAGAGTTGATTACAGAAAGAAGGTTGATTACATGAACATTTCTGACAGCTGTTCTGGCTACGAACAAAACACATTTGCCTTGTGTTGCATCAGGTCTGTATTGTCAAACATGCGGTGCCTTTCACCCTGGGGATGAGCTCCCATTCTTTCCTTTTTCATTCTGGAAGTACTCGGTCTCTCAGGCAGGTGCATGGATCAGCTCAATGTTTTACAACTTGTCTTGTATTGTGTGACCAGTTCGAGTGCTGTCTGTATTAAACTGCCGCTTTCTGCTCGTAGGTTGTGAAAAAATGCCTCATGCCTCACGACTCCACTGATTCCATCACACGAGTTTTACCCCTGTCCTGTGGCAGAGAAGAGCCAGTTTTCTTTTTAGCCCTCATTGTGACATAGCTTGCTCAGACGTCTCGAGCACTTTAGCGACATCGGCAAGTCTGAACCACTGCTTGCCCTTCTGCAGTAGAACATACTTTAGATCTTCTGGGCTCAATCTCGTCGTCGTCCGGTTTGCGACCATCGACTCGACAACTTCTTCCATCGTATTCGCACTACGAGACTGCACGTAATATGTAAAATAGTTCCCGCCTGAGAAGCGAACTGAGCCCATGTTTTCTCCTTTCTTTTTGTCACCTTTTGAAACCTGTACTCAGCTGGAATGAGTTTAAGCTCATCTAATACCGCACGTTTCACAATCTCGTGATCCGTGCATTCCGCTTCACTCAAACTACACAGTAGATATCGAACCCACTCAGACAGCACCGGCAGTATCAAGTGCCCTCTGTTTTCTTCCGACACTTGGAAGGATGAAAACAATTTCTCTACCTGGAATATGAGTCGCACGGCTGCCTGTATATCTTCAACACTTTAGCACATTGTGCAATTCAGCTAATGCCAACATGGCGGCGATCATCTCTTCCCAACATCAAAGGCGGCCTACTCTATTGCTCAATCTTTGCTCTGCGTAAATTGTCACGTTCACACTCGAGCTGTAGGCGTAAGGCCAGCTTGCAAATGCTTAGCGTAAGGCCATGCTTACCTTAAGGCCAGCTTGCGAATGAAGTTCAAGATTCTGTAAACAGGTGCACATCAAATGATTGAGAAAAAAAAAGTCAGGACAAAAGTTTGCACTGCAAAAAAGATTTTCCCTTGATTATGTAAAAAGGCGTAGGTAACATGCTGCCAACGACTTTCATAAAAAGAAAATAGTAGACCATAAATCACCTTGAACACGTGAAACTTACAGCCCGTTAAACTCTCACAGAGATCTCCGTAATAAAAAAGTGAAGTAATGACTGCTACAGTAGGACAGCTGCATCGTAGGGCCATTTCTCGCTCATTATTCATAATACTAACGCTACATGTCCGTAAATAACAAATTTGTTTGCATTAGATTCAACTTGAGGCATACGTAATAAGCAGATTTATCTTCTGCAAGTACAAGGTCATTCAAAGTTTCCCAGGCCACTATTTCAACTAACCCTGTGGCCGCGTGACCTGGGAACTTTTGACTGCACATGCTAAAAAATTTACGAAGTGAAGTCAAATGTTTAAAAACCAACAAGGACAAGTTCCTTCTTCACTGAAATAAAATTCTGTTTTTCTATCATCATAAAACAAAATACAGCACAGACATTCTACAAACTGTGTACACAAAACGTGTAAAAAAAATTATTTTATTTTGGCGGCTTTGTATCTGAATTTAACCTAATAAGATAGATCGTAACTTCCCGATGCCTAAAGCACCTGTGTTGTTTTCCTATTGTAACAGTATTGTGCAGACTTCTTTTCTGTAAAAGAGGAAAAACGTTTTGTAAGCACTACCATGACCGGTGAGCAGAGAGCAAAAAATAGTGCGAGCACTAATAAATAATTTATTTCAAGACTCTTAACAACCCTTGTTCGAGGCACTGGGTTGCAGCACAAAAATAAATGATTGCACATAAATAATAACACATATACAGAATGAAAGGGCTGAAAGCACACACTGCTTCATAAACAAACCAAAATGTTGGCCCGCAGTATTAGTAGAGGCAAAAAAAAGCAAAGGAGTAATTCAACATATTACACAATACACTGATTAGGGTCATGCCATACCAAATCACCCAGTATTCTTTCAACCATCTCGGATATGGCAGAAAACATTTTCACATGTTTCTAGAAATGCGAAACTCATTCTACTCATTTGAATCCGTTGCCAAAAATTTTCCTCCCTATTTATGACAGTCTGTAGTATGGCACCAAGTAAGGTAAAAGTCGTCAAACAACTTCTTCAAAAGACTTTTAGGAATGCACTCAATAAATGGCATTTCTGGCAAGGTAATGAAGTGATGTAACTAAATATAATGACTTACTTATTCATATAAATTCAAGAGCTTTTGCCACGAGCAATATTGAATAATGTTGCCAAGTTTGGGATTTTTTTCTGGGAACATGGCAATTTCTAAGGACACAAATATGTACTGGTGATCAGTTTGACATGCAACAAATAAAAAAAAATAAGCGCTGAAGTTTAGCAGATAGACAGCAACAATTTTGAATTTCACTTTTTTTGAGAAAAGCTCAGTATTCAGCATCGAAAAGCTTGCCCTGGTGGTCGGACAAAAAGTATGCACATTTCATTTTAACGCTCTCTGTACTAGCTAAATATAGGCGAAGTTACTAAAGAGTATTATATTTCAACATTGAGAAATATATATATATTCTTAAATTGCATATGTCCACCAGCTTTACGCCTAATTCACTCAAGCGGCATGAAGCACTCGCAAGGGCAATTTTCAGCAGAATTCCACATACCTGAGGTACAGACAGCAAGCTTGATGCGGAGAAATTGAAATTGGAATGATGCTATCATCAGCATTTGATTGCCAACAGAGGTGTGTTAGAGTGAATGTGGCCAGAGTGTGGAGACAAGTAGCTTAGCAAAAAATATATATATGTATATATTTTTTTTGCGTGGGAGTGCTGTGTGAGGGGAAGGCGACTTCGGTCATACTTTATGTACATTCGTGGTTGTTTGTATGTGTGCACGTAGGTATGCACATGCAAAACTAAGAAAATTGCAGCATAACCCCGAAGTGAATGATGATGAGTAGGGCGAAGCTTCAGAGATTTTTATCGGTAAACCGTGAATCCATCTATCCATCACTCACACTAGTGCCTTCTGCTATGTCATTCATAAACTAGGAGGTCACGAACCAGTCACAAATGAAAGACACACCCATGGCTTTAAGACAAAAATCACATGGACTGTGCTGGGGGGGGGGGGGGGAGAAGAGAGTTAAGCAGCTCCTCCTGCCTTCCTGGCTAAGCCACTGGTGATGATTCCCACGTGAGCCATCAAGCCGTAAAAAGTATACAGTACACAATTACAAAAGACTATGTCTAATTAGGGCAGGTAATAACCGCGGAGCTGAACCACGAGATTGAAGTAAATAGAAGAATAAGAATGGGGTGGAGCACATTTGGCAAGCACTCTCAAATTATGGCAGGTAGGTTGCCAATATCCCTTAAAAGGAAGGTATATAACAGCTGTATCTTGCCGGTACTTAGCTACGAAGCAGAAATCTGGAGACTTACAAAGAGGATTCAGCTTAAATTGAGGGCGACGCAGCGAGCATTGGAAAGAAAAATGATAGGTGTAACCTTAAGAGTCAAAAAGAGAGCAGAGTGGATTAGGGAACAAACGGGCGTTAAAGGTATCATAGTTGAAATCAAGAGCAGGCCTTGTTAGAGGCACTGGGTTGCAGTGCACAAAATAAATAGTGGCACATAATAAATAATAATACATATACAAAATGAAAGGGCTGAAAGCACACACAACTTCATAAACACACCAAAATATTAGCTCGCAATATTAGTAGAGGCCAAAAAAGCAAAAGAGTAATTGAATGCAATTCAATATACACCGATTTGGGTCATGCCACGCGAAATAGGCCAGCATTCTTTCGACCATATATAGCGGAAAAAATTTTTACATATTTCTAGAAGTGCGAAACTCGTCCTGGTCATTTAGTTCCTTTGTCAAAAATTTTCCTCCCTATTTATGAGAGTCCGTAGTATGGCACCAAGTGCGGTAAAAGTTGTCAAACTACAACTTCTTCAAAAGACTCTTGAGAATGCACTCAACAAATAGCATTTCTGACGAAGTAATGAAGTGATCTAACTGAAAATAATGACTTACTTATGCATGTAAATTCTTCGAGAGCTTTTCTCACGAGCAATATTGAATAATGTTGCCATGTTTGGGTTTTTTTTCTGGGAACATGGCGAATTATAAAGACACAATTAAAATATATACTGTTGATCAGTGTGACATGCTACAAATTAAAAAAATTATGCACTGAAGTTTAGCAAGTAGTCTGCAAAAATTTTCGAATTTCACTTTTTTTGAGAAAAGCTCTCTATTCAGCATCAAAAAGCTTGCCTTGGTGGTCGGACAAAAAAATAGCACAACATTTCATTTTAAAGCTATCTGTACTAGCTAAATATAGATGAAGTTACTGAAGAGTATTATTTTAACCTCGAGTAGCATTTTCTTAATTGCATATCTCTACCAGCTTTACGCCTAATTCACACAAGCGGCATGAAGCACTTGCAAGGGAAATTTTCAGCAGAATTCCGCAGACCTGAGGTACAGACAGCAAGCTTGATGCGGAGCAATTGAAATTGGAATGAGGCTATCGTCAGCGTTTGATTACCAGCAGAGGTGCGCTATAATTTATTTTGTTTATTTATTTATTTATTTATTTATTTATTTATTTATTTATTTATTTGTTTATTTATTTATTTATTTAGCAATACTGTCAACTCTCATGCGAGAGTCCTTACAAAGAGGGTAACATAACAAAACATAGCAAAAAGAACATTATTAACAAATACACAAATACAGGATGGATCAAGATCAAATGCTACAATTGTACAAATAATCATCCAAGGTCTGTTCAAATTTGGACGAATCGTTCTGGTCAACAACACTCACCGGCAATTCATTCCACATTTCAATTGTATTAGGAAAAAAGGAGTATTTGAATCTATCCGTATGAGTCCTGTACGTTTGAATGACCCTGTTATGGTTGCTTCATGAGCTCTTTTTACCTGGTGGCAGTAAGTATACTTTTGCTAATATTTATTTGGCCATTTAGAATTTAAAAAATAGTTTAAGACAATTTTTCTGTCTGCGCGTTTCTAACAAACCGAGGCCAGAAGAATGGAGCATTTCTGTAACTGATTCTGTCCTTCGATACCCGGAGCATATAAATCGCCCCGCGTACCTTTGAATTTTTTCTATTTGTTTCTTTAAATAATATTGATGTGGGCTCCATACCACCGACGCATACTCAAGAACAGGCCTTATAAAGATTGTAAAAGCAGCAAGTTTCACACCGGCTGTTGCACCTTCTAGTTTTTTTTCGTAAAAAACATAACCTCCCGTATGTCTTTGAACAAGCATTGTTAATGTGTATGTTCCAAAATAAATTTTCTGTGATCGTTAATGCTAGATATTTAAATTGAGTAGCATTTATCAAACACTTGTCTCCGATGGTGAATGAAAATAAAAGATGGCTCTTCTTTGTTGCAATATGTGTGTATGTCAATTTAGAATAATAAATTTTTATATTCCATTTTTTACACTATTTGCTCAAGACCTGTAAAGATATGTTAATTTTAACTTGATTCTTTTTGTATTGTACAGTGGAATAAAATAAACGGTCATCTGCGGATAGTTTAACGTGCACATCTGGCTTCATAAGAGCAGAGATGTCATTAGTATACACCAAAAACAAGAGAACGAAATAGTTCTCGTTACCACAGGCGCCAAGTCCTTGCTGACCTTGAACGTGTTGGAGCCAAATGTAGAAAATAAGCAATAGGCACCGCTTCGGCTTTGCAAATTCGGTGATTGGTTAAAGCACGGCCATGAAGTTGCAGGTTGCACTGTTCCTTTTATCATTGAAAGGTAAAACCTTATTAATCCTGATATACGCACTTGAAGACGGTGACAAACGCCAGAAATAGCGGTTTGCTGTGCCAGTACGTAGGGTTTAGATGAATTTTCACTTTAAGCAGATCTGCCGCCGCCGTAATGCTTCAGTCCTTGGTGGTTATACTGCTGCAAATGGACTAATTCATAAGACATGGGCACTCAAAGCAGTCAAATTTGCTGTCAGCCTTCGGGAATATCGAGCTTTTCAGTCAAAGGGCTTGCATCACAAAGCTGGGTTTGAAGCTGACACGATGACAGGCCGTAATGGCCTGCGTTCTACCCTTTCAATCGGCGTTTTGAGACAATTAAAAGTGAAATTGTTGCCCCGCCGCGGTGGTCTAGTGGCTAAAGTACTCGGCTGCTGACCCGCAGGTCGCGGGATCGAATCCCGGCTGCGGCGGCTGCATTTCCGATGGAGGCGGAAATGCTGTAGGGCTGTGTGCTCAGATTTGGGTGCACGTTAAAGAACCCCAGGTGGTCGAAATTTCCGGAGCCCTCCACTACGGCGTCTCTCATAATCATATGGTGGTTTTGGGACGTTAAACCCCACAAATCAATCAAAGTGAAATTGTTGCTGTTGTTGCACGACATTCTTATTGATTACGTATGACAAGTTTTAAATTTACCCTTGTACTGGTGGAAACGAACTATAGTCATATTTCGATAAAGAATACGTTACCAAAACTTTAAACGAATGCTTACAATACTGAGGAAAAAAATAAATCAGATAGAAGAAGACTTATGATGGATGGCAGACAATAGATGTCATGTTTGCGAGTTCGAACAAAAGCGTGAATCAATCGGGAGCTTATGAAGAACAATGCCATTTGTACCTGATCGGTGTAGGTAATGTTCCTGTGACATTGTGATTCTTACGCAAGTTAGAGGCGTTGGTTGTGCATATCACTGGCGTTTTCGCTCCCTTTGGCGTGAGGTTGGACCAGCGGAAACAGATTAAGCAATGAACGTGGCGATGAAATAGTATTTTGGTGGTGCTTTCGGAATCAGTATAGGTTCTCATCAACAGTACGTTAACTAACAATACTAAGAAGTCTATCTTTAAGAAGGCATGACACTGCATGTGAAACTTGTGTGAAAGGACTTTTTTGTGAGTAGAGAGGGCAAAACTAAGTTTTCAGGTTAGGCAGTTCTACATTGCCACTAAGCAAAACGACGAAGTATAATGGACGGTGTGAAAAACAAAACAAAAAAAACCTTTGGAATAGCTGTTGGAACGGCTACGAAAACTTAACGAATTCGGTATCACTTGAACTTGGCTGAACATGTCAAAACGTGTTATGTCATTGTTTTTGTCACGTTGCTGGACCAAGTCGTTTAACCTGTTCATGCAGTTTCTGATTACTGCTAAGCCATCGCTTGTTCTAAAAAAAATTGTTCATTTTTGTAAAGGTGCTTCTGCTTGATTATTTTTGAAAGAGTCAGTTTTGGCGAAATTGTATTTGGGAAATACGCATTGTCCTCTTATCTGAAAGCTCACACAAAAAAGAAGGTGCAAGGCAGTCAAAGGAGGCGTAATCAGATCAATTGGTACAGTTGCTGTCTACTGGACACGCAATAGTGGAATGACGCATTATGAACTTGTTAACCTTCACCCAGTAAAGTGTGCAATGATTCGCGTGCCTTACAGTGCTCTACATACGACGCCTTGCTTTCGTATGGTCTATAATCTAGTTACGTCACCTGAATTGCAAAGTTCCATCACTGGAGATTTTAACTGAAGCAAGAGACAAGAAAGATATTTTGAATATACGATCACGGTAGAAATAATACATTCTCTCGTTCTCCCAAAATTTTTAAAATTATTTATTTGTGATATCGCCTAAAGTATAAAGTCGAGATATTTTCAATTCATGATGATCGTCATCATCTCTATGACTGCACCTCCTACAGGCCAAAGGGCTCTTTCATGTTCCGCCTAACAACGAGGTTCTTGCTTGCTGCGGCACCCGTTATACACACAAACGTCTTCATCTCATCTGCCCACCGATTTCTGTCGCCCCCTAGCACATCGACTCGTTTTGGAATCTATTGTGTAATATTTAAGAACAAGTGTTTATCCTGCTTCTTGCTACATGATTCATCCAAGTTTATTTCTTTTTGATTTCGACTAACATGTACTTAAAACTCGTTTTTTTTCTGCGACTCCACACTGGTCTGTTGTTATTCCTTAATATCACACCTAAAATTTTTATTTCTATTGATCTCTTCCTTGTCTTCATTCAAAGTTGAACCCTCTCTTTAAGCCTGCCAATTTATGCTCTGTAACTAAGTGCGTTCTTATGAAGAGATAGTGGTAAGCTACTAATCAAGAAGACCAGATGAATGTGCTGCACGCCATTGCTATGCATCTTGCAGCTTGAATTTTATGGTCCAGCTGTGGGGTCACTACCTGCTCCGAGTAGACATACTCGTTTATTACTTCCAAAGTCGCGCCACCTATCACAAAGCACCTGCTCCTTTCATAGACTGTTTCATACATGTGACGCTTCACAGGTGAATGTGGGGAAGGAAGATGAGGAAGACGAAGGGTCAGAATAAACTCGTGTTCTGACTGAGGCCATGTCTCATGCGTTACACTAAGTCGACAGGATCTACCGCAGCAACATCATGAGCCCACCAAACAAGATGATCAGCCTGCCGAAATACACCGGAGCTGAAGACAACGTCCCTGTTGACAAGTGGTTGCACCTCTTCGAAACAAAGGCGAGCAACGTCAGCTGGTCCGAACGAGATCGCATCGACTGCATCAGTGAGTACCTGGAAGGTGAGGCATTCCGCTGGTACCCCACCGAGATTTTCGACGCAGAAGATATGTGGGAAGGCATCAAAACAAGCATGATATCATGATTTTCTGCACCTGTTAGCGCCCTTTCCGCCAATTCATACACTGGAGGCTCAAAAGAGAACAGTGCATCAGGCACTACTACGAAGAGAAGACACACCTTGGTTGCCTCGCAAACTTAAAAGACGTTCACATAGTATCAGGATTGACCGATGGTGTACCTGAAGAGATCGAAAGACGCCTCGCTGGATTGACGCTCACCACCCCGGCCAAGTGGCTTGCTGCTGCGCTTCAAGCGGAAGACTCTGTCCACAGAGATGCTTCCCAACACTCATCAAAACGGCAGCTCATGCGTCGAGGGCCTCATTCTACGCGACCATGGCTCCCTGCAGGATCGATGCGCACCCCTCACAGTGAGTGCCGACATTGTGCATCCGCTGGTTTGCCGAAACTGATTGTGCATCCGCTGGTTTGCCGAATCAGTTTCACTGGCACAATGAGTGCCTTCATCGTGAAATGGTGTCTGCTCTAACTGACAACCAGGGAAACGAAGAGGGCGGCCCAAAGGCTCATTAATACGTTTTGGTGCACTTGTGAACGGACACATGGGGAACGCAACTCTGTATAAAGGAGCGACTATTACCTGTATCAACGAAGTTGTGCTCAAAAAACTCAAGCTGCAGTTGCTCAAGGATTCATGCATTAGTGTCCAACAAGTCATCTCAACCACAAAAACTTTGGGCCGCGTACACATACAGTTGGAAATAGGGAAGTAAAAGCGGGCAGTCCAAGCACATGTTCTACCAGGCATGAAGACTGAGTTCTTGCTAGGCCTGGACAACGCCTCTTTTTCAACCTGTTACTGGATGTAAACACGATGACTTTGCTTCAAGGCAACAAAGCTTTGCAGAATTCCTTTCAAACACAAAAGTGTGTCTTCAGCGCCGATACAACCCCTCTCCAAGCCGTTGATGTCACGCACCTTCCACCATCGCAACAAGCTGCTTTGAGAGAGGTGCTTCACAATTACGAAGACATTTTCTCAAAGTCTCAGATGGACTTCGGATGTATCGCGGATGAACGACACTGCATTGCCCTCAGCAACAACGTGCCTATCCACAGACCACCGTATCGGTGCTCCCTGGCAGACAAAGAGGAATTTGTCAAGCAAGTGGACTTACTTCTCAAGCAAGGTGTAGTGCGTCCATCTTTTTCCCCATACGCGGCTCCAGTCATTCTTGCAGAGAAAAAAGGTGAAGGACGCACACGTTTATGCATGGATTATCGAAATCTTAACTCTGTCACTGTGCCTGACTACCAACCTATTCCGTGTATAGACGATGTTCTAGACTATCTGGGAAAATCGAAATATTTTTCTACATTGGATATCACATCAGGCTATTGGCATGTCAAAATGAACCCAGAGGACATCCCAAAAACAGCTTTCGTCACGCCCAATGGCCTTTATGAGTGGCTTGTTATGCCTTTCGGTTTGAGAAATGCTCCTGCTACATTCGAAAGAGTTGTGAAATCAGTTATCAGAAAACATAACTTAAAGAATGTCGTTAATTGTTTTGATGATATCGTAGTCTTCTCCGACACATTTACTGAGCACCTACAGCACTTCCAAGCTCTATTGCATGCCCTCGAAATGGAAAATATAAAACTTAAATGGAAGAAATGCCATTTTGCCCAAGATTCTATTGAATATCTGGGTCACAGAGTGTCCCACGGTACAGTGTCGCCTATAAGAAGAAACATAGAAGCTGTATTGCGATTCCCAAGACGGAAATCCCCAAAAGAGCTTCAGCGTTTTTTAGGCACCACCAACGTTTACCGCCAGTTTATACCACACTTCAGTGACATAGTTTTCCCACTTACGAAGCTGTTGAAGAAGGACACACCATGGGAATGGGATTCCTCATGTGAACAAGCCTTTGGAGCATGAAATACTGTCTGACCAAAGAACCCATTTTATGAATTTTTTCTTGCGAGAAACCATGCATTATTTATTAGGACGCATCTAACGTAGGCGTAGGTGCAGTTCTGAAGCAAAGAGATCATGATGGTAAAAAACACCCCGTTGCCTATCACTCGTGTAAGCTACTCACGCACGAATTAAATTATGCCATTACAGAGCTCGAATGCCTCGCTATAATTGACGCTGTTGACAAGTGGCACTGCTACCTACATGGACGACCATTCACTGTTGTCACCGATCATGCTGCTTTACAATGGCTCAAAAACATAAAAAACCCTCATGGCCGGCTCTTTCGAAGGTCTTTGAAGCTGTCGATGTATGACGTTAACAACATTCGACATCAAAAAGGCAGCGAAAACATCGAGCTGGACGCATTTTCGCAAAGCCCTATGGTTCAACTCCTTTCATTACTAGAACTTCAAACTTACCAGGATGACCGCCCTTGCTGCAAGTACACAATAGAAAACGGGGTCACACGTAAAGGAATTGGCAAAGTGTACGTTCCTGTCAAGCTTCGACTGGGCCTTCTGCAGAAAGCACACTGTCAGTTCGGACACGTCAGAGTAAAAAAAATCTGGGCTTGTTGTCATCATCCTACTATTGACCGGAAATCATCACAGGTGTTTTATCCTACATCCGCCACTGTGACATATGTCAGCGTTGCAAGAAGCCGAAAACCAAGAGATCTGGATTTCTCGAGTCACTACCACCTGCAGAACAACCCTTTGATCTTTTAGCAATGGACACTATAGGTGGCTTTTCAGGATATGGCTTGACAAAGAAGTTTATTCACTTGGCGATCGACCATGCTACGCGGTATGTCTGGGCGTTTCGCCACAAGAACAAAACTTGTGACGCATACATTTCATGCATTACCGCCATCTTTGCAGCAGGAAAACCCAAGAAGTTCCTATGTGATCGTGGACCAGCTTTCGCAGCTGGAAAATTGAAGCAGTTTCTAAAATGCAATGGTGTCCGCCAATTGTTCACATCCTCCCAACACCCTCAATGTAATGACATGAACGAACGTACAAATCAGACTATTGTAACCCGGCTAAAGTGCAAAATGAATGAGCAACCACAGAAGTCTTGGGTTAAACATCTTTCGGATGTCGTCGATGAATACAACAGAACCCCACATGAAGTAACACAATATCCACCATCGTACCTAATGTATGGAATTCCTTTATATGACATAATTTTAAACGCACCAATGAAGAGTGTGCAAGAAGCAAGGAAAAGTGCAATCAAGAACACGCTTGCCTATCATGAGAAGAACAACATAATCTACGACAAAAAATTCCTACCACAAAATTTCCAACCTGGTGAATTGGTCCTCTACGAAACACCTTGGCACCCGAACAAAGGAAAGCTCAGTTCAGTCATGGAAGGACCTTACACAATTCTTCGCAGAGTCTCTCCTGTGAACTATAAGATTGGCCGATGCGTAGCTCCGTTATGCAGAACTACTGACATTGTGCACGTCAACAAACTGCGTCGCTACTATTGTCCCAATAAGTGGACGCTCTCTCGGGGGGAGGGGGAAAGGTGTGCCGCTTCACAGGTGAATGTGGGGAAGGAAGATGAGGAAGACGAAGGGTCAGAATAAACTAGTGTTCTGACTGACGCCATGTCTCATCCGTTACATACATTGCACTATTTTTCAACATATTAGGTTTTATACCTACTATTCTGGTCATGGGGCTTTTAGATTCATCTCGAACGAACTTAAGTGAGGCAGCTCAGGCAGCTACACAAAGGCTTACTAAACGTGCACGACGGGCTCAGAATCCCAATAACATGCATGCAACACGAGAACAGGGACAGATTGCTTGCATACAATGAAGTCGCAAAGCATTACTACACGAACAGAAGAGAATTCCCAGTGCCACACGCTAGACAAGCTCAACAGATCTCGAGCAGTTTCTTTGTAATTGTTACAAGCAAGAACTTACCCAAATTGGAAACTTTATTAACAATATATATCCAGAAACAGGTCGCAAGCAATCGTGCGAATTTTAATGATGTCATTACTGTGGACCATATGCTTTGACAGTTTGCTGTCTCTTTCACACACTGTGGCAAGGAAAGAGCGTGCTATACAAAAGTACTTCCCTGTGAAGATCTTTCAGATAAAGTACCAGCCGTCTGGAAGACCCACAGTACCGCATTACTGTGAAACCCTACTGTCCCAACATCAGAGCCGTCGGCGTCAACGTAAGCGTGCATCGTCAGGACCGGGAGAAAGTTTACCATACTATACTACCTACATTTACTTCCCTTGTTCAAGTCAGTAATCAAGAGTTGCAGATGATCTCTTGAGTTACTAATGCATCCAGTATCATTAGCTAATCACCCGTCATGATGGAACTCTTCATAAACTCGTATCCTTAACTGTTCTGAATCTGGAACCCTGAGAACCACTTGTTTACGCACATAGTGAATTGTTATGTGAACTATAGGTCGCGATCTGTACGATTCAAGATAGCGCCCAGAAGAGGGTGTACCCCTTTGCTAACATAAAAACACATAGCTCTTATGGTTCGTACCACTTTCACCGGATCAAGCCATCCGCTCCACTGAAATAGATATGAAACCAAAGTACTTCCCACAACCATGTGAAGTGCTTAGTGCTCGCTGCTAATTATTTGCAGAGGTGAGACAGGTTATATTTTAGTTTCGTTAACGTGCATGAACGATTCATAGTGAAACAAAAAAACGCTTGCATTACGAGGGATGTGTACTGAAGGGCCCTCCGAGCTTACCTGACGTATTTCCCGCAGTGGTAGGCCGCTAGCGAGTACTGCTATCATTGCTGCACAGGACCGAATGTTCAAATGATGAGGCTTTCCAAACATATCGTTCATTCGTTATTGATTACTTACGCAGCCAGAAACACAAAGTTGCTTCTTCAATAAAACTCACGTTTTCACATTATATTCAGAAGCACTTGTGTCAAAGTCATGCTTAAGCATTATCGGAGCACAATTCACGGCACTCGGGTGTAGCAGATTCGATCAGCGCGATGAAAACATCAATATCTAAAATAATGCACACGTATACACGCATTGGGAGTGTTAATGTTTTGCCGTTGCACTCTGTAATATCCACAAAAATTGCTTCACATGCAATACACATAAAAAATTACAGCATATCCAGGAAGTGAATGATAATTGTGGTGGGGCGGAGCGTTCGTCTGCCCATCCGTGCTTCTGTCCGTCCATGCGTCTGTTCGTGCAATCGTCCCTCTGCATGTCCGTCCGTCTATCTAGTGAACACTCCAAGTACCGCCATCTCACATCTTTTCATCATGTATTCATCATATATAAGTACCGCCATCCTGCGGACATTATAAGGAGCGCTCTTTTGGGTATGTGCTGCCGGTGGTTACAAAGGATAACGGGACGAATAGATAACACCATAAGGAACTTCGCCCCAGATGTGTGCTTTTATTTTATTCCCACTGAAAAGTGCGATATTTTAATATACCATCAAAGTGACTGACAGTGCGAGGAAACATTAAGCCACAAAAAAACGTGAAGTCCGGCTCGCTCCTTGCGAGGGAGCAGCTGATCGATCATGGTCCCATTCATTCTTGGAGCTTTGACAGCCTTCTATGTTCAGCTAAAAATCCTCGTCACCAGGATGGTTTCTTTGAACACCACTCCTGAAAGCAATCAGAAAAATATTTTCCACCAAATGACTTCGGTCACACCGCGTCAGCGTTATCTGGACAAGGAGAACGTTTTGCTATGAAACCGTTCAACAAGCGAATCACTTGCAATGTGCCACCACCTATCAAAAACGCACAAAAACAATTTAGCGCAGCGTTGGCAAATTAGTGATGGCATACTTACAGAATAGCATATCACGAACCCGTCCGACTACCCACGTTAAATGTCTTGGGATTGGGATTCATGCTCTGTACAAGAGCACTGACTAATACTACATGCAAGTAAAACCAGGGGAGTCTCCACAGAAAAAGGTCAGGCGATAACATTTAACTAACCTACGTGGCTACAGAAAACCTCACGAAGCTGATATATGTACGTTGTTAGCTATCTTTGAAAGCACAAGTTTCCACGCGTTTTTACAAAAAGAATACTTCTGGCAAGAATGAATTGAAATAATCCTGTCATGGAGGACCTAGCTTGTTAACTGAGGTGGCAAACATGCAAAGTCGCCGTATTCCTTTCTTCCTAAGACGTTAACACTGAGGCTGCCCCGCCACAGTGGTCTAGTGGCAAAGGTACTCGGCTACTGACCCGCAGGTCACGGAATCAAATCCCAGCTGCGGCGGCTGCATTTCCGATGGAGGCGTAAATGTTGTAGGCCCGTGTGCTCAAATTTGGGTGCCTGTTAAAGAACCCCAGCTGGTCGAAATTTCCGGAGCCCTCCACTACGGCGTCTCTCATAATCATATGGTGGATTTAGTTCGTTAAACCCCACATTTCAATCAATCAATCGGAGGCTAGCACGGCGTGAAGGTATGGCCCAAGTCCAACCACTTTCTCAACGTCCACCGATCTTGGTATCAGCGTTCGTAATTCAGACCATTGTCGATGATAAGACAAATAGTAGGCATATCTGAGATGCACACCCTAATATTTGTTGGGGCGTTCCTTCATACCAAAAAGGGCATAGGTACACGTAATTATAAGGACTGTAGCATTTTCACACTGCACTGACAAGGTGATGCTATTGACGGAAATGCAGGTATTTTTGCTTACACGACACGGTGCTGCAACCTACCCGTGGCCTTGGCTCTGCGTTCTGAAGATTATTGCCTCCAAGCTGGCGAGCGCATGCCGTGCGCTCGTTATATCGGAGGCCATGGACAGATCCTTTTCTTTTCCTAAATTACGGCCAGATGGCGCTCATGTTCCACGCTGTGCCTCCATGATACCATTTGCCGATCTTTTCGCGCAAAACATGAGATATGCGTTTTATTCTCTCTCTCTCACTCTCTCTAGACAGGATAATATCGTCCTTCGACGGCATTTGCAGTGAAACACGCAGACACACGGCTATTTTTTTTTCTCTAGATTTCTTTTTCAAGATAATTTTTACATCCTCACGCGAGCCAATGTGCGATATGATCATTTACGTAGAAATGGTTAAATGTTCGCAAAATAAATCGCTGGAAAAGCTGTATTAGGAGTTTCTATAGTAAAACACAAAGGCGTAATGTCCGAATGAACTAGAGCGCATAGCATTTGTAACCAACGTCACAAAAACAAGTTCTTTACACTAGAAAAACGTAGCTTAGTGGCTGTACAAAGATGTTAGAGCACTGCCCTGAGTCATCAGGTTATCACAGAAAAAAGAAAAGTGACTCCAGATATCAAGGCTTATCTCAGATTATTGTTCAAAACTCAACTTTATTTTCACATTTCAGTATAACTGAGACAAGTGATAAGCAAAATCTTACTTGATTGTTATATCACTGGACAAGAAACGCTCGCGAATAGCATAGTTGTACACGGAATTTATTACGACTGGTCAAATTGCTGCAACAATCACTGATGGTCCTTGAAAGTGGGGCATGTCTACCCGTTATTTTACAATCTGCAACACCGAGTTTCATTTGTGGCATGCCTGAAAGATGTTCAAGGTGACAGGTTAGCCCACTTTGGTGCATATAAGTTACAGACGCTTACAACTGAAATGTTTATTTAATGTGCGTTTTGCCCCGCCGCAGTGGTCTAGTGCCTAAGGTGGTCGGCTGCTGACCCTCAGGTCGTGGGATCGAATCCCGATTGCGGTGGCAGCATTTCCGATGGAGACGAAAATTTTGTAGGCCCGTGTGCTCAGATTTGGGTGCACGTTAAAGAACACCAGGTGGTCGAAATTCTGGAGCCCTCCACTACGGCGTCTCATAATCATATGGCGGTTTTGGGACATTAAACCCCACAAATCAATCAATAATGAGCGCTTTTCACCTGAGTACCGCCGATATATGTCATGCGCTAGCGGTTCCTTTTCACAGGTTTTTGTTACAAACAGCAATCTTGCGCTAATATTTGGTTTCACTTAGCGACACCGTGCAGGAATTTCGCACGTCGCACGTGGCATTGACGAAGGTGCCCCATGTAGAAAACAACGGAACTCTATATTGGAGGATATTCATGAACTTGGCTTAATCGAATGAAATAAAAAAAGAGATTTCAATTTTAAGCGTCCTTTGCCGTTGCGTAGCATTGTAAGCCCTTTGTTACTGTATAACATGGTTATTTTTCATAAGTCTTCCCATATGCTCAAATTTGGGTGAAAGTTAAAAAACCCCAAATGGTCGAAACTTCCGGAGCCCTCCACTATGGCGTCTCTCATAATCATATGGTGGTTTTTGCATGTTAAACCCCACATATCAATCAATCATATGTCTTGGTAAACTGGCTTTCGCCAGTTTGAAAACTGCTCCAGCATGCATTGCAGCAGTCAAACACTCTTTCCAAAAAATATATGTTATCAAGCAACCAAAATATTTTTGGAACGAATAAAAGATACAATGTTTTTGGTTGCCAACTAGAATTCAGTGGGATAAAAAATACTATGATACAAAAATATTCGAAAGCAAAAAAAGTTGAGAATATACCTTTGAAAGATAATTGACCCAGGAGCACTGTTCAAATATTGAATGTTGTACAAATTGCTTCTCTTCGCATAGGCAAATAACACTGCAATCGAGGAGCAGCTTCATTGCTCCTGCCAAGCGGTTAGGCATTGCTCGGTTACTTATGAGACACAAGTGCTCACGAAAGACATATCAATCCAAGCATATTTCTTTGCATTTTGGACATCATAATAAAAAAATTAAAAAAACATCGCATGCAGTTCTAAAACGTAATGTACTGCTTCGTAGTAAGTGTCAATATGTCCTACGGTGTCATACTTGTCGCGAGGAGAAGCTCTGCAGCCAGTGCCAGCACACTACACCCCGGGACGTGCGGACATCACACTTAGCCAGAGTATATATAAGATTGTGCACAGGGGTCAGCAGCTACGTACTTTCAGCGGGAAAGACAACATGAGGCTGTAAACAAACTAAACCAATCAACGGCTGCATATGTTTCAAGCTGACGCAAAACATCGTGGCCATAAAACTTGAAGCGGACATGCTGTCATCGTTGGACTCCAAACTCGTCCTCACTCAATTAATGTGCAGCCGCAGGACAGTTTTAAGAAGTGCGTTTCTTTTATCATGTTAGCACAGGTTCGCATCCATACGCACGTGACGCCGCCGCTATAGGATAGACAAGTAACAGTCAGGGAGAATTAAAAAAAAAAGCTGGAGTGGAAATGATTACCCAGGAGTGAAGCCGCTCCTATGGCAAGATGGTGGCTGCGATAGCCATCTTACTAGGTGCATTATAAAGTATCGCCATTCAGCGAATAAGAACGGAGCATTTCCCTCGCACGCCCAATGAGTTTAATGTGGAAACATGTTCGGGTCACAAAGAGCTCTATGTGCGTCATAGTGTTACTAATTTTGCTTAGTAAGCCTCTAATTGGAGGCGAAGTTCTTTGGAGATTTAGTCACCCATACTCGCTTCTGTTTGTTATTTTTTCGGGAGCAACCATATTTTAATATAGAACTAACGTAGCATTTAAATTAACATATCAAAGCCACATGATCTTTCAACACTACCACAAAGGAGCATGTTTCCGCCATCTTAACCGTGGCAAAAGCTGGCTTCACTTCTTCTTTTGGCAAGGCATCACGGAAGCTTCCACTTCAGCATTTTTTCTTTAATCCTCCTTGGTGACACTAGATGTAACCCTGTGTCTGATATAACGATACAAGTGAAACCAAAACTGCTGAAAACTGGCTGAGACGGCCACCTCCACATTTTATGCATTTATGTAGAATAAATTTTACCGCACTCATAGCATCGGCTCTTTATTGGATAGCAGGCATAATTTTCTGGCAAATATTACTGCTCAACAATGTCATATTGTGACCCTGACACCTTAACTTGATATTTGACTTTCAAAGGTTCTTTTATTTACAGAAATTTGATGTTGCTGCAGCATAGACACGAGGGGCGCGCATTTATATGAAGTTGACCAGTCGAGTGCAATTTCTGAACAGCACATGAACATTGGTTCGCACAAAGGTCTGTACAAAATCACTATGTTGTCAAAAGGGCCAACTCAAGTTGATTCTGAAAGTTGAGTTGACTGGACTGAATATTAGTTGGCGCTAGGTGCTCGAGAAGAAAATTTAACATGCCAAAAAGAGCACTTAAAGCGTCGACCATCCAGTATTGATTTGAATAGGTGTGGTAACAAAATAGTTAGCGTGAAAACATTAAGCAGCTGGTTTCGCAGAAATTCCCGCGTCGGGTAGTTATGAGAGAGAAATCATCTTGTGCGTGACCGAAAAAACAAGAAAGATGCAAAAGAAATGCATTCTTGGTCAGGGTGAACATTGAATCCGCATCATTTGCGTGGTAAGCAAGTGTTCTACCGCCGCGCCACACGTCGCCTTGGGAACTGCAGTGAAAATAACTTCCTGCGCTTGGAAATACAGTGAAATTAACTTGCATGCTCTACCCCCCCCCCCCCCCCACACATGCGTCATTTATAGGTGCTTCAGAATGTGCCTTGTAATATAGCGGTAATAGTTTGTGGTACAAGTGGACATTGCAATCAGGCTTCAGAATATACAAGTATTATGAATTATTGGCTCAAAGCAGCCGACCCACTGCAAAACACCCACACGTCACTGTCTCTTTGTCTTTGAAGCCATGTAGTCGGTGCATAGAAAGTTCAAAATTATTTGACGTGCACAATTTCACGTGCTTTAAAGCATAATACCCATTACACAGAATGCGGCTGTATGCGAAACCTTTACGAATATAAATCATTCTATGCTCGGTCTGCACACGTGACCACATATAGCTATCACGTTCAACCCTTAAAGCTAAAGCTTAAAGGTCCCTTGGTTGTTTTTTTTTTCGATAATAAGGCAGGCTGGGCAGGCGTGTGCTCTTAGCATTAATTGAAGCCCAACAGCTCTTCTCTGAGCTCAAACTTCGCCTTTTACAGCACCTCGAAATGGCCAAGTTGAGTACTTTATAGGCATTTTGTCATTTCTGCGGTATATTCGGGGCATATTTTGATACCATATACACGTTGCATTGTAACTTCATGAATGATCTGAGTTCAAGTAGAGTACATTTATAGAAAGGTGCTTGTGCCAAGAAAAATGCAACCTGTCTTGTTTTGTGCGCGTGCAATATTGACGCAAGGTAGGCTGGCAACTATAGTAGCCAGCATCTGAAGAGGACAACGAAGTAGATCTGTGTGCGCGTGCTCTGGTGTTCGCCAGATGGCGCACACAGATCTACTGACGCAAGGTAGGCTGGCAACTATAGTAGCCAGCCTACCTTGCGTCAATATAACAGAAGGGGAAAAGAGGGCGGAAAGACCGGCCTCTTGACAACACATTATGTGTCGCCTTCTACCAAGAAGGTGCACCGGACGACTGAATTGGCGGAGTTCAGCTAATACGGTATGGTGCGCAGCTACTCGTATTTAAAAAAATGAGCCTGAAACTCAAAAGAGCAATGCGTTTTGCCAGCTTAAATGTACGGGGATCAGCTTCAAGAAGGTGGCAGTACCAGTTGAGTAGGCTGTTTTCGGAGCATGACTTGGATGTGATTGCTGTGCAGGAAACTAAAATAGCGACAGAGAAAGATACCGATGATATGACGTTACTTTTTCGCTCAATGTATGAGATCTGTGTATCCCATGCTGATTGCTTATCAGGAGGGTGTGCGCTCTTCATACGACGATCAATAGGAGTTATTGAAAGAAGTGTAGCAAGCAGCGATAAAGGACGCTACGTAGTGTGTGATTTTTCTTTCTTGAATTTCGAATGGCGTGTCATATGCGTTTAAGGTCCGAACCGAGACAGTGAAGGAAAGTTTTCTTTGAAGAAATAAGTAACTTACTGGCATGTGACAAATATGTAGTCTTTTTTGGTGATTTTAACTGTGTTTGTAGAAAGGAGGACCGTGCCAAGCCGGCCCAGTTATTTGATAAAAGCGCGGTGTTCTCAAATGAGAATATTGCAGAAAATGGCCTGAAAGATGTTGGTTTATATATGTCTAATTGTAGTGTTCGGTTTATGCACTTTCAGGGTCTAAGCCATGCACGTTTAGACAGAGCGTACATATCACTGGACCTTATTATGTGCTCTGATGAATATGTTGTTACACCAGTGTCATTCAGCGACAACTGTATGATTAGTTTCACACTTGACGCTAAAGACAGGACTCCGAAATTTAACTGGCACTTGTGGAAACTAAACAGTCATATATTGAAAGATGAATCTTATGGTAAAGATGTAACCGAATCTCTCACAAAACTCTACGGTAATCAAAAAGATGACTGGGAAACAAAGTGGGAATTTTTCAAACAAGAGGTTGAAATGAATGCGATAGAACGATCTACAAAAAATAAATTAGAGAAGAAACAGGTGGAAAGGAACCTGCGAAGGCAATTACAAGTGCTCTTGCCGGAGGAAACTGTGAAACCCGGCTCCTTTACCAATGAATTAACAGGTACTAAAAAGAAACTGGAGATTTTAGATGAAGGGAAGTATAAAGGCGCTATAATAAGAGCTAGAAGTGAAAAACTTTGGATAAGTGAGACACCCACAAAACGAGCTTTGGGTGACGAAAAAAAAATACGCACAAAGAAATGAATTCAGAGAAATAGTACGCAACGATAGACTGAAGAATGAAAAAGGTCAAATAATGGAGGCGTTTGTGGACCATTATCGCAATCTGCTCGGAAAACGAGTACTGATGGCCACGGGTTTTAGTGATGTCTTTCTTGATACGATGCCCAAGCTTGATGCCGATACAGGAGAAATATTAGGGGCTCCTAACAGCGTACAAGAAATAAAAAAAGCTATTGATGACCTAAGTACAGGCAAGACGCCCAGCCCAGATGGAATCGGGGCGATGTTTTATGTAGTTTATAAAGAAGACGTGGCAGTTGCGCTATACGAAGTTATCGTAAAAGCATACAAAAAGAAAACAACTGCCACGCTCTTACACGCAGGCGCATACTGCCTTGATTCTGAAGACAGATGATAGCAGAAAACTTCAATCTGTAGCGTCATATCGACCTATCAGCCTTTTGAACACTGATTATAAAGTATTCATGAAAGTTTTAGCCAGGAGAATTCAAAACATTATTAAAAAGATTGTAGGTACACACCAGACATGCGGCATAAAGGGTCGCAGCATCACAACGAACATACATATAGTAAGAAGTGTACTAGAGATTTGTGACGCCTTTGAAGAACGGATAGCAATCATGCAGATAGATTTACAGAAAGCTTTTGACCGTGTCTCCCATGAAGTATTGTTCAGTGTGTTGAAGCATGTGGGAGTTGGTGACGTAATTTTTGATGATTTGAAGATGGCATATTCACAGTGTGTAACGCAGTTGATAGTCAATAAGCAGCTCAGTGAAGAAATTGAAATACTAAGTTTTATCAGACAGCGATGCCCGGCCTCAGCATTGTTATTCGCCATCTACCTAGAACCCTTTTGCTTATCAATCATTCAAAACTCAAGTGTGCACGGCTTTCGGTTACAGAACACGGAGATAAAATTACTCGCATATGCTGAAGATGTGGCAGTACTCTGACAAGATAGAAAAAGTATATGTGAAGTCGTTTACATGGCAAATAAATTTTGTGACATGACGGGCAGTGTAAATAACTGGCATAAAACAACTGCCTTTTGGTACGGCGATAGGGATGTGAGGCCCGAGGTATGCCTTAACGTAAAATGGGAAAGCGAACCCCTAAAGTACCTCGGTGTACCCTTGGACAGCTATCGCGACAACGCGGATAACTGGAAAGGTGAAGCAGAAGCCCTCAGGCAAAAAACAAATGCCTGGTGTGGTCGGGATCTGTCTATATTCGCACGTGCGACTGTATGCAACATGTTTTTGATATCAAAAATCTGGTATGTCACGCAGGTTATCTGTATGTCACGCGTCAATGTACAGAAGCTTCACAAGAGTTTTGCTGTGTTCGTGTGGAAATCGCCGTGGGAACGTAGAAGCCGGTCTAATTTATTGCAGTTCGTGAGCAATGGCGGACTCGGTTTATGTCATTTATTTATTAGACAAGTTGTCTCTCGGTTTATTTACCTTCGCGATCAAAGAAACAAATTTCTGCAAACAGTGATAAAAGTAAGGCTGTCATCACGCATCCCAGATTTTGTTGTGACTACAAACAGTGATATGTGCCGATATGTGACTGGTTTTTTGAAAGAAGTTATAGTCTTTTGAGTTTTTGAAAGTGCGCTTTTCACTGGAATATCTTGCCACTGTTAAGCAAAAAAAAATCTGTACAGGAATCTCCGTGATGTCTTGTTCCCAACACCTTTGTATAGCTCTATGTTCAATGGAGAACCCGGACACGACGTTTCGAGAAGTGTCAAAAGGATGAAAGTAAAAGCAGGGGCAAAAACTTTCTTTTTTAAATTGCATTCCGAGACTCTCCCCGTAAAGCAGTGGCTAGCGAACAAGGAAATCGATGTATCATGGACAACCAATTGTTTACTTTGTAAAACATCTGAGACAATAGAAGATGTGTTTATTCGTTGCTGGCACGCTCTCTTTTATTGGGACATCCTTGAAAGAACATTGGAAAAATATCTCCCCATTAGAAGCCATGGCATTCGTTTTCTCATGTGTGGATAATGACGACGGCATACCATACGACATGGTTATATTGATTAGCCTTCGCAGCATCTGGCAGACCACAATGGCTTACAGACATCTTGACCAGAACATACGTCTTGTCCGGGAGAACTTCATTGCAAATATGCGGTATATCACTGAGGTGTATAAACAACAAGAAGAACCTCCCAGCTGGCTAACAATGTTAGAGGGATTGTGCAACCTGAAAAAATTTTAATGTGAGCACTTCTGATGAAATATTGGTCCAAGTCTATTTTATCATTCATGTTTCTGTGTGAACACCTGTAAAGAAAAACAGGTAATAAAGAAAAAAAATCTCCGGAGTGGCTCAGATGGTAACGCCTTGCTTTCACGATGTAGAGGTCGCACGTTCGATTCCGTGCGCCGGAGTGCTTTTTTGGACTCTTTACTTTATTGCGTTTTCATATATACAGATTCGTATACCTAAATGGTGCATGACATCGACGCCAACGCCGGCGGCAAGATCCAGCCGAGAGTGTCTATATAACTACTATCACAATAACATCTCCGGGTACACCTTGCGTCAGGTGCCATAGCGTGGCAGGAGACACAGAGGGCTCACTCAACGCACAGCAGAATAAAAAAAAATATATTTCACAGCTCGGTTTTTAGAAAGCAAGCTTTTTCATTGCACTGCTCACACGCAAAAACACGGAATAAATGTGTCAATTGGTGATGCGTGCTTCACAAGATTGTATATATTCGTTATTTAGAGTTATACTCAACTGTGCACTAGAAGAAAAAACCCGAAGTGTGATCAAGCTCTTTCGGAAATATGTGCTGATTAGCCTATTCGCACTTATTTGAAGAATTTGAGAACTACGCTAAAATATTCATGAACGCATCTTTATGCCGATGGCCCGGATGCGTCTGCAGCCTTGTTTCACGCTTCAACAAATATCAGGTTATCGTTTGAAATACCGCGCTCAACATCGTCAGTGACCGCAAAACAAGTAATGATGTGTTGCGCCCTTAAATACATGAAAGAAAGATTATAAGCATAGAAGGTCGTCATTGTTGTGGACTCTCGTGGTGCCCTTATCAGACTCACTTAGAAAAAGCCCGACACTTCCATTCTGAGCAGCAACATGGAAGTCGCCAACCACATTCTCTTACGTGGGGTGTCGTTGGGTATATTCGCATGAGAGCTTTCCTAGAAGCGAAGAGATGGAACATGTCTCGCTTCGTTTTCAAACCATGATAGTTGTGACTGTGCAAAAATTCCATCTATGATGAACAAGGCTTGTCTGCCTATACACCGACACCTACCAGAATGAACCCAGACAAACGTGTCTAGAACATATTATTCTCTCTATAACAACGCGTATATATTCTGTATTTACGTCTTTTACTAGAAAAGGCATACATAAGTTATACTAAGGGCCATAGCGTTTATCACGCGGTGCTGTCCATGTTACGCTTGCACGAAAAAGGACTGTTTCCAACGCTTTGCTAAGACTACATGGTGGTGGCATCTACCCATCGCTCTGCATTCTACACTTTATCAGCGCACGTGCCCATCTCAGAGCCGCGCGTTTTCTTTCCCAAGATAACTGCCAGATAGCGCTCGTGTCTCACGTGTGACGTGTTTTGGTGCACTCGTTCGCCTCCGCTGCACGCTCGAGGCACTCAACGCAGCGCTTCCAGAATACCATTCACCGATTTTCTTGTGCATAACCTCAAATTAACTTTTTTTTTCAAACTCTCCAAATGCAAGACTATGGTCTTTCAACGACATTTGCAGATTACCAGGTAGATAACGGGGCCAATTTTTTCTGTCCCTGCACCCTTGGTTTTATCCCCAAACACCCCATTTAAACTTTCTTACAATCCAAACGGAACACAGAATGTCTCTACTCAGCTCTCGGTTGGCTGCCGTTGAAAATGCAAGCCACAGAGTCTTTCCACCTCAGATCTTTCTCGAAAAACCGCCGCCCTTCACCGCCGCACAACTTTCTTCACTCCAGTTCCTGGAACGTTCAACGTCCAGCGTCAACGAGCTGTGGGAACGCACATCACGGGTACGTGCCTGCGATGCTGGGCTGGGCCATCAGTATATTGGCCCCTGTGATAAGGCCACCGCTGCAACTTGATTTGGTTTCCTACAGTGGAGCGCAAGTGCAACATCCATCTTTGCAGCCGGACTCGGCTTTTGCCTCCAGAAAGGTGCCACCACAAATCCCCTTGGCGACGTGGGTTTCCGCATCTTTATGAACGACAGACAGCCGATGTTCCGCCACTTGAGTGACACCGCTTCCATCCTGGCGTGAGCTCACCATCAGCGGGGCGGGTAACAATATGAAGGTATTTGCCGAACGCACCAAGTTCGAACCTAACACCTTTCCTCCAACTGTGCTACACTGTATCTATGAAATGTCACACAAACACAACCACACATTAACACATGTTCACCGGCTCGATACTTGAGGCACCAATAGTCAGTCGTACCCCTTTGACTCTGTCGCGCGCCTGCATTGACAAAGCATACACCCCCCTTGCATCGCTGTCCCTTTTATTTGTCATCCACCAGCGTCACCAACCGTGACAATGCGTCTGCATTAGCGTTTAGAGACCCCTTTTTTCGTTCAATTTACAGGTTACACTTCTGCAGTGCCAACGCCCAGCGTGTCAGCCTCGCGCTCTACGGAGTGGTAAGAGTCAGAAATTTGAGTGGGTTACGATAGGTAATCACATTAACTTTAGCGCCAAACAGCCAAGTGTCAAACTTCCCCAGTGCCCAAAAATTTATAGGCTTCCTTTCATGTTGTGGCCCATACGGTCTGAGCTCGGCTAAGCTTCTTGCTCAGAAAGGCGATAGGGTGCTCCTTGACTTCCAAATCCTGCTGTGCGAGGCACGCACCAACGGCGTAATCACATGTATCTGTGGCAAAGATGAATTTCTTTCTCGTATCTGAGCCCTGCAGTGCCGACACCTGCATTGTACAGTTTTTCACTTTGTCAAAAGTGTAGTGAAGAAGAGGGGCCTCAGTGGTATTTCTCGGCACCTCATGGGCATAGCCATCAGCATAAGCTCGTGCTTGCTGCAATTGGCAGGACGCTGCTGACTGCTTCGTTTTCTGCGTTCTGCTCTGCAAACAAACCCCGTTACAAGTGGTAGATTCTGCTGGGTTTGGATATCCCTGGAGCTTCGGAATCGCCTTTTACAGTCCATTAAGCCTACCGGCGAAAGCGCCGCTCCAACTCCTCCACCGGCACCACCTACTGTTCTCTGCGCCAGTTCTCTGCGTCTGTGAGTTTTCCCTGTTTTCTCAGGCACAGAAGGCAATGACGTTGATGATTGGGTTTCTATGTACGAGTGAGTGAGTACTCACAACAAATGGGATGACGCCGCCAAGCTGGCCTACGTCTCCTTCTACCTGTCGGACGTGGCCAAGCTGTGGTTCATAAATCACGAATTGGAACTCCCTACGTGTCTTCAAAATAAGCCTCACACAAGTTTTCGGACGGCCTGAGGTACGCAAACGCCGTGCCGAACAACGCTTGCATACTCGGTCCCAGCAGCTTGGTGAAAATTTTACAAGCTACATTGGGGATCTTCTAGACCTTTGCAAGCGGGTCAACGAGTCAATGTACAAAGAGCATAAGATCACGCACATTATGAAGGGCATTGCGGACGACGCTTACCAAATGCTGCTTTCTGAGAGTCCTTGCACTATCGTAGAACTGACTGAATTATGGCCAGAGTTTTGACGAGTTGCACAAGTAACGTCTTTCCACACGACGTCCCTCGGCACTCGACGACTCTTTGTCCAGCCTGTCCACCCTTGGCATAGGAGAAGACCATGTCCCTCTTCTCTCCAAGGTCCAACAGTTTATCCGCGCTGAGGTCACTCGTCAACTCTCTTTGATGTCCTGTGTACCCGATCAACCACGTAGATCGACTTCTTCACTCCGCGACTTCATTCAAGCCCAGGTCGCACAAGTTCTTCCTCCCGCCCGAGAACTGCCGCCAGTCGTCGCACCTCTCACGTACGCTGAGGCCGTTGCTCGACCTCGACAGCCTGCGATCCAGCCAGCGCCTGTGTATTCGCCACCACCCTTTTCGCCGCCCACCTATTCACCGCCTATACCAATACCACCTCGGCCACAGTTTTCTGCCTCCCAGCTGCAACTCGGCATCTACTTTGATCAATGGCGGACCTACGACAGCCGTCTGATATGTTTTGCTTGTGGCGGTGTTGGCCACGTGGCGCGTTATTGTCATTGTCGCCAAGCTACTCAGAACATTCAACGAATGCCCTCTTTCGACCGCCAGTTTTCTTCTACGCCTTCAAGCCCTTTTTCCTCTCCCTTTCCCTCTGATCGTGCACTTGGCCCCACCAACGCTTCCCATCTCCACGCCGACGTTCGCCTTCCCGTATGCGTCGCCGTTCTAGACCCACCGACCAGGTAAACTAACGGCCGCAGTTCCTGGAGCACGAACTGTGTGCCCGTCGCCATGCGCATGTCATCGCCGCTGTCCAGCTAACATCATTCAAGTGTCAGTCGATGGTATCGTTGTCATGGTGCTTGTCGACACCGGAGCTGCCCTATCCATCCTTCCGCCCACCTGTGCCGCAAACTCCGCAAAGTTCTGACGCCACCGTCCACCTCTCTCTTAGAACGGCTAACGCACAAAGTTTAACACCTTTCGCAGCCTGTACCGCGTGAGTCGTCATTGGAGGGATTGTGTATATCGTCGAAGTCGTAGAGCTGCCCTCGTGTTCCTATGACGTGATACTCGGCTGGTACTTCCTTACGAATAATAATGCCGTCATTGACTGCTGTCGCGCTGAACTTCAGCTGTCTGCACTTGCTGATGTTGACGATGTCGAAGCCTTCCTGCCGTATTATAAACTGTCTATTTCTGAACACACCACCGTACCACCGCGCTCTTTTCTGCTGGTGACTGTGTCGTGTGACGCTATTGCCGACGGTGATGTTCTATTTACGCCCTCTGCCCTGTTTATTCAACGCAAATGTTCTCCACTGCCCGTCGCTCTCCTTACTCTCCACCATAGCGTCACGAAGACGCTCATGTACAATACGCTAGGAGGGCCTTTACCTTTATTTCATGTTGAATGTCTTCGTCACGTGCATCCAATTGACGCCCGTCACATGTTTTACGCTCCGTCTAGTTTACTTTCTACGGAACTCAGCGCACTCATTTCTGACTCTGTTGTTGACCAGTCATTCCTTGACGCTTTCCACCGCTCCATCGATGTCGCAGCGCCTTCTTCAGAACGAAGCCAGTTGGTCAACCTGCTGCAAAAGTTTCGCACTTCTTTTGACAGCTATGCTTCTGGCCTCAGTCGCACATCAAACATATCTCACATATTGACACAGGAATCATACGCCTCTATGGCAGCTTCCCTTCCGAGTCTCAGCGTCGCAGCGCCGTGTTATTGACGACCAGGTTGCTGACATACTCCACCAGGGTATTGTACAGCCTTTTAACAGTCCCTGGGCGTCACCGGTTGTTCTTGTTATGAACAAGGACGGCTTCAGTCGGTTCTGTGTTGACTTGCCTAAACAAGACCACCTGTAAGGACGTTTACCCGTTTCCGCGAATAGACGACGGCCTCAACTGTTTGCAGGGAGCAGAATACTTCTCTTCGCTGGATTTACGGTCTGGATACTGGCAAGTTCCTATGGACGCATCTGTACGACCGAAAACAGCATTTTTCACACCTGATAGATTATACGAATTTACCGTTATGCCTTTCGGCTTTTGTAATGCTCCAGCCACTTTTGAAAGAATGATGGATAATATTTTACGAGGCCTCAAATAGAACACATGTTTATGCTACCTTGATGGCGTAGTTGTTTTTTCCGCCTATTTTGACACAATCAAATCGTCTCGAGCGAGTCCTCACACGCCTCACCAACGCCGGCCTTCAACTCAACCTGAAGAAGTGTCGTTTCGGTGCCCGGCAGCTAACCATTCTTGGCCACGTCGTATCGCGGGATGGCATACTTCCCGACCCCGCCATGTTTTGAGCAGTCGCCGGTTTTCCGAAGCCAAAGAACCTAAATGAACTTGGGAGTTTTGACGGCTTGTCATCATACTTCCGACGCTTTATTCGAAATTTCGCTTCATATGTGCACCCCTTACAGACACTCTTAGCAGGGAAAAGGACCTTTCCACCTGGTCACCAGCATGCGACGATGCGTTCACCAAATTACGCCGCCTGCTATGTTCAGCACCCATTATCCGTCACTACGATCCTGCCACTCCCATGGAGGTTCATACTGATGCCAGTGGTGTTGGACTTGGCGCTGTGTTCACTCAACAAAAGGCATGGTTTGATGAATATGTCGTGATCATTATGACGCAAGCCGAGCTCTGACCAAAGACGAGGCTAACTACTCCTTGACCGAGAAAGAGTGTTTGGCTATTATTTGGGGCCCTGCAAAACTTTGCCCCTACCTGTATGGTCATGAATTCGACGTCTTCACTGACCACCACGCCCTTTCTTGGCTATCCACTCTTAAAGACCCCTTTCGGACGATTTACTCGCTGGGCGCTCAAACTTCAGGAGTACGACATCTGCGTTATTTACAGATCGGGTTGGAAGCACATGGACGCCGATGCCCTTTCTCGCTTACCCATATCGGATGAAGGTGTTTGTCTCTTTTCCTTCGAGCCTGCACTCGCGTCATCCACCTTGCGCAACATGACGGTGAAACAACGGAAGGATCCCTGAATCAGTGGCCTTATAAGCATTCTTTCTAATCCTCTCACTTCTTCGTTGTCTCGCGCTCTCCGCCGCAGGCTAGCAACTTTTGCCTAAGGGAAGATCTTCTTTATTGACGCAACTATCTTTCCGACAGTCGCGAGTGTCTCTTTGTGATAACCCGCCATCTTCGAGCTCTTATCTGCGAAGCTTTTCACGCTGAACCACAGTGCGCCCACGCAGGCCTCTTCCAGACATACGCTAGATTTTATTGGTGTGGCACGTATAGCTACGGGCGGAAATTCACTCGCTCGTGTGCTCAGTGCCGACGACAAAAGTTACCTCCCGGGCAAGTCTACCCGTCATAACCTAATCCTTGTCCTAATCAGCCTTTTGATCGCGCCGGCATTGACATTTACGTACCACTAACATCAACTCTAGCTGGTAATCGCTGGATTGTTGTTACGATAGAATATCTGGCAGGCTATGCCGAGACAGCCGCCCTGCCGACTGCCACAGCCCGTGACGTTGAAACGTTTCTGTTGCAACGTTTCGTTCTGCGTGCCCCTCGCGAACTTCTTAAGTGACAAAGGCCGTGCCTTCCTTTCTGACGCCTTGAACCCATTACTCAACGAATGCCGAATCGTGCACCGCACAAGTGCAGTGTACTACCCTCAAACGAATGGCATGACGGAGTGCTTCAACCGTACTCAAGGCAATATGCTGTCGTTGTATGTCGCCTCTGATCATTCAAATTGGGACCAAGTTCTCCCGTTCGTCACCTACGCGTATAATACTGCCGTACAAGCTACTACTGGGTTTTCGCCGTACTTTCTTCTATACGGACAAGAACTTTCCAATACAATAGACACTATTCTTCCATATAAACCTGATGAGTCCGAAAGTACAACTCTGTCTGAAGCGGCCCGAAATGCTGAAGAATGCCGCCAGCTTGCCCGCTCTTATTCTACCGAGGACCAGTCGCAGCGGCAATCCCGCCAGCCTGGGGAGCGTTCGGCCCCAAACTTTCCACCTGGTTCTTTGGTATGGCTTCGGGCACCTGCTACCGCACCTGGCCACTCCGCTAAACTTCTTCCCAAATACCTCGGGCCATACCGCGCTGTAGAGCAAACGTCACTCGTCAACCATATCGTGGAGTCCGTCATCCCATCCACAGACGTACGCTACCGCGGCCGTGACACTGTCCACGTCTCTTGCCTCAAGCCATATTTTAACACATTAGGAGTTTCTTCTCCCTAATCCGCCAGGATGGCACCTTTTCCTGCGGAGGCGGATTGTAGTGAAGAAGAGGGGCCTCAGTGGCATTTCTCGGCGCCTCAGGGGCATCGCCATCAGCATACGCTCGTGCTTGCTGCGCTTGGCCGGACGCTGCTGACTGCTTCGTTTTCGGCGTTCTCCTCTGCAAGTAAACCCTAAACCCGTTACAAAAGCTTTTTTCACCTCTGTATTCCAAGGTAATTTCTGCGGAATACGTCAGCCAGTTAGGTTGGTCAGAGGCAAAACGACGTTGGAGTACTCGGGCACGTAGTCCCTATTATCTTTGGCTTGCCCTTGAAAACTACGCAGTTGTCCCTTCGTTTCGGGAGCCGGAAGCTCCTTTACCGCCCAGACCTTCTTTGGGTGGACCCCGTGCCTGCCTGATCCTACAATGTGCCCCAAGATTTCGGCGTCTTGTTGTGCAAAACCACACTTGCTTACGTTGAGTGTCAACCCTGCCTCCGCCAGAGACATAATCACCTTGTCCATATGTTCCAAGTGCTCATACCAACTCTCAGAGTGTATCACGACATCGTCAGTGTAAGAGCAAGCGTAATGTCTATGCAGAGCCAGTACAACTTTGATGACCCTCTGACAGGTGCTGGAGGCATTCTTCAATCAAAGGGCATCCCTTTCCATTCGTGTTGGCCTGAGAAAGTGGCAAAAGTAATAAAACCTGCGCGTCCTTGTCGAGAAGTATTTACCAGTAACCCCTGAACATGTCTAGCATAGTTATGTACTTGGCCTTCACTACCAAGTATAACAGATCAGTCGCCGCGCTTATGGGAAATGCGTCTGTCTCTGTTACTTCATTCGGTCTCCTGTAATCGCTACAGATGCGGCTGCCACCAATTTTCTTTGATACGCAGACCAGTGGATACGCGTGCGTACTTTCAACTGGGTATACATATCCCCACAGCTCTAGCTCAATTAACTGCCTCTCCATTTCCTGCACCATTACTACTGGCACCGTGTAGGGGTTTGCACATCTCGGTTGCTCTCTTTCATTGATTTTTGTTTTGTGCATTCCCACTTTGCAGGTGCCAGGTTTGTTTGCGAATACCCTCGGATGGCTCGCGATTAAGTGCCTCAGCGGTTCTCTCTGGGTGGGCTCCACATGTGCTACTTCAACAAGCTGCTACGTTGCCTTTGCCACTGTCACACACGGTGGGACTGGAAAATCTCCAATATCCCGATTTCCCTCGAATATCACTCCTACTGCATCTACTCGCGTGTGATAACGGCGAAGCTTCTTAGCGTGAATGGTTCTGCGCGAACTGTCATGGAGATTGACTAAATATATGTACGGACGCTATTTTTCGACCACAGCGATTGGTCCATTCTATTTTGCTACTAGGTCCCCTCTCCTTCCTTCTCGAGCCATTTTACTTGGTAGCCTGCGACAAACTGTTTGTCTAGAGCCCACTAGTTATAGGGGCCTGCGTACTCCTTCTGGCTGACTTCATTCCATCGGGTGGCTCCTTCACTAGCTTCTTGAAAACTACTTCGGAGCTATGCAAGATATTCCGCTGCTGGCATACGCTGTCAATCTGGAACTTCCCAGTCTCCTGACCCAAGTCTTTTTAAGAATGAATAGGGGCCCGTTTGGCATCCACCCGTACATGAGCTCAAACGGTGACCACCTTGTCGTCGCATGCGGTACTTCAAAATATGCCCACAACAAAAACGAAATTCTATCCCACACGCATCCATGTTTGCTGACTATGGGAAAAAGCATTCTTTTGAACGTGCCATTTTAGTGCTCCACTAAGCCATTGCTTTGCGAGTGATCAGGTGAGGAAAACCTCCATGTTGCCCCCAGTTTGTGTAAAATCTCGTGTGTCAATTTTGACGTTAAAATGGTTTTCTGATCTGAACCAATTGTCTCTGGCATTCTATGCAGAGAAGATATCTGCAGTGGCGCGTCACATGTAGCCCTTGCCGTTAGTGAATGGAGGCATACAGCTTCTGGTCATCTGGTGTGTAAGTCTACGACAAAAAGAGCGTGGTGGTGACCTCTAGCCAAAGGAGGTACCACAAAACCAATGCAGTCCTCGTTTATTACTGAAATGGCGCGCTGGGCCGGGCCAGGGGTGTTATCGGAACCCTATCTATCTGCCTCGTCGGGGATTTCACCTGACATTCATGGCACAGTATATAGTACTCCTTTCCGTCTCAAAACATATGTGGCCAGGTAAAAGAGTTTTTCATAGTACTCCTTTCCGTCTCAAAACATATGTGGCCAGTTAAAAGAGTTTTTCACCCGTTGTAGTGTTGTCCGCTCTCCTAAAAGACCTGCGTATGGTGAATCATGAGCCATTTTCCGCACTTCTTTGTGCTTGTGCGATGAAAGCAGTAGCTGTTTGCACGTGTGACCTGCGAGGTGTTCTTGATGATGTAATAGTTCGTCTTGAACGACAACACCATGCATTCCGGCTCTTGCCTGCTCCTAAGCATCTCGCAAAACCGGATACGCTTACTGAGCCTCACGAAACTCTTGTCGTTTGCTTTCGACCGGCTCAGACCCTTCACTGTTGCTCTTCGCGGTTATGACGCGTGCAATCACCTGTTGCTCCTCGTCTGCCTCATCCGACACCGATACCAAGGCTTCAGTCTCCTCGACTGTTAAACACTCCTCTAACACTATGTCCAGTTTAGTCCTTTCCTCCAGAAGCTGCGCATAATCGTTAGGCGTCATCAGTGCGTCAGTGCTGTCTAGCAGCTTATTTGTGATTTCACAAAGCGCGGCCGACTTTACCGCCTCGGACATCGCGTAAGAACTTTTTTCAGTAGCTGTGAGTAGCACGTGAGCCAACTGTGCGGTTACCTGTTGCTCGAACGCTCCCGTCAACTTTATCTGTGACCCAGTACCATTGTACTGAGGTACCACTACCTTTGTAATCAAGCTAACTTCTGCTCCTGAGTCTACCACGGCGTTTATTGACTGACCTGAGCTCTTAAGTGTTACCGTTTCCAGTGCGGGTTGTTTCTGCTCTTTGGACTGCCACAACCAGTCTGTTGCTATTGCTGATTCGAATGCAGAAGCTGCGAAACTCGTGACCACTGGACCGCTTTGTTATCGTACTGTTGGCCTAGTGCCCTGCCTTGCTTCTAAGCCCTTATTGAGGCAATTTCTGGAAATGTGGTTGGTTCTCTTACACTCAAAACATCACTTTTTCCATTTTCCGTCCGCGGATGTTTCTACGGATGCTTTAGCTTTCTTTTATCACTCCTCCACATACCCCTTCTAATGTGCTGCCTTGCACTTTTCGCTCTCCTCGAAGCTCTCCGCGAGCCTAGCCACCCCACTGGTTAGGCAAAAGGTCTCCTTTTGACTACAAACAACATGCGCTCTCGCTTCCGGGCTCAAACATTCTTTCAAGCGATCTGCGACAACTAGCTGCTTGAGTTCCTCGAACGTGCCTATCTTTTAATTCTGGACTTAATAGTCAAAATGATTCCCTAGGCACACGGAAAACTGATCCCAGGACCTCTTTTCTTCAAAATAATTCCCGGGGCACATGGCAGACTAATCCCAGGACTCCTTTTCTCCCTTTTTTGATTCGGTAATTAGACTCTTGTACTCCGCCGCCGAAAGCCTGAGACCCTCCAAAATCCTCGACTTAAACTTAACGCAACTTTTTCGCTCGTCTGCAGTCAGCCTGCACAGCAGGCCACGTGTCCTTTTGCTCAACTGTGGTATATCTAGCCCAGCCACTATTCTCTCAGAACTTCATACGACTCGAGCGTTGCCTCAACATCCTCGAACCATTTTGGCGCAAATGCCTCTTGGTTCGGCATTTGGTGCCAGTAGACCCTTTAACAAGCTTGCGAATTCGCGTTGCCTGTCTTCCTGTAACCTTCCGTCAACCGATACGCTCTGACCGCAGTAGTTAGACTCTGCCCCATCACGGGCTCGTAGCCGCTTGCTTTCTACCATCAAGTGCTGCTTCTCCATTTCCGCCTCGGCAATTTTCAATTGCAGCTGAATCAGCTCCAGCTGCTGTTCCGACGCCATATTTGACGCACTACCAAGGCCCCCCGTGTCGGTTTCAGCGACTCTCAACACTTGCAAGTTTCCTGCCCCGTCCCTGTTCATTTCCGTGTTGTCCCTTTCTCTGTCTCGCACGTTTTAACGGTTTGTCATAGCCTGCGTCCAACAACAAATCAAGAGGTACCCGCCTGAAGTAGCCTTGTGGTGTGCTCTTTCTCCTCGGAATCCAGTAACTAGCCTTTCTTCGGTGATCCCGCAGCGCGGTAGCCAGTTGATGGTGGTTGTCGTAAGGCTTGGACGATGTCGCTCCCCGCTATCCTCCTCAGTTGAGTTATGCAGATCCTACTCGGCTACGCCAGTTAAGTTTCGTTTTTGGTCTTCCACGCGTTTGGCTGGGTGCGCGACATTTGCTGCTGTCACCAAGGAAGCCGAAGGCGAGATTTTTATCCGCGGGAACTTTGAGGCAAGGACTCTTGGACATCATTTTGCTAGAGACGTTTATACGTTTTTCTTATTTCTTTCTGTCCCTTCACCCCTAGTTTTATCCCCTAGCGCCCCATTCAAACACTCTTATAATCCAATCGGAACACAGGAATATCTCTCTCCTTGACTTCCGGTTGGCTGCCATTAAAAATGCCAGACACAGAGTCTTTCCTCCTCGGTTCTTCCTCGAAAAACCACTGCCCCTCGCCACCGCGCAACTTCCTCACTCTGGTTCCGGGAGCGTTCGACGTGTGGCGTCGAGGAGCCGTGGGAACGCACCTCCCGAGTACGTGCCTGCAAGGCTGCAGGCTGACAGGCCTTCAGTATTTTGTCCCGTGTATCAATGATGCCACTGCAACTGGTATGGGCTGCCTACAGCGGAGCACAAGTGCCACTTCCACCTTTGCAGACGCTGTTGTCTCCAGAAAGGTGCCACCACTAATGGTGAATGCCACTCCTCGAGTGGGAGCATGTTTTCTTGCTCCGCGGTCGAGAATCTGCATTCCCCTGGTAGATTGGGAGCGAGTTCGCGTGTTTCACTGGCAGATTAGGAGCAACTCACTCCGTGATGGAGCGTTCCGCGTGCTCCGTTTTGGAGAGACGGATTTCGCCGGAACTCCAAGAATGCATTGCCCTCATTTCCGGCACAGTCGGGCAGCGCTGTTGCCTGCAGCTGGCTGGAGCAGTTTTTTTTTATTTTTTGAAGTGGTGCACTGTGTGCAGGTTCAAAGTTTTAAAATGGCATTATGTGAAGTTGTTGGCTTGCTTCTCGCTTTGAGCGACAACGAGAGCACTAGTAGCAGGAGCGAGGACGAGCCGCACGTGCTTTCCCGCCATGTGCATGGCCGAAGTCTCGACCGAGGATAATCGGCCGTGTCGAGGAAGTTTTAGGACTGGTTCAGTGACGTATGTGTAAACAACTGCCGGCGCGACCTCAGGTGGGGCATTCACGTGTTCCACTCGCAGATCTGGCTTGGCGCAGCCTGAGTGCTCGCTCCAGGATTTCGGCGGCCGCTCCGGATCTACCAGTGAAATTGGCCATAAGCCCCTTGGTGACATGGGTCTTCGCGTCCTTTATGACTGAGAGACAGCCGCCTTATTCAGTGACACCGCTTTCATCATGGCATGGGCTCACCGTCAGCGGGGCGGGTAACAATATGAAGGTATTTGGCGAACGCACCAAGTTCGAACCTAACACACAGTTTCCTTTGCAAAAATTTTCTTCATTACCACGAGCGATTGCAACTCTTTTCCGACCGACGAAGTCCTTGTACGTTCTGAAGATGACCTCGGCATAAAAAGGCACGTCAGAAACTTGCTAATTGTCCGACAACATTTCCTAAAGACGGGAAATAGGGCGATTTTATGCTGCACGGTCAGCTTGATCACGTGGAGCCCAGCCAGCAGAAGTGACTCATGGAACTTTTAGTGTTTTGATCGGTTCTGCATCCAAGTGCACAAGTTCACATTGCAGACGCACCAACTCCACGCAGCATAGAACGCAACAGGGAGCAAATTGTCTTCAGTCTGAACTACAACACCCGAAAACAGCACAACCGCAGCCAAACACACACACGATGCGGCGCAGACCGTTGGACTGGCGGAAGCATGTTGCGACAGCTGCGCCACTTCCAGCCACCACTTGCGCCGGCGCTGCGCAACACCGTTGAATTTCAAAACTCCACAGGTTTTATAAACGTTGCTCCTTGTCACCTTGTGTCAGCGATACCTATATAAGAAAGCATTTTTTGTTCATTTTTCTTGAAAATCCATTGGTATTTCTTGTGCGCGATTAAGCATAGATGTAATAACGAGTATTGACTAAAGCGTAATGCACTTCCTCGGTACATTAGTGAGGCGCATAGATCATCAACACGTGTAACTATAACAAGAAAATTAATATGGTTGTCTGTAATACCAGGGTAACCTATGCATTGCTGCATTTTTTATTATTCACTCACAATGTTCTTACTATTCATATCATTTTTGTTCTGGCTTATTTCACTGGACGAAGCTTACTTTAGGTTCTATAATTTTTGTGTTTTATATTGAGCTTTAGTTAGAAATGACGACATAGAACTACATTCAATAGAGTGTTTACTTATCAAAATTGAACAATATATTGCACTCGCAATAAACGCTTACATTTGGCAAAAATGTTCTGTGTATAAGGCGTGCTAGTAATCGCAAGTTTTCATAGACTTTTAAACATTTTTTGTGAATAAATGACCCCTTATCTTAAATCTTAAACAACACAAATGCACTTTTGAGACCTTTATAACTTGGGAATGTCGTGTTGCCTGCGTCACATTTATTATTTCGTTAATATATTGGCTGTCTCCTTGCATTCACTTCTCTATTGTAGTCGACAAAGGCCTGCCCAGAAATCGCAATTCAATGTGCGACGTGCCTTAGTCCCGACGTTTCATTTCAGCAAGGAAGTTAGAGGAATCAATACGCAAGCGTTAAACCAGAGCATACGTTCTATTAGCGTGCTAACTTCAATGAAAGTCATCTTTCTTCGTAGTTACATTAGAACGCAGCATTGTATCATATCATCAATTGTCGGAATTCACGCTGCGGAATTTCCTTACTCGTTCCTGTTTCGCAGTTGCTCCTTAATCATTCGACACATCCTGCTCAAAAAATTTTCGTGGTGTTTGATGTATTTGCCAAATTAGAACAACACGTCCGCTTCTGTCGAAAAGTGTAACTCTTTTGCTGACTTAAAGGTCACGGGTTCAACCATGGTTGCGGCGATCGCATTTCGTTGGAGTTCTAATGGTAGAATCCTGTGCACCACGCTATGTCAGAGTGCCATAAACAACACCATATTGTCAAAATTTGTGGAGCCTCTCTTTAGGCATCTCTCATAAGCATATCATGGTTACTGAACGTGTTACACCAGATATTACGAACTTCATGATGAAAGCCATAAAGCTTTTTTCCCACTTGATTGCATCAACTTCCTCCGGAAAGCTGCGCACCGAACTTTGTTTTAGAGGGCCTCAGAAATTGCCGACACTCGATGCTTTTTCAAACTCACGTGTTTTCCGAGTGTGTACGAAATCAGCCCCCTTTTTACGGCACTACTATGCCATGTTATGACGTTGTCACATCACCACTATTATTATATCTTGGTGACAAGTGGCGCTTTATTATGGCTATTTATTAATTTTGTCAGGTGGTTATAAGCTGATGTCATAGACGCAAGAGGCCTCTCTTTTGCGTTTTGTAAGTCATCTAAAATCGTCAAGTTACTAACTAGAAGAAACTGAAGGTTAACGTCAGCAGTTAAAAAAACTACCAATACAGAAGTAACGTGCGTTCATATTGCTACCGCAAGTAGATGAAACAAAGCAATGTAAGCATCGCATATCTCCAGATAGCACACATAACGAAGGCCCCACACATGCGTGGTCTTCTGTGGCTTGATTTCTGGCTAGATACGTTTGGTATTGTAATATCTCCAGCTTGTTCATTATATAGGAGGTAGGAACGACCCACCACATGCCTATGCTGGTGGCGACAACTTGATAGCTGAGCTGACTTCTTGTTGCAGTAACAGAAACGCAGTAAAGGTGTAATATCCATTTACAGAGACGTGGGCAGCAACCGCAATACTGCCGAATAAAAAAAAACGATGAAATACTCACTTTACCACGTTGTATGTTTCATTATTAGTAGTAGTATTAAACTTTTACTTTCGCCGAAACCACAATATGATTAGTTGCGCTTCGCTCTCGATGAATTTGGAAATTTGAAACACCCGAGTTTTTATAGTGAAACGTGTTGTGAAATCGCCACAAGGGTCACGTGCGCCGTAGTTGTCCGTCACCGCCGCCGCTGTCACCGGTGTCCATAACCTCTATCGCGCGTATTAAGAAAAGTTTGGCAGATCCCATGTACCTGGACACTGACGATATGCGAGAATGCGGGAGGAAGGTGATCATGTTGAATTTTTTTTATTAAGCGACACGTTATAAAATGACGCTATATATATATATATATATATATATATATATATATATATATATATATATATATATATATACAAATTTTACACGCACAGACATAAGTTGAAGAGTTGCAAATGTTTATATAACCAGTTGTTCGCACTTGTGCAACGATGCCGAATAGAACATGCGTATTAGCAACACCAGAAGTTGATATGAAGCCCTGATACTCGCGAAGGTGATAGCCCTAGACTCTGCTACATAAATGAACTTCAGCGCATGGCAACAAAACGCAATCGACGTTAGCCCGACGTGACACCTGTATGAAAGGAGTACATATGGAGTTTTTTTTTAAATAGTGTAGGCAGCACTGCAACCACTACTCATATTTCATGAAGATTAGCTTCTATTTCAAAAGTAGTTGCGAGACCAGGCCTATCTCTGTGGTAGAATACTTGACTGCCACGCAGAATGCTTGGGTTCAAGTCCTGCTTGGATACTGAAATTTATTATTTGCATTCATTTGGGGGGGGGGGGAGTCAACGCTGCCTATGTCAGGTTTTTCTTAATGCTGACATTTATTATATGCCTTCGTTGGGTCGGCGCTATATACCTGTGTCATGTATTGCTTAACGCTCGCTCGTTAAAATTGCCCATGTGTGTTCTCGTCGTTCCTGGGCAGATACGAAGGCCCATATCCACAAACCAACCTCATCCTTAACTCGAGTTTTCCTTATCCGTGTTGAGCCTTTGTTGCACTCGATGAATAAAGTAGGTCAGCATATACGACCAATCTTGTTGATTTCATTTAACATGCTACCATTTCTGTGCCCTTATGAAGTTATGACGCATGTATAGAGTACAGAGACTTCAGGAAAACGTGAGGTAATGTAAAGGTTGGTTTGTGAAGATAGATAGATAGATAGATAGATAGATAGATAGATAGATAGATAGATAGATAGATAGATAGATAGATAGATAGATAGATAGATAGATAGATAGATAGATAGATAGATAGATAGATAGATAGATAGATAGATAGATAGATAGATAGATAGATAGATAGATAGATAGATAGATAGATAGATAGATAGATAGATAGATAGATACGCTCAAAATTGCCGAAGTTCGTTAAGAAATGCTTCGCATCTAAAAGAAACGAAGCAACTGAAAAACACTAAGACACAATGGGATTTAAACACTTGTCTCCTGCGTTCCAGCCCCGCATTCTACCACAGATCTACGTCAGTGCTAAAACTCCATCGCAAACTTGCCTTCAGCAGGCTTGATGTAGTGAAAAAAATCGCGTTAATATGAGTAATAAAACGTTTTAGATTAACTTTAGGTGAAGCACATGCTTCTCCTGACGTCATTTGCCAAGGCAAGTGTGAGACCTGCCACTTTTTCTTCTCGGTCAGGTAGCTGGTGATGGCAGGTCTTGGTAGAATTTTGTTATTGCTGTAGGATAATACAGCGAGAGCTGCACATGGCAAGGAAAAACGAAAAACTGTATGACAGCAGTGTCACAAGCGGTCTCCATTGACAGCAACATCAGATCTTAGTGCCGTGCCTAAGCACATGTGCCTTTGCCTGAATTGCGAATGACGTCGTCCACCCCGTCGCAGCCGGAATGGCGAGGGTGCACGCATCAATTGATGTTAAAACTTTACACATGGATAACCCACTGATTACTTTAAACGATCACTGACATAGGAAATGTGAAAGAGTACGCATCCAGTGGGCCGATGATGCAGTCTGGGCACAAAAAAAAGTCTCGGAAGACCGAGCGCCGGTAGGAACTGCGTACCGATTACTTTACAGCCTTCCAAGGCGCGCTAAATTGTGGAAGGGAATGCAGCGCTGGTGGCGGGCGGATCCCGCAAAACCTTGCCACCGAGTTAACTCGTGATGTCAAACGCTTGCAACAATGCCAAGCTCTAGAAGCACCGTCGCGGGCACGACAACGTCAACGTGACGATTTCGTGAACGCGTTCAAACGCCGGTATTCGCCGAGAGTTTCTCCAGCGGCATTTTAAGCTCAGCTGCGACGTCTGTGACCACCTGCATTGGGTTCCAGAACAACTACTGAGATTACCGCATTGGGATCGCATTTAACCACTTATTACGCTCCTCAATGACCATGATCATCCGAGGCAGAATGTGCGGCATGGGAAATAAGCACTGTGGTAAACCCAAGCTAAGGGTGTGTCTAACCTCATGAAGGAGCACGAACAAGTACCCAATAATTGTGAAAGGCTTCGGGTTGAACCTCTGCTTAACGCCGTAGCCGCACGTTTCACCTATCGCCGTTTAATCATCTGTATACGGAGTGCTTGGGGGGAGGGGGGGGGGGAAGGCGGACATTGTTTTTTTTTTTTGAGGGGTGAGGCATCTCATGCTGTCGGAGTGCCGGCATGCACCATCTCCTGTGGTGACGGTACAAATGCTAGGTGCAAAGATTTGTCTAGCAACTTACATTTAAATGACCAATTCTAAGTGTGCACGCGTGACGGCAACCACCGCCCTTAGGTATAAAAAATGAAAAAGCCACCCTATGTCATCTTTCTAACTTAATGCTGAAAGATACAATTATCAACCCAAAGAGCTCTGCAACATGGGATCTACGAATGACCACTTAAACCTAAACAGACACCAAAATGTAATGTATCGCTTAATATTGTGTGACAGAATAAGAAGGGATGTAGCTGCAAGCACTATCGGGCTAGTGCTTGAAACGCGCTGTGTTATATAAGTAAAACTCTGTTTTGCCTTGGTATACTACGTACGTGATGTTTTCTTTCGATGTAGCTTCATTGTTTTCGATATTACGTCCTATCATATTTCTCAATTTAGAACATTCCTTCTTTCGTTTTTGAGCCTTAAACACTGTATCGATGGCCACTTGGACTACTACGTATGTTTAATAGTCCATTTTGAAAGTTTTAAATATGATTATCAATACATTTCTATTTAAAGTGTGAAATGATGTTCCTAATTTCTTGTGTTGTTGCTACCGGAAGCATGGGGTCTTAGGGCATGCCCAGCTTTGCTGGCATTCAGTTCTTCGTTCCGAACATAGGTAGTTGAAGTGCGGTCGAGCGGCTGTTTAAACAAAATTCATTTATTTTCACTTTGTTAAAAAAGTTTGTTGTTCTATAAAGTTTCATCCGAATTGGTAAATATGTAAAACTTTCAGTTCTTCTCCGAATGTTGCAGCGATGACATGAGTAAGCGTATCTTTCTCTAACTCGTGGTATTTATTTAGCGACAAGTTCTCAACATATCGGCAGTAGACGGCATTCGTTAGATGTAAACAAATTCACACCAGCGGTTGCAACCTTCCTTTCACAGGGTCGCCTCACACAATGCTTTCCTGGTTAAAATATTGAAGGTTGGAAAAACCAAGCAATACTCTTGGGGGAGCTAGTTGGTTTCTATTAGTGACTAAGTTTTTTTTTTTCCGCAGTGCGAAACTGACGGGGACACAAAATTGGACAAATTCCACACACGGTGGAAGTTAGTTTCTTGTGAGAACACTGTGAGCAACTCCTATGGTTCTTAGAAGTGTGGCAGCTTGGGCTAGTTGGTATGGCATTACGATAGTTATAGCGCGAGAACAAAACGACGACACAGAGACAAGAAGGACACGAAAGACACGAGCGCTAACTTCCAACTGAGTTTATTGCGCAGAGTACGAAAATATATAGAGGAGACAGTGACCATGGCACAAGAGCAGAACATGAGTAAGAAAACCAAAAACAAACAACACAAATACAAAGGCACTGAAAAACAGCAAAGAAAAGCCTAGAAGAAAAGGAACCAGACAGGTAAAGCTACCTGCCCGCACCGAATCCTTAAGGTAACGCGAACAGGTGCCTTGGATTAGCAAGCCCTCCGTGGCTTAGTCCGAGAAGGAACGCAGGTTCCTCGAAGGATTCGGTGCGGGCAGGTAGCTTTACCTTTCTGGTTCGGTTTCTTCTAGGCTTTTCTTTGCTGTTTTTCAGTGCCTTTGTATTTGTGTTGTTTGTTTTTGGTTTTCTTACTCATGTTCTGCTCTTGTGCCATGGTCACTGTCTCCTCTATATATTTTCGTACTCTGCGCAATAAACTCAGTTGGAAGTTAGCGCTCGTGTCTTTCGTGTCCTTCTTGTCTCTGTGTCGTCGTTTTGTTCTCGCGCTATAACTATCGTAATCCTATGGTTCCTTTTGTTTTTGGCTTTTGGGCCAAATTCACGAGTTGAATTGACGCACTTTTGCAAATGAAGTAATTTTGTATACATCACGAACGCAGCAGAAACTTTGAGTATACACTGTAGTTAGAAAGGTAACTTTTGGTCTAACATAACACAAGCTGTGACTTATGAGCACAACGACAGTTTGATCGCAATGATGGTGCAATCAAGTAAATGTCATATGTAGTACTCATTGTCGTATTTGTCATGGGTCGAGAAACACTTACATATTGTTTGCAGATTCATGAGAGTACATGCGCAATAAAAGGCTGCTATTAAAAGAGCCGCCATATTTGCCGAATACACATTAACCGACGTGACAAGTCATAGAAATACAGATGTGAAATTCGCTGAAACGGCTTCTTGGGCAAGTTGATTCATGATTGAGATAGATTTACCATCGCAAAAAAACATATTATTTAGGAGGGACACGTGTAAACCTCCTAAATGATTCATTTATTTTTTTGCGCTGCTGAATCTTAATCTAGATGTAAAGTGTTTTACGTTTTGTAACGGTATAGCAAACTAGGCTAGCTTTTATGAATGCATATTCAAAAGTTTTTCAACGAGCACGCAACAGACGCACAATACACAACAGCATTGTACAACGCACAATGTCAGTGCAGAATGAACAATGCACATTTCACAAATGTCTATAGGTGTGTCGGAGCAGTAGCGCTATATAACCTAGATGTACTGTTGTCCATGCCACATAGTGCATCTACATACTTAGGATCAGCGTCTCAGATTAGCGATCAAGGAAACCTCTATTGTATAATTATAACAGATAAAGTTAGAGCATACAGAAAATGTTTATCAGTGATCACGACACTGCGTGATCCAAATTAAAAACGCAGATTCGTGTTGATGCAATGTTAACATTGTTTTGAAATGTCGGCTTTTCGCATTTTTAGCTATTCTTTTGATATATCCACCAAAACTGCCAGCGCACGCGATCAAACCGAACGACTCTGTGCGTCGCTTATTAAGCGAAATTGCAAAAGTACAGTTACGACCGTCGAAACAAGACGTAATGTGCGCACCAGCCTCGCATACTCCTGAGCTCCAGCTTTGAGAATAGGGCACGTGACAAACGAGACAGAGATATTAGATGCCAGTGGTATGCCTTATTGATAGATTCTGTGGGCGCTGTCTTTTAATCTCGTCAGATCTGTCAGTCAGATCTGCTCAAAGAAGGCACAGTCTTCAAAAAGCTATACTCTAAAAGTAGTATGACAGCCAAAAGGGCCATGCTGATTAAACGCAGAAGTTCGGCTAAGCTCACCATTGCGTGGCATGTTAGAAGATTTATTGAACATATTCGCCGAAGGGTACACGAAACGCGCATTGTGTCGAGCCCGGCCGAAATTTTACTCGCCCAAGTGTAATTGAAGAAGGTAGCGTGCAACACTGCAGGCGAAGCAGGCTCCACTCAAAGACCTATTCTGTAATGAATGCATGCCATAACTTAGGCCTACGCTTGGTATCTACTGCGTGGTGTGTGACGATGTTCACAAAGTTGTGCTTCTATCACCGAATGGGACAGTTGCGTAGCAACGATGCATGGCTGGTTGCAGATGCTAAGCGCTCAGGCCATGGTCATAGTTCATTACATTAGCACTCCCAAAGGGTGACAGCACATAGTAAACTCAGAGCTCTGTAAGAGGAAAGGGTTACATCTAAGTGATGTGTTCATCTATCTACAGGGGTGCTTGAGTTCAGCACAGCAGATAGCATACCCGCCATATGTTCTTCTAAACCAAGATGTCTTGGGTTTGACTGCCGTTGGCGCAACTTTTTGGTATAATCCATCTGATTGTGCACATCTTACGGTGCCATTTTCGGAATGTGTCAGGCGTTTGGATGATGTCAAAAACAGCGTGCTTATGAGCGCTAGTACCGAGGATGGGAGCGTGTTGTGCCACCCGAAAGAGAAGGGCGCAAGCAAAACCTACTTCGAGAGCGAAGGGCCGAACTTGGCACGTAAAGGCTGAGGTAGCTGTCAAATCAGTTGATTTCTATCGTAGATAACCGGGTTTAAATAACTGATACACCTGGAGATCAACAGCACAGTGTCTCGACACTGCCATTTATTGCGGCGCAGATGCAAGAACCTCCCGTGCCACGCGCCATTCTTCGTTCTTTCACTAGCACGGGCCATTTTCTTTTTTAACACTCCTTGTCCCACAAATTGCTGCGGCCGTATTTTTAGAAAACACAAAGGTTGAATTGGCCGCATCACATCTTTGCCGCCTGCAATCTTAGGGGACATGCCTACACAACACCGTCATTTCCCGTAATTCTCTTCAAAACACGTAAACACGTGCGAGTTGACAACACAACTTGGGCACAGCATTATCGCACACCATCACTACATTCTTTAAAAAAAAGGTTCTAGTACTTACTAACTTCGGTTCACCAACTATACTCGTCACATGTTTTCTAACCGGTTGTAGTACTTACTAGCTTCGGTTTACCAGCTATACTCGTCACATGTTTTTTAACCAGTTAGTAAACTAAGTTAGTAAGTGAAGTATCTGTGTGCAGATATGCTAGTGGAGCGAAAATTATTATATTGCCACATTGAATATGCAGCACAAAGTGAACAATGAAGAGCACGGGCAGCGAGAGAGAAACACGAGGTTCTCATCTGATCAGTTTGCCAGTGTTCTGGTATAATTAGAGTGAGTTGTCCTGTATTCCACTACTGCTGTTTTGGCGTTGTGACACTGGTGGAGGCACTCGGTACATGTTCGGGACACCTGACAGCAACCCCACGTCAAGCCCACAAACGAACGGCTTAACACGCCTCAACAAGGCTATTGCCGACGTGTTGAGTATGTACATTGACGTGGATCACAAGAACTGGGAAGACATTCTACCGTACACGACGTTCGTCTATAATAGAATTCAGCAAGAAAGTACATGAAAAATGCCGTTTAGTCTCTTTCATGGCCGTGAAGTGAGGACGATGCTTGCCACCGTGTTACTGCACGATTGCTATTACACCGATGCGGACACTGCATCTTTTAACCAACGAGCAGAAGAAGCGAGGTAGCTTGCGTGCGTCGGAATCACCCAACAGCAAAACTACGATGCCCAACGTTATAATCTGCGACACCGAGATGTCGTTTATTGGCCCGGTAAGAAAGTGTGGGTATGGAGCCCTATGTGCCACCGGGGACTGTAGGAAAAATTGCTGAAGAGGTATTTTGGCCAATACGAAGTTGTACAACGCCTGAGGGACGTTGGTTACGTGGTTGTTCCTCACAGCCCCTCGAGAGCTCGCCAGCAAAAACCAGAAATCGTGCACGCTGTGCCAATGAAGCCCTATGGTTCGGACTGATTTGCACCATACATCTACTGCACCGTTTTTTCTAGAAGAGCATCGGGACGCTGCTTTCTGGAGGGGGCGAACGCCGCATTGAATATGCAGCACCCAGAGAACAACTATGAGCATGCGCGGTGACAGAGAAAGACGAGGTTCTCATCCCATCAGTTTGCCAGTGTTCTGGTATAATTAAAGCCAGCTGTCCTGCATTTAACTGCTGCTGTTTCTGCGTTGTGACAATATGGTGGCTTTGGAACGTAAAACGACACATATTAAAAATTAGAGCGAAAAGCAGCCTTGCACACCGTAGCACAGCAAGGGAAAGTGAAGAAAATGAAGTGTGAAGACGACGGACGTGAGAGTGACAAGAAATGAGTTGTAGGAGACAAAGTAAAACATGCCCTAGTAAGGGAAAGAAAGAGAGAGAGAAAAAAAGAGAAAAGAGAGACGAAAAGAGCAAGGTAAAGACAAAAAAGAAAGAAGTAAAAAGAATCATTAAGTTAGAAATATAGAAAGAGATAAAATGTAGAAGAAAGATAATGAAGGATGGATAGAACGAGTAACTGAGAAAAGTATATATAAGAAAATAAATATAGGCAAATGCAGAAAAATTAGATGAACAAAATCTAAAAAAGAAAAGAAGGCAATGGAGGCTATGTAGCTCCTTACCCACCCCAGGCTTGGCACCAGTGGTGCTAATATGCCTTATTATTTTTTTTGCCTACACAATAAACAAATGCTGCCTCCCTTATCAGTGCCTGCTACTTTTAAAGACGATAGTCTTTCCTGAGGACCTTCAACGCAAAAGCGTTGGTCTGTCTGTCTGTACTTTTGGCTGTTTGTCCACTACTAACGGCACCAGGGGCCGGATTCACAAAACTCACTTACGAAAACATTTTTGCGCAAGAGTAATTTTGTTGCGTATGTCGATTCATGAAACGAAAAAAACGTCGTAAGAGGCCATCGTTGTCACATCGGCCGCTGCAGTAAAGCGTGCTGTGACTGCCCACAAACATGTCAGCGATGGTGATGCAGTTGCTATATTTGCTTACGTCACCGAAAAGAGCTCGTAAGTGGATTCACGAAGCAACAATTTGCGTAAAAACAGCGTGGCTGCGAGAAAATACTAACCCCCGTATTCTAGAAACTCCCTTCACTCAACGCTTCGCCTTCACTTGAGAAAGACGATGGGAGCACCATCTCAAGGTACGGCAAATCACTGCATATCAGCGATAGTCTGCTGCGATTCTTGAGTAGCGCAGCGTCATCTAAAGCCGAGTGGTGGCGCAGTGCCCAACTCTGTCAAGTGAAGGGTGAAAGTCGAGTAGAGGGGCGTTTGTGAGTACGAGGGTAAGAGTGGTTCGTACCACTCTTAGGAACAATGTGGCTACTTAGAACAAGCCGCCGTGGCGGTATACTTTGGTGCCCTGGCTGGTTTTGAGTTAATTCACGCCCATGAAGGGCTGCCTAATGAATGCTGGTGCGTTTTCATTTCTTTTGGCGCTTTGAGTTTCCTGTGTTATTTCCCTTGTATTCAGTGGATGGTATTGACAACCACCGTCGTCCAATAAGTTCGAAGTCGCAGTGATTGAAGAATCCTATTGGGCGTTTATGGCGTAAAATTTTGCATGTAAAGATTCGTGCTTGGATGAAAACCAATGGGCTAAGTGAATGGTTGATGCATTCGAATGCCGTACGGCATAGGATCAAGCTCATTTGTTATGTGGTTGTGTTGCGTCCCTTCTCATGCAATTAAAACTGCGACTCGAGATCCTTGCCTCATTGGTGGAAATTACCACCAAAGAGGTTAACGGGAGCGCATTCCATGCACGCTATTAGAAATAAAAATGGAAGGAACTTTTTACCGAGTGGCTCATAAAGCTTGTTCTCTAATGTATTTTGTTTGGCTCTAACTGTCCAATGGGTGCCATCTCTGAATTACAGCTGTCGACACTCTTTGGTGCGATCTGGAACGGCGCGTACTTTGTAAATTAAAGCGTACAAGAGGTGTGCGTGCTTACGCATGGAACTACAGAAAAATCAAGCATTCTCACCTTCACTGTTTAGAAACCGATATGGACCATTATAAAATGGCAAGCATTCGGGATAAAATGACCCTAGTAACTTTAAATGACATAGGAAATATGCAAGCCCTCACAATTCTGCAGCAAACCTTGGCTGAATTCGTCCCTGTTCCAATTACCAGCCGTTTAACTTGGCGCAAGAACATCATTCAAACGCAAAGTGAGCCACTGACATGTACTTTCTGCGACGCAGCGACGACTTCACCTGGAAATAATTGCGTTGCGAAGGCGAATTCCCCGTCGCATGCTCTGATCAAAGCAGACGACAAACGCGAGCAGACGACGGCTTGGCCGACAGAAACAGCTTGTCATTGGTTGTCGAGCAATAGCCTCAACATCGGGTCACTCCGTGACGTTGCCAAAACACTTCTTTTATCTGGAACGCCTGTCGTGTTCGTCATATCACCCCCCTCGCACATAAGAGCAAACTTTGTCACGCCGTGAAAAATGCGCAAGTACTTTCTAAGAGCTCTCTTACGTGCTCCACAGTTGTTGAAAAGAACATGGCGTCGTAAACAGCATATTGGTCGGTGAGAATTTTAGCAAACGCTTCTCGCATGAGTTACTTCAGCGTTCGACCAGATGCGTTGTGATTACGGCATCTCTTTCGGTGCGTGTAAGCAGTGTGGAAAGCTGCAGCAGTGCAATGGTGTACGGTGAAACGCAGCGAAGCCTGATTGATATGTGGGGTTTAACGTCCCAAAACCACCATTTGATTATGAGAGACGCCGTAGTGAAGGACTCCGGAAATTTTGACCACCTGGGGTTCTTTAACGTGCACCCAAATCTGAGTACACGGGCCTACAACATTTCCGCCTCCATCGGAAATGCAGCCGCCGCAGCCGGGAATCGAACCCGCGACCTGCGGGTCAGCAGCCGAGTACCTTAGCCACTAGGCCACCGCGGCGGGGCAACGCAGCGAAGCCTGTGTGTCGGTGTGTTTATCAAGCGGGGATCAGCGCAGGTGTATAGACGGCAGTTAGCACTCGAGAAGCCTGCAATGTGTGTTTTTGTGCCGGTAACAGTTCTTTCGCTTGACTTTCCAGTCTCTCAGTTTGGTGCTGTCTGACATTTCTGATTGAGAGCGTTTTGGCACGTTACTTGAGTGACCCCAAGTACGTACGGAAACGTATGAACTACACTCTTAGGAAAAAGGTGGTAGTAGTTGCTAACTTTGGGGTAGCAATGATTTGTCACATATGTTACAACCCTGGTAGTAAGCGCAGTTAGTAACGGAGAGGGTGGTAACAGTTACTACCCTTGTAGTTACTACCAGCATTTAGTAACTGTTGCTACCCTAGCCGTTACCACCCATGGGTAGTAACGTCAAAGGTTTCAAGAAAAAAAGCAGTGACTGATACTACCTTGTTTATTCATTTTGGCATATTATTACTGCTAATGTTCGCCAAGCAATATCTTATTACAAGGCCACTGCAGGTAAAGAAGCGTGGTGTGTCATGAGCGCTAAGAATACATAGACCAAACAAGTTCACCATTTTTTACGCATACATGTAGTATTAAGTACGCATGGGATATATAGAGCCCCTACTTGGCAGGGGCATGTCTGGTACAGGGGAGCACTTGTGTCTCAGGATGAATTATAATAAATTTGAACTTACAGCACTCTAATGTACTACCTGGTTACGTATGTTTGGGGGCGTAGCACAAGACAATTATTTATCCTTACTTAGAAAAATTGTATGTCGGATTTATTTATTATAAAAAGGTCATAAAAAGGCATTATGAACAGTGGCCGAAACAATGTTATGAACTTCTTCTCACTGCATTTGAATGCTTCACACGGCTAACATATCAGCGTTTACAATGTAATATACGTTTTTTCGGTTCGACGCGGCAAAACAATGATAATGTTTGGAGACACACCGCAGTGAATTGATTGCCACCGTTTTCGGAACTAATGGTTACCGTCTGGTGATATTGATCCACCGGTCTTGTTAATATGTGCTGTAATTTACTGAGTTTGTTGTAATTGTCAATTACAACGCATGTACACTTGCCTATGGTTCGGTCACTTGTACTTCTCTGTTTCGGCAATATCGGAATCACGTTTACATATCTCAGTTGCGTAATTTAAAACAAAATGTATTTTCTTGATCTATAGATATCTTCTGCGCTATTTTTTTGTTTAATGATAATACGTCGAGATGATTCCTCTCATAAATAATCAAAATCGAAATCACACACTATTTTGGATTAAATAGTCAACAGCCGGATAGCAAAAAGGTAGTAATGGCTGCAGTTACTACATATTTCATTACATTTACTACTTACATTGGTAGTAAACAGGTCGAAAAATTTTAGTAACGGTAGCAGCTAGTAACTGTTTATTAACGTTGGTAGTAAATAGGTAGGAAAGGGTAGTAACGGTCCTAGTAAGGTAGTAACCACTGCAATTACTACCTATTTGCTTGCATTTGCTACCTTTTTACTAACTTTTTAAAGAGTGTACGCGCTTTGTTCGGCGCTTGCTTTGCCACTGGTTAGCCCGTACGCTTCTATTTTCTTGTGAGCAATCTAGTGTTCGGGAGTGAAACGTTGTTCGTTGTGAACAGCGGTTCTGTGTTGACGTTAACAAGACGTGAAGAAGCTGTGCTCGTGTGAGCGAAAATTGAAAGACAGTGTTGATGACTGTTTTGCCCTGCGAAGTTGTGGTGATGGAGCTTGCCGTTTTTGTTGTTAACTCGTCACTTCTTCATTTTGTGATAACCATAGTCCTTGCGCTGTGATGTTATTAACCGAAGCTGCGAGATGCTATATTCTGTTGTAAATCGTGGTACTTTGGCAGAACGCCTAGACTGTTCTGCGGTATGAACTTGAGAGTTCTATGTGGCAGCGACAGCCCGTGAACGTCAAGCTTCCCTCCGGCCCCCAGAAAGAGCAAAGATTTTGCCGGTGACTTGCTTTGGATGAAGTTGTTGGCCAGTACCGGCAAACTACGGGTTTCCGAGTTCGTCTGGCCATCGTTTTGCACGGCACTAGAGCCTTGACAGCAGCCGGTCATGGTGAGTACTAACACTATATCAATGAACGTGCACGCCTGGGCAGCCCTTCATTGCTGTCATCGGCAGCTTCCAGTCTGCAGATGTCTTTTGCCTGTTGGCCCTAGAGCACACTTGGTTCCTCATGACACTGACGGCTACTAAATGCTGCCATCGGTGAGTTGACGTTGCGCAACTAAATTTGTTAGTCACACAGTACTAAAACGTGTGGAAGTTTTTAAGCCCACCAGATGTAATGCCTCCCTATGTTAAGTTAGAGCATGAAAAATTTACAACTACTATTATATACATACATATATTATGGAGATGAGGGAAAATACATCAGATGTTTTTTTTGTGATTTCATATAAGCGAGCTCTTGTTTGATTATTAGTATGGGCCTGTCGATTTAGCACGTCTCATAGTTGGAAAGTTCATGTGAATTTATTTTCCAGGAGCCAGGTTGCACTTGAGGAACTTATGTTATTTTGCAAAGTTTCTGTAGACGATTACCGCGGTGGTAGCACTATGCTTCACTAAGACAATTATATTGCGGTATGTAAATTTTACATGGAGCTTCAGTTTGTTTCATTGTGATTATAGGAGATTTGGTAACTTTGACAAAGCTTCGTCAAAAAAGTATTAGAAGTCAGTGCTTTTAATGATTGTTATTGAATCTCTCGTTTTTTTGGGTCTTCACAGATCGCAGAGATTAGTTTGTTAAGGTCCTGGGATGCATCGGTTGCACACACTGGCACATGAAGCCTCATCATGACATAGAGCACCTGTACAAAAATAGGAAGGACACGTGCTCTCTAACAGTGAAAGTCTATGCCACTGCTGGGACTGTTATCATTCAGCGGATGTGGCCTAGAAGCGTGCATGGCAGCCGCATCTGAAAGGACTGCGATCTGCTTGGGAGCTTCGAGGGCACAAAACTGCCTAACGGCTGACTGCAAGGTTAGTTTTTCTTTAATACATACGATTAAGTAAACCCCACTTATTGTGCACAAATGGAAAACCCAAGCATGAATTCTTGCAGTAAATACCTGTATAATTCTCAGACATGATGCTTATTGCACAATAGTAGAACTAAATTGCGAGATAATTGAGAACGTTGAAAGTTGAAAGCCTGCAGCCTATAAAAGATATTTCAATCATCTGAGGCTCAAAAGCTCGTGCTTTTGAACGAGCACAAATACTCTTATTTCTTATTGAGCTCTCGAGCTTGTAACTCGCTCTGTGGATCAAGTGCTCTGGAAGGAAATAGCAAGTGGGTGAAAGTCGCCTAGCTGTTCACAAATTGCAAGGAGAAAGACCTATTGAACAAGCCTCAGACGGCATAGGGCCAGTAAGTGCATCTTTTACTTAATGTAGCTTTTTCTCTCTCACTGCTGTGGTATGTGTGGCCGAATGTGTTCACCACGATTGCATAGTGGTATATTTTTTTCTACAAACTGTACGTGACCTAAGTATGCATTTCTCATGTCTAAAGGTGATGTTCGGTGTGTTTTAAAACTATAGCTCCTCATCTCTCTGTCTGTGGCTAGCCCACTTCAGCGGCAGTGCGATGCAGCAAGCACACACGCAAGTTAAGTCATGGAGCGCTCCGTTGGTGTTTTGTGCGGGACACAGCATACCCTTCGGCAAGACACTGATATCAACAATAATGGTTAGTGTTGGTGACACCTGTAGGAGCCCGTTGTGTTTGTTGCGCATGATTATTTCCCCAGATGAAGTGAATTTTTGAAAGAATTTCTTCGTTTGGAATAATAGATGTCAGCAACAAGCACACTCATAATAAACAAGTGCTTTTTGTCTTCCAGACTGCCCATTTGCTCCTATACGAGGTATGGTGAGCTGGCTATGTTAAACATCCTTAAAGTTATGAACATTAGCTGTCGTGTTGTAATGCAGTCTAACTTGTGTTTCTTAGTGAACTTATTTGTGGTCTGCTTTACACTAGGTGGACGCACGTAGTGTAAAGCCAAATAGAAGAAACCTGATTGGCTTATGATGCCTGGCAGAAGTTTCATGCCTTCGTTTATAACATTGTAGTTTTGCTTTTGTATCATAATAAAATATTATAAAGGAGATTTATTAAGCAGAAAGGTTGGTGCTTGGAAGGCTTGGAAGGCGATGCACCAGCCGCAATTTCCGAGCTCGAGCCGCTGCTGCACACTCGATGCTGCTGCCTCTGCGCCGGAGTACTTCCTCTTCTTTACAATGGCCCCACGGAAAAAAAAGGAGCCATCCTGGCGACTTAGTCCTGGGCAGGCGGCGTTGAACCATGGTATTGCTTGAGCCTCTGGACGTGTACAACCTCGCGGTTGCGACGTCGCAAGTCTGATGGTGGCGTAAGAGGCTCAATGAGGTAGTTTACTGGCGAAGTTTGTTCGACAATACGATATGGCCCATCGTACTTTGGCAGAAGTTTGGAAGAGAGCCCTGGTGTGCGATGCGGCACTGACAGCCATACAAGAGAACCCGGAAGAAAAACGGGAGTTGAGGTCTGGGCATCATGAATTGCTTTTTGCCTGTTTTGGTCATCGCAGGTAAAGCGACGAGCTAACTGGCGGCATTCTTCTGCGTGTCTGGCGGCGTCCAAGATCAGTAGGCACTCGGACGCGTCTGGTCGATAGGGCAAAATGGTGTCAATGGTGTGGGAGGGGTGACGGCCGTAGAGGAGGTAAAAAGGGGAGAAGCCTGTTGTCGCTTGCGTTGCCGTATTATAGGCGTATGTAATGAATGGGAGAACTAAGTCCCAGTTAGAGTGGTCAGGCGTCACATACATAGATAACATGTCACCGAGAGTACGATTAAAGCGCTCGGTAGCCCCATTGGTTTGTGGGTGGTAAGCGGTACATGTGCGATGTACAATAGCACACACAGCGAGCAATTTTTCAATGACCTCGGACAAGAAGGCGCGGCCGCAGTCACTGAGGAGTTCTTGAGGGCCTCCATGACGCAACACAAAATGACGCAGTAGGAAAGTGGCAACCTCCTGTGCTGTAGCCGTTTTAAGAGCAGCGGTCTCAGCATAGCGCGTTAGGTGGTCGATAGCAACTATTATCCACCTGTTGCCAGTCGGAGTCAATGGAAGTGGCCCATCTATTCCCACCCGTTCGAAGGGTCGGGAAGGGCATGGTAAAGGATGCAGTTCACCGGCGGAGGCGTGTGGTGGAGATTTTCGGCGCTGACATTCGGCACAAGAGCGGACGAAGTTGCGATTGAAGGTATACATGCCACGCCAGTAGTAGCGATGTCGAAGCCTTTCGTAGGTCTTGAAGACTCCTGCGTGGCCACATTATGGGTCAGCGTGAAAAGAGGAACAAATCTGCGACCTCAGGGTTCGTGGAACGACGAGCAGCCACTTGCGTCCCTCTGGTGCGTAGTTGCGTCGATAGAGAAGCGTGTCACGTATCGAGAAGTGTGGAACTTGGCGCCGAAGCGTTCGCGTCTTTGGGAGTTCAGAAGTGTCGGAGAGATGATTGAGGAGAGACGCAGTCCACTGGTCATTGCGTTGTTCGATAGCAATGGTGTCAAAGTCAAGCGATGAAAGTGTGGAATCGCAAGCGGAGTCAGCTGTGGCATTCTGGGGCAGGGGGGAACGGGAAAGGGCGTCGGCGTCAGCATGCTTCCGTCCTGACCGATAAACCACGCGTATGTCGTAATCTTGAATTTTCAACGCCCAGCGAGCGAGGCGGCCAGATGGGTCTTTTAACGTCGAAAACCAGCACAGCGCGTGGTGGTCGGTCACGACGTCAATAGAACGACCATATAGATATGGGCGAAACTTTCCAAGGGCCCACACAATGGCCAAGCACTCCTTTTCTGTGACGCTGTAGTTGCTCTCAGCCTTGGTAAGTGTGCGACTAGCGTATGCCACGACGTATTCCTGATGTTCCGGTTTACGCTGTGCGAGCACAGCACCCAGGCCTACACCACTGGCGTCGGTGTGGATTTCAGTTGGAGCTTCAGGATCGAAATGGCGTAGAATGGGTGGCGTCGTAAGAAGCCGTCGCAGGGTGGTGAAAGCCTCGTCGCAGGCAGGAGACCACAATAAGAGGTCTTTACTGCTGCTGAGAAGTTGCGTGAGAGGTGATATAATAGACGCGAAGTTTCGGACGAATCGCCGGAAATACGAACACAAGCCGATGAAATTTCGAAGTTCTTTGATGGTGGCAGGTTTAGGAAACGCCGTAACAGCTCGCAATTTCTCGGGATCCGGGAGGATGCCTTCCTTGGAAACAACGTGGCCCAAAATCTTCAGTTGACGCATGGCAAATCGACATTTTTTGAGGTTTAATTGCAAACCGGCGTTAGTTAAGCAAGTAAGGACGTGCTGAAGGCGACGTAAGTGTGTGTCAAAGTTAGGGGCGAAGACCACGATATCATCGAGGTAACACAAGCATATCTTCCATTTTAGTCCACGCAGGATGTTGTCCATCATTCGTTCAAACGTTGCAGCTGCATTGCAAAGTCTGAAGGGCATGACGGTGAATTCATATAAGCCGTCTGGCGTGACAAAAGCGGTTTTGGGCCGATCGGCCTCCGCCATAGGCACCTGCCAGTAGCCTGACCGCAAGTCTAACGAGGAAAAGAACTCGGCACTCTGCAAACTGTCCAAAGCATCGTCAATGCGCGGTAGTGGATAGACATCCTTCAGCGTGATCTTGTTCAATCGCCGGAAATCGACACAGAAACGAATAGAACCGTCTTTCTTTTTCACGAGAACCACCGGAGACGCCCATGGGCTCTGTGAAGGTCGAATGACGCCACTGCGAAGCATGTCGTCTACTTGGTCAGCAATGACGCGGCGTTCTGTAGCGGACACGCGATATGGTCGTTGTCGCAGCGGTGAGTGGGACCCAGTGTTGATGTGGTGTTCTACTGCTAAGGCACGGCCGAGAGATGTTTGTTCAACGTCGAAAGAGTGGCGGTAGCTCTCAAGAATGGTGAGGAGTTGTGAACGCTGCGAAGATGTCAAATCTGATGCGATGAATGGTTGAAATATGTTTGCCGACGTTGAGTCAGGCACTGAGACGACAGCCAGTGTACAGACGGAGGTAGAAGGCACCTCATCGGGGACGGATATAATTCTGGAAGAACTGATTGTCTCGACGTGGCCAAGGCACTCGCGACAAAGTAGGGATATAGACGACGACTTATGATTATAAATTGGCATTGTGGTTGACCCTTCTACAAGATCGAGAGCAGCAAAAGGCAGGGGGAGAGCTCTTCGGGCGACGAATATTGGAGATGGTGTGAAGAAGACCGTGCCGTCGGATATGGCGCTGCATGAAACTGGCACGAACGCAAAAGAGCATGGAGGGATGTAGGTGTCATCGCTAACGACAAGTTTAGCGGCAAACTGGGTGTCGACGGACGCTTGGTCATCCAGTGAGCAAAATTCGACCTCAGCCCTAGCACAGTCGATTACGGCGTTATGACGCGACAAAAAGTCCCATCCCAAAATAATATTATGGGAGCATGATGAAAGAACCACGAACTCTATCGTATACAGAATGTCCTGAATTGTCACGCGGGCTGTACATACTGCGGTCGGTTGAACAGGTTGAGCACTGGCTGTGCGAAGCGATAATCCGGAGAAAGGCGTCGTAACCTTACGAATTGAGCGGCAAAATCCAGCATCTATAACCGAAACAGCTGCACCGGTATCTACAAGAGCGACAGTAGGGATATTTTCGACGAACACATCAATAACATTGGTAGGTGACAAATGAGGACTTGGGCAAACCGAAACTTGCGCAGTTCTTGCCTCAGGAACTGCGTCGTCTAGTTTTCCTCCTCGTTAGGTGCGGGCCGTCGACGCATAGGAGAAGGCGAGCGGCGGCGTGGAGAGGGCGAGTGAAGACGTCCCGGCCGAGGGCGGTGGTCGTCCTGATAGCGGGCTGGTATTGGAGTGGAGGAACCGTATCGCGCGTTGGAGTCAAGCGGGAAGAAAGGCTCATGGCGGTTTTCATTGGTGATATGCGTCCGGCGGCGACAATACCTTGCGACGTGTCCGGGGTATTGACAAGCGTAACATATCGGGCGATTATCGAGGGTGCGCCACGGGTTGGCGGTGTTAGTGCTGGTCCGGTGAACTGGAGCTAGGGGATAGCTCGCGCGAGGCTGGAACGGAGGCGCAGGTGCCTTGCGAGTTGGCATGGCTGCAGCCGCGGCGTAGGTGAGAGGAGCAGCCACAAGATTAGGCTCGCGAGCAGCTGGTAAGGCCTCGGCGACCTCTCCTTGAATGACGTCACGTAGAGACGATGGTAAAGTTGTGGTAGCTTCTGGTGTGAAAGGCACCAAGGAAAGCTGTCGTGCAACTTCTTCGCGGACAAATGCTTTTATTTCGGCTATTAGTGACGCGTGGTCATGACCACTGATCACACTAGACAGCGATGCCAAATCGTGCGCTGGAGGACGTCTTGTCAGAGCTCGCTGCTTCCGCAATTCATCGTAGCTTTGGCAGAGGCTAATTACGTCGTTAACAGTGGTCGGGCTTTTCGCCAAGAGCATTTGAAAAGCGTCGTCGTCAATCCCTTTGAGGATGTGCTTACATTTTTCAGCTTCCGTCATTTCGGTGTTCACGCGTCTGCACAAATCGACGACGTCCTCTATGTAACTTGTGAAGGTTTCACCCGTTTCTTGTGCGCGTGTGCGTAAACGTTGCTCGGCACGAAGTTTTCGGACGGCAGGTCGATCGAAGACTGCTACAATCAACGTTTTAAATTGCGGCCACGTTCGGACGTCTGCCTGGTGGTTTCTAAGCCAAAGGCTGGCTACACCCGCGAGATAGAACGAAACGCGTGTCAACTTGTCCGCGTCCGTCCATCTGTTTAAAGCGCTCACCCGTTCGAAAGTCGAGAGCCACTCTTCAACGTCGTTGTCATCTGTTCCACTGAAGATTGGAGGCTCCCGCTGAGGAACACTGCCTGGACAGGTGGCCGGAAGAGATGGAAGCGTCTGCTGATCGGCTTCCGGCATAGCAGAAGGTAGCCGTCGAGAACGGAGTTCCAGGATGGTAGCGGGAAGGTGTAGGGGACGGTACCCGGCACGTCTCCACCAAATATAAAGGAGATTTATTAAGCAGAAAGGTTGGTGCTTGGAAGGCTTGGAAGGCGATGCACCAGCCGCAATTTCCGAGCTCGAGCCGCTGCTGCACACTCGATGCTGCTGCCTCTGCGCCGGAGTACTTCCTCTTCTTTACAATATATTTTTAGTTTTAACTGTTCGTGTGTTAGTTGAGGCTTGTCATCGGCTTCTGAAAATACATCTGTAAATATGAGCACATATTAAACAACTGTACACCTTTGCATGTAGCATGGTTGTAACAATGATCTATATTTTTCTAAGTTCCAGCAGTAACAAGGTACCCGGTGCTCCACGATCATGTACAGTGTATCAAGGACAGAGCACAAAAGACCAACAAGTAGAAAGGGACTGCCAGTGGCTGTTCTTCTGCACAAAGTGTATGACAGCAGAAAGAGCACATTGTGATGTCAGGAGCAGTTTGAATTGTATACGTAGTAACATTCTGTGCAGCTGCAGTTTAAGTTCTTAGGAGTGCATTATTTAGCAGGTCCTTTGCTTGCATTCCAAAATATTTAAATTTTGCATGGAAGGTACCAAACAAACACACTAATTTAAAGGCTGCAGTAGTGTTAATGGGCAAATAATTTTGAGCTGAAGTTTCTAACATGCATGTTAGTCAAAGTGCCTGCATATCACTTCATTTTACTGCCATAAATCACAGCATCCATGGTCGGCAACGGTAACTGCAGTTGCATTATTTGTAGTACAAGAACAAAAGCCATGGATGAGGTAATCTTTGACTTAGTCGATATAATCCTTCAGTATACACTTACTTGTATAGCATAAATGATGCCATGTGTGCATAAGCTCTGGGAAGTGAATCTGTGTAGATTAATTTATTTGGAAGGAAGAGGATCATTACTACTCCAAGTATATCTGACAGTATATCTTAGTGCTTGTGTATTGTTATCCCACTGCCTGTCCGTCCTTCAACAGTCTACTTCTCTGTTTCTACTGTGTAAGTGTAACTTTTTAATGTATATTTTGCTTGGCTAGGTTTGTTCATAATGTAATTGTGTATAATGGAAGTGACTTATAATCTTTGCAGCTTTTCTCAGACTACAAATAAAAGCATTTATTTTAATATATATGTAGCTATAGCATGCATTTACTTATCTTTTTCTAAATGCCTGTACAATAGTACAGCCCTCTAAAGGTACTGGTAAACTCTAATATTTAAGCTTGTATTTTAAAATAGTTTGTTAGTGGAGGTAACAATGTGTTTGAAACCATTATTACTATTCTCAGATGAGCTGTGTATTTACATTCTTTGAACTGTGTGAAGGTAAATGTTCTGATGTTCTTTTATTGTGGTTCCTGTTTCATACAAATGATACATAATTACTTTGCAATGCCATAGTATTAGTTGTGATTTTACACATATGTGCTGAGTAACATCGCAGTTGAGGCCAGCAGAAAGACGTACATGCAGTGCACTGGAGCATCCCCTCACATAATTAGTGTAGTCTTCGCCAACCAGGGAACTGAATTTTTTTCAAGCAGACTAACAGACAGCTGTGTGGGAACTGTGTTGATGTGAAAACATTGAAGTATTTTTGAGGAGTGTTTTCGGGAAACGAAATGAAGTCTATAGCTGTCAATATAAACACTGTTAGCACCAAGGAGCTTATTAGCTTAGAATTGTGTTATTTATGTATTGTCCAGAATTTCTTTGCGCTGTGCTGACTTTCAGCCCAAGTGTCCTAACAAGCTTTGTTAGTGTGTTATGAATAACCCAAGCTATGTAAATAATTAGCGTAATATCGCAAACATGAACGAAATATTGATGCACAGCCCTTTTCTTTAGCGTGACATTGTCAAAGGCTATATTATTGTGTTTCTTATAAAAACCGCTTGTCACTGGGCAGCAGCAGAATCTACGCATCAAGCTTTTTGAGATGGTTTGAAAAACACCGAGTTCAAACATAACACTTTTGGTTGATTTCTATTGTAGTTACTTTCTGCATAATCAAATTGAGTGTATTAGAAATGTTGTTCTATAGCCATTCATCTCAATATTTACACCTCAGGGTATGTATGTATGTATGTATGTATGTATGTATGTATGTATCTATCTATGTATTGTAGAGAAGCCGCCGAACACTGAAGTGGGTCGAACTCTCAAGTGTTCTCTAGTGGGTCTACCAAAAAGGACGTCGCTCGCGCTGAGAGTCCGTGCTTGGCTGTTCCTGTCGCCATTGTGAATACTCGCTGTGTGCCTGCTTATAATCGAATTGGTGTAGAGTGCTACGATCCCCTTCGATGCCCTTAGAACTGTGCTCACGTACCATGCAATCTACCATGTCCCACGACGCCTCTCAGCAAACGCCTCCTCCCATGCCACCCCCTTGTCCCGGTGTCCCCAGGAACCGAGATCCACCCATCTTTACGGGCGCCGATGGCACTGACGTGGAGGACTGGCTCGCCATTTACGAGCGCGTGAGCATCGCCAACAAATGGGACGAGGACGGCAAGTTGACAAACTTGGTGTTCTACCTTGCGGGCGTTGCAAGCTTGCGGTACAACAACCACGCGTCCGATTTCGCAACCTGGTCCGATTTCAAGACCGCTATCACCAACGTTTTTGGCCGCCCTGCCGTTCGTAAGCTGCAAGCCGAGCAGCGCTTACGCGAACGCGCTCAGCAGGCCGGTGAATCAATCACCATTTACATAGAAGATGTTCTGGACCTGTGCAAGAAATCCAACGACAGCATGTCCGAATCAAACAAGATCCGGAACGTCATGAAGGGCATTGACGACGATGCCTTCACGATGCTGCTTGCCAAAAACCCAGACACAGTAGCTGAGGTCATCACGCTGTGCCAGAGCTACGAGGAGCTCCACCGGCAGCGTTCGATGACCTGTCACTCCACACCACGAGATGCAGGGCTTGCTGGCTTCGAGGCGAGATGTGATCAGGTGGTGCTGCTGGCAGACCTCAAGTCCTTCATACGTGAGGAAATCACGCGTCAGTTCTCTCTCCTTCCCTTTGCCTACACACCGGCTGTTGAAGAATCAGCAACTACTATTCTTCCACCCATCCGCCGTGTGATTGAGCAGGAAATACCGTAGGGCATGCCTGCGTACCAACCACAACAACGTCCGGCCCCTGCGCCGCCAAGTTACGCCCAAGTGGTCGCCAGGGCGCCTCCAGTCGTTCAAGCGCCTGCACCACTGACTTACGCCGAAGCTGCCGCACGACATCCGTTTTTTCGCAGCAAGTATGCCGGCTGCGTATGTTGGCGCAACCCCTCAGCCTCATTTTCAGCCCACCATGCAGCCTTTCGAGCCACCGTTCCGGGCTAGACCCACCCCGGCGAACCGATGGCGCACACCCGACAACCGGCGCATCTGCTTTGCTTGCGGTTACGCCGGTCACGTAGCCCGTTATTACTCTCGATTACAGCCGGCTCCTATTTCTTCTCCTGTTGTTTGCCACGTTAGCCATCCGTATAACGACGAACTGCCGTTTTTGCCAGTGTCTCGCCCAGGTCCGTCTCCGCAAAGGTCGCCGTCACCGCGACGTTGGTCCCTGTCTCCCATGCGGCCAAGTTCGGCTGGTCATGAGTGGGAAAACTAGTCGTCGCAGCCCCACAGGCAAGGACTGCGACGCTATCGCATTGTGAAAGCCCTCAGAGCCGCCCACCTAATGTCATTGACGTGCTTGTGGACGGTGTTCATGCATCTGCTCTTATTGACACTGGAGCTGCCGTGTCAGTTATGAAAGAAAACCTTTGCCGCTTGCTTCGAAAAGTGACGACGCCAATTTCTGAGTTGTCCCTTCGTACCGCTAGTTCCCATCGTGTTCATCCTACAGCAGGCTGCACAGCTCGCGTTGTCGTTAAGGACGTTCTGTATGTCGCCAATACATCATCATTCCTGCATGCTCTCATGACGTCATCCTCGGATGGGATTTTCTCTCCCGCAACGACGCCGTTATTCATTGTGCCGCCGCCGAAATTGAACTTTCGCCCTTCTCGCATTTGATGCCAGAAGACGGTCCCTCCACACTTAGCAAGATTCTCGTGAAAGATGATACTATAGTGCCTCCAAGCTCGACGATGGGTGTATCGGTCTATCGGTCTACTGCACTGGTCTCTCCGAAACAATTGCACTCGTTTCGCCATCCGACCGTGCTTCCAGAAGGAAAGGGTTGCTAGTGCCTCTCGCGACCGTGCAAATCACCCAGGGCAACGCCGCTATTTTTGTGACCAACCCATCGCCGTACACTGTTACCTTGGTTCGAGGGGAATGTCTCGGCAGAGTGGAACCAGTCGACGACGCAGAAGTCCTGAACGTACCCGAAGACTCGCGTCGTCCCGATTCGTGTACCATCAGTGCTGTTTCTACTTCTGATTCATCATCTCCTGATGTATTTGGCCCATACATTGATGACAATCTTACGTCAGTACAGCATTCTTAGCTTCTGGACCTGCTGCAAGAATACCGTTCTTCTTTCGATGTCGGGCGAACTTCTCTCGGTCGCGCGTCCACTGTTACGCATTGTATCGACACTGGTGCTCATCCACCATTACGTCAAAGTCCATACCGCGTTTCGCCTGCTGAACGCCGGGAAATTAACGAGCAGGTTGACGATATTCTCCGACGTGATGTCATTCGGCCTTCGGACAGTTCATGGGCGTCTCCTGTTGTTCTTGTTGCGAAGAAAGATGGTTCTGTGTGGTTCTGTGTGTACTACAGACAGCTCAGTAACATCACTCGCAAGGATGTCTACCCCCTGCCGCGCATCGATGACGCAAGTGACAGCCTTCACGGAGCCCAATTTTTTTCTTCTCTCGATCTGCGCTCGGGGTACTGGCAAGTACCCATGGCTGATGACGCTCAACCGAAGACTGCCTTCATCACACCCGACGGCTTGTACGAATTCGACGTCATGCCGTTTGCTCTGTGTAATGCACCTGCGACATTTGAGCGCATGACGGACACCGTTCTGCGCAACTTAAAATAGCACACGTGCTTGTGTTACCTCGATGATGTTGTCTTCGCTCTACATTTATCCACGCATCTCCAACGTATAAAAGAGGTTTTCGCACGTGTGAGCATTGCCGGCTTGCAACTAAATCTGAAGAAGTGCCGCTTTGCAGCACGCCAACTCACCATCCTAGGATACGTCGTGTCGAAGGATGGCATTCTTCCTGACCCAGCCAAACATCGGGGCATGGCCGAATTCCCCAAACCTGCGTCCGTCAAAGAACTGCGTAGTTTCGTGGGCCCGTGCTCCTACTTCCGACGCTTCATACGAAACTTTGTCATGATCATATCACCCTTGACGAAGCTCGTTGGAGCCCCGCCGTGGTGGTCTAGTGGCTAAGGTACTCGGCTGCTGACCCGCAGGGGTCGGGTTCGAATCATGGCTGCTGCGGCTGCATTTTCGATGGAGGCGGAAATGTTGTAGGCCCATGTGCTCAGATTTCTGTGCACGTTAAAGAACCCCAGTGGTCAAAATTTCCGGAGTCCTCCACTACGGCATCTCTCATAATCATATGGTGGTTTTGGGACGTTAAACCCCACATATCAATCGAAGCTCCTTGGAAGTAACGGGCCCCTTAATTTGTGGTCATCCGAGTGCGATGACGCGTTCGCCAAGCTCCGCCATTTGTTGACATCTCCTCCCATTCTACGCCACTATGACCCCACAGCCCCAACGGACGTGCACACGGACGCCAGCGGTGTAGGCCTCGGCGCTGTCCTGGCGCAGCGCAAACCCCGATTCCCTGATTATGTCGTGGCATATGCAAGCCGTACGCTCATGAGAGCTGAGACAAACTACGCCGTCACGGAAAAAGAGTGCCGGGCGATCGTCTGGGCCCTTACAAAGTTTCGACCTTATTTGTATGGTCGCCCATTCGATGTCGTCACCGACCATCATGCACCACGCTGGCTGTCATCATTGAAGGATACCTCAGGCCGTCTCGCCCGTTGGCCTCTTCGCATACAAGACTACGACATCCGCGTGCACTACCGCAACGGACGCCAGCATGCTGACGCCGACGCCCTCTCGCACTCCCTCTGCCTGAAGCTGACGTGCTCTGCTCAGTATCCTCTGTTGCTGCTCCTGCCATTGATGCTGACATCATCGCTACCGAACAGCGAAAGGATAATTGGATCGCCCCACTGATCGACCTGCTCTCTGATCCACCCGCAACGCCATCCACGCGTGCCTTGCGTCATCGAGCTCACCATTTCGTCCTTCGTGACGGCCTCCTACACAGACGCAATTACGACGCCGATGGCCGACAGTGGCTACTCGTGATACCCCGCAGTCTGCGGCGGAGATATGTGAATCCTTCCATTCTGATCCGCAATGTGCGCACTCTGGGGTATTCAAAACCTACCATCGCATTCGACAACGCTACTTCTGGCACGGGATGTACCACTACGTCCAGAAGTTCATTCGCTCCTGCCTCGCTTGCCAACGCCGCAAACTGTCCGCACACATGTCACCAGCAGGTCTGCAACCGTTACCTTGCCCTGACAGTCCGTTTGGGCGCATAGGTATCGATTTTTATGGACCACTGCCTCTGACGTCCGCTGGCAACCACTGGGCCATCGTCGCCGTAGATCATTTAGCGCGATACGCCAAAACCGCCGCTCTTCCTGCGGCTACTGCGCGTGATGTTGCATCCTTCCTACTGCATCGATTCATACTGTGCCATGGTTCACCCCAGGAGCTTCTCAGCGATCGAGGCCGTGTCTTCTTGTTAGAAGTCGTCGACGCCATTCTCACTGAGTGCCATTCTGTCCACGGAAAAACAGCTGCTTACCACCCGCAGACGAATCGTCTGACCGAACGCTTAAACCGCCCCTTCGGCGACATGCTTTCGATGTACGTCGCCGCCAACCACACGAATTGGGATAAAAAACTGCCCTTCGTCACCTACGCCTACAACACCGCCCCTAAGAGCACGAGCGCTTTTTCACCTGTCTTCTTGCTGTACGGAAGGCACCCGTCACACACCATCTACACTATACTCCCGTACACGCCGTATCCATCTGAGTGTGCACCTATTTCCGAGACACCCAGGCTTGCTGAAGAGTGTCGCGAGCTGGCCAAGACATTTGCGACGCATGAGCAAAGCGGCAGAAGAGTATTCGTGATGGCTCCACCACTTCTGAACCCACGTTCCTTCCTGGTTCCCTTGTATGGCTCTCAATCCCGACCTCTGTAGCTGGCCTTTCTTCTGAACTACTCCTGAAATATGAAGGTCCCTACCGTGTGATCGAGTACACATCTCCAGTCAACTATCTCGTCAAGCCAATTGAACAATCTTCGGACATGCGCCGTCGTGGGCGCGACATAGTCACCGTGGAGCGCCTGAAGGTTTACTATGACCCGCTCGTAGTGACAAGCTGTTAGGTCGCCAGGCGGCTCCCTCTTCGACTCCGGGGTAATTGTAGAGAAGCCGCCGAACACTGAAGTGGGTCTAACTCTCAAGTGTTCTCTAGTGGGTTTACCCAAAAAGGACGCCGCTCGCGCTGAGAGTCCGTGCTTGGCCATTACTGTCGCCGTTGTGTATACTGGATGTGTGCCTGCTAATAAACGCCATAACAGTATGTATGTATGTATGTATGTATGTATGTATGTATGTATGTATGTATGTATGTATGTATGTATGTATGTATGTATGTATGTATGTATGTATGTATGTATGTATGTATGTATGTATGTATGTATGTATGTATGTATGTATGTATGTATCTTTTAAATGAGAATCCGTTTATTATTAATAAATAAGTTTTGTAGTGATTTTGCTGAAATTGTTTCTAGTTCTTTTTCTTCTGAGCCATTATACATTTCAATTTGTTGTTGCTGCATAAAAATAAATGTGACCTTACACAAAATGTGTGCATTCGAAGAAGTTGTTTCATTTGCCAACGTACACTCAAGAGAAAGAAATTGGGTAAAATCGAACCAACCAGCCAAGATTAGTTTAGAGCATAGATACTCTACATATCATACCTTGTACACATTGCGTTCGTTGAATATCTCGATTTACACATATGAATTTTAATCAGAACAAACAAGCTATCACCCGTGCTTGTATATGTGTGTTATATTTATGCATATTGTAATACTGGTTGGCAATTACTATTAAGGTCACAAACACAGTCAAGCTCAATACACAAGTTATGTCCATGCACCTTTTATCTGTAAAGAAACTGTTGTTAATAAAAAATAAACTACGGTTTAAAAACTTATTGCAGTAACCAAAAGCAGAGTATCCCTCTATGACACAAATCAAATTGCCATTGTTCTGTTCCGTTCTGGACAATAGGGGACCCTCTCAGCAGAACTCCATTATCTGCTATAGGTCATTTTAACCATTGACAGAGACATTAGACTGAAGTGCACAGCGTGACAGATAGCGTGAGAGAAGACACAAACTAATCACTCTGTTTGTGTCTTCTCTAATTGTCCGTGCTCTTTTACCTGCTGCATGTAATGATGCCCACCAAATTAGCACAAAAATGTGTCCCCACAAAGACAGTCAACTTGGCCGCAAGCAATTAGCTCGCTCGCTGCACGTGTAGATTTTCTTCAAAACACCGTGACGACTTATCACTGGTCGAATATCCAAACACGTGAAAAGTAATATAGCAGGTATGATATTGGTATTTCAGCGCTGGGCACTTTTACGATAAGAGAGGACGGAGGGGAAAATTATGAACCTTGAAATATGTAATTTATGAAGGAGCACGACACAGTGCTTTTGGGTCAAAAGGGCAGTGAAAAGGAAAGCGCGAAAGCCCCATGCTCAAAAAGTTAGTACCCGCCGCCACGCATAATTTCAAGCCGGACAACCTTTTTTTAAAAAGTTATCGGTGACACTGCGGATCGAACTCAGTACCTCCTAGATTGTAGCTGAACGCTGTAACCGCTCGTGCACTGCAGCAATGCTTGCATTTGCCCTATTGCTAAGATATCGTCAATGCTTCGAATGGCGCCAAATGAAAAAACATCTGTTGAAATTTGTTCAAAAATAGAAAAAAAGTGTTACAATGCGTTTTCCCAAGGTTACTAGAAGATAGAAACGGCCCCGTGTGGCTGTATAACCGTGCACTCTTTATCTCGTACATTACTGTCATGACGCTGGGATAGCCGGCTTTAACGTACGCTACCTTCTTCTAGTTTGCCAAATATAAATAAAAAATAAAAATGTATATCGGCCTGTGACAACGCTAATCAACTATTATGTCACTAGTGTCATTTTTACTAGATGAATACTAAGTTTGTTTCCAATACAGTTACTTAAGGAAGATTTGGTTAATTAACTCACAACTTTCCTATTTAACATTAATTCTCACATATAAAGACAGTCGCACTTCAGCTCGCTTTCAGTGTGGTTGTCACTCCCATAAAACGCGTACTCCACTTTTTTATGCTCTCCATGCATCCGACGCTGCTTTGCGGAAACTTTCCCTGACGTCTGCTGGGCCAGAAAATTTTTCTTATTATCTATAAGTTTCAAGCTTTCACGGCGATAAAACGAGAGTCTCTCTCTCTCTTTTTTTCGTCCTTTTTGCACGTGTGATAACGTGTCTCGACTTCAAAACTCGTATACACGTCCCTTGCTTTGTTAACTCTCTCAAACTACGCTGGACGATATATTTGCACCGTGTTTTGTGAAAAGCATTAGCACTGAAACACCTCCCGACGAGTCTCCCTCGTTTTACGTAGACACTTAATTAAGCGTAAGCGTATGCACGTTCTCGCAATCCGGCTTTATAAAAAAGCTGTGGTGCATGGAACCAGCTAAATTCCGCATACAATCTGATTTGATTACTGCTGTTCTTCATTTCTGCACAATTCGTCCGCAGGTACAAAAGTTGCTCCGGTGTCTTGTAATAAGGATAGTGTAAGAAAAGCAATCTTTTACGTCTACGTACAAAACAGCATTCCGTTCACCACTATGCCGTGCTCGATTACACCGGATTAGTTGAGTTGAGTTGAGGATTAGTTGAGCAGCGCATCTTCGTTAGAATGTAACTTAACTGGTCGCGTTAAACGGGGGAAAACATTTGAGGCACATTTTCAAACGTTGCATGCATCGATGTAGGCGTAGTTTGATTGATGTGGTGCACATGTAGTGTTGTTTACTTGTAATTGGCGAGAAAGTGCATGGATTGCTCGATGGCTTAAGGTCATCGAGCCATTTCTTTTTTTAGCCACAGTCGTTAGTGAAAGGCGAGTCCTTGGCTTTGCACAGCGCAACAAAACGTCTATTACAACGTACGTGCCATCCCATAAGCGCTGTAGCAGATGCTCGCGAAACTGAAACTTAGATGCAGCAAATAATTGGCTATCATCGTATACTCTCACTGTTAAATGCTTTTCGTGCTACCTTGATATTGCTACGTAGCTATCGCATGAAGGGTGAACCATTCTGGGCTCAGAAGACGACGAAGAGGACTGGTTTGCTCGCTCTGTGTGCTGTGCTCCGATTCTATCAGTGTAAATACACTGCCAAATAGTCACGTTCCGTCTAATTTTACGCAACATATTTGTGGTGGACGTGCTGGGCCTTCCCTGTACTCATCACAAAGCTCCACAGCGGCCGCATCATCCCGGGTCCTACCATGTCAAAGGTTCAAGGTACATCGTCTTCATCCCCCGCCTCTTCTGTGACTCCTACGTACGTTGTCCTACCTCCTGCTCGTGATCCTTGCGTATTTTCCGAACAGGATGGCCTTGACGTTGACAAGTGGCTCAACGTGTATGAACGAATCAGCGCCATCTATAGGTGGGACCCAACCCTCATGCTTGATTGATTCATTGATTTGTGGGGTTTAACGTCCCAAAACCACCATAAGATTATGAGAGATGCCGTAGTGGAGGGCTCCGGAAATTTTGACCATCTGGGGTTCTTTAACGTGCACCCAAATCTGAGCACACGGGCCTACAACGTTTCCGCCTCCATCGGAAATGCAGCCGCCGCAGCCGGGATTCGAACCCGCGACCTGCGGATCAGCAGCCGAGTACCTTGGCCATTAGACCACCGCGGCGGGGCAACACTCATGCTTTCCAACGTGCTTCTTTACCTTGATGGCCCTCCGCGGGTGTGGTTCGAGACGCACGACGGATGCGCACTGTTACAGTGCCACATACCATCACCACCATAGTGGACTACTGTTTCTTCCGCTATTAAATTTCGGCCTCATTCCTAAAGTGTTGCCCTACCAGATGTCGATTGCTCAACTCGCTGACATAAGAAATCATGACATAACCGTTGTCACTGTAACTGTTCCGGACCAAGCCGAAGTCTCACGGTTACTCGGTTTTGCCGAAGCCATCTTTCGAAATATGATTGGACTAGACCTTTCGCGTGATCAGGTCGACGCTTTCTGCCGCGTTTGGGCCTCCTACGGTCACATTTTTGATATCTGTGATCGCCCCTTGGGCCAGACAATTATTGTCAAGCACAGAATCGACACTGGTGACTCTGCGCCCATCCACCGTCGGCCTTACTACGTGTCCGCATCAGAACGAGCAGTGATTCATAAGGAAGTGGACAACATGCTATCGGAAGACATCATCGAACCATCGTCAAGCCCTTGGGCCTCCCCAGTGGTCTTGGTAAAGAAGAAAGACGGCTCCTGGCGTTTCCGTATTGATTATCGGCACCTCAACGAAATAACAAAATAACGAAATAATAATGACGACGCACTTGACTGTCTTCATGGCGCCACCTTTTTTTCATCTCAAGACCTCCAACCTGGCTACTGGCAAATTGCTGTAGACGAAATGGATCGCGAGAAAACTCCATTTGTTACCCTCGACGGCCTTTAGCAATTCAAGGTCATGCCGTTTGGTCTTTAAAATGCCCCAGCAACTTTCGAGAGAATAATGGACACGCTGCTTCAAGGATTTAAATGGGCGACGTGCTTGCGGTACATAGATGCATGGCGTGATTATCTTCTCACCCACCTTAGCCACACACCTTGAACGCCTTTCGACCATTCTATCAATATTCCAACATGCCGGTCTCTACCTGAATTTCTCGAAGTGCCGCTTCGGTGTTCGTCGAACTACTGTGTTGGGCCACCTTGTTGACGCTTCCGGTGTACGGCCAGACCCGGCTAAAGTACGCGCAGTAACGAACTTTTCCGTTCCGCGCTCTATTCATGATGTTCGCAGTTTTGTGGGCCTATGCTCTTACTTTCGCCGGTTCGTAAAATACTTTGCGGCACTCGTACGCCCACTCACAGACCTTCTCAAACACGACGTCCCGTTTTCTTGGGGTCCTCCTCAAGCTAACGCTTTCTCTCGACTGATCACCGCTCTAACGACACCACCGGTACTTGCACATTTTGACCCAAATGCTCCTACAGAAGTGCGGACAGACGCTAGCGGTCACGGCATCGGCGCAGTTTTGGCCCAACCTCAGCGGGGCACTAATCATGTAATTGCATACGCAAATCATCTTCATTCAAATTCGGAGAGTGACTACTATACAACACAACGCGCATGCCCTGCCCTTGCCTGGGCAGTTTCGAAGCCCTTACTTGTATGGCCGACCGTTCCTTGTCGTCACAGATCATCACGCCCTCTGTTGGCTTTCTTCACTTAAGGGCCCTTCTGGATGACTTGGTCGTTGGGCGTTGCGTCTTCAGGAGTACTCCTACTCAGAAGCCTACAATTCTGGACGCCTCCATCTGGACGCCGATTGCTTGTCCCGCTACCCTGTTGACTAACCGGATGAGTCGGTTGGCGAGCCTGGCGCCAGCGTCATGTCCAAGTCTAGGTTTCGTCAGATTGGTGACGAACAGCGTCGCAATCCTTCCTTGCAGTCACTCATTGTCCGTCTGGAATCTGACCCTAACGACGTGCCACTCCGCATGTTCGTTCTCTTATATGGCACGCTGTATAGTCGTAGCGTCCAGCCAGATGGCCCTGAGCTACTTCTAGTTGTGCCTAAACCATCTCCGTTCAGCGGTCCTGCTTGAGCTTCACGACGAACCAACTGCCGGCTACTTGGGTGTATTTCGCACGTACAACCGAGTCCGGCGCCGCTTCTTTTGGCGTGGTCTCGCGCTGTCGGTTCGACGCTACGTGGCGTCCTGGGATAAATGTCAACGTCGAAAACGACCTGCCGCACCCCCGGCTGGACTCTTTCACCTGATCTCCATCCCTACCGGACCTTTTTTCCGTGTTCCACTTCATTTTCGTACACACAGCACCACTTTCCATCAAATGTGGAAACACAGATTCTACAATGGAATGACAGAGGCCTTCTCACTAACGTCGACGATGTCCAAGAACTTCTACACATTCACTCACCAAAAGTGCTGTGTGTACAGGAAGCACGCTTAAAATCTAAACACACCAACTTTCTACGCAGTTACATAATTTTCCGAAAGGACCGTGATGATGCAGTGGCATCATCTGGAGGTGTAGCTATTATAGTTAAGCAAGGTTTAGCATGTAAACACTTGAAACTCCAAACGTCTCTTGAGGCAGTGGCTGTTCGAGTGGTGCTTCTAGGCAGACTTGTCACCGTTTGCTCTATATACATAGCTCCACATATTCAACTACGCAAACATGAGTTCCAGTCTTTGATGGATGAACTTCCCGAACCCTATCTTGTTCTAGGGGACTTTAGTGCACATAACAGGCTATGGGGCGACTCTCGTTGTGACGCCCGAGGTCGACTGATTGAACAGTTTCTTCTCTCTTCAAGCATGTGTCTCCTGAATTCGAAAGAACCAATCTATTATAACCTCGCTAACAATACCTATTCCTCAATAGACCTGAGCATAGTATCTCCATCGCTTGTGCCTCTACTTCACTGGAAAGTCATCACAAATCCCTACGGAAGTGACCCTTTTCCCGTAGTTTTGAGCACACCTACATCAACTGAATGCCCGCCCCAGGTTCCAAAATGGCTGTTAAGCAAAGCCAACTGGGAACAGTTTTATACCATCACACATATAAATTGGCGCGACATATGCACTTTAGACATTGAAGCGGCTGTCGACTACTTCACAGCATCTCTAATTGATGCAGCAACAAAAAGCATACCACAAACGAATGGACATCATCGAAAACGACGTGTGCCATGGTGGAACTAAGAGTGCCAAAATGCACGCAGGCAGCAAAACAAAGCATGGAGGGTGCTTCGGAACTCACCGACAGCCGAAAATCTAAAAAAATTTAAGAAAATGAAGTCTCAGGCCAGGAGAACGCGTCGGCAGGCCAGAAGAGAAAGCTGACACAAGTTTTTATCGGGGATTAATTCTTATACCCAAGAGGCTATAGTCTGGAACATGGTTGGTAGAGTAGCAGGAAGACAAGTACACTCACTCCCACTCGTAAACACACAGGCTGACAGCCTGGAAGATCAGGCGAACTTCCTCGGTGCACACTCCGAGCAGGTCTCTAGCTCGTCACACTATACTGAAGCTTTTCTAAGATATAAATCAAAAATCGAAAAGCAGAAACTGGAATACAAGTGTACAACATACGAGGCATACAACCAACCTTTCAACTTAGCTGAGCTACAAACATCACTAAATTCCTGCAGTAATTCTGCCCCAGGCCACGACCATGTCATGTATGAAATGTTGAAAAACCTGCCGCTTGAAACGCGAAAAACTTTACTCTCCCTATACAATGCTATCTGGCTTTCTGGCACCGTACCTACTTCCTGGAAAGAAGCCATTGTTATCCCTATATTGAAACAGGGCAAGGACGCTTCCTCTGTTTCAAGTTATAGACCAATTGCACTAACCAGCTGCCTTTGTAAACTTTTTGAAAAAATGATAAACCGCCGACTTTTATATTTCCTTGAAACACACAATCTGCTTGACCAATACCAATGTGGGTTTCGAGAGGGTAGATCTACCACCGACCATCTGGTGCGTATCGAGGCACAGATCCGAGATGCTTTCGTCCATAAACAATACTTTTTTTCTGTGTTTCTTGATATTGAAAAGGCTTACGACACAACATGGCGTTTTGAAATATTAAGAGACTTGTCTCACCTGGGTGTGCGTGGTAGAATGCTATCCATAATTGAGAGTTACTTGTCCAATTGGACATTCTGTGTCCGTGTGGGCAGTGTTCTCTCACAAACATTTGTCCAGGAAACAGGCGTGCCACAAGGTTGTGTGCTTAGTTGCACACTTTTTATTATCAAAATGAATTCTTTGCAGTTGTCCATCCCCCGCAATATGTTCTATTGTACATATGTCGACGACGTTCAGCTTGGCTTCAAGTCATGCAACTTGGCAATGTGTGAGCGGCAGGTTCAGCTGGGTTTAAACAAGGTCTCCGAATGGGCAGATGAAAACGGATTTCGACTTAACCCACAAAAAAGCACGTGTGTGTTGTTCTCTCGAAAGAGAGGCATGCACTCGGAACCTGACATTCGACTGAACGGGCAACTTCTGTCCGTCAAAGCCGAGCATAAATTCTTAGGCTTAATCTTGGACAACAAGCTTAACTTTGTACCACACATAAAGTATTTAAAAACAAAATGTTTAAAAGCCATGAATGTTATAAAAGTGTTGTCACGTACTACTTGGGGTAGTGACAGGCAATGCCTCATGAATCTGTTTCGAAGCCTTGTTCACACCCGCTTAGATTATGGGGCCGTTGTTTATCAGTCTGCAACGCAAAGTGCTTTGAAGATGCTGGACCCCGTGCACCATTTGGGCATCCGCCTTTCTACGGGTGCTTTTCGCACCAGCCCCATAGAAAGCCTTTATGTTGAGTCAAATGAGTGGTCGCTTCATCTGCAGAGAACTTACATGTCCTTTGTTTATTTCCTTAAGGTGAAAGCGGATAAGAATCACCCCTCATACTCTACTTTTAATGATTTGTCGAGCTCAATTCTGTTTCAAAACAGGCCTTCGATGAGGCAGCCCTTCTCAGTTCGCCTGAAAAGTCTAGCTGAAGAAACTGGATTCTCACTTGAACACAGTTTAATGGCTCCTGTAGCATATCCGCCACCGTGGCAATGGCAGGCTGTAGACTGCGATGTGTCCTTTCTAGAAGTTACAAAACATGCGCCTAAAAAGTGGCTACACAAGAAAGCACTTGCCTCGCGGCCCTTGGACGCAAGGCTATGAACGAGTGAGGAACTTGTGCTAATGCCATACATATCCACCATCGTCTTTTATTATCACCAACTTTGTTCATCTATTCGCACCACACACACCTTTCACGGCATGGTCATGATTTTATTACTTGTATGGTTTTACCCGCCTTACCACGAGGAATTTATGGCCCTTATACAGCCGTTAATAACAATCATCGTCCACATTCCTTGTCCCATGAACTGGCGCTCTTTGGCCATCAAATGGCCCTTGCGCCAAAAAACACCATATATCATCATTAACAATCTACACTGACCAAGCAACGCTTGCACGAAAAGGCGAGTGTTTCCAACGCTTTGGTAAGACGAGACCGTGTTGGCACCTACCCGTCGCCTTGCGTTCTACACCTTATCACCTCTGAGACGGGCGTGCACACCCGTCTCAGAGCCATGTGCTTTGTTTTCCAAAAAAAGTGCCAGATGGCGCTCATCTTCCATGTGTGACATGACTTGATGCGCTCGTCCACCTTTGCTGCACGCTCGAGTCACTCTAACACAGCGCCTCCAGTGTCATTCACCCATTTTCTTGCACCGAACATCAAACAAATGGTTTGTTCACTCTCTCCACACGCTGGACTATCGTCTTGCGACGACATTTGGAGATAAAAATGCAGATACGGGGCCGATTTTTAAAGTGGATTTTTTTGCGTGCTTCACGTTTCCGGGGCTCCTTTCTGTGTGCTCACAAAGCTCTATGGCAGCTTATTTTTATACACACCTCTAGACCAAATAGTTCATTCTGTGGTGAGAGCCGTCAAGATGACCCCGAGAAAAAACTAAAAAAATGCCGCCTTATCCACGAAGTGAATGATGATGAGTGGGCGAAGCTCCGGAGGAAACCTGGTAAACCATGAATCCTCCGTACATTTTGCCCACTCGATTTTATTGCAACGCTCCCCCTAGCGTACGTCGCCGCACTATATCGAACGATGACACGCGCCATATGTGGCATCATTCCTATTTTATAACACCTCGCATCTTTCATAATCAACTACACGTACCACCATCTAGTTTATAACATCTTGCATCTTTTGGACGGACGGACGGACGGACGGATGGATGGATGGACGGACGGATGGACGGACGGACGGACGGACGGACGGACGGACGGACGGACGGACGGATGGATGGACCGATGGATGGACGGACGGACGGATGGACGGATGGATGGATGGACGGATGGATGGATGGACGGACGGACGGACGGACGGACGGATGGATGGATGGATGGATGGATGAATGAATGGATGGATGGATGGATGGATGGATGGATGGATGGATGGATGGATGGATGGATGGATGGATGGATGGATGGATGGATGGATGGATGGATGGATGGATGGATGGATGGACGGACGGATGGACGGATGGACGGATGGATATGGCTGTACCCTTTAGATCGGGCGGTGGCTAGCGTAATACTTAGAACTGAACGAGAGGTGGCTACATACAGGGGACGCACAGCCCACGCCTTAAGGAGCTTCGCTCCTAAAAGTTTGCGAAGTATACGTGCCGTGGGGCCTGTCATGACCAAAGCTCGGGTGGGACGCTGATGGCTGTCGATGGGCGCAGCCACCCGGGAACCATAACGTGCTAGCAGGGGATGCAACGACTGTACGATGCATGAAATCTCAGTTCAGTTTATTTGTAGCAGAAACATGTCGAACAACTGCGGGACTAAACATTGCAAATAAAAGGTTAGAATGTTCTTGGCGCAGCATTAAATCGCAACGGCGACTGTAGAAGCAGTACTTTTTACAGCACAAAGCATGAGGATTTCATCATTTTTATTTTTCCAGAACCATGTCGATTCACTCTGGAGCTAAATGATTCAATACGTAGTTTGACAAAGGTGTCGATCAGAGCTACAATGCAACATACACAGTGGCAAAAGCAGCAAGCAAACTTGTGAGGCATTATACATTGGTCACATACGGCTGTTCTCATTACTCCTCCACCTGACGTGTAACGTACAGAATCGAAAGGATATGAACAACTCGTACTATTTAAAGCAACAAGATTAAATTTTTTATTGATTATATTTACATCAGTTTTATATGTTCATGTCTAAAAAGGCTAACATGTCAGTGCGTGCTTGAAAAAAATTCGATATCAACCTCTAAATACAGGGCGTGTTAAAAAACGCGTTATGGTGATTGTTTACATTAGAACTACGTATTTAAAATATAGCTGTACAGTCATGAAAAAAGCATGATTTCGTGATTTACTTCGTGCGTTTCTTTATTATAGGCAATCATGTGCTGCATTTTTTTTCATCGTACATTATTCAATAAACCAACAGTTACTAGATCAAGTCATCAAATATATATATTAATTTTAGCCCCTTTAAGCTGAAAGTCACTGATGTTGGATAGCAGTATTCCTATTAACCATGCAACTACTTGTGAGGCTTCCTGAACATATTCTCATACAAGACTCTCCTCCACCGTTAGCTTTGAAAATACGCAGTATTCGAAATAAACACGGTCTATTTATGGTCACAGTAGGAAAATACTGGACATCTCTGTTGCTTATGCAAAACATCGTCGCTGAACAGCTGTAGTCGCATAAAACTCAGGTCTAGAAAAGCCCCAACCATATGAATTCGGTTCGCTATCTAAAGCAATAACCCCATTCATGCAGTCCACAATGTTTTCTGAAGCCAGGTTCACCAACCGTCTAGCTGAGGAGGTCAGTCTGAAGTGCACCCCCCTTCGTGCAAGAAAAGCGTTTTAAAAATTGAGAGAACAACCAGTCATCGCAAAATACAAATAGCGTAACGAGTGGGTCATCCAATGCTCTAACACATTGTGCATCAACCTTTGAGAAGGAAGTACTACGGAAGCCTATAGCTGCTTTTGCATAAACATGTTTTCACGACAAGAACTGGTACAGAATGATAGCGAATGTAGACACAAGAAGCAGCACTCTGTTAATCAGAGCACGATCCAACCGAAAGAACTCAGCACCTGAAAGCTCCACTTTTGCGTCTTGGATGTGGCAGACAAGGGTCTTGAGAAGAAGTGCAAAATTTAGGTCCACGTGGCGGTCCTCGATCGTAATGATCTCTCTAAGTGCGTAGTGCAATGAATCTGCCACGTTCTTGGCTATTTCTGAAGCCACAAATGTCACTGTCATAAAAACTGTCATATCTCTCACAAGATCGACTAAACTGAACGCGTATTCAGAGAATTGAACACTGCCAGAGACAGCGAGGATGCAGGAAGGAATGCCGAGCAGAAAACTGGCGGTGAGATCGGCGTACCACCAGAATATAATGGCGCCGTAGATGTGGTTCAATTCACTGGCTGCACCTGAGATTTGTGACAGTCTCAAGAGCGCACTCCGGACGGCCTTCGTGTCAGAATCGCATGCCTTGGTGAGCTCCGACTTCATAGACAACATAAAGTGGCGGGTAGAGCTGCACAACATGTGACAAAACCCAACAAAAATCACAATAAAAAACGAGGAGATTGTTTTCGACAGAGTAAGTAGGCAGGTGTCAATCAAAAGAAGGATTGCCCGTACACCGTTACACTCGCGTGTGATGGGTATGCCTTCCTTTGCCCAAATGCGTTCATCAGGAGGGTCGGCCAAAGCATGAAGAGACACACTACACAGAAAACTGACAAGAGCTTCATGAAGTGTGCGAGCTTCGCTGCGTGGGAATGTGAGTCGAAGATCGCGTGTATCCTAGGGACAATATTGCTTAACAATCGGTAGTGCAGATGAAAGTGAACGATGCTCAGGAACGAAGTTAAGGTCCGGAATATGTGAGCGAGGGCAAGCAATACGCGAAACGACGACAGATCATGCTCACGGTGGCTGATGGCGACCAGCAGGCGAATCGCGTAGGCGAACAAATCAAATGTGGCCACAGGATAAATCTTTCGCTTGTCGTCGATGACCGACTCCTTCAGTGGTACCGGCGGGACTCCAAGGGCCCTCAAGGAAAGCGTGATAGCACTAAACGCTGTCGCCACTTCTGAAGCCGTCGTGTTGGTCAACTCGTTGCTTAAGTTAAGCCTCGCCACTGCCCACCTGGATGTGGGTGCGGCTAGGGACCGAACGTTCGAGGCTGGCCGCATTGCATCACAGTACGACAAGCGAGCCCGCTTATTTTTGAGGTACCATGAATCTGCGCTCGGGCAAGACGCCGTGTTTCAATTAGATCTCCATGACGATTCATGAGCGCAAGTCACGCGACATCCGGGCACGGTACGTCTAACGATGGGGGCGCATAAATTAGTCGCAACCTATGCATGCAAATGGACATTCGATTTCAGAACGTGGAGTGAACGTGAGAACGTGAGAAGGTGAAAAAAGTCATGATGTTCTCAAATTGGTACGTCTGTGGCGAATCATAGGCAGTTTATGGGTGAAAAGTAAAATATCTGTCCATATTTTGTTTATTTATAACATACTGCAGACCAGAATTCAGTCCTTGCAGGAAGGGCACTCATAGTACGCTAAAAAAGATTAGAATACCAAAATATCAATATAGTGAGTACAAGGCATGCGCAAATTTTTACACTCAACTTAGTAAAGGCACTCAGACTGCGTACTATAAAAAATGCAGTTCTGTAGTTACAAGAGAAGTAAGTAAAACGAAGTAAAACATACAAAATGGAAGCACAACACCTATCGCGGGTATTGTGGTAACTTAAGAAAGGTCATTTATTTCATCCCTAGTGTTCTACTACGACACAGTCCTGGGAAAAATCGAGTGTTTGTAAATATCTGTCCTAGCAAAATATAAAACAAATACGGAAAGAAACAACAGAATCAACGATGGAAGTGAAGTTTACCAAGAGAATTCAGTCTCTTCAAGGTTTCTCCTAAATGGCTAGTTCACTGAGATAATATCAACTAGCTCAAAAAGACATACCAATAAAATCATGGCATGTTGGAATAAAATCTCGAAATTCCATGTTTACATGAGCCCGATAGCTAAGCATATTCGTTTTTTACTTGTGGTTCATTGAACAACTAAGTCATTCCTATTGAATAACTTCAGCCAATTCGACGGCCTGTAGGAGTTGGTTTCCAGCGAAGAAGTCGGCTAGTAATTGTCAATACAGCATTATTTATCCTTGAGCCAAGTGTTTGGAGGTGTATCGAGGGTTTTTTTTTTTTTAGTGTAGTAGTTGTGTGCATGTTGTACGTTCCCAGATATGTCGCTTGCAATGACGTTTGGAAAATTGTGGTCTGACCTTCCGGTAGCACCCACGCTAGATCAATTACGCCAGTGTTATTTCATTCAAAACCGAGTGCACTTTAGAGTGAAAGCATCTGAGTATCAGATGAAATTTTCGTTGGCGTATTCCTCTCGTGTCGAGCAATGCGTGACTATAGCTTGCTGAATCGTTGGAACACAAGTGTATTGTTTAGTTGGCTACTATAAGAGGGGAGCCAACTATAAATGACGTTAACTCGACATGATGCCTATATCGTTAAAGTTCATGTAATAATATCTGTATGGTTCATTGCTTTTCTTATTTCTTATATTTTTGTTTTTAAGTACGGCAGCCCAATGCAGGTTATCGCAATAGTGAGGCACAGTATCACTGTTGCATATGAATAATGGCATGCACACACTAGCTAAGTCGTCAATCAGCGAACCAATTCTACCGCAGCCGTTAATAACAATCATCGTCCACATTCCTTGTCCCATGAACTGGCGCTCTTTGGCCATCAAATGGCCCTTGCGCCAAAAAACACCATATATCATCATTAACAATCTACACTGACCAAGCAACGCTTGCACGAAAAGGCGAGTGTTTCCAACGCTTTGGTAAGACGAGACCGTGTTGGCACCTACCCGTCGCCTTGCGTTCTACACCTTATCACCTCTGAGACGGGCGTGCACACCCGTCTCAGAGCCATGTGCTTTGTTTTCCAAAAAAAGTGCCAGATGGCGCTCATCTTCCATGTGTGACATGACTTGATGCGCTCGTCCACCTTTGCTGCACGCTCGAGTCACTCTAACACAGCGCCTCCAGTGTCATTCACCCATTTTCTTGCACCGAACATCAAACAAATGGTTTGTTCACTCTCTCCACACGCTGGACTATCGTCTTGCGACGACATTTGGAGATAAAAATGCAGATACGGGGCCGATTTTTAAAGTGGATTTTTTTGCGTGCTTCACGTTTCCGGGGCTCCTTTCTGTGTGCTCACAAAGCTCTATGGCAGCTTATTTTTATACACACCTCTAGACCAAATAGTTCATTCTGTGGTGAGAGCCGTCAAGATGACCCCGAGAAAAAACTAAAAAAATGCCGCCTTATCCACGAAGTGAATGATGATGAGTGGGCGAAGCTCCGGAGGAAACCTGGTAAACCATGAATCCTCCGTACATTTTGCCCACTCGATTTTATTGCAACGCTCCCCCTAGCGTACGTCGCCGCACTATATCGAACGATGACACGCGCCATATGTGGCATCATTCCTATTTTATAACACCTCGCATCTTTCATAATCAACTACACGTACCACCATCTAGTTTATAACATCTTGCATCTTTTGGACGGACGGACGGACGGACGGATGGATGGATGGACGGATGGACGGACGGATGGACGGACGGACGGACGGACGGACGGACGGACGGACGGATGGATGGACCGATGGATGGACGGACGGACGGATGGACGGATGGATGGATGGACGGATGGATGGATGGACGGACGGACGGACGGATGGATGGATGGATGGATGGATGAATGAATGGATGGATGGATGGATGGATGGATGGATGGATGGATGGATGGATGGATGGATGGATGGATGGATGGATGGATGGATGGATGGATGGATGGATGGATGGATGGATGGACGGACGGATGGACGGATGGACGGATGGATATGGCTGTACCCTTTAGATCGGGCGGTGGCTAGCGTAATACTTAGAACTGAACGAGAGGTGGCTACATACAGGGGACGCACAGCCCACGCCTTAAGGAGCTTCGCTCCTAAAAGTTTGCGAAGTATACGTGCCGTGGGGCCTGTCATGACCAAAGCTCGGGTGGGACGCTGATGGCTGTCGATGGGCGCAGCCACCCGGGAACCATAACGTGCTAGCAGGGGATGCAACGACTGTACGATGCATGAAATCTCAGTTCAGTTTATTTGTAGCAGAAACATGTCGAACAACTGCGGGACTAAACATTGCAAATAAAAGGTTAGAATGTTCTTGGCGCAGCATTAAATCGCAACGGCGACTGTAGAAGCAGTACTTTTTACAGCACAAAGCATGAGGATTTCATCATTTTTATTTTTCCAGAACCATGTCGATTCACTCTGGAGCTAAATGATTCAATACGTAGTTTGACAAAGGTGTCGATCAGAGCTACAATGCAACATACACAGTGGCAAAAGCAGCAAGCAAACTTGTGAGGCATTATACATTGGTCACATACGGCTGTTCTCATTACTCCTCCACCTGACGTGTAACGTACAGAATCGAAAGGATATGAACAACTCGTACTATTTAAAGCAACAAGATTAAATTTTTTATTGATTATATTTACATCAGTTTTATATGTTCATGTCTAAAAAGGCTAACATGTCAGTGCGTGCTTGAAAAAAATTCGATATCAACCTCTAAATACAGGGCGTGTTAAAAAACGCGTTATGGTGATTGTTTACATTAGAACTACGTATTTAAAATATAGCTGTACAGTCATGAAAAAAGCATGATTTCGTGATTTACTTCGTGCGTTTCTTTATTATAGGCAATCATGTGCTGCATTTTTTTTCATCGTACATTATTCAATAAACCAACAGTTACTAGATCAAGTCATCAAATATATATATTAATTTTAGCCCCTTTAAGCTGAAAGTCACTGATGTTGGATAGCAGTATTCCTATTAACCATGCAACTACTTGTGAGGCTTCCTGAACATATTCTCATACAAGACTCTCCTCCACCGTTAGCTTTGAAAATACGCAGTATTCGAAATAAACACGGTCTATTTATGGTCACAGTAGGAAAATACTGGACATCTCTGTTGCTTATGCAAAACATCGTCGCTGAACAGCTGTAGTCGCATAAAACTCAGGTCTAGAAAAGCCCCAACCATATGAATTCGGTTCGCTATCTAAAGCAATAACCCCATTCATGCAGTCCACAATGTTTTCTGAAGCCAGGTTCACCAACCGTCTAGCTGAGGAGGTCAGTCTGAAGTGCACCCCCCTTCGTGCAAGAAAAGCGTTTTAAAAATTGAGAGAACAACCAGTCATCGCAAAATACAAATAGCGTAACGAGTGGGTCATCCAATGCTCTAACACATTGTGCATCAACCTTTGAGAAGGAAGTACTACGGAAGCCTATAGCTGCTTTTGCATAAACATGTTTTCACGACAAGAACTGGTACAGAATGATAGCGAATGTAGACACAAGAAGCAGCACTCTGTTAATCAGAGCACGATCCAACCGAAAGAACTCAGCACCTGAAAGCTCCACTTTTGCGTCTTGGATGTGGCAGACAAGGGTCTTGAGAAGAAGTGCAAAATTTAGGTCCACGTGGCGGTCCTCGATCGTAATGATCTCTCTAAGTGCGTAGTGCAATGAATCTGCCACGTTCTTGGCTATTTCTGAAGCCACAAATGTCACTGTCATAAAAACTGTCATATCTCTCACAAGATCGACTAAACTGAACGCGTATTCAGAGAATTGAACACTGCCAGAGACAGCGAGGATGCAGGAAGGAATGCCGAGCAGAAAACTGGCGGTGAGATCGGCGTACCACCAGAATATAATGGCGCCGTAGATGTGGTTCAATTCACTGGCTGCACCTGAGATTTGTGACAGTCTCAAGAGCGCACTCCGGACGGCCTTCGTGTCAGAATCGCATGCCTTGGTGAGCTCCGACTTCATAGACAACATAAAGTGGCGGGTAGAGCTGCACAACATGTGACAAAACCCAACAAAAATCACAATAAAAAACGAGGAGATTGTTTTCGACAGAGTAAGTAGGCAGGTGTCAATCAAAAGAAGGATTGCCCGTACACCGTTACACTCGCGTGTGATGGGTATGCCTTCCTTTGCCCAAATGCGTTCATCAGGAGGGTCGGCCAAAGCATGAAGAGACACACTACACAGAAAACTGACAAGAGCTTCATGAAGTGTGCGAGCTTCGCTGCGTGGGAATGTGAGTCGAAGATCGCGTGTATCCTAGGGACAATATTGCTTAACAATCGGTAGTGCAGATGAAAGTGAACGATGCTCAGGAACGAAGTTAAGGTCCGGAATATGTGAGCGAGGGCAAGCAATACGCGAAACGACGACAGATCATGCTCACGGTGGCTGATGGCGACCAGCAGGCGAATCGCGTAGGCGAACAAATCAAATGTGGCCACAGGATAAATCTTTCGCTTGTCGTCGATGACCGACTCCTTCAGTGGTACCGGCGGGACTCCAAGGGCCCTCAAGGAAAGCGTGATAGCACTAAACGCTGTCGCCACTTCTGAAGCCGTCGTGTTGGTCAACTCGTTGCTTAAGTTAAGCCTCGCCACTGCCCACCTGGATGTGGGTGCGGCTAGGGACCGAACGTTCGAGGCTGGCCGCATTGCATCACAGTACGACAAGCGAGCCCGCTTATTTTTGAGGTACCATGAATCTGCGCTCGGGCAAGACGCCGTGTTTCAATTAGATCTCCATGACGATTCATGAGCGCAAGTCACGCGACATCCGGGCACGGTACGTCTAACGATGGGGGCGCATAAATTAGTCGCAACCTATGCATGCAAATGGACATTCGATTTCAGAACGTGGAGTGAACGTGAGAACGTGAGAAGGTGAAAAAAGTCATGATGTTCTCAAATTGGTACGTCTGTGGCGAATCATAGGCAGTTTATGGGTGAAAAGTAAAATATCTGTCCATATTTTGTTTATTTATAACATACTGCAGACCAGAATTCAGTCCTTGCAGGAAGGGCACTCATAGTACGCTAAAAAAGATTAGAATACCAAAATATCAATATAGTGAGTACAAGGCATGCGCAAATTTTTACACTCAACTTAGTAAAGGCACTCAGACTGCGTACTATAAAAAATGCAGTTCTGTAGTTACAAGAGAAGTAAGTAAAACGAAGTAAAACATACAAAATGGAAGCACAACACCTATCGCGGGTATTGTGGTAACTTAAGAAAGGTCATTTATTTCATCCCTAGTGTTCTACTACGACACAGTCCTGGGAAAAATCGAGTGTTTGTAAATATCTGTCCTAGCAAAATATAAAACAAATACGGAAAGAAACAACAGAATCAACGATGGAAGTGAAGTTTACCAAGAGAATTCAGTCTCTTCAAGGTTTCTCCTAAATGGCTAGTTCACTGAGATAATATCAACTAGCTCAAAAAGACATACCAATAAAATCATGGCATGTTGGAATAAAATCTCGAAATTCCATGTTTACATGAGCCCGATAGCTAAGCATATTCGTTTTTTACTTGTGGTTCATTGAACAACTAAGTCATTCCTATTGAATAACTTCAGCCAATTCGACGGCCTGTAGGAGTTGGTTTCCAGCGAAGAAGTCGGCTAGTAATTGTCAATACAGCATTATTTATCCTTGAGCCAAGTGTTTGGAGGTGTATCGAGGGTTTTTTTTTTTTTTAGTGTAGTAGTTGTGTGCATGTTGTACGTTCCCAGATATGTCGCTTGCAATGACGTTTGGAAAATTGTGGTCTGACCTTCCGGTAGCACCCACGCTAGATCAATTACGCCAGTGTTATTTCATTCAAAACCGAGTGCACTTTAGAGTGAAAGCATCTGAGTATCAGATGAAATTTTCGTTGGCGTATTCCTCTCGTGTCGAGCAATGCGTGACTATAGCTTGCTGAATCGTTGGAACACAAGTGTATTGTTTAGTTGGCTACTATAAGAGGGGAGCCAACTATAAATGACGTTAACTCGACATGATGCCTATATCGTTAAAGTTCATGTAATAATATCTGTATGGTTCATTGCTTTTCTTATTTCTTATATTTTTGTTTTTAAGTACGGCAGCCCAATGCAGGTTATCGCAATAGTGAGGCACAGTATCACTGTTGCATATGAATAATGGCATGCACACACTAGCTAAGTCGTCAATCAGCGAACCAATTCTACCGCTCTGTCCATCATCCGCTTATGTGACTGCTGCTCGATTCCGCAGACGTACGCTTATGCAAGTCTTTAAAGGTTCAGCACTAACAAACTCTACAGAATATCGCCATTTATTATATCCCTGGCGAAGAGACTTTTGCCGCACTCGAAAACAAGAAGTAGCTATCACAAGGCTGCGTTGCCGGGTACAAAATCTAAATTTCTATAAACACAGGTCTGCTCAGGCACCTTCGCCTCTGTGCGCATTCTGTGATGAACTGGAAACAGTAGACCATTTTTTTTCGACCTGCAGGCGGTTTAACACATTACGAAAAACCCTATTAGAAATTCCTTTGCGTGGCATTGGTATGGACTTATCTCTGCCTGTCATTTTGTCTTTTGGAGCTTCCATTTCTGGTTTTTTTAATGGCACAGTATGCGCGGCCGTCCGGGACTATATTGATGAAACTAATAGGTTGACTAATTAACCAGTTTCATTATCTTAACATGTCCACACAATTATATACGTATAAAATCAGATTATTGTTCTATTCTAAGAATAAATTTGTTTATGTAAATATTTGTATGCATTACATTAAGCACCACACTTGCCTATAGGCTATCGGTAATCTTTCTGTTATACCTCCATCATTCTAAATCTGAACAGTAAATTTTAAAGCCACTCGATTCTTGGCCGATCCCCCACAGTGGGTATGCGCCACTAACAATAGGAGAACAACAACAACAACAACAACAACAGAACGCCGTTTGACTGGGTGCGAGGTGGATGCTATCTGTGTTAAGTTCGGTGCGGCCACTATGCTGACTGCCTGCGTGCCTGTCCACCCGTTCTTGATGTAACACGTTTTTCGAAAGGTCTAAAAAGCCGGAAGCTATCTGTATTCAGGTATTATGTTTTGTTGCTTGTACAGAGACGTCAGTGATGCGCTGGATAAATGCAGTCAGCCCGTGCTATCAAGTTCATTTGGTTTCTGTCCTTCTTGGTCAAGTTACAACAAAAAAGAATAGCGGTAATATCCCAGTAAGTTCTAGACAGAACAAATATAAAAAATCATCCCCTCCTATTAGCGCAACTGGGTATAGAATGCGAGACCTGATAAAGTCGCTCAAATGACTCCGAGAAATCTTTTTTTTTTTGCACTTACTAACGGTACGTGCAAAAATGTCTTTATGTTAAGCTTGTGACCACGTCAGGTTGGCAGAGCACCAGCATATACGATGAAATTGTCATTAGGTAACCGGCATGACGAGTGAATGACAGAGTGCAATAGTCTCAGAGCTTGTACCACATCTAGTGCAAAATAGTATAACTTCAAATATTTCCTTGCAGATTAGGAATAAAAATTATGGTCATACCGATTGAAAATGACACGAGCAGCTTTTCTTTAGGCAGATTCAGTTTTATCCACAACACACACTTTGTATACATTACTCACGCAGGGAGAGCACTCTAAGATAGAATGAATCAGTATTTTTTACAATAGCAATGCTGTATATTTAAGAAATGTAGCTGTAGAAATTTACCGGGGCAAAATCGATCTGCTGGAGCATTTCCGGAGCAACCACGGGAGCATAATCAGGGGATTGGCGCTGTTTGATGCTTGTTTGTTCATGTCCTTTTTCCCAAATGCTAGGTAATCATACAGAAATGGCAGCTTGTTTTCAATAAACAAAAAAGTAAGGACTCATGTGTTTTCTTGAATTTCATGAGCTAGAGCTCTGTGGAAAAGAATACACAGTAATTCTGCAGTGCTTGCATGAGAATTGGGACTTCCTTCATCTAGCCAATGTGTTTAGCGTACAATAAGTAAACAGTGGAGCAAACACTTTAAAAAGTACTAATCTACTTCACTGATATTCTGTCCGTACGAAGTAAGTACATGCGTAAAATACTCTGGAGGTACCACAGAAAAGCTCCTGATAGCTGGAGTGAAAAACCAGCGAAAAATGCTCCGGAGGGGCCACGTAATCACTCCGGCCAGCCGGTGGGAAATACCAGTAAGAAGTACTCCGGTGGCGCCACGCGATCGCTCCGGTGGCTGGAGTGAAATTGCTCCGAATAGGGGGTACGCTAGAGGACAAGCATTTTACTCCGACCTCGGAGTAATTTTTTTACAGCGTAGTGCCACTTCAATGCCCTGCTGAAACATCGCAGACGCCCAGGCAATGCCAAAAGCCAAGCGGTTGTAGCAGCACAGGCCCTTGTGCGTATTCAGCACAGCTATTCTTTTAGTATCATCATCAAGGAGAAGGTGGTTGTATGCGTTCCGTAAATCAAACGTGCTAAACACCTTGCCTCCCGCTCGCATAGCAAAGATGTCTTAAATGTTCGGAAGCGGGTACTGATCTGTTCTGGTCGCTGGATTCACTGTCAGCCTAAAATCACCATCCAACTGGGTGTCGTCATTCTTCTTCCTACCAGCACTACTCGCGATGCCCACTCAGCCACTCTCACTGGGGACAGCACTCGCACTTCCACCAGTCGGCCGATTTCAGCGGATACATGCGCTTTCATAGCGTACGGCCGTAAGAAGCTTGCTAAACAAGCTCCTTAATGCTCTGTTCTGACTGCCACCTCGTCATTAGCGCAGTATTCTAAATGTGCTGAAAAAGATTTTCCGCGAGACATAACTCGACAGAGACTATAAATTCATTTCAACTTCCATCGTTTTTCTTCATTGCCACCTTCCTAACCATCATCAACACTTTCTCTCTGCTTTCTTTAATACCCCCCCTCTCTTTTCCTAAGGCTGAATGGCAGGCTAGAAAACACTTCGAGGCTGATCTCTTAGCTTTTCTCCCCTTACAGACCTTCCTCTGTTCTCTTTGTCATCTGTACACCATGCCACTTATCTCCCCTTCCTCTGTCTCAATTGCAAGTGCGACCTACAGCTCCAATGTGTTATCTGGTCAGAGAGCCTTGCTGCACTGAAGCACCTATGTCTGAGTGTTTCATTCACCACGGTAGTCGAGCGGTTAAACGGTTGATTGCTGAATGCAGGTAGAAGGTCACATACCGACCACGGCGGCCTGCATTTCAATGCAGGCTAAACGCTAGAGGCCCATGCTCTTAGATTGTGGTGCACGCCCAAAAATCCAAGGTAGTCTATCCTTCCGGAGTTGCCTCTGATGGCGTCTCTTATAAACACATTGTACCTTTGGGAAGTAAACCTTGCCTTCCCCCTCACCCCCCGCCATATAATTACACCATGTGGGCTTACTGTGCCAAATTTTGCAGATGAAATGTGAGAAACGTTATTATGATGCGCCGCTGCGAGCTGCCGTAAATTTTGTAGGCCCGAAAGAAGTAAGCATGAGGAAGTGGGCCATTCAAACAACAGCCGGCATTTTCGGTTCACTACATATTTTGTTCTATTCTCTTCCGCACACCCATTATTTGATGTAAGCCAAAAAAATAAGAATATAGTGTCAAAGTGAGCGACACTATTCGTTTTTCACTACAGCGTACTAACTTCCAACATAAAACAACAGAGTGTCAGTGTGTTGTTCCAAAAACCTTCCGGTTTTTTTTCTTTGGTCCTGGATTGCAGTTGCGCAGACCTAAACTTGACACAACGTAGGCTGGAGCAATTTCCCTAAGGAAGAGCTTCACTTTATACCACGTCTATGCATTTTATTCAAACACACGCGCAACACACATCGCTTTAGTTGGTGAAAAGTTAAGAAGAAAAGGTAAGGTGTACCACTATCCATCTTTGTTATGCGCATCCAACTAGAGGTGCCCTTTGCTATTACATAAAGGTAAGAATAAACCAATAAAAATTAACAGCATGTCCATTGAGCGAATGATGATGAGTAGAGCAAAGTATCCATCCGTCTCTGCATTCGTCCATCCAACAGTCCACGCGTCAATCCGTCGGTTGGTCCAAGCATTCTCCTGCCTGTCTGCCTGCCTGCCTGCCTGCCTGCCTGCCTGCCTGCCTGCCTGCCTGCCTGCCTGCCTGCCTGCCTGCCTGCCTGCCTGCTGCTTGCCTGCCTGCCTGCCTGCCTGCCTGCCTGCTTGCTGGCTGGCTGGCTGCTGGCCTGCCGGCTGGCTGGCTGGCTGGCTGGCTGGCTGGCTGGCTGGCTGGCAGGCCGGCGGGCGACGAGCACGAGCCACCATGCCCACTGCTCTGCTTCATCGACACCACACGAACGATTCGACGCGTACGGCGATGATCCAGGCGAGAGTAGAGCACTCGTTCCCCGCGCTCAAGCAGAGACGATCATGAGCCGCCTCTGCCCTCCACTTACCTTCATCCATGCCCCACCAACGATGCAATATGTATGGCGATGAGCAAGAAACTTGAGAGGCACTCATTTTCTGCGCAGTAAGAGACAGCCTCCACAGCAGCGAATAGAATAGTGGTGGTACAGTGCCATTTAGTATTTCCTCACTCAACTGAAGTCTTTGGGGGTGAACCTTCCCAAGTTGTGGCTCGTGCGTCCGCTATGTATGTAGTAGTAGTAGTAGTACTAGTAGTAGTAGTAGTAGTAGTAGTAGTAGTAGTAGTAGTAGTAGTAGTGGTAGTAGTAGTAGTAGTAGTAGTCATCGTTGTAGTTGTAGTAGGTAGCCACCTCCACGACCGGACTAGAGGAGCGGCACGCGCGCACCCTTTTATAATAAGGATGAAACCGGCACACGTCATTCATGAATGAATAAAACTGTTTCTGATGAAATAACTTACAGGGACGAGTATTGGTGACCCAATGTCCAAGAAAATTGCCTTGAATTTGATGCTTACTAGAAAACAGTATCACAAGGACGCACTTTGAGCACTATCTGACCAGAAAGGGCTGCCACATTAACACGTTCGGCTTAGCCTCCTTGGTTGGGAAAGTTAAGTGAAGGTTGGGCCGCAGTGCCATGAATATAGTGAACAAGTATATAGCCATGAACCAAAGACGGTTCGCCCCACCGCGGTGGTTTAGTGACTAAGGTACTCGGCTGCTGACCGGCAGGTCGCGGGTTCAAATCCCGGTTGCGGCGGCTGCATTTCTGATGGAGGCGGAAATGTTGTAGGCCCATGTGCTAAGATTCGGGTGCACGTTAACGAAAAGAACCACAGGTGGTCGAAGTTTTTGAAGCCCTCCAATACGGCGTCTCTCATAATGATATGGTGGTTTTGGGACGTTAAACCACACATATCTATCTAACCAGAGGTGGTGAAAGGTGAGAAGTAGACACGAAGTGCAGGTCGTAAGAAAGTGCGCGATTGTCCCCTCTTCTTTAGTCCTTAGAATGGCCGCTGGGTGGCGGTACTTCTATATGCTGAATATATAATAAAAAGATGTGATATGGCGGTACTTTGAGTGTTCACTAGGTGGATAGATGAATGAATAGACGTACAGATTGATGGAAGGACGGATGGACGCATCTATGAATGGACGCACGTGCGGCTGCACGGTCAAATGGACGCACAGACGCACTCACGGACGGATGAACGCGCGGATGGGTGCACGGACGGACGCACAGACGGACGGAAGCAAGAACGAATCGACGTACGGACACTTTGCCCTGCTTATTTTTATTTATTTATTCAAAATACCTTACAGGCCCACTGAAGGGCATTGAGTAAGAGGGGCATCAAACGAAATAACAATAAAGGAGAAAAGCAGACGAAAAAATATATACATATATAAAAGATTACAAAAATCAAGGTGCAACAGCATTATACAATGCTAGAGTGCAACGAAATCAGGTTGTCACGAAAAACTTCACGGTTACAAATGGATACAACATGATCCGGAAGGCCGTTCCAATATGCATTGGCTCGAGGTACTGATGATAAGTTAAATGCCTGCGTGTGACCATGAATGCACATAAAACTACGGGCATTGTGAATGCGCTGGGAAGTGCGCGCAGGAGAATAAAGTGGCGAACAGTGAATTTCGTTAGTATAAGTGTACCTATGAAACAGACATAAAAGAGCAATGTTGCGGCGTATTTCTAGTGACTGAAATGCAAGGTCTTGTTTTATTAGGGTAATACTTGAATGATAGTCGTAGTTTCCGGAGATGAATCTCGCTGCCCTATTCTGGACGGCTTCCAACATACGTACCAAGTAATCTTGATATGGTGACCATGTGGATGATGCATACTCTAGCTGTGGGCGAACATAAGTAATATATGATAATGCGCGTACGTTAGAAGGAGCGTTGCGCAAGTTTCTGCGGAGATATCCGAGCGATTGAGATGCTTTCGATGAGACAGCTGCTATATGCGTAGTCCAGGATAGATCTAATGTAAGGTGAACGCCTAAATATTTGTAAGATGTTGTAGCTGACACAACGGCGTTATTAATCTTATAGTGAAATGCTGAATTGTTATGCTTTCGAGTGAACGAGATTAACTTGCATTTAGAGGCGTTAAGGGACATCTGCCAAGTTTCGCACCACTGGAAGGTTAGGTAAAGGTCATTTTGGAGAGCGCATTACGCACTCCGTCGATATACTGTGATTTTTTTTAAGTACGTCAATGAGACAGCGCCATACATTATACTGTTCGAGAGATACTGCTGGTTACGCCTGACGCGATACAATGTTAGACTAACAAGAGCTTCGCTCCTAAAATTCAACTTTTATCCGCAGGTACACCACAGTATCTTCCTCCGTGGTCGTCATTCGATACAGTTGAAGTTCCTAAGTGTTCTGCGTTTCATGTACACTGAAGCTGCAGCATCTCATGGTGTTTTGCAACGCTTTATCGCATTTCGTCCTTCCACAGACTAAAGTAGCAACACTGTGGGAGCATGAAGAATAAGATTTATGGAGTCTCGTGGGGGAAACCTGTACTTATTGTGATGTTGGCACTTAATATAGTAACAATAAAAACTTTGTTCAGAGAGTCACTAAAACGTGGGTTATTCGTGTTTTTTTTTTTCTCGCTTCAAATTCCTGTTGTATCTGAAGCGGGCTACAAAGCCGCTTGGAAAGGAGGCGGCAAAATTCAAGTGTATTTGTAGTGTGCAATGACGCCCACAACGTCTAGTTCATTCCCATGTGTTTCAAACGGCACTGATATCTTGTAGCCAGCCAGCATGCACCACTCTGCAACAAATATTGTGTACTGATGTTGCAAGAGCACAGTTATGTGTTACATACCTGCACTCTAGCAACAATTGTTTTAAGAACGTCATTGTTAATATTAAAGGACACCTGTGAATCACGTCATTGAAAGTGGTACCAACATATAATGATTAGCAAGTGCGTCTTCCTTGCTGACAATATACCGACTCCTTTTACCAAATGCAAAGTTGCGTCATGGCGTGAAAGCTGTAAGGTGAACATTGGAACGTTGCTTGAGTATTCAATAATACGTTCGGCTGAGCCAAACAATTTGGTGAAATTTTGCTCCAATTAATGACGTTTATTTTTCAAGTTACCACTTAGCTGTCGAAATTTATTTACCTATTTTAAAAGGTGCACCATGACCTGTTATATTGAATGACCTCACGTAGCGAAATAAGTCGAGATTTTTTTTTCAACCGTACTGTGTTTTTTATAAATATTAAGCACGAATTAGGCTTTTACATTCTGGAAAGAAGTTGACCCCAGGACCAAAAACGTTGTGTTTCGAGCTTCGTGGCAAATGCAACACAATAAGAAAAGATTATGACAGGATTGCGTTCAAACCTTTTTTCTGGGTGTAGCGGTCGGAACAGTGGTTCTTTAAAAAATATAAGTATTGTATTTCACTTCATCTGCTCGCTTTGAAAATGTCATGATACGTACGTATGTCATCCATTCACGATACCATAGCCTATCATTCATGCGACAATACAGTGGGCCTATGGTGAGGCAGTACTGCCTCTCATTTCATTTCAATCACGTGATACAAAATCAATATATTGCTGGCAGATAAAAAGTATCACTTGGTTTCTGACCTAAAATGAAACGTACATTTCACACAGTAACTCATCAGGCTAAAACATTGATGAAAACAATAGCGTAGGCTGCACCTTGATAAATATATCGATCATTGTGCTGAAGTGGTACGCCCAGATATTTCTCTTGCCCTCGAAAGAGCAATTCGTTCAAAACTGAGTTGCACCAGCGCCTTCTAGTGAGATTTTTTGCGTACGCCCTTATGACAACAGTTAAATGCAGCTTACATCACTGTACCTGTAAATTCGATAAACCAACCAGACGAACCTAGGTTACAGATGTTGCTTTGACTGGCTATTAGAGTGTACAGCCAGGTCTCGCCAAGAGGTAGGTGATATTACTCAAAGTCAGTTATGTCTTCAAATCAACTCGTCTTGCTGCTGGCATTCTATGGCTGGTGCTTCGTTCACGGACAAAACAACGTCAAAGTTGATGATATAGAAAAGCCGCTGATACCAGAGAATGTCAATATCCACTTGCTTTATGAAGCAAGACCATATTTCCAAAAGGGTTTTCTCTTCCGTTACGCCAGACTTCAAAAGGTTATTTCATTGTGCATGAACTGGAAGCAATACGTCCACGGTTTCGCAGCGGCATGCTTTTATGAAAAGTACATTCTGGTAGCGGTGCCGGACAACCGCTGGAAACGCATTTTAAAAGAGACTACCAGGTTGTGCGAGGCTATCAGCCCTCACGTCAAGTGGCTGCAACTGCCGACAACGAATGTGAAGAATTCATCCGAAGTAAGTGCGCATGAAACGATAATGAATTCTGAATTGAACCAGATCAAACACCCCAAGTTTAAATTGATAGCGAACTACCGTTCTTAGCGTTCAACGCAAGCACGTTCAGGGGAAGCGAGGTCCTGGACTCAGCTGTCAGACAAATGAGTGAGAATAGTCTGCGTGGAGTACAATAAAACAGGAGCCGTCAACTCTTTTGAGTCGGTTGACGGGAACGCTTTTACCCAGGCTCTTCGATAACTGAATGTCTCTTCCGACATTACACCGGAGCAAAGAGGAGGTTTTGCGGCAGCCGCCGGAAAGAATAAAGCAGACATTGTAATCATGCCAGTAGGGCTTAACGAAGATCGGTATAAGGATTTCGATTTTAACGTCAACAAGTTCAGGCAAGCTGTCTACTATGCACAAAAAAAGTGGAAGCACCAGGCTGACTTCTTTTTCGGCGTTCTACCGTGGACCTCTCTGTTGGCCTTGACGACTCTCTTGTCTGTGGGATCCTTTGCTCTCCTCAACCTGCGCCGAGGCAAACGCCCGATGAGTGACTTGGGCCGCGTTGTCCTTGGCCTGAATGCTACCACAATGTCCTTCACATCGCCGCGTCACTATGACCATGCGCACAGTTCTAGCGGACGAGTAGTAATAGCCTTCTGGATGCTCGCTTGCTTCTCTCTAGCCACTCACACCAGGAGCCTTCTCACAGCTAGCCTCACGGCTAAACCCACCTGGGAGGCTGATGACACCTTTCAAGAACTGTTGCCCAAGCCAAAGCAAGGACGTTTGGTCCCCTGCACTCAGAAGAACTCCTTCTTTTACGTGTCGCTCTGGATAGCCACTGGTAACAGCGGCGATATCGTTGACGTCATGGCATCAGCTGCAAGGCGTGGTAGGAACGACAAGCGGGGCTATACCGGCAGCTTTGAGACATGCCTTGAGAGGACAAGGAGGGGCACGCATGTTCCTTTTTCCGAGGGCATTGATTTTTGCAAGTTTTCAAGGTATGAGCAGAAAATTGTAATCGGAGAGCAGCTCATTTGTAGCTGTATTGGCGGCATTTCGATTTGAAGGGGTTATCCACTGCGTGCTGAGCTGATTTTACTGGCTCATAGAATTTTTTAAAACTGGTTGGGACATCAAACTTACCAGGTCGCTCACCTGGAATCGCTCTGGAGTGGTCGAAAAAGACGAGGCAGATTTGGGCACTTCATATTTGTGCTATCTTTATGGCGCATTTTGTGCTGTTAGCACTCTTTCCCTACTTCTTGAAAGTTTATATAAACAGCTCTTTAACGATAGCAAAGAAGAAAAAAGTAGTCAGTGGGTGATCTCAAGCGTTCCCTCCAACGGAAGCGGGCCAGATATCAGTCCTCGTCGGATTCAGCGCATAAGCCGGCGTGTTCTGCTACGCAAAGTGGAACCCTAGACCGAATAGTTGACTATCCTATGATCTGTATAGATCCTTCACTGCAATAAAGAGGACACCAGTCATCGTTTGCAGTACCTGATATGTAGCTTGGCAACTTCGTCACTCCTCTCTTGCATTGTATACACGCGAAACATGAAATGTTGCATTTTTCTTCGCACAAGCTGCGTTGTATTGCGTACTTGAACGCTGATCATTCATAAACCTACCGCGCAGCACCTACTGGGTATCAAGACATGCACAAAATATACCGCATGAATGACAGTATTCTTACTAAATTTTGAATTTGGCCATTTCAAAGTGTCCTGAAATAACGCGTTTATGGTCGTAAAAAGGTTGCTGCTCTTCATTTATTCCTAAGAGCACGCGCGTACCCATCCTGTTGTTCAATACATTATTAGTGCGAAAACGCTACACGGTGGCGAAGGGCGCCTAAAACTGAAAAACGTTTCTCATTTCAGCCTACACGGCTAAGTGCATGCAGCTAAATGATGGCTAACTGAGCTGTCACACTGGCTGCATCTAAACCAACTTCAACGAAATGTGAAAAAAAAACAGAACATAATATCTTCAAAAGCCGTTCTAAGCCTGACGCCCATATTGTCTGCACAAAATTTCTAAACTGCACAATTGAACGGATTCCTAGTTATAAATTTCTAGGTGTTGTTTTTAAAGAAATTGTGAGCTGGACACCTCACGTAAGCAAGATACATGGAACCATATGCGGGTCGATCTCAGTATTACATAACGTTAGCTCCTTGGTAACTGAATGGTTCATATTGCAGTTATACTATGCCCTTGTTCACTCTCATCTGCATACTGTCTTCTAATCTGGGATACCACTTTTCAAACAAATTTTGATATATTAATAGTTTTACAAAAAAGAGCTTGTCATTGTATTGAAAATCTAAAACGAAATGACCAGAGAGCGCAATCATTTTTCAAGGTTCATATACTAAAATTCAATCAGCTATTTAAACTAAAGCAAGCACACACACAAAGACAAATTTTACATGACCCTCACATCCTCCCTCCATCATCAACATCTGTTCATTGTCAATACCACTTTAGGCGCAATGCACTCAGAATGCCTATGTTTCAAACTAAATATGGCAGTCAAACTCTCGCCTACTCAATGCCACATTTCCTAAATAGCAACTGATAAATCGCCAACAGAATTCAGGTCAACTATTCGGCATACCACATCCGAAATAAAAGTTGAAGTGTCTTGATTAGCTCCTGGTCCTTCATTTTATTGTGCAATCGCCATCGGTTCGTTTTTCCCTCTTACTTCTTTATTTACAGGGCTCGTATAAACAATTCCGTAAACTAGTTATTATTGTTGTGTGAATATACTGAATATAGCTATTTACTGATTGTGTTTTCATTGCCTGTATGCTGTATGCTGTGTTTTTACATATATTGTTACATCGCAATGTTTTACCCCTGAACAATGTATGGGTACGGGCGCCTTTGTAAAGCAGTCGTATCAGTATTTAGCTCCTTCGTCCCAGACAATGACTGTTTGAAAAAGTTCAAATTCAAATGATCTCCTGAAATATAGTAATGTTGTCTCTTCACCGGTCACCTTTATCAATTTCAACTGTGACGTGAAAACTTACTGATGTCTAAGTGGAAAGAAATGCCAGCGTAAGATCGTTGATCGTAAAAAAGAAACCTTCAGAGGCAAACCACTAATCCACATCACGTATATATGCGCTAGTCTCTCTAAACATATAAATATTTCAGTTGAAAGCTTTTGTAACTTCTACACACCAAAATGTGCTAACCTGTCTCCTTCAACATCTTTCCGGCACGCCACCAATAGAACTCGGTGTTGCACATGTATCGTCGAATTTCGAGAAGCCTTGCCACGTTTTCAAGGATCTTCATCGATTATTCCAGCATTACCCGCCACGATGGCATAGTGGCCAGCACACACCTTCTGAACCACAGGCAGCGGGATCTAATCCTCGCCGCGGCAGCCGCGTTTTCAAAGGAGACAAACATGCTTGAGGACCATGTGCTAAGGTTCAAGGGCACGTTAAATAACCTCAGGTGATCAAAAGTTCTGCATCCCCTCACTACGGCGTCTCTCATGATCATACGGCATCTATAGGACCGTAAACTCCTTACCATTATCAATAGTTGAGTATCCGAGGGAGGGAGGAAGACGAAGTGATTCGTTTACGGAACACATCTTGCTCGTCTTTGTGCTTTTCTAGATTTTTTGCCACAGTTGTGGGGTCTATCGCCCCATATATCGTGGAGATGGATGTTCAACCTCACGGGGCACCGTCCGAGTCCGAATCGACCGCGGGGACTGCTTCGAGGAAGCGAGGAAACGCGTCTACTGAGAGTGAGGACACTGAGCTGTACTGCGCATCAAGCAACGAGTCCTCGGACGACGGCTTCCAACCCGTCCTGTACCGCAAGGCTAAACGACGGATCGTCAATGCATCTTAGGCATCAAGCACGACTACCGTGAAAACTGCCCCTCAGCGATGGCCTCACTCTATCCTGTTTGTGCCACTGAAGGCTACCGAAAGTCTACGCGGGCTGAACAGGCAAGCGCTCTCTGTGTGTCTCGAGAATATTACGCCAAATCAGATCAAAGAAATGTGTCTAAACGCAAGAAAGAACATCTTGGCAATCGATGTGCTGAACCCACGTGCGCTAAACGCGCTTCAGAAAGTAACGCAACTGGGTAACATCAATGTCAAGTCTATAATACCAGCTGATAGCACCACTTCAACAGGAGCCATTTATGACATTGCCACTGAAATTCCAAACTCGGATCTTTCAGTGCTAATAATACCGGCAAATGAAGATAACGTCATTGTGAATGTCAGCCGCCTTGGTAACACACATTGTATGAGAATTACGTTCCAAGGGGACTGTCGCCCCTCCTATGTGAAGGTTGGCCACTTTCATCACCAGGTCCGACCATTTATTCCAAAACCTATGCGATGTCATAAGTGCCAAAAGATCGGCCATGTGCAGGGAGTGTGCAGGAACACCGAAGTGTGCCCCCGATGCTCAGAACCACACACCGAGGACAAATACAGCGCAACCATACTAAAGTGCCCTGATTGTCAAGGTGCCCACAGTGCATCTTCCAAAGACAGTCCACGCATAAAGAGGGAGTTTACTATTCTTAGACAAATGATGCGAGACAGCTCTACCCACAAAGAGGCCACGGAAAAAGTCCGGCGAAGACGACGACGTCACCGTCGAGGATCTTCGTGAAGAACGCAGTCAACTACAAGAAGTAAGCTAACGCATCTGGGAACAGCGCCCACTGCAGGGTACACCACGGCGAACGCAGACGATGGAAGACAGAAAACAAGTAGATCTCTCTCTACCTAAGAGTGGCCGCAACTTACGCGCACGTAACTTGTGGAAGAACCACATCAGAAGCCGCATTCATCAGAGCAAGCTGCGACAACAGAGGAGCAGCGGAACTTGGATAAGCAAGTGATTGCTCTTCTGCGATCCATAATTAATGCCATTCGCACGGTGTTAAACAACATGCGCACAACGTCAGCCAAAAGTGAACTTCAAGTACTGGACGCTCTGAGTCCTGTACTGGCGGCTCTTGAGTAGATAATGGCCCACTAGCCACTGTCTTTCAGGGAAGAGATAAAAAAAGCAACAATTTTTCAGTGGAATGCACGGGGACTGAAATCACGCATTGCAGATTTCCGTCGGTTCGTTTCCACCAATATGTTTCCCATCATCGTCATCTGCGAGTCAAATTTATCGAGCGCTATTAGACTCTCCGGATACGAATCATTTATGTCGGCTTGTTATAGTGGAAACAGCAAGGTCCTGCTGTTTATTCGACGTGACCTGACCTACATTATTCGGCCTGTACCACCTGACAACGATAACCAATATATATGCTTAAAAGTGAAGAAAAGGGGTCTTACTGTCACTGTTGTCGGTGCATACCTGTCGCCATCAAGTAGATTTGACCACAGAAGACCAGGACACATCCTATCATCCACTCCTGGCCCATGGGTGATTATCGGAAACTTCAACGCCCACCATACACTATGGGGGAGCCCGAAGATCAGCGCAAACGGTAGAAGTCTGATAACGTTTGCTTCAGACAACGAGCTGTGCTTGTTAAATGATGGCAGCCCAACATTTTTACGTGGCCCTGGATACAGCAGTTGCCTTCACTTGGCTTTTGTTTTTCGAGGTCTCGTCAGATGTGCCGGATGGTTTGCGGACATAGAAACACATGGGAGCGACCACATTCCCACATATGTCAAGATCAGAGGATTATCACCTTGCAAGGTACGCGAAACTATCCAAAGAGTGGACTGGATCAAGTTTGAATCTCTCATGGAAGAACGCTGTCAAGAGAACACCTCATTTGACTTAGAAGAGGTGATCAAGTCCACAGTGCAAGACAAAGTGCGCACCCTCACATGCTCTTCGAGAGTAACCGAATTTGATGTGGAATTAGAACAACTTCGGGCTCTCCGACGGCGTGCGGAACGAAGGTAATAACGCACGAAAGCAATCGACGATTTACGAATCGCTAGACGTCTTCAGAAGAAAATACAATGCCGCATACACAAGCTAGAGTCACAACGTTGGGCAGCCTTCTGCGCTTTGTTAGATCCTCGCAAGCCTTTATCACACTTGTGGAGGACAATAAGAGGGCTCCGGACATCTCCCATTCAGCGGTCTCCACTCAAAGCCCTTGCCCTCTCTCAACAGAGATCGAAGGTCGACGTGGCAGAAGAGTTCTGTGCCAACTTTTCTAGTCAACTCACAGATCCCAACATCTCCACGCTCTCACGTGGGGGCACGACCTCACACAATCACCACATGGACCAATTTTTTTCTATTCATGAGCTTAAAGCAGCACTGGCTTTGTGTAGCCGGACATCAGCACCCGGGCCTGATGGAATATCGTACCGAGCACTGTGTCACCTTGGTGAGTGTGCGAGGAGTGCCCTCCTCGAGATATACAACGCTTCATGGCGAGAGGGCACCCTCCCAGTTAACTGGAAGACCAGCCGTTTGGTTACATTACTGAAGCCTGGCAAGTCACCATTGGTGCTCACATCATACCGCCCGATTGCACTGGCTAGTTGCTTGAGCAAAGTGATGAAGAGGATGGTACTTGGACGGCTAGAATGGTTCCTGGAGCATCACAACATCTACCCGGACGCTATGACGGGATTTCGCCGTGGCCGGTCATCAATTGATAGCGTCATAGACCTGGTCAGCTACGTGCAACACGAAAAAGGCCGTAAGCGTCTCTGCGCTTCTTTATTTCTTGATGTTAAAGGGGCGTACGATAACGTCACACATGAAGCTGTCCTCACCGCTCTCAAGGAGGTAGGAGTGGGTGGTCGGATGTTTCAGTGGATACGCAGCTATCTCTCTGAGCGATCCTTTTTCGTGAGAACCGAGGATGGTGACACTTCGCTACATTACAGCCACCGTGGTGTTCCCCAGGGTGGCATACTTAGCCCTGTACTATTCAACCTGACATTAATAGCTCTCAATGAGCATCTGCCAAGTACTGTCAGATTGTCAATGTACGCGGACGACATCTGCGTTTGGACGTCTGCAGTAACACGTCTACAGCTGCGAGCGCGAATTCAGAGAGCTGCCACTCAAGTTGCTATTTACCTCCGTCAACGAGGTCAGGAAATTTCCTCTGAGAAATGTGCACTAGTGGCATTTACGCGCAAACCAATGCATAAATACAGCGTTCTGATAAACAGCGAAAGAATACGTCGCCTCCAATTATACAAGTTCCTAGGTGTTATAATTGACAGAGACCTCTCATGGAGTCCACGTGTATCATACATGAAAAGTTCTTCGCTGGAAAGAACTGGGGAACGTACACAACTGCTATGTTACGACTATACAGGATTTTTTTTCTTGGATTCCTTCGGTACAGCCTACCTGTGTTAACCAACGCAAGTAAAACAAGCATACGAACGCTTCAAAGTGTCCAGGCTCAAGCACTCCGGATATGTTTAGGCTTGCCCGAAAGTGCGTTAACAGCGGCAACTATCGCCATCACAAGGGACAACCTCATCAAGACCCACATTAATGTGGAAGTGCTGAGGACACGTATACGACACCTTGCTCGAACCTCTCGACATCACCTAGCCTCTCTACCAGTGGTCCGACCATGCACATCTTACTGGAAAACAGTGACCGCACATGGTGAGTCGATCCCAACTTCTTTCTCTCCTGCCCCTAGACCTGTGACTCCGCCATGGTGCCTCGCTCAACCAATGATTAATATTAACATACCTGGCGTCCAGAAAAAGGCCAATTTGTCGTCATCGGCTCTTAAACAGCTCACACTACTTATCTTGTATGAGAAATATCAAGACTCCACACATATATACACTGACGGATCGGTTCAGCCGGACAGCTCTACAGAAGCAGTAGTGATACCAAGGTTGGCCACGACAATTAAATTCAAGACATCTCACGCCACAACATCAATGGCAGCAGAATTGGCAGCACTTCGTGCCGCGTTGCAATTTGTAGTTGATCAACCTACACGCAAATGGACTATTTTCTGCGACTCGAAGGCGGCACTGCAGTCTCTACTATCAGCCTTACGCCGTGGACCACACGAGCAGCTGGTACTAGAGATAGCAGAGGTTATACACCACCTGACTGAGAAAGGGCACCAAATTACATTTCAGTGGTTGCCCAGTCACTGTGGAATCATCGGCAATGAACAGGTCGATCAAGCTGCCCGCTCAGCCCACACAGAAGATCGTAAATTGTGACTACCACTTTCCAGGACAGATGCTGCACGAAAGCTCCGCAGACTTGCTCACCAGCAAACCACATCGCAATGAAATCAGCCACACTTCAAGCGTGCCCGACTGCACTCGCTTGACCCTACGCTAAGTCTTCAAGTCCCGTCGAGGCTTCGCCGAGCAGACTAGACCCTGCTATGTAGGCTGTGATTGGGCGTTGCGTTTACGAACGCCTACGCTTTCCGCATTGGGATGGCCGACACCGCAGCCTGTGGCCACTGTGGCAAAGAGGAAACCATTCAACATATTCTTTGTGAGTGCCCAGCGTATAGTAAACAACGACTATGCCTTCGCAAGGAACTCAAGAAATTAGATGATCAACCTCTGTCGGAGCAGCGAATTCTGCAGTATCGTCAGGATGCGACTTCACAGAAGAGGGCCCTGAAAGCGCTACTAAACTTTTTGCGATCGACCGGCCTTACTGAACGGTTGTAGCTAGGACGCCCTTCCTGTGTGTGTTTTCGTTTTTTTTTTTATGAGTGCGCGTGCCTTTTTTTTCTATCTAACCCCTCTTTCTTGCCCCTACTTCCCCGCCCCCAGCGCTGGGTAGCAAACCAGGTGCCAATATCTGGTTAACCTCCCGGCCTTTCCTTTTCACTCTCTCTCTCTCTCTCTCTCTCTCTGAGTATCCGAGATATTAAGCCAGTTGCAATAATTGCTTTGTTTAACTACGCAGTTTGTAAGCGTTTCTTCTTCCCTGATATGACGTCTAAAATTGATTTTCTTATGCTTTATCTCAATCACACAAAAATATGAAAATAAAGCTTAGCGTTTGGCAGTCATTCGAGACGTGCCTTGATTTCTAGAACACTGTTGTTTCCATATTGATAACCTAATGATTCAGGGCAGTGTGCCAACATCTCTGTATAAAGTACAGCCGCTAAACCACATTTTTAGTGTGAAAACGAACTTGATCTTGTGACGTTCGTAAACGAATCTACGCTCACTAGTTCATTCGGACATAATGCATTTATCATTTACTAGAAACTACCGTTACAGCTCTTCCGGTAACTTATATTCAGAACCTTCAACCCTTTCCACATAAATTAGAGTTTTTCATTTTTGACCACATGAAGATATAAACAAACCTCGAAGGAGAAGATCTAAAGGTGAAAACATAAGTAGGCAGAAAATATGAAACCCTCGTACTGGTTGCGCTGTTGAAATATTTATGCATGCTGACTTACCAGCTATCAAATACAACGAGAAAAAAATCTCAAAAAAATATAGCGAAAACTTCGCGATTTGGAGGAAAAGGTAGTATATGTACAAAAAGTAGCCACAAGTCATCGCAGAAATACTTTCGACGCTTTCATTCAAACGACTGAATGCAAAAGCCTATTAGCAACAACGTTATTAAGCAAGTCATAATTTCTTCAAAGTCACAGTTTACGAGATTCAAGTATCCACTATTGACTTTTGCGACCATGTCGTGCAGGTTCGCAAAACAACAATCTTTTTTTCCATCTTGCGTGGCTTTTCTAAAAGGACTAGAAGGAGCAAATTTGGGGTAACGATAAGGTTGACTACGGTATCATATTGATCATGATCACAGTTCCTGGGCTTAATCTGGACTGTAGTTTCTCAATCACCTAATCACCTCCTGCATGATAACAAAGTGCGAGAAGTTATTATCGCTGAGTAAGAATTCATACGTATTTCTAAGAAATGACACAAGTGATACCTTGGAGATCCGATTTCATATGCCAATGATAGCAGAACACCCTGCATGCAAAACGCTTTTGATTTGATAAATGTGGATCAATGGATGAACTTTATCAGGTCCTTGTGGGCCGCTCCCCCATCGGAACAGAAAGATGAAGTCTCTCTGGCACGTGGCGGGCCCGTTGTACTGCCCATAACAGCTGTTCGATTCCGGAGGTACTACCTTTGAAATACATCTACAGCACCATGCTGGAAAGATCCCCGAACCCGAGCCACATATTCCAAAGCTTTTTCTTTTTCAGCATACTGGAGGCGCCAGTATTAATGTTGCTGTAACCGTGCCTTAGCCGTCATGTTCTGTCACCACACTTTCTAACTCGAGCGGCTGCGACGTCACCAAATATTGGCATTTTGGTTCAAAGGCTCTAAAAAGATATTCAAAACGTAGCCCCATAGCCAAGTCATTTTTTGGGCTACCACTGACCCCAAAAAATCATTTCAAGTGGCCGAAAAAAAACTGAACATCCGGGCCCCATTTTATCACAAGTGTAAGCTAAAAGCAGCGTTCCTTACTGTCTTTTCCAGCGCGTACGGTTTGTGCTATTCTTCTCGTAATATTGCCTCAAAAACTGACTTAGCCATCAATACAGAGGGCAAAGAACTTGTCGCATTATGAATCCCCTCTAAAATCCGCAAGAACACCACCGGTGAGCAATAAATACGTGGGTTTGAACACGAAAGTGACATTGAAGCCGCAAGGTGGCCATCAATTCAATAGCCACAGAATAAAATGTTCTACAATATGGTCTTCACCGTTAACTTTTTGGGGTCAGATCTAGCGCAACTCTACAAAATGGTGGTGTGAGCGCTAGCGGCCACTCTCTGAAGCACCGTCGTTTCCATGCTATTTGTCACCTTAACGCAAAATAGGCGCTGAGAGCGCAGCACGTGAGCGTATTCGAGTCACCAACTGATTTCTGTTCATAGAGCGTGCACCAGCGCCCTTGACAGTGCCCATTTAATCAAAGTTCACAGTTGCTGCTTGAGCAAAGCAACGCACATCAGCTCCACATAATTCCAGACATCCACCTTCCCGTAATACTAAGAGCTTGCAAAAGTTTCTCGGAATGCTGGCTTTTTATTTAGACTTCTCCTCCCACTGAGCAGATGTCTCCTTGTACTAACATTATTCCTGATAAAATGCGCAAAAAGGCTGAGGAGCACTCGGCAACGAAGAGCGTTCGACACACTTTTCAATGTTATTCCTTGTAACGCCCGTATTCAACTGCCACACTGTAAAAGAGCAATGGCACCAACTTTACTCATGTCAGTATTTTCGGGTCAATCAGTTGCTATCGACCCCTTAGTAGCTATCCACGACCAAAAACGAAACTAAGGGACGAATAACTTTCATTTTTGTTGATTTACATTACTGCTATCCAACACAATTCAAAATAGCAAGGCTGCCATTTCCAGCGTTGGGAGTGCTTTTTTGCAGATCGCGCCAAAGCTGATCACTTCTCCACGTAAAAGAGTGACGTCAGACTCAGCTGCTCCGAAAACATTTTGTCTGCTAAAGCACAAATTCAGTCATGCCTTATCACCTGCTACCGTCGTCACCGTACGAAGTGAAGACTGGAGGTGAACACGGCAGTCTGGAGCTTCGATTTGCCACGATTCGTGACGTGGCAAAGCTTTTTGTTTTGATGGGAGCGATTCCAAAGTGGACGCCATTGCAAGTTCCAAGCAACAATGAGGAGAGTCCCGAGGATGCATGCTTCGGCCATGCTCCTTCGTGTGTCTCTATTTGCTATATTGGGGGTTCTGGCGAGCACATCATTGAGGTATACGCTAAGTGGTCAACTGAATATCAGTGTACAGAATGCGTACCAGCGGAGAAATGGAATACGATCTCTGCTTGCCAGGTTGCTCTTTACGCCTCATGATGGCTCCGCCTATTAGGCCCATCACAGTTGCGCAGAAGTAATCCTGTATTACCGGATGCAAAATCTACGAACGAACTAAACTTCACTTTTAACGATACCTACGTGTTAATTATTAGCAATGATATTTTCTGTACGCTACTCCACTTCGATACCTTGTGGTCTCGTTGGCGTGTAAAATACGCGTGATACAAATACTTCCTGATTGTTTTTTTTTTCACCCTTCCAAACAGACAACTGCAACTCACAACAGTTTCCCAAATTGCTGACTGGCGAGCACAAGTTGAATCATGCTCTTTCGCCGTTCCTTTATTGGTGATTTGTGGCTTGTAATTTCACGAAATCATTCAAAGTGGTTTGATGAAAAGGCATGAAGAATGAGTGCGCGTGTCCAACCTTCGCCACCAGTCTGCGCCATGATAACAAAACATGGATAATTAATGGCATCGCTACTAGTGCATCGTCACTCAGAATGTTGTGTGTGAGATGTATCACACAAACACGTTGCACTAGTGTCGATGTCACATGGCACTCCATTTTTCATTGAGCTCAAGTACGCTGTTTGCCTTTGAAAAAAAAATAACTTCGACGCGACGAAGGCGAATAAAGTTCGGCCAAGGGGACCTACGCATAACAAGCAATCGAATGAAGGGTGCATCTCAATTATGAAGTTTTATGTCACTGCTTCTTTAACAAACCTCCTGTGTTACAGACCAATGCCAGTGATTATCACCATGGTGCAGTACTTCTTGCTACAATGCGCAGCGCTCTGAGATCTGTCGTTTTCGCAAGCCACACTTTAATCAGTGTGCAACGCAACTACTCGCTAACAGAGAAGGAATGCTTCACCATCATTTTCACACTGAAGACGTTCGACATGTTTTTGATGGCAATAATAGATCATTCAGACTGATCAACTAACAAGCACTCTCTTTGCTGAAATCGTTACCGAATCCATCTGTACGATTAGCCCAGTTGGCGTTTATCTTGGATCGCTACGACAACTTCATTGAGTACAAAAAAAGTATTAGTAACACTTTCTGACGCAATTTCAAGTGTGACATTGTCTTTTGAACCCCAGTTCGAGCCAGAAACAGTGTTTGTGGTCAGGACACCACATCAAAGCATGCAGTCACGTTGGGGTACATTCAAGTCTAAACAGGAGCTTCTTGCCGTGGTGACGGCCTCGGTTGTAAAGTGTCAGAAAAGGTTTCGGCTCGTGATCCAGCTGACACAGCAAGCGGCGATGGGAGAGACGGACTGCTACCTCCTCGGAAAAGGTTGCCTCCTGTTCTGGTAAATTCCATAAGTTAACTATGGCACAGAGGCATCACCTTTTCAAACCTTCATCCCTGGTAAACTTTGCAAATCATTCATTACCATAGTGCCAATACAATGCTTTAACTAATCACTCTTCAGGGAAAAAATCTGACGAGAATCTGTATCATACAGTAACTTGGCCAGGTATGAAACAGGATGTATTACAATAAGGGCGTTCATATTCTGTTTGTCTAAAGGTGAAAACACGTGGTGGTTTGCCGCTGAAAAAAGGGCAGTCAGTTGAGTATGTCGCCAGGGCAAATAGCAGGACTTGGCGTATTTGGTCCGCTTCTCTTGAGCCCGCGGCAAGACCAGTATCTCCTTGTGGTGGCAGACCATTTCACGAAACGAGTTTAATTGTTTACATTGCACAAGCTCACTTCGCAGAAAGTGTTGAAGTGCCTTTTCGAAACCTTGACAAAGTTCGGATTCCCTGGCCAGCTGATCACGAAAAACGTGATGTACATGACCAACAAGGTACTCACTGATTCCTGTGAGATACTCGGAATTCGTCACAAGGGCACGAATGTGTATCACTCGCAAGCCAACATCGCGAAAAGAGTGAACTGAAATCCTAAATCTATGCTGGTCACGCATACTCGGAGTCAGAACGGCTGTGTTATGAAACTGACCGAGAAGGTGTTGGCGACTAGTTGCCATTAAAAATGGAATGCTCATTTCCTTTTTTTCGTTACAAATTTTTTTTCACTTTGACTTGCAGCGAAAGTGGCACATTTGCGTGAGTAATTTTAGGCGACTATGGTTGCACGGCGGTTTTGTTGGTTATTCATGTTGTTAGAAGTATAGCGCATCTAGGACGGGACAGAGAAGAAAACACAGAACACATACACGGCGCTAACTTTCAACATTGCGGTTTAATCCGAGAAACAGCAATACTTATACCCAAACATGGCGCGTCACAACCACGTGCTAGAACCAGAAAACTGATCTACTGCAACTCATGCGACATCTAAATAATGCAATTCTTTCATTGATAATGATATTGATGGCTTGCTTATACACGCGTCCCCAAACTTAGCAATGAATTTTGCTTCTATGATGAGCCTTGTCATTTGGTTAGTGCTTCCCTCTTTAATCGCACCAGCATAATCGGAAGAAGCACTAACCAAATGACAAGGCTCATCATAGAAGCGAAATTCATTGCTATGTCTGGAGACGCGTGTATAAGCAAGCCATCGATATCACTATCATTGAAAGAATTGCATTATTTGGATGTCGCATGAGTTGCAGTAGATCAGTTTTCTGGTTCTAGCACGTGTTTGTGACGCGCCATGTTTGGGTATAAGTATTGCTGTTTCTTGGATTAAACCGCATTGTTGAAAGTTAGCGCCATGTATGTGTTCTGTGTTTTCTTCTCTGTCCTGTCCTGAAGGTGCTATACCTCGAACAACAGGTAATGTTAGGCCCAGCGGCTGCCCACAAAACACCAGCCTAAGGTCCAATGCTCTCCGTCAGGCCAGGAGGTTCTGGAACGTATCCGGGAATGACCTTGGAGCATCAAAACCACACAGATTCCCACAGGCAGAGCACTGCCTCTTCTGTGCCCTGTGAGTTGAACTAGTAATACACCACAGCACATACTTCGCGAGCACCCTGCTTGCTCAACACACGGCGGCTGACGGGGCATGGCACCACCCGCAAAGATACGCTCAAGCGGTAGCGGAGGCGGACCTCGCGTTACTGTATCTCCACCCCGACCTTCTCGTGTTCACCAAGCCGCAAAGAAAGAGGTAGTCTTGGACGTGAAAATCAACGACGTATGATGGCTTCTCCCGCCCTTCTTGAAGATGGGGGATGCACCTGGCTCGTCTTAAAATGTGCCACCTCTAGGTTGCTGGACAAGGAAGGGAGATATTTCGCTAGACATCGAAGAGAACAGGCGTGCGTCAGTGCCACGCCACCTCGTGCTGTGCGCAGAAGCCACCCAAATTAAAGTCCGTTGTTCTTACTTGACCGTGTCGTCCTCGCAAGGAATGTGGACGGGATGCAGCAAGCCCAAGATTCACAGCTGTAACGGCGTCTAGGACGCAGTCAGTTTCGCAGTATAATTACTGACTGACTTCAGTTTATGTTTACCTCCACAAGCATTTCACTGTAGCTGTTTTCAGGAGCACACTGTCGGAAAAAGAGCCACGCAAATTTAAAGAAACGTGAACAAGCAAACAATACAGGCACTGGTTCATTGTTCGTTTGTCCACATTTCATAAACTTGGCACTGATGTTTTCAGGATCATGTACAAACTAGAAGCTCTCATATAGGACCTTTAGCAAGTTTACTTCATTGTTAACCTTAGCAAGTTCACAAAGTTTGCACAAATTATTTCATCCTTTATTCATGCAGAACGGTGTGTTTGTTACAGGGTCAAGCAAAATGTTTAACTCAAAACATTCTCATTCCTACAGCCCATTTAAAAGGAAGTCATCAAGACAGTTTAATGTCGTTTTTTTAAGTGTTAGTGTCACAATTGTGTCACAATTAAATATTTACTCCGTTGTTGCAGAGTATAAGTTGATGAAGAGCGCCAGAAATATGTTTTAGCTTTCGATGCTCAAACGATTTTTGTCGATAAAAAAAACGAATTCAAGTTTTTATTCTTGCTTTTTGACCTGTTTTTCTCTGCGAAAGAAGGTTCGCTCTTCTGCGCTTTGCGCTGAATGGTAAACCTGGATTGTAGAAGCTGTGATATCCGAACCAGTAGATGAGCAGAAAGATGTGCGCACTCGGTTTACAGCGCTCTTTGCACATGTTTTTTCTTTATTCTTTATTCAGTGAGTACCCCGCTTTGCTCAAAAAGGCGTTACAGCAGGGGGGTTACAGACTGGAATAAAACAATTCTTCGTTTATACAGCACACTTGCTCGTCTTGCAGCTGGTTCCA